>NC_050595.1:11473750-12097500 GCF_013368585.1 Megalops cyprinoides | reverse complement strand
CAAAACTACAAAAAACTACAAAAAAAAGATTTTTGCTTATATCATCATTACGGTAAATACTTAGCAGATGCAGTTTCACTAGCAATTGTAGCCCATGAGACATTAATTACATAAACAAAGGTACATTTGGGACAAAAATACATATGTTTAAATTTAATCAGTGAGCAAGCAATTTAAGTCCCAGTGAATAACAGAGTAATTTTCCTTAGGAAAATAATGAGGGCTATTTAAAAAAAAAAAAGTTCAGGAATAAGGAAGTACATTGATCCTGGGTATCTTCAAAAAAATATCTAAAAAAAAAAGAAAAGATTGTGTACTGCTATATGTACCATTCGGGGGAGCTGAATGCAACATATAGCAGTAAGTGAGACTATGGTTGTTGAACCACATGTAAATGGTATCAAGAAGCCAAGGAAGGGAGCTGAGCTAACAGAGGAATAGAGAAGGCGAACTAAAGAGCAGAACACTGTCATAACTGAAGACATAGAGCTTGGAAGGAAGCATGGTGTAGAGAGGAATATGCCAAGGCACAAAATGTCCAAGGCCTGACCACAGGAAATGTTCAAAATATACTGTATGAATGTCACTAGAGAATACCTGAGACTATGAAAAAGTCACATGAAGAAACATGTTATGTGACTGAGAATCTTGAGCGGCTCTGTGAATTCTGATGGGAGGTATAGAGTAGGAGAGTGGCTATGCTCAATAAAGCCAGGTGATATCAATTAAGTTTAAGATGGTGAAATCCCAGAGGACATATAGTAAAATTGGCAGGACAACTTAATCAAAAGGGAGAGTTGAATAGGTGTATCTTGTTTATTGACTGTACAAAGTGAGAGGAAAAGCTATGTGAGGAAAGCAAAGTGCACCCAAAACAGAACCCTGGGGTACTGCCTCTCTAGGACAACGGATATAAACAATCAGCAAGCTTTACAAAAGATACATGAACATGTCATTCATGTGAGAGCTTGAGCTTTCAATCTGTGGACTTGCAGTATATGTTTCTATGATTCATGTTGTGTCAAAATTCATTCAGTACTCATCCAAGATAACTAAAGCATCAAGCATGTCATCCCCAGGCCTCAGGGCCTACATGATAAGATGAATTCTGCTCTCTACTCTCACAGTGTGCTGTGCATGTCAATTCAGCAAAGGAATTTATTGTGCTGCTACTGAATAGCATGCAGAATTAGTGGGTCAATGATTATTTTTTCAAATGTGCTTTTTGTTCTGTTATTATAACAAGAGATTCTGCCGAGTGCATCCGTGAACTGAGAGTATGTGCATCAAAATTACAATCAGATCCCACTCTACAGGTGAAATAAATGTTCTCCATGGGGCGGTTTTCTTGCATGGACAAGTGTCAAGATCTGATTGCTTTTTTCCTGAGATCAGGTGGTGTCAAGAAAAGCAGAGCAAACACAATGGGAACACGTGTGTGCCATTGTTTGTCATCCAGCTTGGATAATTATATCTGAAGACCTTTTATATCAAAGACCCCTCCACTCATGAGCTTGCATGCTTGAAAAGTATGGTATGTATACACTAGCACACCAGCCTTGCTCTTCTGCGGGGTGGAGATTAATGGGGGTTAACAGTCAGCTTTGAGGGCTTTGAGCATCCCTGAGTGAACGTCAGGATGCCATCGATGTGCTCACCCTCCTGGCTGTGGCGTATCATTCTCTGTGCCTGCCATTGTGCTGCTCCAACCTATGGGGAGTGACATGTTTTTTTTTTTTTATCATTTTTAATTATTAATCTGCTTAAGACAATAACTGTCCCTGCTCCCTCTTCACCATGTTCTCAGCCACAGTGACCATAAGCAGAATGTGTTAGATTGGGCGTATACTAGATTTTGAGCTGAAAAAGGGGTTAGATACTAATATGTGTTGACTCCCTAGCACATCATATACAAATGACAATATTTCTCCCTCAGTCAGAGTGTGTCAACAACATTCTTAATGCAACCTTGGATTATTTGTTTTAGTTCATTGTTTAATATGGGGCACCAATTTTTCATTTCCAAGATATCACAGGTTGTAGTTCATTTCAATTTCACATTTCTGTTGCTTTCAAATCAGTCCAGTATTTCATGGTGAGATGTTGCTACTTGCCACACACTAACACATAACTGCAGGCGTCTCAGGTCAAACCACTGAAGTGCCTGGCTAACGAACAATGATGTCCCCTCAACATTGAGTGAAAAGAGACCCAGATGCCACTGAGGATTTGCGAAGACTTGATTGACAAAATGGAAGCTTCTGCTGCTGTCAGTTTAATGGTAATTACTATTTCATGTATAATACTTAAAAGCATATGCAAAATTAACACTGCCTGCAAAAAATACATTTTATGTGGTATTTAAAGAATGATATGCATAAAATATTGTAAGTTAATATTTATGACTAAAAACTCAAAACCTTGTCCTGAGCTTCACTGAAAAGGAATGTTTTGACTCTCAGGATCTTGGCTGCTGAGAAAAAGTAGCATAAAATCATATGCTTTTATGGTGAATGAAAGAAGAAATCTGACATATGAAACCTGTGTGAAAAACTCAAATTCACTTATAACCAAGAGTATGAAAGCCAACATTTGCTATCACCAAGTATGACATGCCAGGAAAAAAAGTTCTTTAAAAATAAAGTTAAATCAGTCCATTTAAAGATATAACTATTACAACTGGAATTGTGAAACCAGTATGGACACATAGAAAATCTGTCATATGAAAAGATAAACTGACAAGAATATAGGGAGGAGGACACTGCATTTTCAAATAATAAAAAAATAATCAATGAGAGACCAAAATGCTGATGGAATATGAAATTCACACAAACAACCTGAAAATGAAGGATGACTGTTCTGTTCTTTTCTTGCTGGATTCTCTATTTTTGTATTCTCTGTTGTTTACAATATGTGACACCACAAGTTGCAATCAGGGGCCAGTTGGGGAGTGAATTACGTCAGATGGGCAATCCCTTTACTTGTGCTGCTTTCTCCATCCATCCTGTCACCTATGCCATAACCTGCATTACATAGATATTTTCCAAATAAAATTACAAATAAATGCACCTGGTACTTTTTCCAATACACAGTGTTTTTCATTCATTTTGATAATTGCTGAACTCACCGACCTACTGTATATCAGTGATGCAATAAGTAACACTTGTAACACTACATGTAAGGCAAAGTTAAGGACAAGTTTTGATTGAATTCAGCAGTGTGTCTATGAGTTCCTAGTAATAGTGTCTGAATAATATGCAGTTATGTAGGCCACAGTTTGGCTCTTGATTGTGGCATGATTTAAACAAAACCAGAATGCACAGAGAGGAAAAGTAGAACTATCAATTTTTTCACTTTTGTCCGAGTGGAATTTTACAACCCCACACTTAAATACAACCATTTAGAAACAGTTTAATATTATAATGGGCTAAAATAATTCATTCTTACTTCCACAAGCAAATGTACTATTGAGGAATTTGCCTTGAAGTTTGTCAGCATTTCATTCCATGAAAACAGGTCCTGCAAAATCAGATGCCATTACATTGTACAGATGTTAAAAGACTTAACACGAATTATGAAAGATCTAATTCCACCTCTGAAAGTTCTTGGTCCATGACCGCACCAGCCTCCAACAGCAACTCCTGTAAATAAAATTAAATGTCTGTATAAGAAACAGGACCTGGTTAATGACAGAAGACTCCACCTGGTTAGACCTCCGTCAGCAACAAACCGAGCATTCCGTGTATTTCTGTCCGACACAGTACAGAGCAACTCTGTTTCTATAGGAATCTGGAATCCTCTGATTTGAGCTTTGAATATTTAATCACAGCAACATTAAATGAAGGTGTATTTTCTAATCTGCAATGCGCTGTGGAAGGAAGTATTCACCCAGCCAGGCAGTTGATTCTCACCCTGTAGACATTATCAAAGGACATGGAATAAGGTGAAGAGATAAAGCAAATCTGTTTATTTTATTAGCTAGGAGCCCTCGAGGGAGACAGAGTCCATGACCTGTCAGGACCCATTAAACATATAATTCTTGACGGAGAGAAACTTTGCACACGCACAGCCTCTGCGCCGCGTTATTAAAAAGATGAGCGTGGCTGTGGAAAATAAATAAATAAATAAATAGAATACTGATTAAATTTTAAGCAGCCGGCGGGCCGATAGTTTGCCTGAGGCGTATTTGTCAGTTTCAAAGGGTGTTTTTATTAATTTTGTATTTTGCATTTTGTTAGTGGAAAGAGCCTGCTCCTCTGGGAGGGCTACAAGCTATAGCCAGCGGAGCCTGTATCAGGGAAAGGAGAGCTGCAGCGAATGTCAAACAGATCTGGTACACCCAGGGCCTGAAATTAGCCCTGGATCATCAGACGCCCGGGCTCTTCTCACACAAACATCACCTATCAACCACTGCTCTCACTGTTAGTACTCGCTCTCCATGTAAAGAGGACCTGTGATGCATTTATGTAATCACAGAGTGTCAGATATACTGTATTTACTTTGCTGACAGTGTAGGGCTGCTAGTGATAACATATTAAAATCGCAGCTATATGGATCTTTTTAATAAAATAATTAAAGGCATTGACCAAGCAGTAATGATGAACTGGAATTTGTAGTACACATGCAAACACACACACACACAAAATCAATCCAAACACTGAGGGTAAATGTCTCCAGCAGGCCTGATTTGTTTCTGGAGAAAAAAGTATTGTCCTGACCAGTTGTTAATGGATTGTTTTTTTTTTCCATTTATGTGAGATGAAACTTGATTCATTTCAATTTTTCAGTTCAACTCAATTCAGCTTTAATGTCCTTGATGGGCAATTTGTTGTTAAAAAGGGAAAGGACACGGAACACTGTACATTAAAAACACATTATACTGCAGATATGAAAGTACACTTAAAACTATAGTTCTCTCAATGGATCTTAAAAATGTAGAGGGTATACTTTGGAGACTCAGGCACTGAGCATCTCTTCAGCTTTAAGTGGATCTTACAAATGAACACAGGGATAGCTGTTGTCTATCGCTATTATGAAGACAAAAGGAAATCTCCGGAAAGACACTGCATTTTCAGGGTCTTCTGTAATCAAATTCTAAGCAATAGTGTAGTTGTCAGCCACCAGACCAGCTCATTATATATAAGTGCTAAATAAAGGTTACATATAAAATAACATGTATAAGTACTAAATAACAAATCTTTGTTCATTAAATGAAGTTTGAAAACCTACTTACTTGATTTACATTCTTATGAGACTGTTATATGTCATTAGTCATCTAAAATGAGTTTAACAATTAACATGACATTTCATGATATGTAAAATGTAAATGTAAATGAAATAAAATTAACACAAGAGCGTACTTAGAGCTGCAGACGACCAAGTATATGCTGTGCAAATAATATAAATTCAATTAAATTGGGGCAGTCCTTAGTCAGCACTGCAATGCCGTGTGTGTTTCCAATTATAACATATGGAAAGTGTCAGCCGAGATCTATTTTTCATGTGAATTCTAACACAATTCAGATAATATCAAAAAGTTAATGGGCAAAACAAACCCCTTCTGTGATACTGTGAATTTCATAAATTCCAGTCAGGCAACTTCAAACAGCACAGAACACCGAGCAAAAAAGTCTACCCCCAGGCCATCATTTGCAGAAGCGTTACCTGCAGCTGGCTGTGGCCGGATTGGAGCCTGAAGACAAAAGCAAATGATCCCCACCTGTGCGTCTACGCGGCCCACATCGGGAGCAAAGCCCCCAGGACTTTGAGTCTGTCACCTCTGATTAGAAGTGATGCCCTCTGGAAATATTATGTCACTCAGGGGTGAGGTGTTTTTTTTTTTTTTTTTTTGCTAACATGGACACAGAGCGAGATGCACTTGCCATCCATGTCCTGCAGGAGGAGTAGTGACTAGTCTGTCTCCAGGTGGCACGAGCTGCAGCCACAAAGTGCTGGACTGGTGGCATCTTTTCTCAGCAGTGTCTTTCAGACCACCAAACACCGCTGTCTTTCAGATAAACTGCTAAGTGAGAACGGCAAGAAAGATGAATGCACTTTGCGCCATAAAAAATAAATAAATAAAATTAAAAATGAGAATGGAAATTTGACCACAATGATTGACTCTCTGAGGTTTTTTTAGGACTGTGAAAACCTTTTTTTTTTATTTATGTTTATGTTTTATGTTCACATCCATCCACCTTTAGCACCCTGTGTACAGCTTCAGCAAGATGTAATTACTGTCCAGGTGCAAAGGTCTGAAACATTCTGTGTTGCTATTAAAGCAGTAGTAATATTTGTAATGTGTTCATGAAAAAGAAAAATACCACAGGCACAAAACAAAATTTAATCTGTCAAGTGATGAAAGGCTGTATATAATATCTGATTATCCGTGTGTAAAACAACTTAGAGAGCAGATTGCACACAAATTATTATCATAATATATAAATAATAAATATTATCATAATGACTCTCCCATGTGATTCTCTCTATTCTGCCACAAACATCCCATAATTAAAGGAAAAATGGGTTGGAGCTTTGAAATTGGGAGATATCTACCATATTTTTCACACCTTCAAAATCAATTTTCATTATAAACGCTTGTGCCACGTTAATGTCAGTGTAACACGCCGGGAACAGCTCGGTGGAGACACCACTTTGTTGCAGTGCAGAGAAATGGTTAATTAGCTGATGGGATGCTGCCTGCTATGCATATATTCAAAGACATAAGCCAGGCATCCTCATAATCAGACTCTTTTTGAAGTCGGATCTGTCAGAGAGGGAAAGTGACATGCATGCTGTTTATTGGAATGCACAGGGAAGCATGCTTTGTTTATTATGATTAATTCTGAATAAATCTCATCTAAAACAGTAGATTACATTTAAGTGATGTGTTCAAAGGAGCACACTTAAAAGAGTAGAGGGGATCTTCTTTTCTCCCCTTTTTCCTCCTCTCCTTTTCCCGCTTTAACTGAGCGTGTCCTATCGGTAACGGGACAGGGAAACCGCCGCAGATTAATCTAAGAACTGGGGAGTGATTTGTACAGATGGGATTCAGTGACGCTTATTAAACACAGGCGTAATTACAGGACTGCTGAATGAGTGGGGTGTATTATGCCGCGATACTCATCAGTAATTAGTGGCGTATGCATCCTAACACACGCGCGTCAGATAGACTGAAGTCAGTCATTCTGTAAAGAACCTCACAAGAACCTTAAGCCTGGAGCCTTTTTCATCATTACCAATATTTGTTCCCCAACTTCAGTCTGATTTGTACTTATATAATGAATGCTTGAAGGATGTGATGTCTTACACTGCTGAAGCGACGAGTTCCCTCTATAGGAAGAGAGCACTGTAAGATGTGAGTGACGCTTAAAATAGTCTAATGGGAGACAAGTGGCGGTGGATCTGAAATCAATGAGCATCTTCAAACAGCCAGTTAAACAATCCGGAGAGTGTGCTAACACGCGCGTGCCTGCGACACGGGCCTTGTTAAAACAGCTATGCTGGCTCGATTAAACATAAGTGTGTGTGGTATCGTGGACGTGTTGGCTTGACCCATCACAGTAGTATTGTAAATGTTATGGGTTTCCATTATGTTTTAACAGCCGCATCGTGCAGCCTGCTGCTTGTGCTGGGCATATACCCTTTCAGGGCCTTTCCGAACCAATGCAAGTATCCTTACCAGCCTCACTCCTGTACAGTCGCGCTGCCTTATATTACATTACTGGCATTTAGCAGACGCTCTTATCCAGAGCGACTTACATAGGTTACAATATTTTACATGTTACCCATTTGTACAGTTGAATATTTACTGAGACAACTCTGGGTTATGTACCTTTCCCAAGTGTACAATAGCAGTGCCCCAGCAGGAGTCAAACTGGCTCCTTAACACTATGCTACACTGGCACCTTACAACTGTTGGAGAACAAAACAACTAACCCTTGTCTGGTAATCACCCCCTCTGTTGCCCCAATCCTGTCTGAGTAACTCTAAGAATTATTCAGATAACAGCTAGCAGTACCATTTTAACAATTCATGCAACTTGTTTTCACAGTGGCTATTCACAGTAACATTCAGGGACAGTTTTTGAAGACCTTTTGAACTGGCAATTCTCAGTCATGACCAGTGTCAGAACGGACGCTATCTGTCATAATTTCCCACCACTACGTGCTTCTTGGTGAGACCAAGTGAAATGCTCCAGGGCCAAATTCAGCTGCACAGGAGAAAGGAATAGAGCTGATGTCTCTTCGTCTACACCATTTAACAAAGATCATAAATGAGTAAGATTATAAATAAAGAACATAGCTGTTTTTATTATATTTTATCACACTGCATTTAATTCATTGACAAAGTTAGATGTCTAATGATCAACGAACATTATAATAATATAAAACATGAATGGCATTGTAGTACATATTGTAATACTGAAGTAAATAATAGTGCAATACTGCAGCTGGTCTAAAGCACGGAGAAAGTCACAGTGCCTGCTTTGCTTTGTTCAGATTGGTGGCGGCATGTGGCCCCTGCATGAGAGAAAATAGCTCTCAACAGGTGTACTGAGGGCAGGAGATGCGGGCAATTACTGGGGTTAAACCAGAGACAGAGGTGAGCATAAACAGCTGTCCAGCCTTCTCCCGTGAGAGGCTGACCCCGAAAGGCTGACACTCAGACCCCCGGTCTTCACTGAGGACCGTCTTCATGTTTAATATGACAGGTCCGTCCGTGTACCCTGCCAGCGGCGCATACCAGAACAAGTGTTGCTCTCCACTCTTGATTGTTCACTCAGGGAGACGCGCGCTGACGCGACGCGCAGCTGGGCCCTCTCCACGTCGCGCTTTACCAGTCGCCGTTCGCCGGAGCTGCCGTTCCCCTGATAAATGACCGAGATCCCCAGACTGATGCTGTTCATTACATGCAGGAAACAACTTGTGTCAGCTTCACCCTTCTCTGCTCAGAGAAAAAGAACAACTTGCTCTCCATCATTTGGATAACTGTCCTCACAAATAGAATCGCGTGATTCATTATTTGCCAGATCTGTGCTCCTTGGAAGCACACGGTTATGCTCCATGTCATGTTATAATAGCTCTTGTAGGCTGACAAAAACGGATTAATTGTCGACCGGCTGCGATCCAAATCTAAATCATTGGAGGCAATTAAGATCAGACTCTGCAAACTATTATAAATGAATAAAGAGGGTATTAATTAATAATTAATGAGAAGTTAATTGCAATCACGCCTTTTTACACAATGTACATTGTTGAAAGAGAGGCGTACATGCAAGACTTTTTATTCACTCAGACGTAAAGAAACGATGCCCTCCACACTCAGCAAAATAATATCCACATTTGAGATGAGAGGAATACATACGGAGAGATTACACAGAACAGAACAAACACGTTGAACATTTTAAAACACATTTTAACGGTGAAAATTCTGAAGAACCTCTCACGTAGTTCAAATGCCATTTCAAAGGTTTGATCGTTAAAAACACAAAGGATTTTATTTTATTCATTCCAATCAAACTAGACTGCTGAGGGGGACACGGGCTATAATGACATACAGCGTCAGTTATCTCCAAACTGAATACATAAATAGATGACAGGCTGTTATTAAGTAAAAATAAAAAAATAAGCGTTTCAAAAATATGAGGCTGGGAGTGCGGGAATATAGCTGCATTCTCCGTCTTTTCCCCAATCACGCAGATACAAATACAGCCATTTGAACGGCAAAGCTTGGACAGAAAATGCATTTAATGCGGTAGCTCCTTTCCGAGCTCATCGCCGTTAACAGCCGTCTACAGCATTCTACTTACCGGTGGCGCGCGTGCCCCAGTTACTTAAGAACTCCTGTAAAAAACTTCATAACAGTCTGGTGGCCTTTCGTGGGCTGTGTAAACGCAAACTAACGTCTTTGATCGAGACTGTCATTGCCATAATTCGTCCCGTCAAACGAGTTGTGACGAAGTAGACATGAAAGGTAAATTTATCGTTGAAAATGAATAAGAAAATAAATAAATAAATAAATAAATAAGTAAATAAAACAGGAGTGTTGGAGCAAATGAGTTGCTAATTTGTCGTGCAGGAATGCACTTATTCTTAGTTTGACTTCCATGTGCTCTCAGACTTTGAAAAAATACATATATACAGTATATATTTAAACAGCTGTCTCAACTTGCCAAGGCTCACATGCATATAATGTACATTAACTCCGCGATAGAAACCAAACCCCTAAACTGAACCATGAGACACATGGAACTGTTGGTTGATTTCTGTTGCAATGTGTGGTGCATTTGTACTGTCGTGCTCCTGAGGCCATAGATATTGTGCCACTGAGCCGCTGGGTGACCAGATATGATGTTGTAGTAGTATTGACTATTCAGTGTGATTCTACCCTACTGAGTCATCTGCCTCTGAACTAGCATCAAAGATTTTTCTTTCGCGACACGGAGCACTCTGTCTTGATGGGGAGATGCTTCAAGTTTTGGCTGAGCAGCAATCATTTAAGAAGTGTTTTTTAATTGTCAAAATGAGCACATCATAATCTCCTCTCAGTTCAGTTTGGTAAATTCATATATTAATCCCATCTGACAATGTGTTCAAAACAGGCCTGTATAAATTGTTTTCTTTGTTAAAACACTTATTCAGGGCATTACACATACATTGTTTTTTTTCAGTATTTCCCATTTGTTCACCTGGATATTTCCTGGAATCTCATAGATTCAGTACTTAGCTAAGGGGTAAAACAGCAGCTGGCTGCAATTCCAAAGATGAAACCTTCTGGCCAAAAACTCAGTTCTTTTGCTATACAGAAAATCTCTATTACAGGACTACATTAAGAGGTCAATCCTTTCCCTCAAAAGAAACACTATTATTTTTACAGGAACACTCTGAATACCATTGTGTCACACATAAAAGTGGAAAAATTTATTCTAAAATGGACTTGGTTTATGAACATTGTGAGGCACTTTGTTTGTGCCACTCCAAGGACATGTGTTATTTAGAGTGTTCCAACAGTCTTGTAGCACAGGCTAGAACAGAATGAATTCTATCCGGGCTCCAATCACGGTATGACTTCCTATTCCAAACTCTAAAGTGGAAATCCGCTACTCTGGACGAGTAGCTGTCCCCAACGCATTTGGGTTGCAGACAGCATGGACCATTTCGTATGTCTTGTTTCTTTAGAGGATATCTGTGTTGTACAGCCACTATCCAACTAAATGGAAGCAACAACATCCCCTGGGACCACTGTACAGATACAGATACACAACTCATCAGTTTCCCCTCCAAAACCAGATCTGTTTCCATTTACAGTGTGAGGAGGACACAAAAAAGCCCTTAACAGAGCAGAAAAACATTGCTACACATTAGACATTCTGTTTTCTATCACTGTTAATGTTTGATGGCTCATAAACAGACGTGTCACAGAAAACCAGGGCAATCAAATAAACGCGAACGGATTCCAATTAAAATGAAAGGTTTTAGTTCATTTTTCTCTGTCTGTCTCCATAACAATGTAGGCGGTGTGGGCAGTAGAGCCGAATCGCTGATGTTGCAGAGCTGCAGAGGTCTGTAGTGCAGACACCTGAGCTCCAATTTATATTTCCTTGACTCGTCTCTCAGCCATCTCCAGCAAAAAAAAACAAACAACTTTTTCAGATGCTAAATGTTTCATTTTTGCCATTTATTTCCGAACCAGCGCTTATTTAAATTTTTTCCCTCCTCTCTCTCCTTTTTGCCGTTGTAAAGCGGGGGAATTCTTCACTTAATTCCATCAGCTGTGCGGTGCTGCTCAATCGCCCCTGCCACGCGCATCAATACCGAGGCGCCGCCGTCTCCAAGCAGTTCTGCATCGCCGCTCCGCGATGGAACATGACAGTTACATTAATGTCTCCATGTAAATTGCTCTCTACACGTAGGCTACAAGCAAAAAAAAAAAAAAAGAAAAAGAAAAACATAGAACATCCGTTGCCTCGTGACAGCGGAAATTACAACAACATTCATTGTATGCTGGTCCAAATACCCAAGTCTATTATAGCATGGGGCAATTTCACTGAGTCTCCAGCCGGGGAGATGGACAGCCGGCAAACTGAGGAGTAAAAAGCCATGACAGCAGGCATTCCCTCGGCGGCTTTTAACAAAGCCATGAAAAATAAAGTAAATTAGGGGGCAGCCGTCCCGGAGCATCAATTTACGGCCCACAGCAGGTTTTCTTTAAGAATAAGGTGATGCCTCTTTTAACATTCTGAAGGCACAGTGGCAGACAGCTGAAGGCAGTCTCAGGCCCACCTATCTCTCTGCAAAGGGGAGTATGACTGTGCCACGCAATACAGAAAGCTAATATTAAGATGCAGAGACTTCAACAGCTCACCCATATGTCCAAGGACACCAACAGAAACAGTGCTTTTCATTCAGGCAAAAATCCCCTCCTCTCCATAGCAATTCTTGCCTACTTCAGGATAATTTTTCTGATCTATTACAGATTTGAATTGTCATGCTTAAATGGTCAGATTTAAGGACATCAATAAAGTTGTGGTCTTTGATTATGCTGGGGGGCTTCACATTCAGCTATCTGCTGTGGAACCACCTTATGAACACCAGCCACCAAAGGGGGCAGTGACAGTCTTATCTGTGAATCAGGGCCCTTCTAGTGAAGTTTGCCGTGATTGACAGGGTACTATTCCTCTCCATCCTTTTAAAAACAAGCTGACATTTTCTGTTTTGTTGTCTATTTGAGGTCTTTGCAAGACTTTGGCACCACCATCTGTGCAGGCCAGAGTCAAATTATACACAAGGAAAAGCAATCACCACAATTGGCCACCAGGGATATTGTGCCTCTTGCAAAAAGAAAAAAAAGGTGGGCATGCTAGTTCACATCCTAACACCAGCTGCATGACCTCAGAATAGTAACACACAAAATTCAGTACTGTAGTGACATTTCATGTAGCTATATTGTATGAATAAATCTGTAAGATTAAGGAGAATCTCCCCTGTTGAAATCTCTTGCAATTCTAAAACTGCTGATTAAGATGAATATAAAACATGAATGTTTTGCATTGTGTTTTTTATTTTTGTTTACAGAGAACAGTACCTCTTGCCTGCTGCTGAATGTGTTTGATACCTGCAATACCTTCTGCCTCACAAGTGCAATTCACCTGACTGCAAGCTCCTCAACCCAAACTGGTTTTGGAAAGTGCCATCCAATCAGAGCCTATATTCCACTTAAATGAAAAGGAATAGACCAATGAAAAAAGAAGCTTGTCACCCTTCCCAAGTAAAGAACTTGCTTTTTGCATATTAAATGTATTCTATGCACACTTCAAGCACAGTGGTGATGGTTTGGTGGGGACTGCGCAGAGAGAAGTGGCAACTGCACGGAGAGAAAGACCGACTGCGCAGGGCTCAGTGCCATCTGCGCAGACAGCAGCACCGCTTTGACAAGATCCCTTCAGAGACTGTATTAGGCAAATCAAACAAGTGTCTTTGATTGCATTTGCATATTCTAATGAGCATGCCGCACACGGTCAAAATGAACGGTTTCAAACGCATCCTGCTAGAATAATTCACTGGTTCTGTATTTGAAAGGATAAAATATTGCTAAAATTACCTTCCTCTTAATGGCGAATTATGAAACAGGAAGACTTAATTGCTAACTAGTCCCGGATCTGCCATGTTAATCACTAATAGTCCTAATAGCTTTAGTGCACTTCCATAATACATTCAAATGTGAAAAACACAATGTTCAAACATATAAATATTGATGTTAAGCGGTTACAGTTTCATGAAATGACAATGTATAAGACATCAGATGATTGTCATTTTTCCATTTTCTTTGAAAAAGTGTGGATTTATAAAAAAAATTTACCAAAGGATCACAACAGCACAGCCGAGAGTATTTCCAGTTTTTTCCTCTCCCACCAAAGCAAACAGGCCGAAGATCTCAGTGTCCTGTCAGATTGACTCAAAGCGAGAGGAGAACGGCCACAGTCTGTGCAGTATTGATGTCCCACAGAGACAGGCTGGTGGAATAGGCATGGCTGTGCAGTTGCAGCACTGGGACACTCTGGGCTCGCAATGTCTTTTTTTTTTTCCACAGGCCTGTAGCCATCTCTACATGTGATGCCCCCCGGCCTCCCTCTCCCCCTCCACCCCTTCTCCTTCATCTCATCTATAAAAACACACAGTGTGAACCACAGGAGGAGCCAGTTACCTGGGAGACACTCTCTGACCCTCAGTTAGTGCAGCGGAATCTCGGAGTCTGTGCAGAGGCTGTCAAAGTCCCAGTAGTTGATGTATTCTGCGCTGAAAAAGTGATATTTTTAAAGCACATGGTGTGAAATGTGCAGCTCTGCTGGTTTTGCAGACCTGGGTATCCGATATTTGTCTTTCCAAAATGAACCAAAACTCTGTGGTAGATGTTTTTTTTGACATGTTTATGATACAAATTCATTTTAAAGTCTATCGTGTGTCGATAAAATGTCACAATATTTCCCTGCATTCAGATATACAAGCACATACTGTCATATATTTAAAATTCCTTGGTTTTGGAACTGAATTGTATGCTGATGCAAAGGAGGAATAAAACTGTTCCACCTCTGTGCGGTAGGATTCCTTCTCAGGACATGAATCATTTCGGTCTACAGGCTGAGAAGTAGCAGTCTGTTTCTTCCATTTTCTCCTGCGGTTTTATGTTAACATCTGTCCTTTCGACCTTAGCCGTGCTCGCTTGCTAACAGATGCTGATATGACGCAGAGGCAGCACTGTGCAGCTACAAAAAAAAAGAAAAGTTAATGATTCAGATGCACAGACCCAGATCCATGGCATCTACGAGCTGGGAGAAATCCCAATCAGAAACAATATTTTTATTATTCACGCCATCCGTTACAATAATGGATGTGGGTGGCTTTACCCCCGGACGAAGATCTGCCAGCCCCCCACCGCCCCAATGACACAGCATTTAATTATGACGTATGTCTGGTTGGAGAGCCCCTAGAAAAAAAAAAGGCGGGTCATCTCCGCGCCTGTGGTGGGGGCCAAGAATTTGCTAATTAATCAGGAAGTGCTTCCCTCCCCTTCGCTTCTGCGTTAATATCAAATTCCCTTCCCTGCCTCAGTGCGCAGATGAGATCCAGCTTTCATCTCTCAGATAAATGAATGGCGTGCCATGAAATGAGCTGTAGGAGCAGCCAGTGAATATGTCATCGAGTGTGACTGCTCCCTGAATGAACCGCGATTTATCTCCATCGCTCTCGAGCCTCTCCTCTCTCTTTGCATGCTAACGGTCCACTCTTGGAGCACCCCATCGGACCCCGTGTGCTGTCCGGGACAGAACGGGATGGGACGGGGGAGGGGCTTACCATGCTGACGGATGAGGGATGAGTTTCACTGCCCCCTGTGCGAGTCACCTCTGAAATAAACCTCAGCACCCGCCCACTGAGCTCCTTGGTTTCACTTTCAAATCATTTCCTCCTTCTGGGCACGAACACTAAATCGATACACTAGGCCTTTTCCACGTATGTGGTGAACACTTAGCGGTAAACATTCAACGGGTTTCAGTGCATTTGTGTCCACCGTTGGAGAGTGGAGGAGGCCCAACAGTGCATTCCTCATCCCGTGGATCCCACACTTTGTATTTCACAATAGCAGGCAGAATGGAAAGTGCAGCGAGGCCACGCTCACGTCACAAGCTTCAAATGCAAAAGCGATTCTTCATGCAAAATGTGCTGACCATCCTCCCGGATTACGCCCGGTGAATGGACCGTAAAAAACCGTCCGAGCAGACTGTTTTGGGATGTTTTCTGAGAATGGGCCGCCAGAGAGATTAATGATAATGGAACGGGGGGGCCATATCAAAGAGGCACATTCATAAACAGTAAACACCACACCAAGCTGAATAAACAAGAGCTGCAGGAACGTGGTGGATACTGATCCCCAATGCGCCGGCTGCCAAAGTCGGACTTTTAAAGATGTTTATATTTACCGAGCCCGTGTGAATAACTGTCTTCATTAGGCGACCAAAAGGCTCCAAACCCTTCCCATCTGTCAACGTTGGAACTTCAGAACATTTCAAGCGTGGAGAAAACTCTGGCGGCCCACGGAAACACAGAAGCAATTTCCCGGTGCTGTTAGGACAACAGTGAACGAGTTAAACAGTGTAAAACACAGAGTAAGCTATGTGTAGCAGTAAATAGGCTGTCTGTACCAGGGATTTGCAGTCTGTGTAACAGTGAATGGACTCTGTGGACCAGTGAGTGGGCCTGGCTGAACAATGAGTGGGCTCTCTCTACCACTGAGTTCAGTCTGTATGACAATGAGAGGACTCGGTGGAGCAGTGAAGGTGCCCTGTTAAATAATAAGAGCGCCCCCTGTGCTGGGATACAACATGGTACTCCATCTCCTAGCAGTAATTAATGAAACCTCTGAGCCTGAGGAAGGCTGTGGAAAGGCTGTCAGACACCACATCACTGTCTTCAGCACAGAATCAAAGGAAAGCAGTTGATCTTTACATAAACATGAGGAGGAGACGACGCAGAAGTTATTTGCCTGCTCCGACACCCTCATAAAGCTCCAACACACCCCATGTACATCTCGACAATCTCACACGCTGGCGACCCCACCCATGCACCTGACAATGAGATGGGAAACAATTTTTTTTCCGATTCTGCGAGGATTTTTTTTTTGTCATTTTGTTCAGGTTAGTCTTCTCTGCATTGTAGCTCCTTGAAGAAGTCCATCTGCAATAAAGCTTTTGAATGCCTGCCTGCTCCTCTTCTCTAATGGCCTGTCTAATTTTAGTATACTGTTTGGAGATAGTGAAGCACACACATCAATTTACTCCTTCACAAGTCGTGGCATAGGACATTAACACAAGGAGACATTATACATAAACATTTTCTCTTGGGAGTTGATTCAAACATTTGTAATCTAAGTTCCCTGTTCATAAATACTCATACTATTTGAAAGTAAAAAAGATAAAAAGAGTTAAAAAAAATACTCCCATTACAACATCAATGGACATTTGCCTTCATGCAATATTGGAGACACCAAACGTATACTCACTTTGTCTCACAACTACAAGTCACACAGCACATTACAGTGGAGTGTGTGATCATTGGAAGATAGGTGCTACTCCACGGATGTCATCGGAGCAACTCGCAGGCACCTTATGAATTACAGAGTGCCAGAGAGCAGTGACATAAGAGACCCTGGCCTATCTGCCCATGATGGAACAAAGCCAATTTTTTCTGCCAGTGTGGGCTCGTGGTCACCATCAGCTGATGACATATCTGGGATCAAACCCAGGCCATAGAGGTCAGCTTATGCTAAAAGGCAAGCACCTTTACCACTGAGTTGTGAGCCTTACATCTATGTCATGTATTTGTGCTTTCTTTTTTCTTGTTGTTTTGGATAATTAGTTGTTTTTACATTGCATGACTGAGTTAGACTAGTTCTTTTGTGAGATTTATATCAGGCAAGGTGTTAAAAATATGACTCTGCAAATCTGTGAGTCAATAAAGCTGTTAGGAATGGCAGCAATTTAATCTTAGAAATCCTTTTAACCATACAGTGGACAGACGTAACAGATCACCTGGGAGTTTGTATTTCAAGGTGGCAATATTTTCATAGAAGTAGTTTCATCGAAGTAATTTCGTAGAAGAAAACAATTAACCCGAGTCAAAAATGCTTGCTTCATCATGTAAAAAATCATGACTAACAAAATGCAATGAAATAGAGACTTAGTTTTCCAACACAGGATAAAAATTCAGGAAACTAAACAGACAATGTATTAAAAACACAGACATTATATTTAAAACATATAAACATAAAAATATTCTAAACTACTCTGTGTAAGTTGTTTTGGATAAGAGAGTCCACTATGCAAATGTAATACAGTATAATGAATGTCCCTCACTCAGGTGCATCTCATAGCCGATCATTTCCGGGCCCTAACTGACCTGGGGAGAAAACAATAGTGCAAAGCAGTCACCAGTTTCCACACAGGGTTGAAGATGACAGATGAAAAGGATGAAGACACAACTGCATGACGGCAGTAGCCCGCAAGATATATTCTGCCTCATTAAAATAATAATAACGTAAAGAGAGGCCGGCCAACCTCCCTGCTCTCTGAAGTATACAGAGACTGGTATTAGCATCTGAGCTGCCTGCGAAATGTCATCCGAACAGACAGGCCATTTACATTTATGATAAAATGATCTTGCATTTTTTATTTGTCTTGCAAATTAAAGACTTACTTAATCATTGTGGATGGAGAGAGCTTAGCTGATGTAGTCATGTGTTTCTGATTGCATTAAGACTGATGTGGCGTGGCATGATGGATATTTAATAGTTCCCCTGTCCTTCTGTATCATGTCAGGGGCTTGACGTTCACAGATGCTCCGGCAGCATTCCAGCAGTCCAGAATAGCTTCAATTATTAGGGCCATCATGCTGAATTTCTGCTGAGAGAGAAGCTGAAAGGCCTTGCTCTCAAATGCCTTTTGGGTAAAGGTGAGTGGCATCGCCACGGTGACAGACTCCGCCTTTTCCGGGTGTGGGAGGCGTCCCTCTTTGTGGTCTGTCAGTGATCTGTTAACAGGCTCCATGCTCTGGTTCTCCAAAGCTGTGATCCATGCCTTGCGATCGGCTCAAACCCAATTTGCGAGTTCACTTGATGGCCTGAGAACTGAATGCAACTGCGTGCAGCTGTCGCATCACAAACTGCTGTACGTTAGAGGAGGAGGCAGTTGATGCCCATTCAAACCAACATATTAGCCTAATATTCAAAAATGAGGACTGCAAAGGCAAATGAAAGGTACACAATGACCAACTTGATTGGTGCGGCAGTGCAGCATAGTGGTTAAGGAGCAGGACACAAACCCAAAAAGGTTGCTAGTTCAGTTCCCCATGGGGGCACTGCTGCTGTACCCTTGGGCCTTGTAACCCACCATTGCCTTAATAAATGTCCAGCTGTATAAATGGATAACATTATAAAATCCTGTGACTGATGTAAGTTTCTCTGACTAAGAGTGTCTGCTAAATGCCAATAATGTAATGATTTATTGATCTTTGTGAAGAGGTTTTATCATTACATAGTACGTTAATTTCGTACCAAAGTTCTGCACAACACAATACTACAGTAAAGGTTCTCTTTACCTTCTCTATGTTGACCAGAAAACCTGTGCGACCAGGAGCAAAGAGTGGGCAAAGAGAAAATATTTCGGTGACTCTCTTTTTCTGGTGCGTCACAAACACAGGACGCATCTGGCATTAATGTTTGTAACACGAGACAATTGTAATCACAGAGATGGCAACTGTGCTGGTGTGGATGAATGGACAGTCAGAGCACTACACATCAAGTACCTCCCCACACAAAGAGGCCTATCAGCCCTGCCAAGCCCATCTCCCGTCCCTCAATCCACCTCTTTCCTGTACACACTGCAACTGAGTCCCACACACAAGCCGCACGTGTTCCCTTTCCTGTCAATTCAGGAAGTTTTGGTACTTGTCCCAACTACATACATAAGCGGAGCAATAAATATCCCCCCCATTTCCTCTGTGGCTATCAGGTCTCGGCCATCTGCCAGTCCCTGCGGGAGTCCTCATGATTACTGTTCCTATGCTTTCCCGGTGAATAGACAATCTGTAACTCAGGTGAAGTAGTTCAAATGTCATTACATTGTTGACGTGACAATCAACATTTTGGCTCTCATGCACGTTCAATAGTAGTAAACCATACATGCAGTGAGTAAACGGGCATCACAATTAGGCACCTACAAAACACACAGTAGCATGCTCTCAAATCCCAGCACGTAAAATTTAAAAGGGGGGATTACTTCCATCTCGCGACTGATAGTTACGCGGCTGGCCTGCTGACAAATGATTTCAACACCCCGTTCTGGCCAAGTCGGCATACACATCCTGAGGAATCACACTGCCTTTTTCCCCTCTACCGGTATAAACATTTACAGCAGGAGGAAATTGCCACTTAAACCCTTTATCCTTTTAAAGTTTGAAAAGCAAATCAGGAATTATACATTTTTTTATGAGCGAATAAAAGAAAGCGCCAACTTTCAAACTCTTAGTTTACTAGTTTGCGCGAGGTTAGGGCAGCCTTTTGGTTGTAAATATTTCCAGCTGTGGCTGGGGTTATTGTTATTTTCGCTGGTGTGATGATAAGCGAGTCCAGGATGGAGCAGCTGCAGGCCAGAGCAGTCATTTCTGTCCCTAAACTTGGTGAGAGCCCTTTTAACTCTGGGGCTGTAATTTCACTGCCAGGCCCACTGGAGGTGACTTCATCTGGTGTGGTTTGGGTGTATTTACAATGATGAACAATATACAATGCCACCACCAGAAATTACAGGGAGTGGTGGCACACATATGTCACTCAAACATCTTGTAATTTTGAACTTGTTAAAAAGAACCTTGATGGAACGTGTCTGAGTACCCAGATCATAATTCCCTCCATTTCTATTTTCGGTTCTTCTCTTCTTTTTTTAAAAGTTAGCAGCAAGTGTGGTTATTCCTCAGCTGTGGGCACGGTGGTGGTGATTGTAGAGAGACACGCATAATTGCGTGTGGCACATATGTCAGTACCACTCTGTAATGCTCCTCTGCATGTGGAAACAGTGCTTCTGAGCCTGGCTTCCTCCTATGTGTGTATGTGTTGTCTATGTGTGCGTGTGTATTTCCCCTATAATAACTACACATATTGGATTAAATAAAGCAACTGGATGCCAATTGTATTCTTTCAGGAAAAGTCTCTCATAAATCCAGGTTCAAATTCTATATACTTTCATGAAATAAATGAAGATTTACAACATATGAAACAATTAGCACATAAGTACACTCCCTTTAGACTATGTGAACATGATCATACGGAACTGAAGGCCACAGTAATCCCAGAACAAAACTGTGGAGAGCTGTGGAGCCTGTGGAAACTCATTAAGTAGCTGAACCCTATGCCCCCAGGTCACATTGCATTCACCAGTTCAATAGCGGTGTATCCACAAGGCTGCAAACCCTATCCACTAATTATTCACAGATTACAGAGGGATTAAAATATCTCTTGAAAGAGAGATAAAGAGAAACTGAATAATATTATTCTAATACAAAGTTTTCTGAGGAACTAAAATCATTACTAAAATTACTGCTACTACTACTAATTATAATAATATCAAAGAAGTACTCAGCACCATCAACAAAATGTGTGTCCACATGACTACACTTAATGCAATACAGTAAAACAACAGTAAAACAGATGCTCCTGCATATCAACCAATGCACCATTTGGTTACAGCCTGAAATCTCAGAAGCCTTTACCCTGACTTCACTCTGAACATTGAAACACACTTGCCACGCAGATCAAAACAACATAAAGGAACCAGAGACTTGCAGCTCCATGTTTGCTGTTTTAAAACTTTAATGTGGGGGGGGGAGGTGGCTCTTTGCGAGCACTTCATTCTAATGTGTCGTGGCTTTTCAAAACAGATCCCATGTACAAAATAAAAGCCAAGACAACCACATTACTGTCAGGATCTGTCCGATCTTTTAAATGCCAGCTACGTCCTGGCTGCCAAACTCTTAAAAGCAAAGCTGGCAGAGATCAGGGAAGGAGTGACAAAAGCAGACAGAGCTGTGATTTCAATAAAGGAGAATGGACTTTTAAGTGTATTTTTATACATTTACAAGAACTTCATTCTGCAGCACCTGAATCATTAATGGCCCCCGTGTATGCTGACCCGGGATGTAATTATCTACCCAGAAGGACCTCACCTGTCACTGAAATGAATTTAAAAGTGAGTGTGCTGTCGGGTACAATGCCACTGATATTCCGGTCTGCAGTAAACCAGACCCTGCCGCATCAGAGAAACCTCTCCCCGGGGACAGACCAAAGTACGCCGTCCTTGGAAGGATGCATTTACACTCCGAGATAAGAGCTCTGCTCTCTAAACGGGAAACAAATTTATCAACAGTGAAGCAACAATTGGAACTAACTACCAAGTCCCAGAAAGTGAAAAGACTGAGTCATTTAATCAACTTCAGTCTCTTCTATTCTGTAGTTATGTACCCGTCTTGGCTGAAATGCAGACACACACACACACACACACACACACACATTTCTCAGGTGTCTCTGTTATTCCATTCTGATGTGTCCATAGCCTTGTGTCGCTCTTTCTCACACCTGACATTTCTGAATAAAGTATACCATCTTCTGGTACCCTGAAGCATGCACTATAATTACGAAAGGACGGAGAGTCTCAGGAAAGCAGCAGCTAATGCATCTGCAATAATGATATTTTCACTAAAGGATGATTTATCCTCCCATAAAGCTTTGCTCCTTGATGTCACACCAAGCAGCCAAGCTTGTGCTGAGACACGAGCAGAAGGTTGACTCACGAGTGCTGTACATTGGACAGAAGAGCTTTAATGTTGATTACAGAAGGAGAATTTAAAAAGACTGACAGCAGAACCAAAACAGGAGAACCAGCTGGAGGAGACTCTTTCACTAAAAAAAATAAGTTATGATTGGGGTAGATGTGTAATGGGATAGGTGTACACATTTTTCTACCTTCTCTTTGTTTTTTCTTCCCCCAATAAAGACAGTACAGCCTCAAGAATGTTTATTAAGAAGATAGTCTGTGTCTCTTGACAGTGAGGTAGTGCCCTGTAATGACATGCAAGACTCAGGGAACTCTGCTTTTCAAGGTTGAGGGTACTCTATGACATATTATAAGTAATCTTTTCATGCACTCTTGTGACCATACCTTATAGATTGTTAGCAAGCCAAAATATTTACATCCAAGCTTTTGAAGAGCACCCTGGAGAACACCCGTCACCCTACTGTCAAAATCTACTCAGCCCCCCAGTCCATCAAGGGCCTCAGGGCGACACTCGACAGTAGACTGACCGTTAAGAACCACATGGTGCCAATGAGTAGGGCCAGCAGATTCTTTTTTAAACAAATCTGAGGAATCAACCCCCTCCTCATCACTTACTCAACCCAGCTCCTGGTCCATGCCCTGGCCCTCTCCTGTCAGAAGTACTGTAACTCTCTCTCTCTGTTGGCCTCTGTGCATGTGCTATCAGGCTCCTGCAGCTCATTCAGAATACTGCAGGTCTACAACCTTCCTGAATATTTCCATGTATCACCCCTACTGATCTCCCACCACTTGCTCTCATCAGTGGGTAACATCAATTTCAAAAGAAAGGTGAATGGGGTAGGGAATGACTCTGACTTCTCTTCGGTCCATCTTCAGACCCTACAAACCATTCAGGCCACACTGTTATACAACTTCAGGATGCCTGGCTGCCCTCCCCTTGGTAACCACACATCCTTGTATGGCTCTTGTGTACTTACTGAAGCGTGCATGCACACTCGTTATCACAGTGAGGAGGTTAGCTCATGTACAGACATGGCCAGCAAAATCCTCTATGCACTATCTTTCATGGAAATTTATTACATGCACTTTGTACTTGTTCTTGCACTCGTAACTCTGCCAGCGCTGCCAAAAGACAAAATGTAACACATCCTGTTCTGTCCACATTCCCACAGGTTTTTTTTGGTGATGAAATACATGGCACAACTTGAATAAATGCGTGTCAATCCACAGCAAAGAATGCAAGGCTGGGAGGAAGAATCGATAGACTGCAGTGCTAATCTTAGAATTATTCACTATGAGGTGAGATGAGAGTGTACAACTCTGTTTGGCGAGCTGATGGACTATGGTGTATAAGCAGGTATGGATTTTACTGCACGTTAAACACCTTTATAGACAAATGTTGCAGTTTGAGGCTTGTACTTTCAATATCTATGTGTCTCAGCTGATGACTGTGAGAAAATAACATTGGTTTAATGGTTTACATTGTTGCAGACTCTTGGTTCATGAACTCCTACCTGTCAATCAAAGCTGTGTGGACCTCTTTTTAAAACCTGTGACCCTTGACAGGAACTCTTAACTGAATCACATTTCATATTTGTATCATTGCTATAGTATGGTATAATTTTCTATAACATATTATT
The DNA here is from genome assembly GCF_013368585.1 of Megalops cyprinoides. NCBI lineage: Eukaryota > Metazoa > Chordata > Actinopteri > Elopiformes > Megalopidae > Megalops > Megalops cyprinoides. The sequence goes on along the minus strand of NC_050595.1, from coordinate 12,073,485 downwards.
GTCTATTAACATCATTGAATAAATATTTCTCCTAAGACTTCTCACTGTATAGACTGCAAAGTTATGTCAGATTACCTGAACTGTAAACAAGTTCTTCTGCAAAGCAACCAGACTGAAGTCCCTGATGGCTGGAAATTAAAAATATACATGTTTCAAACTGTAAACCATCTGTTCCGATGCAAGCTTATATCTGTTCTGTGTACTGCTCAGTAATACACTTGAAAAACCATCCAACAGCCAGTGGAATATTGTATGATACAATGAACCAGTGCGTAAATGGCAGGGATGGTTATGTATGCACAGAATAATAGTCATTCAGTAAGTCAACATCTCTGTGACATTCAGAACCATGACAAAGTACCCATGAAAGCTTTATTGTTGATTTATCCATACACCTTTTTATTTGAACACAGCTCATAAGCAAGATATTCAAATGCATGTGTGTATTAATAAAAATCTTTTTTTTTCATTAAACATTTAAGGCACAAAATGTTGTCTTCATAGGGAATCAAATGAAATCATATAAAAATAAATTAACATACAAAGTTACTTATAACATGGAGGACATATGTTGTTTAAGGCTTCTGTTTTTAGTAATATGTCGGGAGGAAATCATTAATAGAATGTATTCCAATTACAAACCTGTGGAAAGGACGGCGAGTGAAATATGACAGGAATATGAGAGGCCTGCACACTCAAGTCATTTTCAGAAGAGCGCTTCAAGAGAGCCATTACACGATTGAGGTAAAAACGTTCACTTTCATCAGCTTTCCATTTGAACAGTGGCCATCAGCCGAAATGAACTCTCAAAGCGCAGCGATCACCTACTTTGCTATGCATGTCACTCTTCCCAAATAATTTACAAACTGCAATTAACCGACTGTAGTTGTCATTTCTGGGTCTCGTGAACTCTGGAAAAGTGGAGTTAATGTATTAAAGAGACTAACAGTCGGCATTAAAATTTCTATGCATCACTGGTGATTACCCTGCCCGAGTGAAATAAAAACAACATTCACCCACCACAAATTAGAAACAAACCTGCCAGACAGCCCTGCTGGCTTAGAACAAATGTGAGATATAGCAAACTGTTTGACATACTTTCATAAAAGCAAGTGAAGGCACCCCATCCTTTAGATTGTGGTAATGGGCCCTCATTGTTAGATTCAATGGAAAAAGCTATTCATACTGTTGTGTGATTGAAAAGAAAATTGAATCCTTTTGATGTTATAAATGTGTCTATTACTGCATTTGCACACAAAATTTCTATGGAAATTACAGAGAAAAGGACCGATTCGCTAAAGAAAATGCTTAGGAATGACATATTGAATTCTATTTGGTCCTGAATATAAATATACTGTATGCCCACTAGAATAACTCCAATAATATATGATTTTTTCAAAGTAACATCAGAGTAGAAAGGCTGTGTGGTGAAAATTGCATGACTACATAAAAGGTTAATGCATATATATATATATATATATATATATATATATATATATATATAAATTTATATACATATATATACATAAAATATTGTAAAATGTGTGCACGCATCTGCTCTTACATTTGCTTTAAAATGGCCCATTTATCTAAAAGTTGTTTCAGAGAAGTTTCCATAGCTAGTTCCAGGATGCTCTATGGACAGAGTATCAGGTCTGCTAGCACACACATAATGCTACATGCTCAGTCAGACGAACACTAAACGTCTGTGCCGAGGTATGCTGCTCGAATAAATGGGCCTTTTGATAGGTCCCAAAAGGGGAAAATAATGGCGCAGTTGTGAGCAAATGGGTGAGGAAATAATCAGCAAATTGTTTGTATTACAGAACTGAAGGCTAGCTGTCTGATTGACATACAGTGTTTCTAGGAATAGGAGCATATTGGAAGTTAAGAGATGTTGTGAGTAGTGGCATGGTAGATGGAGAGATGGTGTGAGTAGTAGGATGGTAGAGGGCGAAATGGTGTGAATTGTGAAGCTGCAGTGCCACATGAAACAGTATGCATAGCTGCTCTCTGATAGCAGAAAATCAGCCACCCATCCAGGAAGGCACTGCTACCGGATTGGGTTCTCAGTTCAGTTTTTCCAGTTTCTATATTTTTACACCGGACGGTTTTAGAAGAAATAAACTGGAGTACAATGTTGGGAGGTATCTAACTTAGAGAGAGAACTAGAAACTCTAACTAGGTGTTAGACCCTGAGACTGTCAAACGCTCTCACCTTGCACTCTCACTTCAGCACAAACAAGCTCTTTCAAAAGGTCCAGCTCACTATCAAACCCATTGCTAAGCACAAGATGTATTCTTCACTAAACCACAAAATCTTCCAGTTGCCTTATTGGATGCATTTAAAGATTGAAACATTTTGTACATTTGACGTTTCAAGCTTGGGTCAAGCATTTATGAAGTTTCAGCAAGCGGCTATAATAGCATGCTTTCAAACCTGCTGTAATAGTTGTGGATATTCAAATGAAATAGAATCTCACTCATCAGAGAGCAAGCAAGTGTGGGTAGCACAAGCAAATTATTTTACTGACAGAGGCTGTAACACTGGCAATTTAGTTGCCAGTACTTTTGATGGTGAACACAAAGGTATAATAATTGCTCAAATTCAAAGGAAGTTACTTGCAGTACATAATTTGAAGAAAGGATCAAAGATTTGGTTGCAAAATGTTTAAGACATGACATTCTCAGTCTTGAAGACTAATTTATTTGGCAAGTTTCATATATAAAATAACAGATGGCAACACGTTTTAATAATGAGTTCTAAAGCTGATGTAGAATGTTCCCAATCCACACAACATGAAAATCAAACAAAATGACTGAAAGTGAATCATTTTGTGTACTGGGAGACACTGCGCAGACACTAATCAATCTTTTCCCCCTCTTTTTTTAAAAATGGAAATTTTGCACAATTAACAAAATCAAATTCAAACCAGTTTAACATGAATTGCACTATTAAACGAACAACCGATATCTTTTAACCCCCCAACGAAACGCAGAAAAAAACTGCCTTTTAAACATAGAGAGAAAAAAATGACACGGTGGCGTTATGCGATAGCACAAGAGACCTGATCTGAGGACAGGAAGAAATTCATTTGCATGTGATTAGTGGAGCTGTGAATGAGAGAGAACGGGCGCGGCTCCGGTGACGGCAGTTCATGGGGGCTGCAGGTGTGAGAATGGTCCCCGCCCGCGAACGCTTGCTCTCTCTCCCCTCTTTGTGCGCTGGTGTGCGGCTCATTTGCATTTCCCCCCTCACACTTGCTCCCGGCAATCAGAAGTTCGCGGGTCCTCATTTTCGACTTTGCCGTCGCACACTCAAGCTCCGCGCCTTATTCTAAGTCGGACGGTTCGCTGGAAATTGGGCTTCGTCGTACAGCATGTTTAGACTTGTAAAACAGACGTAATGTGTCACCGTTATAAAGTGACAAATCAAAGGAATGAAGTGAGGAGAATAATATGCATAATAAAACATTTAATACATACTGTTTCCTGTCAGGAGTACCCTTTTTAAATATAGGATCAAAAAGGGACATATTGGGACCAAGTGAAGATTGCTGCCACAACTACTGCTAGTGGGCCGGGTGTTTTAAAAATAATTTGAACCTACAGTATCTACAAAACTATACAGCAGTAACCCTAACTCCACAAATCACACCCTGAGCTCTCCATTCAGTGTAGTCCCTTCTGGGAGAGTGTGTACATTGTGGCGAATGTAAAATGCCTTGTATTTAGAAAACAGAGCACAGAAACACGCTCAGAACTGTGTTTATAGGGAGACCTCGTCCGTCGTCTGCATTGAGCACTCCATACCACAGTCAACCATCCGGCCATAATGAGCGCTCTGCTTCCTGTAATGGCCTCAGCAGACTGTGAATACTGCTAAGTCTAGAGAGAGTGGAACTAAACCGACGAGATGCATCTGGATAAATGCTCACAGTCCATCTCATGATCAGGAAATATGCCCGTTTAAAACCAACAGACCCTGATGTATGCTTAAAAAAAAATAAAACAACAAAAGTAACAAAAAATTAAAACACCGAACATGTCCTCCTAGCCATATACAGTGTGAAAGTTTGTGATGTATTCTGTAGATAATGAATAGGCAAAACAGATTCAGATGTTGGTTGTAAATTTTAATGTTTGGATCAGGGAACTGGATGTCCAGTCAGAGGGTTACAGTTTGCAATTCCAGGTGCTTTGCTTATCTAACATGAACACAGTGACTCATAACTGTGCTTAATAAGAATATCCATCAAGATCCAACTGTATAAATGGATAATTATTTTTGCATGTAACTAAGGGTCCCTGATAAATAAATAGCATCAGCATAGAAATGTAACCTTTCGCAAATGCAATTGCATTTTAATTACTGAATAATGACTAATTATTGAATAATGATCCATTCAGTATGTTATCAGGGTTTGAGTCAGAAGTGTTCTGGCAATTCACTTGCATCAGGAACCTTGGGTAATTATTCCCAGGGAATCCACACTTCTGCCCTACTAATACACATGCACAAACATGAGCGCGTGCATGAGCCCAAGCACTCACACACTCTCACTCTCAAACACACACACACACACACACACACTAAGGGGATGAAAAAAAAGAACAAGGTCTGTCAAGTCGTGTAATTACACATTCATCACCTCGCGAGTAACAGCTACCGGATGCCCTCATCTATACGATGGCTGTCAGTCTGATATGAACTATTTCATTTGAGGACAGCGATCATGTTAAACGAGTCAGCGCCGAGGATCAACACCTCTTCTGTGAAAGCATTTGGAATTCAGCCTGGCGCGGACCGGGGATGAGCAGAAAGGGAAACAGGCAAGCTTGGGTGCACAAAGAAAACCCATGATCACAATTTTAATCCAATTAATTTATCCACGCAGCAGAATGAGATAAATTCATCAGACGGTGTCCCAAACGGCCCAGTGCAGATCTGTAACTGTGAGAGTGCTCTGATTAAGTTAAATTGAGACACAAAATAATAATTATAAATTGACTCTGGAGACAAGGCAGTGTTCATTTCTCACGGAGCTATTCTTCACAGAAACGGCCTGTTTGTGTTAATCACAGTAAACAGGGACGGAGCTCGCCTGGAATCCGCTTTGCCCAATGAATTGTGTGATAAAATGTCACAATTTTATGATTAGAATGCACTTCACTGCTCCGAAAGCATTCTCTGTAAAGATAACTTTAGAGGATGCCGAAAACCAGCCAGATGTAACAAATTAAACAGCAAAGAAAATATTCATAACCCGCTCCTCTCATGTGTTAGTGTTCAAATAAACAAGTGGCTTGATAAATTAATTACATACCAGTAGAAACATTGCTAAATTGTTTTCGCTCCAACAAATATTCAGCTATTCAAGTGGGCTACATTGTCACAGCATACTTGATGAGATACAGGAGATTACTGAAATACTGACACTGGACACTGAACAGATCCAGTGTAACAGAATAAATAATATTTAAATGAATAAATTAATATTAGTTTCACATTAATTTCATTATTATTTGAAATTACCCTGCAAATGATTAATTGCAATTATTATTTATAAGAGAAAAAACTATATGACCACTACCAATAACAGAAAAACTCTACAAAATTTCAGATATTAATAATAGAGTCAATTTGTATCGTTGTTATTATTAATTAGGTTTAAAAAAACATTCATTTGAAATTTATAATTGAACTAATTGAAATGAACTTAATTTTACTTTTTTAAAGAGAAATTGTCATGTCAAAAACAAGATAAGCAGTTAACAGGGAGAAGAAAAATTATGCCTTTTGACACCTCTTTTAAGGGATGTAGCCAATGAATGGCAGCTATTTGGTGCCTAAGGACAGCTACTTTATAATCATTTGGTTAGTGAACCTCCATGAACAAAGACAAAAATATACTGTATGTTGTTCTAATGTTTACAAATAATGAAACTGAAATTAACCTTTGGCAGGTGCATTAAATATGAACTATGGACGAACTGATCAGATGCAACTCAAATCCAAGTGTGAACCTTTTGTTCCATAAGCAAAGTTAACCTGCTCTCTCAATTAGAGGTAATCAGGAGGTTAATTTTTCTCCAATGTCTGATAATATTTAATGCTCTCATTTTTTACCAGAATCCATAAAACTCAGATATAGCTCCAAGATATGGCTATTAAAAGTATATAGAATTGTCATCAACATACATAGCATTTAGGTTGAGCTAATTATATCTTCTACAGAAAAACGTGTCTGACCCAAGCAACCCATACAATTACACATTGATTTTCTATAGAGACAGTGAGTTTAATAAATTTAACTACAGTAACAAGACCAGGTGGTCAATCATTGTTCCCTTTTCAAAGCGCTTAATGAGTACCATGCAATACCCGATGAAAAAATAGAGCATTGTTCTGTTTAATTACAGCATGTCACAGAAAAGAACATATTTGCATTTTAAACAAGCACTTAATCTGATTGAAGAAGAATTGTTATAAATTTCATTAAATATGTAACATTCAGAGAGCAGCGCGAGCCCTCTTCCTGGGCGATGTCTTTTCATACACCGCTACCAAATTAAATAAACGTAAAGCTCCCGCTTGCCAAAAAAAAGAGAAACCTTTGGTATTCTTTCATGTCTGTCTTGAACTCTTGCATGCTTTGTTGGTCTTTTTATCAACGATGAACTGCTCGTCCAGTCTTTTTCAAGGTTGGGCTCTCTTTGAGTTCAAACAGGATATGGAGAGTGACTGTTGTCGGTTTCTGTTTTCTCACAATTTCTTGCAGTTGCTTTAACGCAGGCCTCGCCGTTTCCTGCATAGCTAACAACCTCCTCAGTGCCTTTATCTACACTTTCACTTATTTACACATCAGTGAAGGAACATCTGCTCCTTACACTTGCTTCAAATCTATCAAGTGATGTTTTGCAATATGCCCTACATTTTTAATGCCGATATTCAGCTCTCCTTCAAAACATAAGAACTCTGATAGAGAGAGACCTTTTGATGACAACTACTCAACATCTGAATCTAAAAGGATGAAAAAATACAGAATTAATTAATGTTAAACAGCCTGATAAAACCAAACAATTAAGGAATAAACACTGGGCCAAACTGTAAATATATGATATAAAACTATTCCACACAAATATCACAAATATCAACATTGTATAAAATGGGCCAGCTTACTGAATAGGGCACAGGCATTAAAAACTGAACTTTTGTTTAATCTAGGTACATAAGGTAATGAGTCGGCTTTGAATTAATGAATTAAGAGAAATGAATGAAAGGAAATTTGCTCTCAGCTGACCTTCATGAATAAATAATGCTAAACAGACACATAAATATATCGAGTTAACTTGAACCAGCACCTCCATTTACAGTTTTGTCCCACACACTAATGTGCTGTACTAAGGTGCTGTCACTGAAACTGTGAACATGCGGGTAACGTTGATGGCAATCAATCTAAGGGAGGAATGATGTTGGTTCCCCCATAGGGAATAATCCCAAAACAGTGAAATGAGATGACGCTAATAATTTTGAAAAATCATCGAGTGATAGCGCACAAAATGAGGAGGGGGCGTATTTGGCACTGTCTGAGCAGGCAGTGCAACCCAGGTCGCACAGGTCATACTTAATCCAGGAGTCACCCAGGTACCGTTGCTGTGGCGACCCGCCCACAGACAGATGCGCCTTCCCTGCCCCTCCCCTTTGTCCGCTGTCCCCCGTTTCAGGAAGAATGTGGAGACACAGCACCTGCCCAACAAAGAGGACGTTCCTAAAGGAGCACTTGGGCACAATTACGCTGAAGAGGCTGGCTGCGATTGTTATCCAGCCATTCTTCCTTCCCCCCCTGACAAACGTCGGCAAGTTGCGATGCACCTGCATCTGCTCTCTCAGAGCAGGATGGCCTGGCCTGCCGCCAAAGTGCCCCACTTCAAGTGCCACCGAATAACGCACTTATTGATTTGCAATGCAGCATAATAGGCCATCAGCTTAATTATTACTGAAGAGACATTGTTCCGGATGTTTCGGGCTTTTTTTTTTTTTTCCTGGGGATTGCTAGGAGAACAAGCTGCTCGAAATCATGAATTTGCCTAACTTCAGAATGCTGTGCTTCATTGCTGCGTGCTAATAAAATATGCCAGTAGGACTGTCTGTGTGTATGTTTGACTTGAACATATTTTCCACATTTGATTATTTCATTGGTTTCTGTGTGTACATGTGCGTAAGCCTCTGTGGAATGGTTTGCTGTGTTCAAGGTCTGGCTCCCCAGTGAAGCATTAACACAGAGAGGGAAAAGCAGCCGAGGACTGGCTTGCCTATTTTTGAAAATTGATGAGAAGTTGCTGCACTGCAGAACATCAAATATCATTTCAAAATAAGCAACCCTTCACTGAACTGATGAATGAACAGATAATGAATTGAAGTTCTGAATTGTCAGTCTGCGGTCATCAGATGTAAAATATTGCCCACCGGTCATTTCCTCTGCTTAATACATGACTCTATTGCCCTCTTCCAAAACTCACATTCTGGCAACATAAATCTATACATCAGGGAACAGGAAATCAGCCACTTTTAGGCAGCTGAGCAGTGTGAGAGGGCTCATCATACGTCATGGTTTAACACCAGCCTGATCATTCTGTCAGGATTAACTCCGCCAGAAAAATGTCTTTGTGTTAGTAATTCTTTATAGGAAAGGAGGAGGTGACCCACAACCCATTCCTGGTTGTCAGAATTCATTCTTTCCATCTATCTTTGCCTTTTCTCTGGGCCAAGATATGAAAATTTCATGTCGGTTTGAAAACCTGACTTCAATGTATTACTGGGTATGTATGGCCTTACAAGTCGCAGTTCATATATCCTTGCTCATTGCTTATTAATGAGCAAGGGTATATTAAAATAACTCACACAATCCCACTATGTGAATGTGACTATTTACAGTGTGACTGGGGGAAATGGCGGGAGTGCTGCATTTACTATGGTGTTGTGCAGGGGGCGGAGCTCTGATAAGACATCACCCAATCAGAGTCTGAGTGCACAGAAAGAACATGTGAGGGTTGTAGCATACAGCTGAGGGGTCAGAGCCATGATACCACAGTTTACTGAATAAGTGCCTCAGACCTGAGTAGCAAGACTTTTGCAGTACTGCGTAGGCTGTAGAATGCTTAATGTGGTCTTCAGCACATTTGCTTCTGGCTAGAGCTACAGTATTCTGCCAGTGTATACATGCTGCAGTGACTGTATGTGATTAGCTTTTTGCCAGAAAGGTTTTATACAGATTGTGATTGGCGAGCTGCTGAAATGAAAGGATCCTCATTTTCACATCTTGACCAATTTTAACATTAACAATTAATTGTATGTTTCAGATAACTATTTGCACTTAGTGTACTTTCACCAAGATACTGAAACTGGTAAGTTTGATGACTAATAATTACAGCCATATATCAGAAGCAGCTGTTGTCACCAGTGGATCTGAAAGAGTTGTGCAAATTATTGTCAATGCCCAAGATCTGTGTCTATGGCTTTTAACCTGCCCTCTGGAACATTTGTGGTATCGTCCTTCAACATCAGCATTCGGGGAGCATTAACTCAGGAGTCAGTAACAGTGGGGATGCTGAGGGGTGCGAGGGTACCCCTGGCACATTTGCAGGTATGAATAGGTGACATGTTATGTTAGCAAAGAGGGAATGATCTTCTGAAGAAATGAGCTTTGTTTTGTTTTGGGCGTCCCAACAGAGAGGACCGCACACCTTTCGACCTGGAGTCAGGCTCAGAAATAAGACCTTAAAGAAAAAGGAAGACTGGCTCCCAGCTTACCTGCCCCCTTCAGCTCCCTGCCTCAGACCCTTATTTTCTTTGGCAGGGCCACATGTCAGTGACAGCCCGAGTAATCAATTAACCATGGAGACCAAAAGTTTCAAATACAAAAAAAGAGAAGAGAGTTTATTCAAACCTGACAGGTGAAACTACGTGAAGACAAAGAGACATTGAAATCTTTGACGTGCATACAAAGAGAACATTGTTCTCATCAGCTTTCAATTAAAATAATCTAACTAGCCTTTCTAGCTGAGAGTAGCTGACATTTGCATAAAATGCATAAGCGTGCATGAAAAAATCTTGCATTTGTCCCAAATTCCCTGCCAGAGAAGTCAGACGAAAACAAGCACACGCAGCTGTACATGCAAGAGTTATGTTTGACTGAGGAGCTCTATTTGTACACACGTACTTGTATGAGTACGTCTTTATCCTGGAACATCTGTACGGTACATTGTACGTGTCCTCAGACCATTGCGTTTATGTGCGGCTGTATGTTCCTCCAGTTGGTAAATCTGACTTTTGCACCCGCTTCCTCACCACAGTGCCGGCTCACGCCACGTTTCATTTCCCTCAATTTGAATGAAGGCCTCAATAAAACTATGAGAACAACTTGTGGCGGCCTCCACACACTGAAACACTTTAATAAGGGCAAAAACACAAACCAGACCGATGCATAAACCAAAACAAAAGTAAACAAAATGGAATTCAGGTGGGTGGGATGGTAGGAGAATGTTTGTTCGGCACGGCATTGTGTGCGAGTGAGATGGATCAGACCCCGAAGCCATGTCTGCCTCACAAAGCTCAAAGGAAACAGACTCACGAAAACACCGGAACATCCACATCAATTCTGTGTGGTGTGTAAGCGTCCCGTTGAGATACAATGAGCAGAGATCAATTAGCCTCAGAGCAACTGAAAACATATTCCTCACCACTAGGAAAGATGAGAACTTTTGACACAAATTGTGGCACAGTGAGGATCTTCAGCACAGAACATCCCTCCCCACCCTCTGAAGGCAGAAAACAGGCACAGGGACAGAACGGCTTCTGACGGACTTGACGAGCGAGCACTCGATCCCTGTCCAGCTGGAAGAGAGAATAGCCCTCATCAGCAGCTTTCAGAGCAGGATGTCTCTTTCTTTTTGCCCTTTGTCTGAGTCTCTCCAGATCCTCCCTTCACTTAAAGTACAGTGCTGTGGGGTAGGTGTGCCAAGTGGTTTTGAATTCAAAATTACAGTCTTTTCTTTCTCAGATGTTATTGGAAAGAACGTGTAATTTATAACAACAAGTTAGCAGAACAGGATGTTCAGGGGAGCGTGCCAAAGCATCCTTCATGGAAAAAAAACCTACTGTCTCGAATAAATCAACAGGAAAAAAATAACGACAATAGCGTTAAATTGTCGGATCAGATACAATCGATCGATCAAAACTGTAAGGGCGAGGACAAAGAGGCATGTGTGAGGGACAGGAAACGGGCGTGCCCCGAGACAGGAGACACCTGATCTTGTACGTCACCTAAGGAGGTGTGGAAAAAAAGAGGAGGAATGTAGAAGAATGTACTCCCTGTTCAACGAGGCTCCCTTTAAAAAAAAAAAAAAACCTCAGTGTGTGCTTAATGAGAGACCACATTCAAAAAGATGCATTCATTAAAAGGAAAAAAAAACTGGATCACAAGGGGCCAGGAACTCAGCACCTGAATTTCTATTCCACACCAAAGAGCCATTTTGCCTGGGGTATATAAAATAAGAAAAAGAAAATACAGTTGTATTCCTTACAGTCTGTGCTGTCTGCTACATCAGCCCTACTGTCACCTCTTTTTGGTTTTTTTTTGCCCAGCTTGGTGCTCTTTCTCTTGTGTCACTTGAGAAATCTGACAATCATATGAAGGAAGAAATCCATTCTGTGCCCCCACAGACTGAGTTTAGTTTGGGAGAAATGTTATATGGACATTTCAGTATTTCAGTGAGCATCCCAGAATGACAGATTTTCAACAGATGACAGATGTTGATCACTCATGATCCCCACTACCATACAGTATAGTTTATAACCCTGTTATAAAGAGCCATGGCAACAAACATGTTCAGAAGATGATTCCATGATTAACATTTATTAACAGCATAATTAAAAACTGACAGCAAAAATCATAACCTCTCACTTTTTAAAGCTCTCAGGCCAACTATCATTTGAGTACTGAATTATAAGCAGTTTTGTCTCATTAATATTCACGTTCATTTCAATTCAAGTGTTCAGGAAAACCAAGACATTTCTGTTGCAGTGATGATTTTTTTTTATCAAAAAGGCTGAGGTGAAAGGGCACCTTTCAGGACAGCTATGAAAACCACATGCATTCCAAACCCTTGTGTGACTAAACATGATGACATTGATGCATAATTTCATTTAACATAAAAAGACAAAAGACGCCCATACAGTAACAGTCTGAGCGAATTAAGTTAATATGTTGTGCTCATTTCCAAATTTGAACTGTGTCGGTGGCAAGCGAGAAGCTGATGATTCACTATTGGCCTTTTACAGAGGGTTTTTTTTTTCAACATATTTTACTTGAGACAAGAGGCAATGAAAACCATATGAAAATGAAAGCCCTTTGCTTGTCATTTATGTGAGGGGCAGAACGTGGTGACTTTAAAACATTTCCTGCCTGATCAGAAGATGCACCACTGTAATAATTAGGAGTTTGGACTGGTTAAATGGGGGAATTCCGTGAAAGGCGCTGTAAACACACGCCTCTATGTGCAGATACGTCCCCCACCATAATTCATGGCAGTCCTGAATTTATGGGAGCCAGTTTGTCGTTAAGTGAAGACACAGTTTTAGCTCCAGCGTTAATTGTTTTCTTCCCATCCTTTCTGATGTCGACATTAAAGGCTGGCGCTATTTGAATGCGGTGTCCCAGCTTGTCTGCCCTGTTTCTTCTTTCTTCTTTTTTTTTTCTTCGGTTCCGAAGAGAACGGAGAGAGTGCCACGGTTCAAGCTCAAGGACCTCCAAAGCGGTGTGACCTTGAGGGACTCTCACGGTGGCGCGGCGTGTGCATTGGGAGAAAGCGTGTTTGCCTCATGCTGTCCGGGGAGCTGCTAGCCGTGTGCCTTGCGGGGTACCCTCCGCATGCACCCTACCAAAATGGACGTGTGTTTGTGGCCTAAGCCTGTGAATGCCGAGAGAAAATGTGACAACACGATTCCCCTCCTCCCTCCTTCTGGAGCGCGCTCCCTGTAATTTTGCTGTCGCCGCCCTTGCGTCCCTGCAGCAGCGCCTTGATCACACGTCCTCGGTCACGGCAGCTGATGTGCAGCCCTGGCAGCCTCCTGTCAATCATACTCGGTGCCCTCCCATTACTGTGTGTATCCATCGGAGAGACTGGGTCACATGTGCATGACAGGCCCCACCATGCCCCCCCAGCAGCTCCAACACTCCCAGGCCGCGGCCCTTTGCCCCACCCCGGCTTGCACCCTCAGTGGCACAGAGGGACAGCAGAGGCACATGTCAATTCGGGGGGAGGGAGGGGAGGATGCGTGTTGCACGTCGACTCTTCCAGAGGGGCAACCGATGTGCTGTCTGCAGCGCAGCACCGAGGCAAAAGATGCATGTAAACTTTTGTTTTACACACGGCATCTTTGGCAGTGACTTCAAATGGAAGACTTCAAACACAGAGCCAGACTCCTTTGATGTGCTTCTGAACGCAGTAAAGTTCTGTATCATGAAAATTTTAAAACCGGACTGAGACGACCGAGAATTTCCATGAGGACCACGTACCTCAGGTGAGGCTTGTACTCATTGAGTGGACAAGACAAGGGTCATTAATTCAGAACGTGTCATCAGCAGTGCGGTGCTTCATCACCTCTGCCAGCATTGCTTTACATGTTACAGTACCGTGGGTGTTTAACACATCAATAGCACTGCTGTTGACCATGTCTTAAAACTGAAATCATATTCGTTCTGTTTTTGTTGTGTTGTGTCTACAGTGCATTCCAACAACAGGGAGACATCATAACTGATTTATACTTAACCTTAGGAGGTTTAAGTGGGGCTCTTGTTATATGTACAGAATATAAAATGAAGGTATTAATAATACAATATCATTGTCAGTTCTCACTCCACTGTTATAAATACTCAGTCATACGTCAAGTTGACCAGATTTGCTTGAGAACCACTCAATGAATGCTTGCGTTTCTGATCACTCCTTCAGTTAGGGACAGTGTTGGGACCAGAGGAAGTTCAAATGGTGAAATTCTGGGCAGCATAAAACACACACTCAATTTCCGGTATGTACTCAGGGTCTGCCTTGCTAACCATCACACAAGGCTGTCTGTATCACCGCCAATGTGGTGTAGGAAATATAGTAACGTTGAACGCCCAGTTGTCTGCAACAATCATGTAATTAAGGAAATCCATATTCAGATTAATGGTCGTGTCATGCCCAACACTGTCATTTCAATACCAAACAAATGACGTGTGTACTTAGCATGTGTTATGGTTGTCTTTGTTTTTGTGTTTTTAACCCATCCTGCCCAAATGTATAATCATCAAAGCAGCCCATCCAGCCCATTCAGGCAGCTACTGTAGCGCTTTACATTAACACTCTGGAAATTTCTCTCAATTTTGCACCGAGCAGCATTCAGCGAAGCATTGGATTGAGTGGGTTAAGTAATGCACATGCCCTTTATGGGTCTGGAGGATCAAACAAATTCTTCAAGACTAGAAAGTTTAGATCTCCCAATAAATTACAGTCATTAGAATTCTAATGAATACAATTACCAATTAATCTTGCATGGTAAGCAACTGAATGGACACAGATTTCGAGGCACTGGCTCGCCAGGACGTCACAAGGCCATGCAATTACAGCTGTTAACATATTAGAGAATAATTCAGTTTGGAAGCCTGCCCTTATTTGGGGTGGGGATCTCTTCCATTAAAATGTGATTAAATAATGATAAGCTGGTGAATTTTTACTGTGACATTACAGTGGATGAAGCCCATGACCCACTTTAAGCTTTCACATCTGATACGGATAAACCCTTAGATAGCTATTTGAATGCAGAGACTGTCTGACAGTCACTTTTGGGTATTGAAATATGCTTTTTATTTTTTTTTCTAAAGATACAGAGAATAAATGCGGGAAATGCAGATCTGTGGTCTAAGGTGAAAGTGAATGAGTGATGGGCCCCATAATCCATTGGACAAGTCATTCCGAAGGTTGGCTAATGAAACATTTATCTGGGAGGAGAAGCCTCGCTATAGAGTGACAGAAAGCTGTGATGTGCTGAAAGAGATGGAGAGAGACAGGTGGGGAGGGGGTGGAGGCAGGGCGAGTACAAGGAAATGCTGGTTCATGACAAATCAAATGTTGAGTGTGTACAGTTTGAGGTTGCTAACATGCACCTAACGGATGCATTCATTACAAAATTAACTACCTGTTAGCACAGCTTGCGATGTGAAGTGTGACTTCACACTGCTGGATCAGCCGAATAGGCCATAACAACAAGCAATTCACTGACTCTGGCATATGGCTGACTTTAGTAATAAGCCCGTATTCACTGCGGATCACAAAAAAAAAAAAAACGTTTACACCTGTGGCTTGGCATTGTATTTCCAGTCATGGGCTGCTGTGTGGTCTTGTTATTTTTGGATACACTATAGAAAATGTGTTTCTTGGATAAGTCACTCACTCACTCACTCACTCACACACAGACACAGATGCACACCCACTCACTTATTCTAACATGCATGCACGGACACACAAATGCACATGCATGCGTGCAAACACAGATGCATTGGCATGCAGACTTGCACAGACAGGCAAGCATGCTCCCATAAACACACACACGCACAGGCAAACGCACACACACACACGCACACACACACGCACTCAAACACACGCTCTTATCAGAGACAGGCTTTTGAGTGTTAACCGTTAACACAATGCCCCCAGGCAGAGATCTCACATAGAGCTTTTAAGCTGCCTTGGTCTTACTGCACATCGACGCATTGAAGAAATACTACCAAAGGAGTTTTGCTGGAGGGTGCTCTGCTCCTGCATTGCGAAAATGACCTTTTCAGAAATTGGACTTTGAGGGACCCGGTGGACGAAGGCTAATGCACAGGTGCCCCCGCATCATGGGCGGATCATGGTCAAGGCTGCAGCGACAAATGGTGTTTTGACTTGTATTTATCCTTTCCTGCTCCACTTTCTCCCTGCTAACACAATTCTTTCCTACAACTAGCCTAAAATAGAAAAAAAGTGTTAAAAAACACAAGAAACACTTGTGATCCATGGATAGGGTGCAGCAAATGTGAAATTATTTATTTACTTACAAATTCATTTATTTACCTTGGTAAAGGTTAAAGGTGTGACCCACAGAAGGAGTATTTCCACTGCTTAACCCTTTTACACTGATTCAAGCAACTGTGACGCACATGTATTACCCAACTGCCCAATATGCACATGTGCTTGAGTGTCAGACGCCAAAATGTAAGGGGAGAGGGCCAAAGTCAAACACTGTCGATGTGGCTGTGGTCCACTGGTTCACAGCATGACAGTAAATTAGCTGAGATGTAGCCTGAACCAGACTGGGGGCAAAACCTTTATTTGTCTGCTGCAGGGCTGCCAGATCTTACATAGTCCTGTTATTATTCTTGTCATTATCATTCTTTCTTTCTTTTTTTCCCATTCCAAGTTATGTTGGTATGAATCCAATGTGCCGAAGTATAATGAAGCAAAGAGCGACCAAAGACCATGGGAATGAAATCTCGTAGTGTCTGCAGTCCGGAAAAGCGTCCCGGACTTTCCCGTCTATCGCCCGCGCGCGAGCAGACAGAGGGAGCAAGGCCTGATGGAGAGCAGAGACCCACGAAAGCATTCTGAGGGCCGAGTTCTCAGGAAGAGGGGCTTCTTTTTTTGGAGACGGGGTCACCCCTGCTTCTGGTCACAATCTTCTGGCCCAGTGCGGGACAGGATTCACACGAAATCGTTCTTACGGTCCAGCTGTCAGACCAAGCGCAGACGACGCAGGGCAAATGGCAGGGCTGCGTCTGTGTTTGTTATCCCAGGGAACATATTTTGTCTGTTGCTGACTGGGGAGATAGTTTTGGACTCGATGTAGCCACGAGATTAAGCAAGCCTCCTTTCAGAGATCCTAAATCAAAAGTTTTTGACTCACAAATAGCCAGCTAAAAAGTACATGGGCAGAAGTTCACAAAAGTCCACTTACTGTTTTATGATTGTAAAATATTTAATCATGTCTTCACATAAAATTGCATATATACACACCACAATCACTTTATTCACCACATCGCTTTCTTCTTTTGTTAAGCACATTCTTTGTAAAGGCAGAGCTTACCCATATTTAAAAACAGTGCATGACGTTCTCTTTTTATTTACAGTAATCCCTCTTATATGAGTTTCCAAAAGAGATCAAATCCTTTCTCTCTAAGGATTAATTATGAAGGACATGGTGAGAACCCACTCAACCCTGCCCAGTCCTTGATCCCCTACACTGCCCTCTCAGTGGGAGAGGGTCTCAGAGTTCTTCCATCTAGTCCAAATTCACAAAGGATGGCAAGTCCTCTGAGAAACCTGCCATCCAAATTTGTGGAGCAAATCCTTGGAGAAATCTCCCATTAAAACTCATACTGCAAGTCCTCAGAGAAACCTCACATCCAAACTTACACTGTAAAGCCTCAGAAAAACCTGATATCCAACCTCGCAGCTCAAGTCCTCAGAGAAACCTGACATCCAAACTCACACTGTGAGTCCATAGAGAAACCTCACAGCCAGGTGTCCAAACTTGCAGATAAAGTCCTCTCAGGCATCTAAGCTTGCATAATGACTTGTTTTTCATTACTAGAGGGGAGAAAACAAAGAGTGAACCATAGAATTGTTGGAAACCTGAATCAAATTCTTAATGACAGGGATAAAAGAAGATTTAATCACAGATTAATTGAAAAAAAACAGCAGTCCCTTCCTGTCAGATTAAGAAAGAGTAGGATTAAGAATCTCCTCTCCTATCCAATGGACAACACACATAACACTGCCTGTCAACATGTAAGTCTCATAACACTGGTACACATTTATGACATAACCAAAATGCTGTCACACTCCTCACACTAGGGAGCTTGCTGTCAATTTTTGTTATGGCTCGATCATTTTAATTTTGGATTTAAAAGGTGATATTTTAAACTAATAAATCAGAACAGATTTTACTTATTGATCACGTTCTTCATAGAAATACTTGGCTTTTGCATGTGCTAGGCATGGAAAACCATCTCCTTAAGAAATTATTAGAGCAATAATCTTAGATCACTAAGTTATCTTTGTAAGTTTTGAGGATAACGGATTGGCAAAATAGAGTTCCTCTTTCAATAAACATCCTTCTTGTCACCTTGTCATTTTTGTTCCTTTGGTGTAAAGTCTGATTAGTTTGTGAAATTAGTGTCTGATTAATCTTTCAGTTGTTATATGATCATCAAACTATTCATTACAAAAACCTTATCAGTCTATTCTGAAATAAAAAATAGTAAAAAGGACAGCTGAACCACAGAGGTGACAAACCTTTCCAAGATCGAATATGGACAGTCCAAGCAACCCGCCAGTAGACTACTTTTTTCCAGCTCTATTAGTATTTTATTGGACTCTTTCAGGTTTTACTGCCAGGTTTTACTCTCTAGCTGCCTTATAAAGAGGAGACTAAACTTTTAGAGCATTTGGTTTGAATTAGCTAACTTTTTGTTGCGGTTCGATGGTTGTAACTCCTAGGGGTTTTCCAGGTAGGTGGTGGGACTAATACAAGCAAAAGAAAAGAAACCCTTCCTGTCCTCTCTGTACTGTTGTACATATTAAAGCATGTCTACTGAGGGGACTCCTGGTCTGTCTGTGATCTTGCTTTGGAAAAGAGAGAGAGGTAAATGTGATTGGTCCTTTCATAGGCCTTGCAGAGGTGTGATTGGTCCTCCCTTAAGTGCTGCAGAAAGATGTGACCTTTCCTCGTTCCGAGGTCACCCATTTATGTGCTTGCGCTGTTGGGAAGAGGATGTGAGCTTGCTCTCTTCCTGACGTCCATCTCCATGTGTGGATCACTCAAGCACAAGGGGGAGAGATGATCAACTGCTGGAAAGCAATCAGCAGCACATATTAGATCGGGAGTGAGTAGCAGTAATTATACTGTGCTACCCAAGCAGGGGTCAGGGGTCAAAGGGGACGTCCAGACAACACAAAGGAACAGACTTTCAGAGCCGCCCCTGAATGCCTTCCCTTATCAGTCAAACGTTCACTTCTGTTTACTCAAGGAACTGTTCTGACATATCAGCACTTGAATGGGCACTCCAGACGAGCCAGAATAAAGCACCATATCTGCTTGAGCTCATTAGTTAACATACACATAAAACAATGTCATATTTCCTTTGTGTTCAGGGAAGCTAGGGCAATTAGCTGTAGCCATCCGTTAGAGAGAAACAAGGCCCTGGGAGGATGGTGGGCCTCTAGGGTGAGACTCAAAGGTTTCATGCACCAAAATGTCTGACAGAGAGACCACATTAGTAAATATAAAGAAAGCCGTGCAAGCCCAGGACACCACTGGTAATTATTTTTATGAATTATCTTCGTTAATAATAGGTCATAGATTTACCGTGGCTATCTTTTATTTTTACTATGATACCTCTCGCCCTTCACCTTCTCAGTTGTCAGATTCACCTCTGCTATATTCACGTTCAACAGTGTAGCGCATACTATTGCTTAATGCATAAGTCATGTACAATTAGAGGACATGACAAATCCCACTGCACACATCCCGGTGGTGCAAACTGAAAAGATTCAATACAAAACAATTGATTTTTCATTGACCTTTTCAAAACCTTGCATTCAGCTCTCTCTCAGCAGATCTGATTCTTTAAAAAAAGAAAGAAAGAAAGACGAATAAATTCAGGTGCTGAAGAAGCTGAATTTGAACTAAAAAAAACCTCTCCCTTATGACAATGTTTCCTCTCAGTCAATTGCCAAGAGGCATATGTAATTAAACTGTGGTTGTCCTATGAATGCAATATGTAAACCATTCATTCAAACTCAGCTCTGTGAAGAGGAGGTTGGTGAGTCTGTTCGTGAAGGTCCACCATGGTTCCATCCACCATGCCAGGACCGGCCAGACCGTCACAAATATGCCCTCTACCCGCCCTGTGAAAAGAGTCCATTCCAGGATAAATACTTAATGCTGTGCGCTTTTGATGAAATAATTCATTGAACAAACTCCAACATTTATAATAACTAAGTAGAGGAGCCCGCCATGTTGGAAAAAGTGGATCCGAGCTGGATCAATAGAGGCCTTGGGGTTTATTCAGTGTACCCTGATCAAGGCCGCAAGATTAGTATAGGCATGGTGTAAATACCGCTTTTCTCTGCATTTACATGGCACTCCTGCAGAACATTTTCATGTATCTGTTCTCATTAATATGATTATGAAAACAGCCTGCGGGCAGGGGTGAAAGCGGCGCAGCCATTGATAGACCCCTCGGACACTGGAGCCTGCCAAGGCTCCGGCTACACAATGGCATTAGGGTTTGTTTTCCTCTCCGACGTTCCTTTGGTCAGGGCACTTGGGTTCAAAAAAATCCATAATGCTAAGCAGACTGCATAATACCAAACAATAAACAACACCGTCACTTTTTTGACGCCCCCTGGTAAACATGGAGCCCAATTATAACCGACGTATTGACGTTCCACGCTGCCTTTCTTCAAATATTGAAAGCGTAAACATACAGCCTTTATGGAGAAGACTTTGCCGGAGAGTTTCGTGTTGAGCTGTGTTCTGGACATGTTCGAAGACATGTCGAAGTTGCGGCTTGTTGTTGTAAAATGTTCATAATTTCAAATTTAAAAATCTTGCACAACTGACATAAACACAGATTTAAGTGCATCCTTTTAAAAGACTACAGACAGATGAGTACTCTGACTGTAAATTATGCTATTATATATAGTATGTATTTATACATTTTCAAAGGCTCTCAAGAAAAGACAGGTAGAGAGAGATGTGTCAACATCATTAAGTATCCTTTCCTTACATGGAACTTTCCCGCATAAGGCTTCTGTGCCTTACATCTTATCTTATATATTTCTGAGCTGAATAAACTGTTGCCATTTACCAAATGCAAGGGGAAAAAAGCTATAGGCTTGAGTTCAAAGAACCAGAAATAATATCCCTGGAATTAGAAAATTAACTCAATTAGGAAAAGCACAGATGCAAGATTTTAATTTTCCTCCCACAGATGCCTTGGGATGAGCGCGCGACAGAGGTTTTTTTTTTTCCTAAGGTTGTCATCTTGTACATTATAATGACGGCCTTCTTCTTCTGAACCAGAGCAGGGTGCAAACACTTCACTCGCCTACAGCACCAGTGTAAACACATTTCTCCTCTGTAGCATCCCGTTGTAGATTTTCACCTCATCACTCACACACACACACACACACACACACACACACAAGCGTCATAAACACTTGTTCTGCTTTCAGCTGAAGCCCAGGAATCACACATGTGATCAGCAGTGTATCAATGGCAAAGCTGGATCCTTGCAGGATCCCGTCAAGTGCAACTGGAAACAGACTGTGTCAGGGACCAACAACACTGCCCAGCAATACATATATGTTTTTAATTAACTATAATTACAGTAAGTAGGGCAGTGTTTGTCCCTGACACAGTCTGTTTCCAGTTTTACCAGATGTGATGCTGCCATGACCCAGCTCTGCTATCGATACACTGCGTCAGAGACAGCTACCGCCCAACAATACATTTATGCTTTCTTGCTTTTAACTAAATTATAAGTGCAATAAATTAACTAGTCCAGGCAGGCAAACTCAAAGCTATGTGGTTCACTGTACTGCTTGAGCAAAAAAATTCTCAGCTATTGTGATACAATAAATGGAGTAAATAAGGTGTTCAATAAAAACACTTTTTAAAGAAATGTTACTACTACTCCTACTCCTACTACTACTCCTACTATTACTACTACTACTAATAATAATAGTAATAATAATAATAATAATAATAATAGTAATAATAATAATAATATCTTTAGTGAAAACAATTTTATAATTTACCTCAACAGCAGAGAGTGTATGCACATATTTAGCCTTTTGTTTAGTACATAATACCAGTACCATGTAAACATAGATTTCCTTTTCACAAATGTCTATATTATGGGAGGCAAAAGGTTTATCTGCTCAAAGCCAGTATTGAATTTTTAGTCAATAATACCCAGGAAAGGAACATTAAATCATTCCAATTTTCAGGACGCTAGTTGGAATCCTTGCAACCAAATGAGCTGCAGTATATTATGACTTTCAGTAGATGGCGCTAGATTGTGAGTCTTCTACACATGTAAATTTTCAGATTACCGGGAAGGAAATGTGTTGTTTTGTGGTAAAACCTCACTGTTACTCGTTACAACAATAATTTAAAAATGTATGATACTTTTTTATCTAATGCTTTGATCTAATACAAGTAAATACCCAACATTCAATGAACATATAACAAAAAGTGGGAAGCTGTACAAATGATTTATTCCAAACAAAAACATGTTGATGCGATTGTTATAAAAATGATTCAATTTGGCAGAAATCGTGAATCCTTTATGGCCAGTACTCGTTCTTCATTCACATTCATCCAATGATATATGTCATTAAGTATTACAAAATAAGTAATAAATACAAACAAGTAATTACTAAAATTGAGTTGAATAAAATTAATAAAATCGTAGTTCACAGGGTAAAATGTATTAAGAGATTAATATTATTATTATTATTATTATTATTATTATTATTATTATTATTAATAATTAAAGAATATTTAATAATAAAATAATGTGAAGATGCAATGTCTATACTGTATGAATCTATTAAGAATGGGATTCATACAGTATAGACATTGCATCTTCACATTATTATGACTGTTGGCCAAGAATGATTAATAATATGTGGACAGAAAAAGACACACAATTGAATACAATTATTGATCTTGCATATGGTTGTGTGTTTTTGAAAATTTCATTTAAATTTACACACACATTTATTTAGGAAAAGCAATGAGACTGTATGAAATGTTTCCTTGATTGTTGTTCATTATTGTGCCAAGCTCATACAGATATTCAAAGTCTTACCTGCTGCTCTGCTGAACAAATAAGTGTGAAAATTCAACAGCTTCGGTGTGAGCAGAGTCAGGTCAACCCTCAGCTGCACACTTCAGATATAAAGAAGAGGTACAATGTGTTAAGACTGGAGCTGTGACACTACTGACACTGTGACAATGGCTACAGGACAGAGAGAGGACATGGGAGCAGCTGTTTTCTGACCACACTGGTGAACCACACCTTGCAGCAAGACAGTAAACTGTGGCCTGTATGGGACACTGCAGCTTCCCACTGAAAGTAAAAATACATAAACATATAGATGCAAAAGATTGAATTAGGCCTGATTAATTTGTCATTTAAACTCACTTGATATAGGGGCTATTGGAGAGCCATAGTTGCTTTATTGCTGTTGCAAATCTATACCAGTAAAACATGCAGACGATGGATCTTAAATCTGTTAAGCAGGAAATGCCTATAATGAACATCTGCTGTACCGGGTCAGGCTTTATTGTGTGACATGAAGGGATGGCTGGATGCCCTCTTTGAACTGCTAAGAGAGAGGGGGGAGAAAAGGAGAGAGATAGGGGCAAAGAAGGACAAGGGAGGAAAGAGAAGGTGAGAGGAAGGGAGAGAAGGAGGGGAGACAGAGAAAGTGGAGAGAGAGTAAGAGAGGGAAAGAGAGAGAAAGGCTCTGGATCATATCCTAACCCTCACCACCAATTTTACAAGACTAAATGACCAGCCAGTCCGTGCGTTACCAACCTGCACGCAGGAAATAATAACCCCTTATGCACAGGAAATGATCACTCTTTGTTGCACAGAGGAAAATTCGCTCCTTCCTGCACACAGGAAATGATCACTCTTTCTTGCACACAGGAAGCGATGACCCCTTCCTGCACACAGGAAACGCTGACCCCTTCCTGCACACATGACATTAATCCTCTGGTGCTATCAATTCATTTTCTGGAAAAGGATTCTGACACTTTATTTTAAATAATTCCCTTTTAACTATTTTACTACATTCTTTTCTCTAACTGATTTTGAGGGATGAAAATAATCAAAATATTTAGTCATGGCATTCCATGCATTTCAATGTACAGCTATAGTTATAATCAAATAACAGCTGCTTCTAATGCAGAGAACCTTAATTGCCATCATGTTACAATAAAAATACAAATACAAAAATAACAGCATATTGATTGAGACATATTTTTGTTACATTTAATTGTTATTAAAGTGTCAGTAAATGTATACTGCTAATGATAATTATTAACATTACTGCAGTTTTTAAGTGCTGTATGGTTTACATTTGAGTATGCCTGTATGAGAATCAATTTTAATACTACCAAAAACTGAATGCACTCAATCCCTCAAATGCTTTTGCCCTTCAAACCTTTAAATATCCAAAGATTTGCTAATTTAAAAAGGATACACAACATGCAATTTTCTAGTCTCTCCTGATTATAGACTGTTTAAATAGTTATATATGTAGGTCTGTTTGGATGCTTATCTGGCATTGTAAATCCTCATCTTCCAAGTCTGAACACATGCTGCACCTAAAAATTACATCTAATACTGCATTCCATAATACTGATATCTATTACCAATACAGTATATATTAGTGATATATGTATATATAAATATATATATTACTGACACCCTGTCATCAGATTGTCACCATTTGGTTTCAGTTAAATAATAACTCTCACTTCACTTTAGCAGATGGCCCCATGCCACGATTCAAGGACAAATGAGCGAATGCAATTTAAGGTCCAACCGTACAGAATGCAGTGAGCAGCAGTGCTGAAATTCCCTGACATGCAGCAGATATCCTGCATGTGGCCCAGCAGATAGTGGGGCGATCCCGGGATTCAGGCCCCTTTGAGCTGGGCTAAGTTTGCAGGCTCTACATGTAGAGTGATGGAAAACACAGATTATTCCAGTCAAAAGTGCACCAACAATCGCAGGCCCCGAGCTTTGTCTCCAGCTTCCAAAGACGTTTGTTCTTTGATAAGGCCCCCGGAAATGGCTAGCAACATGCTGGTGGGAACCTATGGAAAAGAATTCACTCTCTGTGCATTGTGTCGCTCTTATCCCTAGAGCACTGTGGATGGGTGTGGGAACAGCATGCATTCTGTGCGCTGGTGCTCTGAGATAGCATTCACAGCCCAGGGCAGAGAACAGCCCGCATTCAGCCCGGGAACCGGAGGCCCGACACGATGGCATTGAACACGGGGATGGACAATGTGCACTATATTTGGTATAGCGACAAAGAAACACGGTAAGATTTGATAGTAGGGGTTTGGCAGGAAGGCTGGCAGGCTCTGTGTGTGTGTGTGTGTGTGTCGGTAGCTGGATGTGTGTGTGTTTTGTGCTTGCGTGTCCATGTGGGTGCATGCGAATGCCCACATGAGTGTGAACACAACCATTACTTATACAATTTTAATGACATGCCACTTTACAAATGATGCGCTAATGTCAAATGCTGCTCTTGTCATGTGACTGTTCAATGCTACAAATGGCCATTTTCAGTGCTCGTGTTTCAGGTCCTGTGCATGTGACCAAGGGCCACGTTCCGCCCCGCATACTGAACTGCAACTGGCTCCACGCGGGAGAACAGCAAAACGCCGATCCAAAAACACATGGAAATCCCTGAAATCTATTAATCATGGGGAGGCCAGCTCTTAAATCTTTAACCTGTGCAGGGAATATCGGTTTTACACAGTAAGATTCTGCCCGGGCTTTATGGCATTAAGGAAACTTTAACAATTGCCAAAGCCATTATTACGAACGGTCTGGAGCAAAGACAATGTTTGATCTAGCATGCTGCCAGTAAGCCTATAACACCGGAGCCCTGGAGGCGCGTGGATTAAGATCCTCTTACAGAACAATCCTCTCAGCCTGAGAACAGTACTCCACCCTTCCCTGTGCACCGGCCACTTAAACCCACACCTTAACACGCACAGAGAAAAACACAACATAATGCATTTGTGCTTGTACATTTCATAAAGCTGCTTCACAGCTTTTGACCCTTTTTAACTGTACAAATTACACACTTGCCCATGCACGCGACTCGCTCCTGTGAGTAACTCATTTTCATAATTATTCAGGCAATTTCTCAATGTTTCCAGTGACTCCAACAATAAAACGGGAGCAGAGAGAGGAGAGTTTTATCCTCAACACAGCATCCTGTGTTTAATCCTCTGCACTGCATCCGCTATATTCACAATGAAATCTTTCCAGTCACTAACAAAATAGAACATGTAATGCATTTAAATTTTTAAGATGTAAAAATTAAACTTAGAATAGAACATATGGACCTTTAGAAATTTGTTTTTTGTTAACAAAACAGTTGTCATTAATTTGTTCCTAGCATGTAGCAGTAGCAGGAGCATTATTGCTTTTAACTGTTAATGTTTCTGACAGGGTAAATGCCACAAATGGACTGTGCTGAAAAACCACAAAAATGGTATTTAAAAAAAATACATACATTACAATAGTGGATATGTAAGGGACATAAAGGATGTGTCTGGGTGACTTTACACAATAAATGTGGAGAGAGCCAGATTTCCAAAATCTACATTTATTTCAATGGAAGTAATTTCATTCTTTGTTACCTCCCATTAGGCTATAGCAAAACAGATTCCTATACAAAACCCATGTGAACAATCCTTCACAGGCAAAATAGTTTTTAACAATAGCCGTTTTTCAAAAAATCCTGGCACAGAACGAGTGTCATTCTGTTGGAGATAGGACTGTTAAAAATACAAAAAATATTCTGAATATACTTTCTTGAGTCTAATGATCTCTTTTCATTTCTAAACTTTTTTTCCCACTCTGCCTCCCCTGAGGTGAACCAAACTGTACCTCCAAATTCAGACCTATGCAGTCTTGTAATACCTTTCATTACCTACTGGTGCATCTATGTAAAAATTAACCTTACATTCTCCACCACAACATTTCTACTCTTTGTGTCTCAGTTAAACCCTTCAGTTTACTTGCTTTCTTCAACTGACCGATGTGATTTTTTTTTCCATGTTTTCAGTTCACAGTATTGCCCCTCATCTTAGTCTCTCAGCCCTGCATATTGTTGGCTCTTGGTGAATTGATGTTCTCGCAGGCTAACTAATAAACTGTTACACAAAGAACTTCAGTCTGGAGCGTGGTCGAAGATGAGGTAGAAACAGGTTTTATTGATGGTCTTCAATACAGCAAGACTTCATACATGAAGGTCGGCTTCAGGTACTACACGCACTAAGTCTCACTTAGAGTCTTAAGCCTTGCACACTCGTCCTCACGCTCAGTCTGTCTCTAGTGCGGCTAGGTAATTCTCGCACCCACACCTAGATATATGTACACGACTCTGGTCCGTGCCACGTTGTTGTTGCGTTGCTTCTGTACTAAACAAAGAACAAAGAACATCTTATACTATCCCTGAGCTGTCCAGAGTGGTTAATTATAACTGTCCTTGCATCGCCTAGAGTCTGGCGCCTAATTGGAAAAACATTGCTTCTGAAGGTATCTCTAGATTGATAAGGAGTACACTCTGACCCAACTCCTCTTTGTCACAGACACTGACAAGGGAGGCAGAGTGGGAGAAAGTTCAGCCGGGTAGAGAACCCCTATATCACCTAAGAACAAAACCTTTATTATAAAAGAAGCTTCTAGGAACTGAGGTACCTTGGTTGTGCTGATCATCCCAAATGGTTAAACATGTCATGACTAACCTAATACTGAACTACAGCTACATGAGTGATTTCTACAGCTATATGAGTGCTCGAAATCATAGGCCTCACCGTTGGGACGGCCTTGTGCCACGTACACACTTTCAGTGTGCCTTGTGTGCATGATTAGTTCAACATAGCAGCATCTCTTGGAAAGTAGGCCACAGGTCACAACTCCGTGAGCGGCCTAAAAACTACACAGTCACATTATACACTGTGCATACTAATTCTACCAAACTAATCAGTCTACCAATATAATGAGCACTAAATAATCACCACTATTCTTCAGTCCCCCGTCTGATCATTCCCAAACTCATCAATGATCACAAAAAAGGAAAGTGATTATATGTGATAGATAAAGTGATTATATATATAAGCGAAGCGAATCTTATACTCTCAAGAGCATAGGCATCTTGCGTTTCTAGCATTAATAAAAGGAAAGGAAAGCTAATAGAAAAACGAAGTCTCAGTCAAGTTCAACGTCGTTGTCATCTGGGCCACACGTGCAGGTGTCATAGCTCTGCTGACCAAGCAGGTTACACCCTTAAAAAACAAACATATGCCCAAAATCAAAACAATAAAAGGTGTCACAATCTGAATGATCTGGGGTAACAATTCTCCCGCCCAAGATCCTAACCATGTCTCCCAGCTCCACTTCTGAGATGCTTTTAAGTGGGCCACTTGCTCGTAAATGTCTTGTACATATGTGGTGACATTAACAAACGCATCTGGTACATACGTGCAACATTCTTGTTTCAAAACTGCACATGTTCCGCCTTTATCTGCCAGAATAATGTCTAAGGCTATGCGGTTTTGCAACGTCATTTGACGCACTGAATGTAGCTCCTGATTTATCAGTGTCAATGCTCCTGCTGTATCATTAGCAATTTTGTCTAAGGCAAAAGCCATCTGCCTAATCTCATCTAATGCGACAGTAATACCATAAGTTGGAACTAATGAAGCAAAGAAACGTTGAGTTGGGGTAGCAACAGTTTCTGTGCTGTGGAACACGTCCCTCTTACCTCTATGCTTGATGTTAACCATACGCATAGCTGGTACTACATATGCCGTATAGCACGATCCTGACCATTCAGCAGGCAAATATGAATAAGCATGCTTCCCACAAACATACATTGTCCCATTTGGAGCGGCTTTGTCTTCAGCTCCTAAATTTGGCATTAAAACGAACAAGGATATTACAGCAAAATGTCCATGCCAATGCATCGCTTCCCATGGTCTTAAAGTAGAAAGACTATAGTTACATGAACTTCGTCCCAAAAACATACCCGTACCATTGTTTTCCCAACATAACATACCCTCAGGCGCATAACTCAATTTCACTCGCTCTGGGGGGCTTGATGGAATTGGTCGTGTATAGAAGGTCACGTTTCCCTCAAAGAAGGGGCTTTGTGTGTCATTATATGCTGTAGCATAGTCGGCTAATGTGAATGGAACTGATACGTATGGATATGTGTTAGAAGATGTTGGCAATAACCCACACACCCAACATGAATCTCGTCCCTTTGCCCTAGCATAGCTGTGTGCCATGGCTAGAAATGTGTTATCCCTGTGCGTATCATGATGACTGTCATAATGTGCTTGAACTTTCAAAAACAACACAAACACCACAACAAACCACATATTCATCATAGATGTTATCACACAGAATGTCAATATATCAGTTCATAGATGATCTTGAACGATGTTCCCAAAGATTCTGTCGTCGTCCCTCAGGCACTCTCGATGACAAACGAGGCGATGTCGCAGCTCAGGAGGAGGGTCACTCGATCCACAGGTTGATCCAGGCCAGCTCCTGTAACCTCTGACTGCCCAGGACTCAGAACCCTGAAAGATACACAAACACACAAACACACAGGAAAACGACCAACACATCATAGCCGTAATGACATTTTAAGCGTCCTAACTAACTGTCAATTCCAGTAATTCCACTACTTTCCCCCGTCTGGCCCTCCAGCAGGGTCGTAACACAATGAGAAGTATTAACATGAAACAGCATGAAACATGTCATTTCATGTTTTCTTCGTCTTTAGGTAACCCCTGGAACATACTGCCTCCAGTTCTACCCTCCGACTCTTCCCATAGCGCTGCTGTTGTACTCTCCCTATTCTTTTGGGGGCTCAGCTAATTTACAATGACTTGCATGAATCCATTTCTGCTTCCCCTGCACCTTGACTGCAGCGTCTGTCACCAATAACACCTGATAGGGTCCCTCCCATTTCGCTTCCAATGGTAACCTTTGGGGCTTGTGAACCATGACCCATTGACCAGGTACTAAAGAATGTCCCCCGTCAGGTGGCTGTTCCCACGCCTCCACCACCTGCTGGGCAGCTGTTCGAACTGCTTCAGTCAATTCAGTGCAATAAGAAATCAAGGCATCTGATGTCAAGTGTATGTCAGCCTTGCGCATGTCAATTGTTCCTGGTAAAGACATAGGCCTTCCAGTGATGATCTCAAAGGGGCTCAGTCCCGTTTCCTTGTTGTGTGTCGCTCTCATGCTACACAGAACCGCAGGTAGGGCCTCGAGCCACGAAATTCCATCCTGATGTTTTTTCGCCAGCCTCTCTTTCAGCGTCCTGTTCATTCGCTCCACTTGTCCAGAGGATTGTGGATGATGCGGACAATGAAGAGACCACTGGATCTCCAGCATTCGACAAACCTCCGCACAAACAGCTCCTGTAAAGTGCGTTCCTTGGTCTGAATCGATCTGATCCGGCAATCCCCATCGAGGGATTATGTCTTTCACCAATGTTTTCGCCGTGTGTGTTGCAGTGCCTCTCCTAGTGGGGTACGCTTCCACCCACCTGGAAAATTTATCCACAATCACCAGTACATCTCGATAGCCCTTGCAAGGTGGTAGTGAAATATAATCCACCTGTAGATGTCGAAACGGTCCCGGTGGTGCCAATGTCCTTTTGGCAGGCACTTTGATTCTCCTGTCGTCGTTGTTCTTCTGACAGGTGACACACCCTAGCACCGTTTGTCTCGCAACACTTGCAAAGTTTGCAAATTTTCTTTCACCCTCGTGTACACATCAAACATACAATGATTACAGCTCTCTCATTGTAGGCACGTATCTTCACAGTTCTTTGTCTAACTGTTAGCCTTTACTTATAGTGTTACATGTACTCTGTAAATGTCTCGGTTCTTTCTGGAACCCAGCAAGGTAAGGAAAGGGGCTCACCAATTGTTAGAGAAGATCAACAGATGTTGAAAGCGCGCAAGTGTCTTCTCTTCACTTTCTGGCAGGATCTCTCCTTTTCCTCGTGAATCCGAGTCACGGCACCAAGTTGTTGGCTCTTGGTGAATTGATGTTCTCGCAGGCTAACTAATAAACTGTTACACAAAGAACTTCAGTCTGGAGCGTGGTCGAAGATGAGGTAGAAACAGGTTTTATTGATGGTCTTCAATACAGCAAGACTTCATACATGAAGGTCGGCTTCAGGTACTACACGCACTAAGTCTCACTTAGAGTCTTAAGCCTTGCACACTCGTCCTCACGCTCAGTCTGTCTCTAGTGCGGCTAGGTAATTCTCGCACCCACACCTAGATATATGTACACGACTCTGGTCCGTGCCACGTTGTTGTTGCGTTGCTTCTGTACTAAACAAAGAACAAAGAACATCTTATACTATCCCTGAGCTGTCCAGAGTGGTTAATTATAACTGTCCTTGCATCGCCTAGAGTCTGGCGCCTAATTGGAAAAACATTGCTTCTGAAGGTATCTCTAGATTGATAAGGAGTACACTCTGACCCAACTCCTCTTTGTCACAGACACTGACAAGGGAGGCAGAGTGGGAGAAAGTTCAGCCGGGTAGAGAACCCCTATATCACCTAAGAACAAAACCTTTATTATAAAAGAAGCTTCTAGGAACTGAGGTACCTTGGTTGTGCTGATCATCCCAAATGGTTAAACATGTCATGACTAACCTAATACTGAACTACAGCTACATGAGTGATTTCTACAGCTATATGAGTGCTCGAAATCATAGGCCTCACCGTTGGGACGGCCTTGTGCCACGTACACACTTTCAGTGTGCCTTGTGTGCATGATTAGTTCAACATAGCAGCATCTCTTGGAAAGTAGGCCACAGGTCACAACTCCGTGAGCGGCCTAAAAACTACACAGTCACATTATACACTGTGCATACTAATTCTACCAAACTAATCAGTCTACCAATATAATGAGCACTAAATAATCACCACTATTCTTCAATATTAATACATGATTTGCAATTCTGTCAAAACATACATTCAAGTTCTTGAATTTGACTTCACACGCACTTTCTAGCAATTTATTTGGTGCATTTATTTTGACATTGGATTTGTTACAGTAAACAATGAATTAGGTATATTAAGTGTCCCTGAATGACATTTGTAAAGTTATTGACCGATCATTATATCTATAAGGATGGCACAAAAACAAATTTAAAAATTAGAAAATGATCTCTACTACCAATGATAGTAAATTGAAATAATGTTGAAATAAAAAGAACATAACTGCATAAATGTGTATAACATAATAATAATCTTAATAGAAATTAATAATATTAGTAATGATGGCTTTTGATGGCCGTATCCTTGGGATATGTATTCCCATATATGAAGCTAATGGACAGCCGGTGAAAGCTGTGTGGAAAAGTACAGACAGGGGCAGCCGCCATTAGAGACTAATGTAGAAAACATGCTGTTTATCACCACGCGCTGCATTTTCAATGAAAGATAATCCCTCCGGGAGTGGAAAAAGCTGAAATCATTAATTGCTGTAGAACACAATTATAAGCAAAATCCATGTAATAAATTTTTCAGTAATATCAGATTATTAATTTAACATTTTGCCCTATTTTCTAGTCTAAAATCAAAATCCTAGGTTTTCAAAGAAGCAGAATTTTTTTGTTTGTTTTTTTTTAAAATACTCAAAAAATCATGACAGGATAAAGTCAACAGTGGATTATTTCATGTGTTTGGGTACAGGTGGTCACAGCCTCACTCAGATAAATGACAAAAGACAGAGACCAGAGGACTTGACCCATTGCCTGTAATACATGCAACTACAACATGTAGTGTCCCTGCTGTGTCGCTTCTGTTCATATTTATTTAAATATATATTATTAGTTTATCAATCCAAAAGGCCAAATACAGCCACCATTAATGTGCCCAAGCATTTCAATACAGTGGTCTTGCCCAGAAAGGTTCTGTTCATATACACGATAAAGTATAGTACAGACTTATAGTTACTCCTCATTTAACCATTCTGTCATCCCTCCATCCATCCATCCATCCATCCATCCTTCTAATCATGTCCAAATCCTGCCAAAATCTATTGCTTTTCACTATGTCATTATGGAATACAGAAGACTGCCAACACAAAAGTATGTAGAGTTATAAATACAATATATGTCTTCTTGATCTGCATACAGATGATCACTGTTGTTGATTAGAGTTTTACTTGTGATACTTTGCTCATAGTATGATGGACTCAGTCCTTGCAGTCAGAATCAGACTCTCAGGGAGAGAGGTCTTAGGCATGTGTTTGCAGCACTAGAAATTCTGCATGGATGATATCAGCATCTAAGTACAGTTTCACCTAGCACGCATCACAGTTACACACACTCTTCAGAGCAAATTTGTAAAAAATGTGGGCTTTCTTTCCTCTCATATTTATAAAATAATATTATCTCATTAAGGTTCATAAAATAGTAAGACATTGGATCAGTTTGTTGCAAATCTGAAAAATCTGTAAATCAAAAAACCTTTCACATACATCAAGTACATATCATTTTAAAAGATCCAGCAGGTTGTAGGTTTAGAATGAGAGACAACTAATGCTGTTTCTGCTCATCTATGGTGTGTCTGAGCCAGAGCTCCAGCAGCACACACATAGACAAACACACACACACACACACGCACACACCCACACACACACCTCACACACCTGCCTGTGAAAAGTATAAAGTGAACACAATCTCCATGACCCATTGCTGAGTGCAGACAGATGAATTTAATAACAATCCCTTTAGTGAACTGTAAAAGAACAACCCCTGAAAATTTGATTTTGAATTGCTTCTTTTGCAGTTCATCCTGTCAGAGCTTAAACTGAAGCCAAAAATTGTCAGCGCATGCAACGTGCAATAGACAGGACTGATATGAAAACCTAATATACAGCTTTGTTTTGAGTGTCTGGGGGAAATGAGAGACAGTCTAATAACTGTACTGCATGTTCAGCTTCGTGAACATGTATAATGTTAATGGTATTATACAACAAATTGAAACATTCCCAGAGAATGTCAGAGTACTGATTTAAACTTACTGGTGTCTATAACCTGGGGAATAAACAAGCATTGTTCCATATAATGCCTTTACAGTTGCAACCATGATCTCTTTTCCTTTTCCCAATAATAATTGTTTGTATTTTCAATGACAACACCCTTGAAAGTAGATGAGAACAGTGCAATGAACACAATCCGAATAAAAGCCAAGCTCTTGTGAGGGAGAGAAAAAAATGGAAGACGAAGGCTACACACTGATGTGCCGTGAAAAAAGAAAGCACAGGGAGGCGGGAGGAATCCGCCGCTCCTGTAAACAGGAAACTGTCTGCTCCGTTTTCACTGTCCTGCTCCCAATGGCCACCACTAAATTTTGTGGACATCCCTGCTGCAATGCATTCCAATCTGCTTGCACACGTAAGTACATATAACAGTATTTAAAAAGCACTCTTTTCTTTTTTAGCATAGAGAAGATATAGAAAGTCATTTGACGTTAAAAGAAATGATCTTAACAGCGTTGTGGATTAAAGACAATGCTTGAGCAGGATGACAAGTGATTTTACAGTGCTCTCTCCAGAGGTCCAGGTGATTCTTCCCTACTCTCTCACTGATTCATGCTACAATCTCTGTTGAGAGAGCACCTCAAACCCCTCAAACTGAAGCCAGTTGAACGATGAGGACACAAGCTGTAAAATCACACATAATGTATGCACCTTGAATGCTGCTTCCAGTACTTTCGTTGTGTTTGCCAGAAATCCATGTCTGCATGTGTTACCATATGGGCTCAGATTAGGTATATTGTACATGGTTCACATTTAACCTTTCTGCTTTTCCCAGAAAGAATAGAGTTACATTGTTTACAACAACAATTGGAAGACATGATGCTAATGCCTATTATTTAGTCTTACATCTTACATACAATTTTGTCCATTTCAATAGCTGTAACAGGCTATTCCATTTTAGTTCCCATTTACCATTGCTATGCTGCTCCCCAATAGCTGTATACAACAGGATCTGTCACTGAATGGCAAAATGTCTTCCAATGAAAACAACATCAAGCCCACAGTCAACTGTAATAAAGCACATGTGTCTGACAGAACAAAAGTCTGTCAGTCATATTGATTACGATCTGCAGCTCTATACTTAGGTTGACAGAACTTTTTGGTGAATTGCTCGGAAACTAAATTTGATGAATATCTAAACAATTAATAAGTACACATGTCAGTGCAGTCTGCCTCAAGAAAATGGTGAGGCACTGGACGATGAAACGACATGTCTCGTTTTCTGCTATGGTGAAAAAGTGAACACGATTTCGCTTTTCGTGCACGGTCATTCATTTCATTACTGTTAATGATTTTGGTTTGAAGTGGCCGCATGGCTTCCTGGGCTCTTAATTTATTTTATTTTTTTTGTGTGTCGGCTATATTAGTCACCGCGTTATAGCCAAGCAGTTTTCACAAAACTGGGCCCTGTCACCGCCACCCACAGCGACGCCACAGTGCATTGGGTAAATTAGTGTTAGGATTTTAACGGGTACATGCCCATTCCACCTAATTAATCCTGGACATCACAGGGGGACGTGGCACTATGGGCCAAAAATATCAAGGAGCACACATCAAAGACACCACCGCTCTGTGATTTCTCCACAGGAAAAGGGCTTTTATTTATTTTTGTTTGTTTTTAATGTACCGACGGTCAATTACAGAATCCGGCGACACAGATATTTTGTGTCTTGGCTCAAGGTGAGGGATCGTTTCTTGAGATGCCCACTGACAAAACTGACAAGGAAAATGAGAGACACAGCAAGTGTGATTTTTGAGGGGAAGCGTGAAGGTTGATAGGACATGAGATATGAACAGGGGCGCATATTTGAAGTCTGTGGGAGTGAGAGGTCTGGGGAGCGGGTGATGAGAGTTGGGTTTGCTGTGTCTGAAGGAGCCGCAAGCGTGTGCAGTATGGGACCTCCAGCTCCCCCTCCAGCTATAGCTCCAGCTCCAGCACTCTTGGCTCTGCAGAGCCCAGCTGGCAGCTCAACTACTAGCTGAAAAAATACAGTACAGTTCCCTTACCTCCCGGTGAGACAGAAGCAAATATAAGATCAACCCGTCTGACTCTGGCTGCAGTGGTTTTGGGCAGGAGCCCGCGACTCCTTTGCCATACACCCCACAATCAGACCAGCAGAGCCCGTTAATACCAAGGCCGTTCCATAACAAGATTTGGGGTACCCCAGACGAAGTCAAAGGAACCGCAGCTCAGGGGAGTGCCCATGCAGACTATGAGGTGTCGTGACAAGGAGCAGAGCTTTCAACCCAGAGGTCGCTGCTGCTCCCTTAGGTAATAAGCTTAACCTGAATAGCCTCAGTAAACATACTATGCTATGCTATAATCTATATGAATTAATAACTTAATATCAGCTATGAGGTGCTCTGGAAAAGAATGTGTGCTGAGCAAATGTAGTCTGAACGCTTTAGAAGCTGGTCTGTAAATAAGAACTGTGGTGGTATTGTTACCATGGAGCATAGAAACACAATGAACACTGTTTACATCTTTTGTTCCAAGATCTAAGTCTTTGGCAGCAATGCAAAACAACAATCAAAAAAAAAAAAAGTTGGCGAATGTTCGAGCTTTCTGTACTGTAGGTCGCCATTACTGACCAGTGTAATGCAAAGCAAATTGCTGCTATTTTCCAAAGCACTGGACTGTTAAGTCACATATCTGACATGAGCATCAACGACAAGCTTGGCTGATGGACTGATATTTAACCTACTGGTATTCACACACATATGCTACTAAATGCATTTCATTGTTGAAAATAAAACTAAACAAACAAAAACATATATGCATGTATAACCATTTGGCAGGGAGAAATAAGACTATGAAGAAGTACACGACTCCTGCACTTGCATTAGATATTTATGACTTGGTCTACTTTTCATTATGCAACAGCAATAATCAGTATTTCAGGCAAGGTAACCTTTTTCAAGATTCCATCTTACATGTTATAAATATCCAGAGGGAGTCAATAACTGGCCTAAAAGCACAAAGGGATAGGTCAATGAGAGTGCCAAATGTCATATACTGCAATACAACTGATGCCAAAGCATTGTGTTTAATAAAGTGCCTCCAATGCCCTTTAAATGTGACAAAATATATAATAGGAAATAACTGAAATTAATATTGCCTCAACACTATTATTCATGGTAAACAGCATTTCGACAGGGGAATAAAGAAATCAGAGGTGCCTGTTACAGGTGTAACAGTGCACGAAAAGTTCTCAATTATTTAACAACAGAATTCCAAGAGGCAATTTGGTAACAGACCACATAGATTGCACCATCAAAAAACTATCACTAAGAAAGACTCCCCCCTGCCCTGGCTAAAAAGTCAGTCAGAGACTGGTATTTCAATGACGTGCCACAGTATGATGACTTATGTGACTTCCCACTTAATC
The DNA here is from genome assembly GCF_013368585.1 of Megalops cyprinoides. NCBI lineage: Eukaryota > Metazoa > Chordata > Actinopteri > Elopiformes > Megalopidae > Megalops > Megalops cyprinoides. Next base: position 12,036,092 of record NC_050595.1, on the reverse strand, counting down.
TTGCCGGCTGAATATTTACCAGATATATGGCTTTCTGAAAGCTAAGCACATACACTTCATATCCATATAAATAAATTATTTTACAGTGTCATTTACCTTCATTTCACATGAACTGTCATTTCATGGGGGAGAGGAGAAAAGTCCACATGCTCGGAGAAAAAGGTAAATGTTACCGTTGATTAAAGACAGCATTTGAGAGGAAGAATCTACAAAAAACATTGAGTGCTTTAACAAAAACACCCCCCTCCCCCTCCCCCCATGTTTGGGAATCTACTTATTCTCTGCACAAAGTTCAACTCCTCATCACGGACCCACGATAAAGCAGCGAGATAGCCAACTAGGCTACATCCATTAATTATTCATCCCTTCTAAAATAGAAATGCTAAGAAAAGAACTTAAAAAGCAATAAAGCAATGATGGTATTTATTGCATCTGGTCTATTAATCTTGATAAAGAACCCATCTGTACTCTGAAGTAAACCTGAAAAAAAAACACATTGCTTTGTAGCCTCAGAGCAAAAGGAGACTGTACTCTCTTTGTTTAACTGAAATAAGCAGTGCACTCTCCAGAAAATGCACTGTCCTGCCAAGATTACCACATATTTACTGTTTACTGCTAGCTGTTGCACATGCGGTTTTAACATGCGTCCTCCTCCTCTAGTTAAATCATCTGTGGTCCCTCGGCTCTCCTCTGGAATACGCGGCAATGGTGCTGCCACCGCGGTTTAAATTTTTTAAGCAAAGAAAGGCATTTATATGAAATAATAATGACCATTTCAGACATTTATATTTCTATGTCTGTCATTTTTTTCCCCTCAGTCTTCTTCTTTCTGTCTCCATTTGTGCCCCCACAATCCAAGGTTTGCCTCTGAAATTCCCAGCGTTCGGGCCCTCGTGACAGAGATGGAGACGGCGGAGAACAACACCTTTTCTCAGATCGCCTCCTGTAAAAATCCTGCATCATAATGACCCCCGACTGCAAACGGTGTCCTCAGCCAGGCTGAGAAAGGGGGGAGAGACAAGCCTCGCGCCCAATCAAGCCCAGACACCAAATCGCCCCTCAAAAATGGCAGAAATGGGGGGTTTAGAGGGACTCCGGGCCCCAGAATTTATTGTGAATTATTTATTTGAGAAGTTTCAGAGTGTATCATTAATGTACGATGCAATGGAACACAGGAAATAACTACAGCCATTATAAAGAGATTTTATTGAATAGAAAAGCGGTTGTTCCTCTAACCCCAGAGGCAGGGGAAAAGCCGGACGAGTGCAGTTTAGAGAGATTGTCAGGCGCGGGGCTCAGAAATGGGACTCTCACTCCGCTCATTTCCTCACATCACCTGAAATAACAGGCAAAACATAATATCTGTGATCTTTAAGAAATAGTAAAAAGTCCAATTCTATTCTCCATTGCCACAGCGTTGTACAAAATGTATTTCACACATCACACTGTTATTTCAAATATAATTACTGTATTAGAGTAATAATACTGATAAAAGGTATACATACACAGGGGAAATAATCTCTTTCATATTTGAAAAAGGATAAGATTTAAATTCCAGGGGTATGTTTTTAAAACTGCACCACATAGTTTTCTGCACAGTACAAATAAGAATAAATATGTGTATGTATGAAAATATGTGTGCTGTAATAATATCCATCACTAAAGTAAAAGTCACTTATTCAAAAATTCAGCAGCAATCATGTACAGTGCATACGCCCCAATTGTCAGAGAAGATTACATGTATTGTTCTCCTTTGTCTCCTTCATCTCTTCTTGTGTTTTCAAAGCCGACGCTCACAAAAAAGAACAGAGATGTCACAATGCATTAAGAGCTACAACCTGCAGGATGTTACATCACTTAACTTCCCCCAAGTAAGCGGCAGAAATAGGGGGGAACATGAAAAGAGGGAGATAACGTCCCGCAGAACAAAGCCTGTCAGCTCCCATTTGGCCTGGGGGGGGGGGGGGGGGGAGCCTTTACTGGCACGGCGCATGAGTGCTGTTTATAAAACCATGATGAGCCAGTCTAGTGCAGAATCATCCTGTGTGACAGGCACATATGTAATACGCGCCAGACCCCGGACTCCCCGGGAGTCTGTCAGAATCCTGCCTTTAGTGACTGCAGTTTGGCAACACCAACCTGCTTGCTAAACACAAAGTTGCCACTCTGATAACACTAAGGAGCAAAGAGGATGTCTAATAGAGATGTTAGATGATGATGACAGTAATAATTTTATAAACAAGCTTTTTTCATGTGACATATAAATGTTCTCTTGTATTCGATTTCATGGGGACTTTCAGCCTCATGTTTGTGTGCCCACCATTTGGGCCTGCCATTGATTTCTTCCTCAAAGACTTTTCTGATTTGTGTTGCTTGACTTTTGCTACCACATAAACCCGGTCTGTTTTTCAACTGTCTGTCTGTACATCTAGCTTCCACTATGGGGAAACATGAGGAATGCAAAAGGGTGAGGGACATTCAAAACAGGAAATAACTTCTGCTGTCTATCTCAGCCTGCATAGTAAACTGTTGCTGTCTGTGTAGGGACACCATCTGTGTGCAGTGTGTCTGTGTGTCTATCTGCACTATGTGTTCCAATCCCATCTGAGGATCAGGCCTAGCCTGGCTCTGAGAGTACCAGTAGGCCCAATGTCTGCAGAAAGGAGTGCTCCCTCAGCTTGGGACAAAATGAACGAGTTACTGACACGCTTGGTTGCGGCTCTTAATGTAACCCATAGGGTGCATGTAAACTGCCATGCAGTCCCTCCCCTTGCCTTTCCCAAAACTAGCTATGTGCTTTTTTTAGCTCTGAAGCATCTGCGGACACAGCCCGGAAAGATTTGGGGCACAGCGCTCGGTAATTAAAAGGCCCTACTGTATTGTTACTTAACCGACATCAGTCGCAAAGGGGTGGTGGGACCAAACACAAAGCCAGCCTCTTCACTGTTAAAGACACTGCTGAGGTACAACACAAAGCCAGCCTCCACACTACCAGAGCTACTACTGAGGCCTAGCACTCCCGCCATTCTCCGTACCCTCAGGACTACCGTGCTGGGGCCTAAATCATTCCATTCTCCACACCATGACAGCTACTGTGCTAGTGTCCATACTCTTTCACATTCCAAACCATCAGAACTACTGTGCTGGTGTCTAAGCCTTCCATTCTCTACACCAACCGAACTACTGTGCCAGAGCCTGTACTCCTCCATATTCCACACCCTCAGAACTACTGTGTCAGGGATTATAATCTTTGCCATTGTCCTTACCAACAGAGCTACCGTGCTGGGGTCTACCACCTTTGTCACTGTCTATTTCAACAGAGCTATAGTGCTTAAACCCAGCACCCCAACACAGTCAGAGCCTGTCAGTCTAGACGTGTTTCTGCCATCCTCAGCCTCTTAATGGGAGCAAGATCCTGCCCCGCAGGTCCACGGTGGATAGCGGGGTTAAGCAGGAGCAGATGCCACTGTAGACAGAAGGGATGGGGGGGTGCTCAGGGTCTGTGTTTCCTCACAGGAGGGCCATTGCTCACCCCCCCAGTGTAACACCAGCCCTCAGGAAAATGCTGCAATTGACCCCTGTGACCCACGACAGACGTACGCAAAAATCAAAATCAAGCTCCGGCATGTCAAGGGTGTTTACGTGAGCCTAATTTCATTCTCAGCTCATAACAAACCCACTGCTTAACATTAATGTAGCTCTCGTCTACTTTTATCTACCTCATCCACCACATAAATTTCATTAAAGCCACTAAAAGGATTGCTTAATTAAGAGCCAATCCCAGCTCAATGCAGTGTGTGATATAGAAAACATCCAAATTAAGCAATTAAGCTTTAATTGGAAGTCTAAAAAGGATGGGCAAGGTTGATAATGGCTGCAGTGGGCGATGGCAAGACGTTTTTCTGATCCGAGGCACCTGAATCACCAGGGATAGCATGAGCAAGCATCAGGACGCAGACAATATGCCGTGGATCCTGGTAAAAGGCCCTGCCCAGCTTTCTGAGACACAGGAAGCCTCCAGTGTCTCTATGGGACTATGCCACTCTGGTTCCCGAGGAAACTGATCCTTCTGCAAGGAGCACTTTTTTGATTAGCGTGGGTTCAGCCTCTGAACCTGAGCCATGGCACACAACACGACAAGACAAATCCAAAGCGAAGGCCACAGAGGGATGTGTGGAGGGCTACACAGGGACATGTGGTGCTGATTATGATGGATGGGCCAAGACTTCCTCTGTTTCATCAGGGAAATACCCAACCCCCTGAACAGCATCGCACAAGATTGATTTCCCGATGCCCGCTCAAGTGGAAAGCTCCTGCTTACATTAAAGTTACTACATATCTACAGTGTTACTATACATCTACAACCATACTGTTTTGTTACTGTCATCATCACACCAATAATGCCCTGACTTTTGCTAAACATTTTTGAAATAGCACAACCAGTGGAAAAGTACTTTCATAATCTTAAAAAAGAAACCCTGAGTTTTTTTTTTTTTAACTGCCAGTAAATGTGTAATAGCTTGTAAATGTAATAATGTCGGTAAATGTGAAATCCTACTTACTGGTAATTGTAAAAACATTACTGATGAATTTAAAAAGCCTTTTGATGGTGAATGCAAAAAAAAAAACTGGCACATGTGAAAGTCTTTTACCTGTGGGGACAGTGTATTTCATTCAGAAGAAGAAACATTTTTTTTGCAGACACCATGATATGTGTGTATGTGAAAAGCACTACCTTTATGTAAAATACCCTCCCTAGAGCAAACCACACATCATCATGCATAAAATTCAGGGCTTTGCATAAAAATCTCTTCTAAAATGTAAAGCACTGTACCCATAAGTAAAAGCAAAATTTTACTGAGTGGGAAACAAAATTTTACATTTACCTGCAACTTGTGTTAAGTTTATGGGCAGTTCAATATTTTCTGAAAGTTTTACATTTAATGTTTTCACCATTCAATTCAATTTTATTTGCACAGCGCTTGCTTTAGAAGAATTTGTCACAAAGCAGCTTTACAGAGATCCCAGGCCAGAACCCCGGAGAGCAAGCCTATAGCAACAGTGGCAAGGAAAAACTTCCTTACTAAAAGAAAGAAACATTGAGCAGAGCCCGACTCAAAGGGGGAAACCTTGCCTTTGGCCGGCACTGGGCAGTTGAATTGGAGGAATGCTAGAGAAGGAAAAGTCTGAGGAGGAGGGAGGGGGGAGGTGGTCAGATGGGTGGCACTACTGGCTGGCTGGATTAGGTGACTGGGCAAGGTTGATCAGGAGAGCAGGTGAGACATCTGGAGCTGGACCAGTGGAGCCAGGGTGGGCTGTCAGATCATTCCTTGTATCTGAAGCTCTGACAGGTGCTATGGAGTGGGAAGGTTAACATAAAATGTTACAACTTCTAGTGCTTCTGGGTGCACTGTGGTATTTTTAGGACTGAATTCATTATACTGCTATGCGACCTCCCTAATGTACCCTATAATTGTAACATAGTGACAAAAGAAGCATACAAAAATGTTGGTTTGACCAGTCTGTCATACTTTTCTTTATCTGCCAAGCCTCTTACTGATTTTTTTAAATCATAATTTTGATTTAAAAGTTTATTAGATGTGATTACAACTAAGTAGGACTCCACATTTATCAGCACCTTGCATTATATTTATGTGTCGACTTACATTTCTGTGCACTGTTTTTTCATCTTTACCAATGATTTTCATTTGCCATTGATTTTATATTTCCCAGCTGTATACACATTTTACAAACAGTTAGGGCAGTCAAACAGCTGAGGAACAAGAGATGCTGCAATAAACACAACATTGAACTATATCTGCATAAGATGTAATGCTGCCTTGTGTGAAATTTCCTGTTTTACAGCTGTGTTTTTCCATTCATGGCTATAAACAGAATTGATAACTATTTTTTGCCTTATTTTAAAACAGCAGATAGATGCAACTCTACCAGAATCCACTATGGTGAATGTACATATGAGTTTATCCAAAATATTTGGGATATTTGCTCAGAGATTTGCATATTTTGCGTAGCTACAAAATAATAACAGATTGCTGGAAATGTGAATCGCTCGTTTGTCTACTTCAAAGTACACAACCTATTGTAAGGTCTGCGTGATATTCAATTTACACTAACAGATAGGTAGTGATTTGTGAACTTTTCTCACTGCCTTGTTGTCTGATATATGGTAATTACACTGAACACAAATGTGGTTAAATTAGAGGATTTCTGCCCCTACATGTAATTCCATCACAATTAGTAATATGCTCCAAAGACTACCTGCATATAGATGAACCAGCACAGGTGCAATATCGGTCTCCCTTGATTTTTTCAGATTTAACCGTGAATGAACTGTATAACACTGGGTTTTGTTTGGGTTATTTTCCCTTAAATACGTAATTGTCAGTGGGTTTCAGTTGTTCATGCAAACCTGAGTGCAACAGAATTCTAATGAACACAGAGATCTTATTTTACATACCCTTTCATATGCTCCAGTCAGTGATTTCAAGTCACAAACTGGGTCTTCCTTGTTTGTTGTCAATATTTATGCTGGATGAGTTCATTCGTAAACATGCCTATTGGAATTAATGAAATAAAACACACATGCGCATGCATGCACACACACACACACACACACACACACACACACACACACACACACACACACACACTCACACACAGATCTTCAGTCGTGCCCACAGGGAATGTGTCAGATTTTGATGGCTATAGATATCTGTGCTCTGAAAGTAAAAAAAAAAAAAAAAAACTAATATTAAAAAGCATGAAACTATTATACATATTAATGAGCAAGATAAAACAGTCTGCTCCTGCCCTAGACATGAGAGGCAGCCTAGGGTGAAATCCACTCTCGCTCCATGCGGCTCTTAAAACAAAAAAACTTTCTGTGCTTCAGTCTATTGCAACATCTGGCTCCTCGTGTAAGCCGATATTAGGATCAAATTAACTAGAAATGAATGGGATGCTGTATGACAGGGTGCAGATGTTCCGGGCGGCGCTGTGATAATCAGACGGCGAGGACGACATAATGAATTCCGCGCGCTGCGGCAAGTGTGTGTGTGTGTGTGTGGGGCCGGGGGTTTGTGGGGTGGGGGTGCATGTGCGCTGCGTTCAAAAGGTAAATGTGGCAGAAAGTTGCAGTGTGTGGGGATCGTGCGGAGGTGTCACCGGGCTGCTGCGATTCAAAATTGCTTTGTTGCTGCGCAGTGCCTGTTGTCTCCTCTCTGATGTCGCCTGCAACCTCACACATATACACACACCCACACACACAGACACACACACACTCACATTTTTCCAATGCTGCTATAGTCGTGACTAAGTTCAAACAACCCTGTTGACAGTGAATCTGTCGATGCTAACAACCAGAAATGAGGGGTAGCTGATGTTCATGCATACAAATGTGATTCAACAGGAGAGAGAGAGGGGCAGAAAGCTTTTCATAAAATGACTAATTATTTCTGAAAAGTGAAATGATAATTGTTCATACTTTCTCAGATTATTTGGTTATATTCAGTATATATAAGGCCTTCATAAGGCATAAATAACACATTTGTGAACATTGTGTTACCACTGCATAAATCAGTTATAAGCAAATATTGTGCCTTATAAAGCAGTAATGTCATGCTCATGAAAGAACTATATGCATAGGTGTCATTTACGCTGGGGACGCTGGGAACGTGTCCCCACCGCTTTTTGTCATGGCTCATTTCGTCCCCCCACTTTAAAAAGGTGTGAACATGTCGAACTCGTCGCTGTCCCCAGCACTTTTCAAAATAAACTGATGCCCATGACTTTATGGTCTTGTGTAGTTGCATAACAATAATAACTTGTGAATTTTTAATTTGGTGCCACATTATTATTATGATTAATAATAATAATAATAATAATAATAATAATAATAACAATAATAATAATAAATGTTCTTGCAAGTGGAGGAAATGGCCATGTTATTTTGAGCTTAATGAGAACACACAGATGAGACAGGGAGAGTTAGAGCTGACCTAATTGTGTCCTTACATCCGATGTCAGTTTGTCATGTTTTTTCCAAAGTGACTTTGGTGTATGGCATTTTTTAAATCTTAACTTCAACCCCATGACCTTGGTTAATTTTTATTGAACAACGTTTTTAAAATGCTGCATAAAATAGCCCTGACCCTGGTGTAGCTCTCCTTTGATTTCATTTTGCCCTCATCATGCCCTGTGGGAAAGAATTACATCTGAATGCAGTGTCAGGTGAGGTGAAGCATTCCTGTGATATACAGCAGGACCTGTGAGGATATCATACCCCACTAGTACACCACCACCACACTCTGAGGAATTTGGGCAGAATTATTACTATAAGCAAACTCACTGTGTCTATGTGTGTGTGGGTGTCTGTGTGTGTGTGTGTGTGTGTGTGTGTGTGTGTGGAGAATGGAATGGAAAACAAGAACTGTGGACAAGTTCTCTTTTTTTATAGTGTGCGATCCCAATTAAAGTTCTTTGAGTTTGAAAAAAAAACCCCACTAATTTGTATCGATACAGTGCTTTGAAAGTACCACAAATGTCCCAGCATCCTGTGCTTCAAGCTCCCCTAGTTTCCGGAACTTGAAAAGCACAAACTCCAGTGACATGTTGCGATGGAAGAGCCCGTTAGACAGCCTGCTCTGTGTTTTTCCCCCTCCTCACACAGATAAAATGATCTGCCTGCTCCTCATAAATATGCAGCCCTGCTTATCAATACCACGCTGTGCCGGGTTCTATTTATTTTGCTGCGCAAATGAGCTGTTTCACAATGGCTGTAATTGTATTAAACCGACGAATAAGCCTCAGGTGTACAATTAGGAAAGGTGAAGTGCGCGGTGCACTCCACGGCCCCCTCCGGAGGTGGCGGCAGCACAAAGATTTACCGCCGCTGCAGCGCCGACGGCTGCACCAGCTCTCCTGGGCGATGACAACAGGTTGCCGTGGAGCTGCTGTGTGACTCGCCCGAGCAATGCTGCCTAAAAAGCTACGATCACACTTCTTAATGCGACCGGCTGCCTGCGTTACCTCCAGCTAAATGATATTATTATGACCATATTGTTTAATCACAATTCTCTTAATTACAGGCTAGAGATCTTGTGTTTTCTTTTTTTTCGTTCGCCCCCGCCGCCTCCGTGGTTCGGGGGTCGCCCTTCCACTGTGGCTCATTAACGTCAGGTCGGCCTACATGCAGGGAGTTGGTGCGGTGCCAGGCCAAATCAAATTTTCAAATTTTCATCGCAAGCTCTTTTAGCGGGATCCTTTCCCTGCTAATTCTGTTACGGCCCACAAGAGGGTCCCGAATGCAAGAACAAACACACAGTGACCCATTCCTCCCTAATCCTTTCACAACTGACCAGGTCTATTATACACAGATTGGCCTCATTTAAAATGTCTATCTACACCGCTGTATAATTCCAGCGGTACTTTCCTATAAAGGCAGAATAGTGTCTTGCATTTGCAGTGAATCTCTCCACACAGATCACATAAAACCATGACAGCTGTGCAGTGTGTTTAGATCCCATAAAAAGTTTGGTGCTTCGATAAAATGACAGCCTCCAACAAAGCTCATTCTTGAAGGGGAAAAAAAAAAACAGAATCGCCTTTTGGCAGTGCATTTGAATAACAGAAATTCATGCTTGTTAATATCAACAGTGATCTGATCCCAGTTTAAGTACAGAAATGACATTTTACAGAAAGATTCTGCTGGGCACATCTAAAATTGACATGTTATTGTATGATTTACTTAGAGTCAGGCATGCTTCCATGACCAAAGAGGACATTTTTAACCCCAGACTAAGGATCTATTATCAAGATAAATAGCTCCTGGTGCTCAGTCTTGCTCTGAGACACGGAAAGTTTACTTTCTTAATAAAGAACAGGTGCACTTTGTGATATTTTACTACTTTCCAGCAGAAACAGACTAAATAAAAGCGCTGACAGGGCAACAATGAATTTCAATGTTAAAAGTAATGTATTTTTCCCTAAGGTTTTTTTTTTTGGTTTAGAACATTGTGTGTGTGAAGGCAATTAGTGACAGTACAAGCTTTCCAAAGCTTCAGTGACCTTTTTTCTTTTTCCTAATATCATAAAATGAAAAAAAAAGTTCAGATATGAATACATAAGCTCTTTCATAACACTAAGAACCTACATACATGATAAATTTACCGCTGCTGTATAAACCTTCCTTACAAGCTAGAGTAGCTCTACCCGACAGGGCGTGTGAGCGCAGTGGAGCAGTGGCAATGTTCCACTCCTTGCTCAAAGCTGCTTGTACTTGCTCCACTCCTCCTCCGCTGCTCCAGGTTTTCTGCACCCTGCTCCATTTGCGCACGCACTCTCATGTGAGAGAATTCTCACTCTGTGTCCCTTCCGTGTCAGACATGGGCTCTCCTCACCATGGGGCGGACATTAGTATTTGGTTTGATGATTACTATCCAATCTGTAATTAATATGGAGTTGACTGTGCTGGTAACAAAATGGCTGTAAAAACGTTAATCTGTAGTGAGGTAGCCTATTCTACCAGTAGCCTATTCTACCAGGTAAGCTGAAATTCTTGTATTTCGTGGAAACTGAGAAGACTAATTTCCAGTTTGCCACAGATTCCCAAAGTAACCAAAATACCCGTGTGCTCATCACTCCCTGGCCGTGTTGTATCTTCGCTCACGTCCTGATTGTCCTCTCCATTGCTGCTCTTGGGCACCTGTACCCCTAACCCCCATAAGACTTTCTGTGTATCCATCTACAGATGAACACAGTTTTGATTATTATTTTTAATGACTGAAATGACTGCAATGAGATAGGCCAACTGATGCTATTTTCTCAAACCCCTCCAGGCAAGATCTTTTCATGGTGTGCAAGAAAAACTGTTCTCTCTGTGTTCTTTTTAGATTCCACATAGAATCTTTGCTTGTAGCAATAGCCTCCCAACACTCCAGTTCACTGTCTCCATCTATATCCTTTACAAAACATCTGTATTTCTAATCACTGTCTTTACTCGGCTATAACACCTGACAAAATCCATCTTTCCCTGCAGCTAATATTAACAGTTAACACCGTAATAAATGATGACGTATAATGCATGATGGACCATTGTGTGTACTGTGCTTGTGGATCAGAGGAGTATCAGAGTGAGAGAGAGGACAGACGCTCCAATGTTTTGAAAAGGTGCTCCTTGCTCCAGGCAAAATTGGCCTGTTTTGCCCTCTACTCAGCTTGCACAACACACCTCTCACACACTCTGCTGTTCAATCTTTTGTTCAGCTCAAATTAACATCTGTAAAATCAGTTAACTTGACTTCCTGTCCAGACAGTGACCTTGTTTATACAATTAAGGCATGAGGTGCCTGTCTGTGGTCCACAGCAATGATGTTTAGCTATTAATTAATAATGTGCCACAATACAGACAAGACACTATTTGCTATCATAATGCAATCAAAATTCTTCATTAAAGATATCAATCAGTCAGTAAATGCATATATTTTTCTTTTCTGTAGGTTAGCATGACATTGTAGATAGTCTGCTATAGGAAACAACTTATATATTTTTCTGACAAATTTGGCCACTAAATCCTTTTTAGTAGACTACTGGAAATGGTCCTAATGGTGCAGATAATATTTAGTAATTAGAGTCCATCATCATGAAAATATTAATGTTAAAAGTGAACTGGTGCTTCAGTGTTACCTGTAATTTGCATTCACAAGCAGCACTTGATCCTGGGAGTGTGAAGAAACTAACACTCCTTCAGAGAGGGAGCAGTGAGGAGGAGAACTGAAGGAGCACTGAGAGGAGCAACCAAAGAGATTCTCATTCCGAGTGCCTTCAAAAGATGGGGAATAATGTGATGGTGCAGCGGCACATGTTAATCATGGAGACGTGAGGGGGGAAAACCAGAGGCATAGCTAAACAGCACTGCAAACATGAGGGAAAGCACAGCCTCTGGACTCTGTCTGCCCTTTTCCCTAAGTATAGAATAAGGATATTAGGGAACAAATGCTCAAAAATAAAAATAAATTTGCACTCGGTGCAGTTCAGTTAGAAATACACATAAGAGAGGAGCAAAGGCCTGATCTCATCAAGTTTGGAAGATCCCTTTTTTCAAACCAATTTTTGTATTTACTATGCATGTATTAGTGCAACAAACACTAACAATTTACTGCGATTTGAAGGTACTGCAATGAATGACAAATTAGAGCACAGCATTTGGGTTGCCATGGCTGTTGTGATTCTCTCCTTAGGTATGCTCAGAAATGAGGCTGAACAGGTGACTCTCTACATGAGAGAGGCAATTATAAGAGATGAAGAGCATGGGGAAAATGATTCTATATCCTCATTAACATATTTACATGATCCTGATTAAAAATTAAGGTTAGACCGCAGTATTGAATATACGGTTAGTGGAGACTCAACAAGTCTGCAAGTGTGGGTAAGTACTTAACCCAACTATGTGACAGGGTGCAGTTATTCATTTTTATTTACATTCTGCCTTATGTGAACAATTTTCAATACGAATAGTGAATAACTAACATTTATTCAGGTGTAGTTACTATGTTAGGTTAAAAGAATAACACTGTCTTGAATGGTTTGAAAGGTCCTAGCAGTATCCTAATATGAGCTCGCTAGATGACAAAAATCAACTTGTCTCCCAAAGAAAGTAATATTTATAAGGTGAAAAACATCTCCCTCTGTAGTCCACATACTGAGAAAATTAGTTTTATATTTTGTAATAAAAACCTCAAAGTAGCTGGCGAAGATCTAGTTGTTCAAAATGCTCATTAAAACTTTGTTTTGGCAGGAATATAGTGTGGCAATTTCTGAGACTGATCTCAACACATTAATACCACTTGCTGTTTATTGATCCGAGAATGATAGATGTATCCTCGGTCAAAAAGAGGGATATTTAAGAGTAACAGAGATATTCAAGTGGCCTCTCCATTTAAAATAAATATAAATAACATATACTGCACCTACTGCACTACAGTAGACTATAACTAATAGCCTGCTGTGGTGTTTCTGTTATATCTAATGAAAACCATGAAATAACAGAAAGTAGAGACCCATTGGATTCCTACTGAAGTATAACAAGAAAATTTAAATGCTGGATATACAGTGCCCAACTGCTTCTAGACTGCAAAATGAAATTGGTTACATTTAAACATTACTTGCAGATTAACAAGTGTTACTTGCAAAAAAAGTAGGGTTTGTTTAAATACTCAATGACAAGGGTAAAGCACATCAAGTTTAAACTTCAACTTTTTCTTGTCCAATTTAAAGAAACTTCAGATCTAGGTATTCTCATCTATAGCTAGAATGCAAATACTGTAACATCAACACTAACAGGAAAAGGTTTACTGTCTCAGACCTCAGAATGGATTTAAAATAAGACCATTATACCAACAATGTCTTACATCTTTCAGGCAGGATGAACACAGTGAAATATGGCAGTGAAACAGTTTGTATATAGCTATGCAAAATTGAAGGTTGAAGGTACAGTCCTTTATGCCTATGATTGTCCCAGCACCCACAAAACAGTGGTGCAATCTGGAAAGTGGAGGGGATTAAAATATAGCACATAGCCAAATGGACAGCAGAGGACTTTACTATGGTGACAAATGTTCTTTACTATAGTGACAAATTTGCTTCCCAGCTGCTAACACAGTGCAACACACTCTCCTGCAGCACAATCAGTCTCAACCATTTACTCGGGTGGCAGTGTAGCATAGTGGTTAAGGAGCAGGACTCGTAACCGAAAGGTTGCTGGTTCAATTCCCCATGGAGGCACTGCTGTACCCTTGGGCAAGGTACTTAACCCACAACTGCCTCAGTAAATATCCAGCTGTATAAATGGATAAAATTGTAAAAACCTGTAATTGATGTAAGTCGCTCTGGATAAGAGTGTCTGCCAAATGCCAATAATGCAATGTAATGTACTCACACACAAATTCTCATTCATTCCCTAGATAATCTACAACAGTATATCAAAAAGCCTCAAAGAAAAGTCAGAAAATAGAAAAACAGCAGAAACATCTTGCTCTATTAACAAATAAAGCATGATGTAATCCGTACACCTCCTGTAAACAGTGCACTGTTCACAAACATTCTGCTAACATCCTGTCGTTACAGCATGAAGCTGACATACTGTAGCAGACAACAAGGCAACTGTTAGCCAATCCTGTACGTGTGACCTGATACCTGAGCTGGTGAACATCACTCAATACTTCAGTTTCTTGCACGTTATGATCTGGTCTACAACCTACCCTGGCATAAGTTCAGTGCTATGACAATTCACATATCCTAGTGTGTGTAGAGATCAGAAGCTGATGTGGTTGTTAATGATAGAGATTAATTGTCTTGTTTTCCTCTGTTCTCACTAAGTGGTGTTTGTTCATGACTAGTTAATTTGTCATCTGGGACAGCTGATGTTGCCACCATAACAGCAAAAGCAATGAAAAAACAACAGACCACTAACCTCCCTGTTGCTGTCTGTATGATATTGCTATATAAGTTATATGCCACTGTAATAATAATTTTCTTTTGATTTACACTGAAGTGAATAGCTACTGTGATCAACTGTCTTTCTGGGATACTCAACGATAGGAATGGATTCATTGTCTTTGGCCTGCTTCAGAAACTTACTTTTCCAGAAATATTAAATTAGCACATAGTATGAAGAGATTTCACGCCTTAACCATGATCAGATGAGTGATGGTTTAGCAACAAAGAACTTGGAGGTAGCTCTGATACAAATTTTTACTAGTTTCTGTACATGCTGCTGTACATACACATTCTCATACAGTCAACTCCTGATAACTGCATAATACTCCAAAATGCTATGATACTATGCATTGTCCAGAGTATAGAATCTAAGAATGGAATATACTGTGTCTGTAGGTAGGTTGAAGGGATAAGAATTGTAAGTTGACAGTATGTCCTACAAAAACAGGCGTACTGGCACACACTACAGTACTGTTGATGGACATAAAGCACATTTACACAGAAAGTGTTTTTGTGCAGAACTTGTTCACCTTTTGCATATTTCTCTTGAATGTTTTTGAGAACACTTTCCATGAAAAAGAATGTGTTCTTTAAAATGAGAGGGGGAAAAATAATGAAGTACAAGTCACTTTGTATGTTACTGTGCCAAAAGTGAAGGAAACTACTTTTTATGGCTTAACATTACTAAAAGAAGTTTATTATCCTGTTTATACCCCAGGAAACTTCAGAAGTACAAAACGGCTGAATGAACGGTAAACATACTTGTAGCACCTCTAAGGAAGTTCACCTAATATCTTGTTACAAAACTTTGTTAGATCTTAATAGCCGCAGCTTCCTTGAAAAAAAAAAAATAGTGCCGGCAAGAGACCGGCCTGAACCTTCTTTTAAGATGTCACTTTACTAGGAGCCAACACCGAATTACACAGCTGCTTGAAATCATCTGTTATCCGGGTCGTACTCCAAATAAAACGTTTCATAAAATACGGCCTGAAGGAGTGGCGAGGCACAGATGCGTGGACCGATGAGGCGTTTCTGTCTGCCAGTCTCTGTGCCCACTTACCAGCCCCCCCCCCCCCCCCCCCCCCCCCACCCCAAACACACACAACGCTCCCAACCCCCCTGCCGCAATTTGCTCTTCACCTACAGAGCAGTGAATCCTGCCCGGTGCCTGTCTCCTCAGCAGAGGACATGCATAACCCTCCCCCCTCTGGGGAGTTTTAGAGAGCTTCCTCCTGCCTGGGCTGGCAGCCTGCCCTCTCTGGAGAGAGAGAGAGTTTCCCATTAATGTCCCATGCTGAGCGCAGGTGAGTTATTTCACTGGCAACACTTCTGCGCATTACCGTGTTCATGAAGCCCCTAAAGAGATGATTTAAGCGCGGGCCTTTCTCTGAGTGGCCCAGATCCTCCGAGTCCTGAGTGAACGTTCCACAAGCCCAGCGGACGTCTCTCATCAACGCTCGTCTCTTGGCGGGTCCAAAGAGCGCTGTCAATTCCTGTCGACCGACGTAAATACTGAGACTGCAAAATGTTGGTGGGAAGAGGTTGTCATGGATAAGTGAAATTACATACGGCGACACAAAGATACAACAAATACAGAGCATAAGGAGCAGAATCTACAGGCCTGATGAGTAGGGTATAGAGTGAGAATTCTGAGAATAATTCATGTATTTTACAAAATAGGAAAGTTTTCAGGAGTCTCACAAATCCTATCCCGAGACCCCCGCCATTCCTACCCCACCATCTTTGCCAAGGTCTGCCTTTCTGAGCTAGCATTTCCAACAGGAAACTGAGAGTATTATAGGCCATATCATGTGACACCACTGTATGTCCTACAGCTAAAGGCTAGTACGGCTAACCCAATCCCAGCAACAATGCTTTTTTTGTCTTTGACCCATTTTTTTTTCAAATGCAGGTGGTGCATGCCATGTTTTTTCAGTGCTTAAAGGCTAATTAAAGCAAATGACGGTGGTGTTCCTGATTCGAGACCAATACCTCCATGGTAGTTTTCCTGACAAGTTGAAGAACTGGACAAATCTTTCCACACACAGCCTTACAGCCAAAATGTTGAAGGTTTTTAATGTTTCTAGCAATGTTTCTGAAAATCGCCTCAGAAGAACAAAGCTACAAAGTTGTAGGTTTGTAAGTATACATAAGATGCACACACACACACACACGCACGCATACACACAAAGAGTAAATTAAATGAAAAATAATTGAAACTCTTAAGTTCTCAGTTAAGAACCTTGGCTGCAGCTTCTTTGGTCCCTTTGGGATGGCTCTCTAAATATGTATACCATCTGTTGCGCAAACACTATGGTTTCATTTTTGGTTTCAAATTTAAGTTACAGGGGAAGTATACATTCCTTAAGGCAGCATCCGCATGTATGCTTTCTGCACATTTTAAATAAAAAACAAAACAGTCAAGTAGATTAAAACATGTGCGTGAAAGCACGCTCAAGACCTGACAGTATCCTCTTCTCAAGCTCATTAGCCCAAATCATTTCACTAAAATTCAGTCTCCTTAAGTTAACGTGTATGTTGAATAAGAAAAACTGCATTAAAATTGCAAAGTCATTTGCATAAATTCTCGTCATTAAAAGGAATATATTTTTCTTGTATCAAAAACCCAAAATGGAAAAAGCTGGACACAAATCGAGAGACTAGGAGATGCAGAGAGGAAAAAAAGTACAGTACATGTGTTCTGCAAAATATGAGCGCAGCCAGGGTCTGGTGGAGCTTTAAAATGTATTTTGATATGACTTTATTTTCTCTGGCCAGCTGCTCGTGGGTTTTCATTTTTTTGTTTCCATTCTTTGGGTTTGGGGGGAAAACACAGAGCCAGTTGTTGTGTGACTACAATGCCGCCGGTTGTACACAGTGGGTCTTGTTATTCTTGGACAGAGCCGCGGCCGACTGTTTCAAATTATGACTACTTACCCTCCAACGTCTGAGCACCGATCCAGCTACTAATGCCGGAGCGGCCGACACAGCAAACATCCGTCCCCCGCCAACTGCCCCATACATTTATAGTCTACTGTGTCCAGGTTTACAACCTTGCTGTCAATTTGAAGCCATCCCCCCTCCTGCAAATGGGATATTGTGCGGGAGTATTGTGTGATGTTTTGGGGGCCGAGACGCCTCCCGGACACTGTCGTTGCAGTAGTGGTCTGCTTTAGCAGATTATCACCAGAGGAGGAGCAGGAGAAAAGCCGGCTAAATTGTTTAAAGAAGCAGAGTCCCAAATGGTGACAAAGCCAGAGTGATAATTTATTGCAGCACAAAGGGTGCGATGAGGTCAATTTTAAGTAAACATTTTTTAACGACTCCCTCCAACAGGAAAATAATATCTGTTGGCTCAAAGCATCATTCCCCAAACCCCCTCTGAGCAAAGCTCTGAAAATACTGAAAGTAAATGTTATGTAAAGCACAAAACTTTTCACAAATAATAAAAGAAGATAAACTAATAGAAATGAACAATATTAATTAATTGATTCATATTTTTCTACACACATACACACACATATTTAATTTATTCACCAGCAGATTATACAAGATGGCGTTTTTTGGTGGCTATGGAAATCATGACACTTATAGGAAAAATTCAGTGGCTGTGTCCAATAAGAAACCATAAGTATGACAGACACCAATGTGCGGCAACAAAGCTTTGGCTCAAAGTTTATTTTTCTTGAAGTTATTGCTCCACACACTATATAGTGATTGAAGTTCCTCCACTGTGTATATTTCGGTGGGCTTGAAGTAAAGTGATTTGGAACCTCAGCAAGAGAAACTATGGTTACCTGCCAAGTTTTCATTTGGTTTGAAGAACAATTTTCATTCTTTGGAAGCGCAAGTAATTTTGGTCTTTTCCAAAAGTGTTTTTATTACCCTGCACACAATGGATTGAATTGTCTGACCGATCAGCGTGGTGTGGCAGTGTCTTTAAATTGCATATAAATGATGATAAAGTGTTTTCTTTTGAAATAACTCAGACACAGCCAAAACCAAGAAAAAACTGTCTGGAAATGAATAAGCAAGGCAATAATATATTTCAGATTTATATCAGACTTTGGTGACATTTGAGTGCATTTGTGATTAGACTGTGGGGCAAGGATTGCTTAATTCTTCTGAATCCGATCACAAACCACTTATTATGTCACTTCCTTTAATGAAATCCCCTCTATAGCAACCAGACAATAATCCCTGCAATTTCACCAATACGTCTCTGGCAAGATTTATCATGGCATTGTGTGTCCATCAAAACAACAGAGTTAAGTAATGATGGAGCTGGATTTTGTCTCAAATGCTTGGGTGGCATAATTCAATTACATGTAACATTCAGCCGAACTCTTGCGCTGAGTACACAGTGACACTGGGGTTCTTGGAAGGCCGTCTAAGGCTGTCTGGTCTCCAATTGTGCCAGGTGAATCACAGCAAACAGCGGTCAGTGTGTCTAGGACACCCTCATTCCACAGAAATGAAATGCGCTCTCTATAGACCATATCCAAAGAGGGTGTTACAGGCAGGAGACACCGATTACAGTGGCCTCCTCTTTGAGTGTGGGGACCCTAATGCAGCACCCAACGCAAGAACCCCTCCCCCCCGAAAGTCTCCAACAGCCGCGATGTCCCATGACGACAGCCTCGGCCAAGCAAGCCAAGGGACGCGGGGGTGTCTCAGCCTGCCCGGGCCAAACACCGCGGCTCTGTGATGTCATTCCCAGCGCGCGCATTCGGCGCAGACGCACAAAGACGCGGCCTTTGTCTGGCACAACCCCGCAGGCTCCCTACTGGGGCAGTGCCTGATGGTCTCTGTTTTATGTCAGCCTAATGACATCTTTAATGGAGGCTCACATTCATCATTTAGAGCGAGCACTCAATTTCCATGTGGGAGAAGGGAGCTCAGGGCAGCGCGTTGCCAAAATAAAACACACCAGCATGCCATTCCATTCAATTATTTGATTATCAAATATAACAGTCATTTTATCACCGAGCCACAGAATAGACATCTGACTGGATTTCATTAGCAAATTTATGAACACTGCTAACCGCAAAGAATGAATAGAGGGGAAGATAACATAATTCATTGGCGTAAATCACTGCAGGCACGTTTAAGGAATTAAGGGAGTCATTCATTCAGTTGAACGAATAACATTTATGCTTAAAATAATAATGAGTGCAGTTTTACTTTTTGACCATAACTTATAGGGTGACTGGACATAAATTCTGAATTCTATTGTTCCTTATAGCCACACATGCAGGCCTTGAAGACTTAAGTGCAAGAGGATCCAGGAATTAGAGAGAGCGGGAAATGTCACACATTCTTTTGAAAAGAGATGGAGATTTCACTGCTGCAGAGCTCATTCCTTTCTTATCGATATGCATGCCTGTTACAGTTAAATAGCAGCATATTAAATTTTCCTTTTTTCTCCTGCTTTTTTTGTTTTCATTTTGCCATTTGACACATAGACAAGTATTTATTTAAGGCAAACAAACAATTAAGTATATCAGTAAATATAGTAAATATTGAATAACGATTTACTGTAATTGAATAATGTATATGATAATGTATATAAATAAGTACATCAATGTAAATGGGCATTTTGTAATTATAATAATCATAATGTTGTAACATGATAAATAATGATATACAGTAATAAATGCAGAATTCATTTCTCCTTTCTCGCTGGTCCTAATGAGGGATTTGAAGTCTGCTTTGACTGCTGTCGGGGTCCAAACAGACAGCGGGAAACAGACGCAGAAAGAAGAGATTTAAAAAACGAGAGCGCATTAAAAAACCAATCCACTGTGGCACCCGCCAGGGCCAGAAGACCCAAGGAGCTTAAAGGGTCACCGGTCTTCAAACAGGTGTCACACACCTGACGCCACGTCGGACTCCTCTCAGCGGAAGAGCAGCAGGCCCGGATCCTTGGTCACTTTGATTTTGTTGTGAAAATCGAATGCCTCACTGAAGGTCACGGCGGACTCCATTCACAACGACCAAATCCAATTGTAAGTTGATCTGGACTTCTTGAGATTTTCTTGGATTCCGCCACGCTCCCAAGCGGTTTACAAAATGCTCCACTTTAAACAGCACACTGCCATTGAACAGATTGCGATCCATGAAAAATTGAACAGCGTGCACTTAATTTTTTTCAAAATCTCCTGAAAAAACAGCTTGATTTTCCACGTAACAAGACATCAGAAGAAAAAAAAAAAAAGAAGCTGTCCCCTGGCAGCTGGGTCCACTGATCCAGCGTGATCAGAAGAATCAGATGTATTTTCCTGTTTCCCGAAGGGAAAATCTGTCTGTGAAAGTGGTTCCCCTTCTGCCCTCATAGGTTGGCCTGGACATCTGTAGCTGTACAAACTCTCCAGTCCCTCTGTTGCAAGATTGAAAAAAATGGATTAAATGATTAATTCTGTGTTTCCATAGATCAGTAGCTACAGATATAGGGAGACATCAGCAAGTATGGCAATAGAGAGAGATCAGTAACTATACCATAGTGATACATCAATAACTATAGCAACAGGGAGAGATCATTGATTATAGCCATGGCAAGACAGCAGTATCTATAGCCATACTGAGTTATTAGCATCTATGGCAATAGGAAAGGGTTAGAAACTAAGCCACAAAGAAATATCAGTAGCTATATCTATAGGGAGACATCAGTAACTATGGGTGGAACTTTTGTCCTTGAGAGTCATCAGGACTAGCCTGGGTCCTGGCCAGAGGTTGAGTTTAGACAATTCACAACTTTAAAATATGCTTAGGTATCACAAAAATCCAGCAGTGGAATGGCTCCACTACATGCTACACCAGTGGGGAGTTCATCTCAGTGCATCGTGTATTTTAACAGCCCAAAACTGAAAAGTCAACCAGAAGACAGTGATATAAAATGTTTCCTCAGCAGCCAATCATGCAGGATCTTAACGATCTTACATGTTATACTGCCAGGGATTGGGCATATGATATTTAGAGCCAAAATCTAGATTGCCGCAGGGAACACGTACCAGGTTTTACACAGCAGCACACATCTTTGCACATTAAACAGAACCAGCACATCAGACTCTCAATACACAGACTCTACAAAAACATTTCTCTGTATTGCTAACCCTCTCAGCGTTGTGTCACCACTGCCCAAATAATCCCTCCAGCCAAAGCGGTGTTTTATCAACTAGCGTATTTAACAAGACAGCTCTTTTCATGCTCGTTGGCTTCTTGAGTGGTAATGGGTTTTCTCAATGAGTTGGGCTCTCTTTATACAGGTTTCACACTTTTCATTGGGCCTCTGGGCTTCACTCCAGGCCAGATACGCCACGATTGACTTTGATTTCCAGAGGTAAGTGATCCGCTGCTGCAGGCCCAGCGAAGGCAGACTGAAATCTGGCCTCTCTTTGGCTGCCTGTTCCTGATATTGTACACTCTAATGCAAAGTGAAGTCGCACGTCTAAATAGCCTGTCAACTTTTTTTTTTTTTTCTCTCTCTCTCTCTCTCTCCCTCCCCGTTTTAAGGTTTCCAAAAATCCCCAGATGGGATTCATTTCCACTCTGTTCGGGAACGTAAACGATACAACGATATTAAGGGGCATTAAACTATGTGATGACATTTTGGTCACGTTAATGAAGACTGGCACGCGTTGCATGGGGGAAGGGGGGTGTGGGCTGTGGGGGTGGGGGGGGTGCATGGTAGACAGGCCCGTGTCATGATTTAGCCAGGCCAGACAGGGGGGAGGTGGGGGTAACCTTTCAAAACTCAAAATAAACGCATCTCCACTGAAACCACATGCAAATGGGGTGGGGGGGGGCATTTCTGCCACAGCTCAGGGTGGCATGCTGTCCTTCTCTTTCCTGTGTCTGAGATCCACCCCTCACATAGCTTTCTGCCCACAGACCCCACCACCCGCCCCTCCACCCAAGCTGACATTCTGATGAAACCCCACACCCGTTACATTAATTGTTAATGACAAAGGCAACCTTCACTTGGTGTGGATGCCTGCCCACATTTGGATGGGTTTCAGAGCCCTCTCTTCCCCGATAGGAAACGCGATCCGGGACGTGCGAAAACAGTGTGTGTATTGTCGTTTAATTGGCCCTTGCTGTCGCCCCGCTCCCTCCCCCAGCCCGACGCGTGTGCTGTGGGGTGTCTGTTCCACAACAGGAAAGAATAAACCCAGGCTCAAATCATAGGAAATTCATCAAATATGGCTCTTCAAGTTGTGTCTTTCAAGCCCTGTTTCCTTGCCATATGATCTCTATAAACCAAATTACTGCTGGCTCCCATTCGGACGAGGAGGCGCCTGGGGCCGGCGTGTAATCAAAGCCAAATGGAAGTGACAATGGAGGGATCGCCCCACAAGAATGGAAAACTTTGCCTCTTTTCTCCTTCACAGTTATTTTTTTTCCATTAAATTTCTATACTTTTTTTTTTAACAGCTCCTGCATTTGGCAATGGCAGAGATTAATTTCACGTTCCAGGCTTGTCAGACAAACCCATTATTTTAACAGAATTATGAGGGAGAGCTGCCAAGTGCCAGTTCTGAATATTTCAAATTAAAAAGCCACATCAGCTTTTTACTGTGCAATGATATGACTGCTTAGGAGGCTTTCTTGGATTTTTTTCTCCTTTTTTGCAGAAAGACGTGTTTATTACCTAAAATGAGTGATGGAATTACTCTCATCTAATTCATCAGTCCAAATTATTGACAAATTTTAGGTTTTGAGCTGGAAAAACTACAAGCTGGTGCAGAATAAAAAAAAAAAATCAATGAACTGGCTGGCAGGTTATAGTGTATTTTAAAGGTATTGTTTCTAGAATTACTGTGCATTTAACATATTTCTGTTTAAGAAAGGAATAAATATTTTAAACAGAATGCAAACAAGCCAGCAAACAAGATAAAAACATAAGAGCATTTTTGCGATACATGCTGCATAAATCTATACAGGTGTGACTTGATTTCTGTTTACTTATGAAATTGTGGAACCTTATCCAGTTTCTAGGAAATTGCTGCAAATCTGCAAACAACATTAAATTGCTGGTGCTCACAACTTCTGCTAACTGAATTGATGCAAAGTGTTGCTGGCCTTTTAACATCTTTGCATCAGTATTTTTTTTTTCCTCCATGTAAATTTTGGATCGGTTAAATTGGGATTACCACAACCGCAGTTCAGTGCGGTCTTGAAATATGGTCGATGAGGTCATATAATCCCACATCAGGTTTTTCTCATTTTCATGTTTAAACAAAAGCAAGAACTGAACCAGCTCCAGATTTTTGTCCTCACTTTGCGTTTTCCACTGAATTTAATTTAGCTCATAATGGACTGCATCTAAATAAAAATGCAATTTGTAAATCAAGTTTCCTTATCAGAAAGCACTGAGAGAAGTTATTCTTTACAAAGCATAAAAATGAAATTATCCATCTGCAATAAATTATTCTGTCCAGCTCATGTGGTATATTCTCAGGACTTAAGCTTCAACACACGGCTGCATGCGAGTCTGTCCATGTGCGCAGTGAAAGAGCTTACGGCCTGAGCAATGGACAGTGTATGTGCAGAGAAAGAGCTTAAGACCTGAGCTGCGGACAGAGTCCACACATTGAAAGAACATGAGGGTTGAGCCATGGATATGGACATGGACTATGTGCATTCAAAAAGCAGAAAGCCGGAGCCATGGATAGAGTATGCTCAGTGAATGAGCATGAGGCGTGTGTCATATACAGACAGACAGCAACTTCAGTGCGCGGGCCAGAGACCTACGTCAGGAGTCTGATGACTCAGAGCAACAGACTGGCAAAGAAAGTTTTCCACGTTTTTCCATGTCCATGTTTTCCACACAGAGAGTACACCGTACTCTGCTACACCCTACACTGTGTGTTTGTGTGCATGTGTGTCTCTGGGTTCAAGCACATGTCTGTCTTTGTGTCTGTGCTACTGCACATCACTCCAATGCACCATATATCTGTGTATATATACCAGTCCACGGTGGCGTCATTAGGTCCGATCATTCAGGGCTAATATTTTAAGCCTAGCCCTCAATATCCTGAAAAAGGAGGTGTTTACAGCAAAACAACAAACGGACTGTGTAACAGAGCAGAACTTGACTTGCAGTGATATTATTTATTTATTATAAAGGTAGATATAACCTCCCCAACCTACCGACGCCAACCTCCCTTCAAAAAAAAAGACAAGCCTCAGGAAAACTTGACTTAGCCCCTGATCTTTTTTCTTTGCACTTAATTTCAGTGTAGTTGTTTCATTGCTCTTTGACTCATTGTAATGATGCACAGAAGTGGTGAAGTTCAAGTAACTTCAAATACAACTCAACACTGCCATGTTACCATATTTTAGCACATTATTACTCCTCTACTGTATCCTTAGCTAGAAGTCAATATGTAACCAATTGAGGGAATGGTCTTAGCCAATAAGGGGAGGTACAGCTGAATGACATAAAAGAGTGAGACTCCGCCCGTCCCTGACAGCAGTGGGAACTCTATAAAGCGAGGCAGACTGTAATCTTCCAGTGGAAGAAAACTACATCTTTAAAAGCAGCTCTTGGGTATCTCCCGGCATCTGGTTCTCCCTCCTGATCTGTCCTGGTTTGCTGAGATAAAAGTAAGAAGACCAGACACTCCACTCCACAAGGCTTGTTAAAAGGGCTTAATTATTATGTAGTGCATCCTCTATTTTAGCCAAGGAGACTTCTGAGAGCATGGGGGATTGTGCTGACTTTGTATCGTGCCCACAGTGTTAAAAGAGAAATGACTAAAACTGTTCTGACAAACAGAACACTTCTGAAGTCCCAAAAAAAAGTAAAAGTAATCCCACGCATACGCACACCTCTTGAACCCACACACACGCACACATACACACATCTCACACAAAAATACACGCGTACACAGAGGCAGTTCAGAGGGACGAATAATTTCTAAACTAAATTCAATAAACTATTAAAAATGTGCAAACACCGTAGCATTTGAACATCAATGATCAGTTTTAGAAAGTCAGTAATAAAATGTAATATTCATTTCAGATCTTAACATGAATATGAAGGTAACTCATTGGAAAAAATTATGAAATCCCATTACAATCCCTGCTGAAAAGGTCAAATAACAATCCAAGCTGCATCAGTAAATTCAATATCATTATCTGCCTCTATCTTTATTCTAGTCATATTTGCTCATTTATGTAAATTAACTTATGTAAATACGTCTGAATCCAAAAGGGACTTCACTTTCCAAGTTGACAGTACAAGTCTTGATCGCCCTTTTGTACACAGTTCACTGTAGTGTTTAATCTGAAAACAAATAAAGTTAAGATCTAACAAATCTCTGGCACAGAGCATTCAAAGTCTGAGCGATTAGCTCTTCAGGGCAAGCTCATACTGGAGGATGACACTGCAAACACTAGTAAAACAAACAGTGTGAGTAAATTATTCTCAGAAAAAGATTTTTTTAAAAGACTTGAAACTATTAATGGGTACAGAAGAACTGTACTCAAGACAAATGAATAATTTTACACAGCTGGAGCTAAGGAAATGATGGACTTGGCCTTACTAAAGAGTTCCCCGTCTGTATCCATTCCCCTAAGCATCGCCCTTATGTCTCCTGAGCCCTTATTGTGCCCGACAGAACCCCATACTGCCATGGCAATGATGCTTTCACTTCTACATTGCACCCTCTCATACGCTTGCTTTTCAGAGTGAACTAAATTGTGAAGCATAAAATAAAATATGAAAGCCACACTCTTTTTACAACTATAGGATACAGAATATCTGAGATGAAAGAGGATAGAACTGAGAGCTATCACAATTTGGCCAAACACTGTCTTAATATATAGTGTTTAAGTGTCGCTACTCATTCTTGATGCTGGAAGGAATAATAAAAAAAATCCCATAATTTTTTGTTCCAGTTCCAAGTTTACCAGCTTTAATAAAATGCTGTTATTGGCCCTTCAGAGGCTGTTATTTCGAATCAGAATTATGCTGATTTAACCATCTATACCTACCTTATTATTTACAGTTCAAATGTGGTTTTCTCTCTTCTGAAGCTAAACGTCACAGTCTGCTGTGTTTAAATGTTTGTTGTACAACCATCTGTTTCCTGTTGGACTCTCTTGTTTAATTATTGCACTGTGGCTCAGCCTGATCTTCTCTTTCATTAGACATTTAACCTAATCCTACCTTGATCTTTCACTTCATTTTCTTTTTTTCCCCTCACCACACTATTAAAGTGATAGTGTTTTCCTAGGTTCTTTTCTCTGGGAAGAAAAAACGGGATGAGAATGCTGCGAATTAGAAGTGTTTTGCAATAATCACTTCCGTTTTTGTATCTGAAAGGAACCGCTTTCATGTGGCATTATTCAAACGAGTTCTTAATAATGGTTGTTAAATGAATAATAAGCAAGCGTCATGGCAACGTGCCACGTCTATGTTAATGAATAACTTTTTAAATCAAAGTCTGACTCCGAGTTCACAGGCGTAGAAAATATTTAAAGGCACTCCTGCCAGAGCTGAAAAGACTCGTCCTAGTCATTTATCTCTAATAGTTCTCATCTCTTTTGGCACGACACGACATGCGGGTGATCCGCCGCTGATCAATGGCAGCGGTGACAAAATTTCAAATAACTCAGCTCCTGAGCTCGATTCATCCGTATGCAAATGTATGGATAAAAAAAAATAAATCTGAGGCACAGCAGGTGAATCCATTCCCGAGTGAACCCCAAAGAAACGTCTTCCTCGTGCTCTGATTGCCTTTTGATACGGAAACTTCCTTCTTTATTTTCTGCACGGAGTCGTCGCTGTTTTGAAATGAGTAAAGCCTTTGCTTGGTTGCTGTCTGTCAGGAAAGGCACTGTCCATACTTTAGAATTGGGTAGAATTGTTGTAAATGGAACAGTGTGGGGGGGGGGGGGGGGGGGGGGGGGGGACAAGGCATTGCACTCATTTTTGAAGTTTAAATACCTTCAAATTGTGAGGGATGGCACAGTTATAAAGTCCAAACTGCACACAGAAATCCGTTTTCATGGTTTGTTATCATAGAATAAAGTGCATTTTATTATTTTAATTAGTTAGCATTCATGCACAACAGTTTTACAGCCATTTCTCAGAATATTTTCTTTATTATAATTATGGCGTGATTCTTCGTAAAACTCACAATACTGCCTAATGCACCATGTCAGAAGCCTCTAAAATCAGGATCAAAATGTCAAATAATCTTCACTCACAATGCTTCATGTCATTCAAATGTAGCTGTACATCACTCAAACCGTTACTAAAAGATAGCATGAATCAGCTCTTCTAGATTCATTATTGTTGATTTTTGCTTTACTTATTCAAAGGCAAAAAAAGGTGTTACAACAAAAGAATTCACCAGATGCTGAGCGAAAACTTGTCTAATTGGTTCCGAGAAACATTAGAAGTATAAAGTTAATAATTTTGAAGCTACCATACGTTTCTGTTTAATGACTTGGCTAAACTCTCCAAATGTTTTTAACCACACAATGAAAATCAAAATCAAGATAAACTTATTTGGCAAACCGAGATGCTTCCCGAGCCAGCATCCTGTAATTGTTTCCTTATTTGACCAGGCAGCTCACAGCCGCAATAATAAAGAGCTATCATAAAACCTTAACAGGGTTATTTTCAGGCAAATGCAAAATTAAACTCCATGGAAAAAGAAGAACCATTTCTGTAAGGACTGATCTGAAAGCAGCTTGCAGCATTTTTTTTTCACTAGCAGTAGGTATTTAAATTACTGTTATGTTCTTTGTTTTTTTTTCTGTAAAGGAAACATAGTCTTTTTCACCATTTTTTTTTCTGACATGTTGTACATATCATGTTCATCTAAGCTGACAGTGCCAGAAAGACCTGGTTCCTCTTGGGGGGGTATTATGTCTGTTTAATGTTTTAACAAATACTGCACACAGGTGTAGTGCTATTGCTACCATTCAAGCAACCACCAGCCCTCAGTACTCCTGCTGTCGTACGGGTCATGATAGGTTAAAGGCAAGCAAGGCCCCTACATTAACTGCAGGATTTGCTTTTTTTCAATCCTATGATGTTTTGCTTCTTTGACCACACTATGGAGGCCAGACGATGGCCATTCATAACTGACAGTAACAAAAAACAGGCTGGCCAGCTCCACCGGACCACACTTCAGTTTTACACAGCTCCCGAATGTCCAGTACTGTACGTGGAAACCTGTCTTCAGAATGACACTGGTCTGAGGTCAGTAGTCGCTTGGCATAAAGCACAGTCAGGACATCAGTGACTGCAGGCTGCAACCAACATTTCCTCCAGACACTCAAACCCATTTGGATTCTATGGAACTGAGCTGCGCACCTAGTCCTGTGGCCTAGACTTTTTGTGTGGGCAGTGATACCATGATTAATAATGAATGTAAAATAATTACTCCACACCCCTGCACCCACCCATTAAATAAATAAATAATCAAGAAGTACATTTTGAACAAAAAACTGCAAAAAAAAAAAAAAAAGCACAGCAGCAACTGTGGTTGAAATTGAACGTCTGAACATTTGATGCTAGCAGATATTTATATCAGAACCAATGGCAAACAATCATCCAAAGATAACACTGTCCAGCCAATAAATCATGTCATTGTGGATTTAGTGAGCTGTGCATATTTAAGCTTCTCTCATTGCTCCAAACCGTGCATTCTGCAGGATGAACAGTAATACCAGGCGTGCCTGTGGGATGAGGAGCCGAAACAGAATCAACCGTTATGCTGACAAGCGCTCCGGCGGGGGGACTATTATAATTCAAACCATTCCATTACACCCTCTAAAAAAGCGTGGCTGGGTACACCCTGAAGAGAGGCTTCGGAAAAATTGCATTACTACTTAGTGGACTGCATGAAATCTTTTTAAGTCAGAGGCGTAATAAGAAACATATTGCAGTGTTTAACAGTGCAACTTCCAGAAGTGAAAATTAGTTTGTGAGTTGAAAAAGGGGCCAGATTTCTGACACCTGCATTTACAAAGCTACAGTCCACGCTTATCCTCTGAATTTAACTATAATGAATGGAGTTCCAACGTTTAGCTGTCTGCACTCCCACCCCCTTCAGTTGTACATTAGGACACAAATGATTATTCCAGATTCACAAGGCCCTTGTGTCTGAAGCCACAATGGAGATGCTTGTCCATTATTAAAATAAACAAGTACACTTCCCTTCAAAGCTGAATTGGCAAATGACCCTTATGATCACAAAACATTTCTTTATTATGTTCTTTGCTCCACCTCCTCAAACTTCAGATTGCATGTTGTATACAGACCAAGTGGCAATGCACTTGAGTGGCGATAATCTTACATAAGGCAATATGCTACAAACATTTATTATAGTGAGGGAACCTCTCCAGGCCTTCTGTGCTGACACAGCACATTTTATTATTGTAGTTAATATTTTATAGTTCGTTTCACCATGCTGTCAAAGGTAATATATGAAGTCTCTTGATCTGGTGAGTGTTGAAGACCCCCCTATGACTAACTTGTGATACACACATAAAAAAGGAACTTTTCATAACTATTTTTGCTTTCATTGACTTTTCCTTAAGGGTTTGTGCCCTTTCAGAGTTGTATTCCCTTGTTAGAAATCGGAAAAGTGATATATTTACACACACACACACTGAGAGATTGCAAGGACTAGATCCTCAACTGAGGCAGAATTTTTTTAAAAAACAACAACAGATATAATCCTGTGTTCCTTCCATCAATAAATTCATCAAAGTCCATTTTATTCTCAAATCTGCTGTAAAGGAGAAATGAAAGGCTAGAACAAGTGTGTTGTTTTAAAAATATACAATAAAGGTGTATTGGTTTGTGGTATCAGTTTTTAAATATTATTACTGTAGCTAGTACTTAGAATCATAAACCATTATAAAAGTGGACCTAGCTTTGGAAATAAATTTTAATTTGAATTTTAACAAAATCAATTAACTAGCTCTCCTGTGTCTAATGGATCCCTTCATTGAACCTTTCAATGGAAACAATGCTGCAAGGTAAAATACCTATGAGAATATATTGGTAAAATACCTATGGGTCAGCTCACTAACAGGCTATTTTTGTGGAGGCTTTTTTGAGGGGGGGGGGGGGGGGGGGTACAAGTTATTTTAAAAACATGATTTTTGAGCAATGCAATATTGCCAATCATTGTGCACTGTGCACAGTCACAATATTCACCTCACTAGAATAACTTTTCAGTGTCAATAAATGACACTGTTACTGAACAGGAAGACCAAATCATTATTGTAAAATGCGAAATTGCCTTTTCTTCAGATAGCAAGCTGGATGACTTAATTAGCCAGCTAGCTATGTATATTTCACAAGTGCAATGCAATTTTAATGAAGATAGCTTATGGAACAATAATGGGTGCCACTAGTCAAGTAGTAATATCAATATCAATTGCCATACGTTTGATCTTTTGGAGGAAGTTTCAGATTAAAATAATGTTATCCAAAGGAGGTTTCTAATACATGCATTTTTGTAATGCTGTAGAAAAAACACATCATCCTACAAATTATTTGCATGTGTAAAAGTGAGTAATTTCTTCCATAATTTATATACAGTAGAAGTAGCAGTAATTTTTATTAACATTATACATTCTGTGGGTGCTGTACTGTTTCTGTAGAATTATCTAACAGCCTTACAGAGATTGCATTAATGTGGCAAATCTAAATTACAGTATGCATTGTAGCAGCACAGAGGTCCAAAGCACTGACACCTCTGGGCAGAAGGTAATTGAAACGCCTCTCTGGGTTTTTATCTGCAGCTAAATGAGACTGTGAGACAAGGCTGTGCAATTGTACAATAGTAATTAACGTCGGGACCAGCTTGTATACTGTGGGTCATGCCATAGACCCTTACAAGACTTCAACAATGCAATTCTAAAGAACTACAGTACTGTGCAATTACATTGATCAAGGTTGCGACTATGCCTTTGAGGCAAACAATCCAACAATTTATCCATGGTGCATCATTTGTTGAACATGTGAAATTTAATTAAAGGACAGATCGTTGAAAAAAGAAGAAACCAAGGCCTTTAGAGGGAAGCAGTAAATGGGCTTTTTCATTAATGATTTTCTGTAGATTTCAATGCAAATCTCACCTTTTGACATTTTAAAAAAGAAAATGTGAACAGAGAATTCTGAACTTGAAAGACAGATTTTTGGTTTGTGAACTGGAGACGTCTCTTAAAAATTAAATAGCATGGATTTTCCCCTCACACACTTTATCAGAATACTTTGTGTTAATAAATGTATGCTTTTTATACCGTCACATTAAGATCTGGGAAGCAGGGACACTCAATTATCTTTCAAATGAGAAAAGTGCCAACAAATGCACAACGAGGGCGAAAGGCAGCAAATATCTAGATCAATTATTTGGCCTTGTGATGTCCGCAGTAGACTGGTCAAACGAGAGAAAAATGGAGGACCAACAAGCTGAGTTTTCAGAGTAATGACAATGTCTTCATGAACAGTTTCACCTTCACAGCGATTACCACAGATTGTCTTGGGAGCTGGCTCTCTTTCACAATTACCTTCCTCATGATGAAAAATCCCTTTTTATCTTTCGCACCAACACATCAAATTCAATTCACTAAAAGCCTTTGGTGTTTCCTGTGATAACATATTGATAGTGCACCTCCTTCTGGTTGTAACAAAGGCTTTTAATAACCGCAATCTCTTGTAGTTTAAGGGGCATATTAATAATATTAGCATGCCCAACTTTAATGTATTAATGAATGGATGCATGCCAGTGTTTCAGACGTCAGCTAGAGCATTTGCTTTGATGCCTCATCGAGCAGAAAGCTTTTTTTTTTTTTTTTTACAAAATGTTTGAAGTGTCTGCCTGTGTAATAAGGATTTATAATTCTCTTGAACTAAAGCAAAATTTGCTGGTAAAAATCATTTTTGAAATAAAAATAAATTGTGCCCGGAGGGTCAGACTTGGTTTCAAAAAGAGATCACCCAAGAGCAGCAAATGATTTAATCAGCCACCAGTTCCAGAATGCTGAGATGTGGGGAACAGAACGAGGAATTTCAAAGTGTGTCTAATTAACATCAGTTTATTAGTGTGTCAATCTTTTTAACTGGAATCTGAAGGCAACGAGTCAGAGAAAGAGGAGGATAGAGATGAGGAAGCACTTACGAGGAATCCCTGGGTACAAAATGACTCTTGGCAATAGTGTGACGAACATCACCAGAACTGTCGTCCTCTTCCTGCTCTCCCTTAAATGATGGATTCCCTCCCTTGTCGTCAGTCTCACCGTGTTACTAGCAAACACAAAGCAAACAATTCGAGCTCAGTGGAGATTACTGTCTTAGAACAGAAAAAACTTGCAAGATCGTTCTTTTTTTCCTCCCCATTCCACTCTCTTATTCCTTTTGAGGAACAAGAAGATAAATATTTA
This sequence comes from Megalops cyprinoides, assembly GCF_013368585.1. Lineage (NCBI taxonomy): Eukaryota > Metazoa > Chordata > Actinopteri > Elopiformes > Megalopidae > Megalops > Megalops cyprinoides. The sequence continues at coordinate 12,003,158 of NC_050595.1, read as the reverse complement.
ATGATACATCTGTAACATTGCATACCGATTATCAAATTCCAAATGCTTGATAAGTGATCTTGAATAAAAGAATTTTTTTGTAAGAAACACATTGACTTTGGAGAATGGAAGCAGTTCAGTGATAAATTAGATTTCCCCCTTTTTTTAAAAATTTCACCATTTTGCATCCAAATTTGAGAGGGCAGAACTCAAATCGCCTGAACCAAAACCCCAAAGAATAGACCATGTTCTAAATGTTCACTGCGCATGCAGTCAAAAGGTTTTCCAGTTGCCCATCAATCAGGTAATATTTTCAATAGCCAAGAATTGCACCACTGTTTTTAACACACACCCGGTCCGTATGTATGATAAAGAAAAAAAAACGCATCATGAGCCTCATGAACAGTTTTCAGTTTGGAATGAAATGTACTGACATTCAGGAAAAAAAGAAATGAAAAGAAAGAGAGAAACAAAGAAAAAAAAAAGATTGCGCAAAGCCAGAGTATGGAGGCAAATGAAGAAAGGGATGCATGTGGTCATCTGTTTTCCCCAGCCTGGCCACACGTGCGGCCTTGCGCTCCCGGTCTCCGGCGGATGCTTAGCGGCTCAGCCCATAAGTCTCAGCGGAGGCTGAGCAAGTAAAGCACCGCGTTTAAATCAGTCAACAGCAGGCCCCGCTTGCTCCATTATTCAAAACTAATACAGCTTTATTAAAATATTGGGGCTGAGTGATTTAATGTTGCACTTTTGAATTGTAAAGCAGTTTAACATTATGACGATGCCATATTTGTTTGTTTATTCTAACCCCTTATATTTACAGCTCCCCAAGTCCCCAGACAGCTTCTCCTTAGAGCATGCTGTGTTTACAGTGGAGTCCCGCTGCCATTTACATTAATGTATTCCTAAGCAAATAGGGAGGCCGCAACAAAGTGACTGTATCCAGAAGGTACAGTAGCGCGCTGTAATCCCCCAGAAAGGCGACATCCCCGCGCGCTTGTCTGCAGCTCCGCTTTCATGTTAAATTCATCGTCCTGGAATGCGACAGAGCCAACTTCCCTGATCCTCTGCAGCAGACGTCCTCCCTCCCCCGCGCCAGCGGCCCCTGAAATGCCACTGATTTAATAGTGGGCAAATTAAAAATCCATACACCCCCCCTTTCCTTCTCACGATCGCCAGCCCCAGAGTTTTCGCTGACCTACGGTGAACATGGGGTCACCGTGACGGGAGCACGTCCCCATTTACCCGGCCGCGGAGGCGGGGCTTTCCGAAGACGACGCCCGCTGTTTAATTCAAGTGGTTATCAAAGAAAAATACGGTCCGGCATGTTATAAATATGTCACGGCGTACAAGGGCTGAGCGCAAAAGAGGAAATAAAAAACGGAATCGATGAGTCTCCCACGGATGAAGTGAATGCAAATGCAAAGAGCAGATGTTGCGTGCTGTAATATTAACTTGTTCGGGCTGAGTGGGCCTGGCAGAATAGAACCAGAGAGTCCCTCCTCACCCTTGTATACTATAAAGTGCTCACTTTCGAGTGTGTGAGCCTCACTCCATAGGACTCTGGCCTTTCTGAGTGGCTGGGCACACAGTCAAAGACACAGTCGCGCTACAACTGCATCGTTATCAACAGGAACATGCATAGAATGTGACAGACCAGAGAGCCCGTGGGTTGCCCGCAGTACAGACTGAAGTGCAGCACAGGCTCTTCTCAGGAATAAACCAGTTAAAACTGTACTGCAAATGATCATTCAACATTAATCTTATTGCATCTAAAAACAAATCTTGTGTTTTGCATTCATGTTGCACTATTTGTCAACTGAGTATTTGAAAATTAATGTCAGGGAAAGTGGCTAATTTGGGTGGGATGTGAAGTGTCGTATTTATTGCACACCAAGTTAATGAAACTCTGAGGTCAATTTTATGAATGCTAAGTAACTAGCCAATCACTATCTGGGACCTGTTTTCTAAACAGAGGTGACCTAGGTGGGAATATCTACAGTGTGAATTTATGGACAGTGTGCACACCCTGAGGTGGAACACATTTCCCTAGCGCATCAGCAGTTTGCACAGGCAGAACTGGGACACTCTTTAGGAACGCATCTGCAGTGTATACCTCTGTGGTGTAACACTCTCCAGGTAGACTTCAGCTGTTTGAACTTATGGGGCAAACTGTGTAGGCAGTTTGCACATGCTGAAGTGTAACACTTTTTGGTAATGCATTGGGTTGAACTTGTGCAAACTGAGTTGGGCCCTCAGTAATCCATTTGCAACTAGGCTGCTGTTTTGGATGATTAATTCCATTTCTCTCCCCTCTCTGGGTACTGATCTATCAACAGATTACTTTGCAAAATGCCTCAGATTCCTGAAAAATGCTTGAATAACTAATAAATGAGGCATTCTGGCATTCTTTACATATTCATTAAGGTGTGGTTGAGTAATTGGCACATGCATGAGAGAGCTGAGGGATGGTTTTGAGAGAATTACACATGCCTGTGTAGACACCTTTATTTTGTTAAATTCAAAAAAGCTGGGGAAGTCAACATGCTTTTAAACGTCCATTACATATTCACTCTTCCTCTGTGAAATGCAGCTTTGAGAGATAAACACACTGAGGACGGGCAACCATGTGAAACAATATGGAAAATTCCATTTTCTGTAATAATGTCCTGTGTGCATTTTTCAAAATGTTTATTCAGTAATCTCATGGCATTGGCCACCCCAGCTGAAAAAGTTCTGAACATATGGGCCATACCAAAGAGAGATAACAGGAATAATTCTGCAAAGGCTCGTTGCGGTGAGATGCGTGCGGCATCAAAATGACGACTTTGCAATAATCAACAGCCCGCGCGTCGTTTTTCATGGCTCTTCCCGCACATTTATGAAGCTCTCTGTCTCGTCTGATCGTTCGGCCCGAGGGACTCCGGCTGCTCTGTTGATTCAAACTCAAGTAACTCTGAGCCCGAGTCGGAGCGTCCGTGCGCGTCGGTTTGATCAAAACATCATGCTCTCGTCGGTGGCGCACCTTTCATTTCGTAATGAGAACCAGTGGACCGCTCCGCTCCCCGAGCTCCTGTTGACAGCCCGGATCGAGGCGTGATCCGAGCGGGAGCTGATTCAGCGCATGCTTCAGCCTCCCCCTCCGAACCCCTCGCCTCGTGATTCCGCTGCTGCTCGACCCCAGACGTGATCCCCCCGAGATGACTGCTCAGCGGACCCATCCTCTCTGTGTCTGAGTCGGATGCATTACTTCACATTTCCAACCGCGCGCCAGAATAATGCAACTAAGAGGGCCGTTTATCTAAGACCACTGTTTAGAGCTGAGATTACAGGGCTCACTGTTGACAGATAAACTGATTAACTGCGTCCTGTTGTGTGCTGACATCACTTTTTTGGATGCCAGCTTCAAGTGGGATGGGTCCAGGAGAGTTTAGCCCTAGCCAGGGGCGGAGGGTGGGTGGGGGGGGGGGGTTGCGTCATTTTCAGAACTTCCTTCTTTTGTTAAAATCTTCTTGTCTTTCCATTGATAAAATCGTCTCATCTCCCCATTTTTAAAATTTTTAAATTTCTTTTAGTCGACTCATTGTGAAAGTTTTGTCTTTCCAACTGTTAAAATCTTACACTCTTTCCATTGCTGAAATCTTCTTACAAATGCCAGCAAAAGCTGAAAAAAGCACAGAGGTTGGAAAAAAAAAAACTCACTAACAGTCAGTGTTCCTAGGCTTTCCTCACAACTATGTGCTGGCAAAAGACAAGCTCAACAAAAACACAGCGTGCTTTCTTGCCCCATCCCATTGTGTTAGCACATTCGCTCCAAGCTGGGCGCTCCCGGCGCCTCCTGAGCTGTGTCTCAGAGCCCTCGGGTTCCGAGATGGATCTTGGCTCACGCGGCACGCCGTGCCGAGTGCTGCAATTGTTCCTCTCCCTTTCACGCCTTCTCTTCCCCCCCCCGTGCCTCTTGGCTCCCGGGCATGCCGTTGATGAGGCCAGACCGAGTTAAACCGTTAAAGAGTCGGAGAGAACCCTCGCGAGCCAAGATGTCCGTGTGTGCGTGTCAGGCCCGAGCACGGGCGCTTTAACCGCACGACTGCTGCGACAGGAAACTAGAGAGGACGATACTGTTTCCCGGATATGCACCTCATGAAGCTGAACCTGAGCTTCTCAAAATCACAAGGGGTGATATTGTGAGGAAACCCTCTGTCTGATGTCTGACATTTTCATGGGTGCACAATTACTGACAACAATGGTTGAAAATCTATAGCAATGGGAAACTGAAACCTAGTTCTAATTCAATTTTTTTTGGAAAGTCTGTGCGAAAATAAAACATTCAAATAACGAACAGAAGTGCATCAGACACAGGAAGCCAGTGGGTGTCACACAGAGAGATATACAGTGGAGGGATGGTACAGTAAATCAGGTAGCATTTTAGGATTATAAAGTTTGAGTTTAACCTTGCAGGACTTTTGGAAGGCACTTCCGCATCACGGCAAAGACTGCTGGCAGAAGGACAGAGAGCCCGGCGGGTGTGCTCATCTCTGGGAGCTGGTGTTCCACACTAATCTATTTTAAACCATCTGTGAAAGTAGCCAGATTCCTCAAGTCCTTCACCTCAACGGATTAAAAAATGGCTCTGGGCCCAAGCCAGCTTCACGCATACACTGTATATATGTCCAATGTCTCCAAAGCTGCTCCCCGTCCAAGATCCTGAGTTAACGTTTCCGAAATGTTCCTGTGCTCATGAGACTCCTCCTAACGCTGCCAGTTCAGAAGCCCTGCACCTGTATCGCACGGCCACATTTTGTGAGAGGTTACCAAACCTTCACTTTTGTGGGAATGTTAACAATATTGCTTGGGCCTTGTCCAAAACTCAGAGCCCAAACAGTTTTTATTTACACAAATACAGCTTTGGTGTATAACATATTCCACATTGCCAGCATGTGATAATATGGAATTAAACTTCAGTTTTCAGGCACCAGGCCACAAGGAGATACATATTATTCCACATTTTATCTATTTGTTATGTATCAAACAAACAAACAAATGTTGATCATGAGTATAGGATGAATCCATATGAATATATATACATAAATTTACATGAATGCTCTAATAATTGTAGATATGTGTGTGCTTCACATTTTAGCTGTGCAAAAGGTTCCATTTGTTTTACAAATTGTTTTACTTAAGTTTTACAGCCATCTGTAAATGAAATGAAAAACAAATGCGATACGGAGACAGAAGCTACCTAAAAGCTGTTTGCGAGCCTGTTTAAAGGGTCTGCTCTAAAGTGCAGCCATGCAGCCTTTCTGCCAAACGCTGTACAATAAAGTCCTGAGTCAAGTCTAATGAGAAAATCAGATAAATAGCGCGTCGGTTGAGGGGGACAGCATGCTCTGACTGATTCATTGAATCCTGGCAATGCCATTGAGATCAGACACAGGCAGGGGCTCCAGAACAGTAAAATATTGGTTCCACAAAACTCCCGCTTAACAGTCATTGGGGCTGCAGAATACCAGCTCTGCCTCCGCAGCACAGCAACAGAGCATTAATTACTATCCTCGGCCCAGGCACCCACATCCACTACTAACACAGTCACAGCTCATCCAGACAGGACACTCAAAGCTCCAACATTACTCTAGAATCTGTGCGGAATCCCTTCTTTCTCCAATCTGGCAAAGGCAGCATGTAGGCTAGCGAGGTCAAAAAAGGGAGGGAATAAAATGGGGCACGTAAATGATGGTGAGTTTCAGAAATAAAAGCACGGAGCGCGCAAACACGATCCGGCAGACGGGGCCATTTTCTCCGAGCCGATCCCTGGTGTTGTGAGCTTCGTGAATCGAAATAAGATTTACAGCGCAGTGGCGTATGTGTAATTTTCCATCTACCGCAGGGACATTCATCTGGACAGGCCCGTCGTGCACATCGCCGCTTAAATGTTGTTTTTTCTTCCATGCGCTCATGGGGACGGGAGCCTACCGCCGGTGCTACTGTAGGAGAAGAAGACAAACGACTGATGAAAAGAACAAAAGATGTTTAAATGGATTTCCAAAATGTTCAGAGAGTCCCTTTCCAGAAGGTTCCTCCCTTTTCCTATGAGCGGTAAACAGAAGCTAGAGGGGAAGAGGAAGCCTGCCTGCCTTTATGTTATACCATTGACAAGCCATCCATAAAAACAGCTATTTCATGGGGTAGCAAAGCCCCCCCAAAACTGTCAGACTGAAAGACAGCCATTAAAGGCAGCCAAAAGTCAGTGCTGATCAGCAGTACAACTGGGGGGCAAGGCTATTTGCTTTCAGAACTTAGCCTATGCTCGTTGCTTACATTAAGTCTTCAGTACCTTTAGTACTGAACTTTTTCGCTGTTCAGAAATGCAATCAAATCAAAGCCGCTGATATGAAGGAAAGAAACAGGACAATCCTTCATGCTTTGCCACTTATTTAGATGCTGTTTAAGCAGCGCTATCCTAGAGGGCCTGAACCCGCTGTGTCTGAGCGATAACGGCGTGCGTGCCAGCAGAGGTGAGGCGCAGATGGCGGGGAGCCGGAGCGGTGAGTAAACGCCCGCCGTTTGTGGCGTTTCATTTCCGCCAGGGGGCTTCCCCGGGTCCCTGGCAGCGGCGTCCGTCCCGCGGCGGGGACGCACGCCTGGAGCCGGCCTCCGTCGCGCTTACCTGCTGTGGGCCACGGTCCCTCCCTCCCTCCCCCGAAACACCTGGGCCGCGCCGTCCCCTCGGATCGTCAAGTGCCGCCCCTCTGCGGTGGGTCCCAGACGAGCTCAGCGGGCGCGAGGGGCGGGGACGCTAGCCGGCACTGCGTCATGCTTTCAAGTCTGAGGGACAAGAAAAGGGGGAATCGTTAAAGACAGCACTTTATAAATGTATGTGTGAAATAAGAAACATTCATGCAGCGATTAATCAATGCAGTGGTCATTCAGACAGAGACAAGAGGAGAGAGGCAGAGCTAATAAGCCAGTGACTCTTCTGACAGCACATTTTCGCCTCTGAATAAGTAGCAAACGTGGGCCATAATGATGGATCATCTTAAAAAAAATAAACATTGTTCTCATGCTTAAGCTTTTCTGGTATGCAGAACATTATGGGATGGTCTTCTCACAAACAAAATCTACAGAATTGGCTTTTTTTTTTTCAATGAAGCCCATGTTGTTAAGCATCTCGTGTTGAACTAAAATGCAAGCCCAAGCTGTAGCAGTGTCTGGAAACTAAATCATATTGTGTCTTTATCTTTTCCACTGCTTTCTCGTATATTTTGAAAACTAGTCATCAAAATGGAACAAACTACACCCTGAAGACTTCAGCGTGGCTGGCAAGAAACAGTTTTTCAGAGCTGGAGATCTATTTTTCACCTGTTCCTTTGGCCATTCTGTGAGACAAAACCCTGCTCTGAGTCTTCCCTGCGCACACTTATATATGATATAGATTTGCATTAGCATTACTCTGTATCTTGCCAAATATCTGAGACTGTTTTTGTCACTCCCTGGTGGCATTTAATGTTTGACTTTGTTGACTAATTAGTGCTTGATGGCATGAAGGACTTTCTCTGGGTCTCATTAAAAGATTTTCTTTGCTAAATAAACACATTTGTTTTTAGTTATTAAGGCAGTTGCTTTCTTCACCTTACAATAACTTCACTGGAAGTCCATTAAACACATAACTAGCCTAGTGCATGTCCATCGCAAACATTAACTTTGTGTGGCTATGTACAGGCTAATTAATGGGTCAATGAAACAACATTCAACTAATATAAAACTATATGCTTTCATATTGTCTTCATGTTTCCATAATAAAGTCTACTTTACCTTCCTGTGATATGTACTTCTATGATATACTGATTCACAAAAGAAGAGCAAAGTGACTTGTTTTTAAAGGACTAGAATTATGTCTTTGTTTTGATCATATGTATTCAGCACCCTAGTAATTGGAAATGGAAAATATATTCTTTTACTCTAATACCATAACTCAGAGAAAAAATAATTAAGGAATATTTTTCTCCAAAAGGTACTTGTCATAATTGTCAAAATTTTATATATACCACTTACTGCTATTATGACAATAATCATTCCCCCATGCACAGTGAAGAAGGTGTTTCAGGAGACAATGAAAAATCCAAGGGCCAGAGAGCGTGACTGCATCTTGGGGTCACCAAGTCTCCAAATCTGCTTTTCAGAGGCCATCTCCATGCCTAAAGGCTATTTGGAGGGTTTCCAGAAAAAAAAGATTACTGAGAGCAACCAACAAACAGAAGCACCTGGAGTTTGTTAAACAGCATTGGCACTTGGAAATTGGAAATGGGTGCTACGGTCAGATGAGACTGAAACAGAGCTCTTCGGCAAGGCACACCAGCAGTGGGTTTGGCATCAAAAGAAGGATGTGTATGCGGATAAGAGCCTTGTATCTACTGTATAATATAGCAGTGGATCTTTGATGCTATTGGGCTGTTTTGCATGCACTGTTCCTGTGGCTCTTCTTAAGGCATCATGAACATGAACAGTACCATGAAACATTTACTAATGCTATATAAACATATGTATATATTTAATATTTATATATTACACCCTAGTGACATACTGTGTACTATTATTATATATTTATCTGCAGGTGCTTATGTGTCCATCCCTCTGTGCTGATGGTAGGTTAGTTGTAAAACTGTTCAGTTGTAAAAGTTGTTCATATACGCACATACTGGTACTTAAACACATTTAGTTCTTTTCAGTGCATTTGAGAGTTTAGTATTAGTCTGTCAATTCAAAACCCTTAAAAATCAGCTGTAAAGAGAAATTTGATGTAAAAATAGTTTGATTTTGGCTGTTTATCACTTCTGTATTGTAATCGATTTAGGCACACATAATGTACATTTCATTCATGTCTACATTATATATCAGTATGGCACAGATATTCTTCCACATACTACAGCCCTATACTGCCTATGTAACTCGTCTGGGTAGTGTTCAGTATAAAACAAATGTAGCTAGATTCATTTTTGTTGCTTTGCTAATACAATTTTCACATAAAGTAATACATTTGAAGGTTTGATAAAGAGACAAGTTGAGGGTTCACTTCAAGTTGCCTACCTGCCAGGATACCTACAGTTACACTGTTTTGAATTTGTCACTACTTCTCATACACTGTGTAATTCACATGCATACAAAGAGCTGTCTCAGAAAGCTCTCTCAATGACAGACAGCTGTCTCAATGAAAGGGAAATGTTAAAATTTATTTTGGTATGACTTAGGTGTAGAAAGGACCTGCACTGAAAACAATATAAAATACTGTTTGTGTGTAATAGTGTGTGTGCATTTGGGTGGTTAACGATGGCTACACTCCTGTTAGTATTGAGCTAAAAAAATAAACCTTCAAACCTACACTATCAATTTAGCATGACTGTCTCCAGAGTCCAAGTGAATAAAGGTCCACTGTAAAAATATGTGGTGGTTGCCGAGCAATAGACTTTTGAGATGTTGTAAAAATGACATCACATTGGATTTATGTAGTATTGCCTTAAAAGTTACAATAAAGAAAGTGATTACTCATAGAATCATTTCAGTTTAGTGTGTCATGTTCAGGGGTTAAAAAAAGAAACTCTTGAGTGTTTAACTCTGAAAGGGGATTGATGTGAGTAATTATTTTATCATTGACATTAGTCTTGTGTGCCATGCAGGAGCTAACTGTAGCCATTTTGTGTACATCAAAGGTTACGTTTGTGATCATAAACAGCTTTATCATAGTGATTTGAATTTTATGAATGCCTGCTGATGACAAATTATAACAATTTAAAATCTCTCAAGTATGCCAAGTGGATGCGTCTGCACAAAATACATCACCGGCTCTGGCTTTTGACATGACTGGACTGCATACATTTTTAAACACTCAAGTCAGAATTTTTGAAACATTTCCAGCAACAGCCATGGAACTTTGATTTCATGTCTAAACTAATATTGTTGTGTCCACATATACATCTGAGGGCACATTCTGTTTAGACATAACTTCTGTCAATGGTTTATGTTGTTTGGATTTATGATATTTACATTTGCCATGAGGAAGCTATTTTTGTCCAAAAATTAAATGCAACAAAGTATGAAAGTGTATTAATGTAAATGTGAAATTGTGTATTTTCATCAGACTTGTTTGAAATGCACAAACTATTTTCAATGCACAGGAACACGGAAGCCCAACTCTTAAAACAAAATGTCTCTTTAATTTGTAAGTGTCAACAGCAGTACAAAAGATGGAGTGACGGTGAGACGCTTCTGTTGTTGTTGTCGTATGTGATTTTAGGAAAAGGAGGGAACTCTTGAGGTAAATGAGCTTAAACAGGCAGTCACACCCCCCACCCCCACATACCCCCCACCCCCCACCCCACTCCACCCCACCCCACTCATGCCCTGTAACCCCACAACTTTACACCAACTGATTAGGTACACATAAAGATGATGCTGCATTACAAAATGCCAAAATCAGTCCTGTGGGGAGAAAAAAGGGACCAAAGGATGTATACATATGACTAAGGTGCCCAAACACACCAGAGTGTCATTTAACTGGTGTATTGAGATATTAATACTAATAAAACAGAGGAGACTGGTCTCTGTACGTACCACTGTAGAACTGTGTTAACACACCAGACTGTGTCACTCAACTGGTGTATAGAGATATTAATACTACCAAAAACGGAGACTGGTCTCTGTACGTACCACTGTAGAATTATGTTACCTTTAGTTTACCTCACATCAATACTGCACATGAAAACCAATGACTTGCTGGTTTACATTTTCAAGCCAAGCAAAAAAAGGAAATTAAAAATAAAAAGATTTTTAGTACCCTTTTTTAAAAATCTTTTTTTAAACAATAATAACCTTAGCAAATAGCTGTCTTTTGTACTGTAAAAAGAATGTGAACACAAATGTGATGGCAACCTTTTAAGTTCAATTAAAAACTTTACACTGGACTGTACAAGATATTCTGATAAACTATTTACATTTTCAGACTTAAAACTTTTTTTTTTCAAAGCAGCAACAGACACTAAGTTTATTATCTCTAGTAACGCCCGAACAATTCCTGCCTTGGGCTGCAGAACCCTGCTGAGGAACAGATTTCTACGCAGAGAACTTGCCAGTAAGAGCCGGCTAGCGGGTTTCAAAGAGACAGCAGCCCTAGCGACGGAGGAACCACACCCACAGTGTTGCTTGAGAAACAAACATTGAAAAAAAGCAAAGTACCATAGAGACAGCGGCAAGGGGGGAGGGAGGGGAGGGAGGGCAGGGAGGGGAAGGGGGGGCGGTTTGCCCCCAACAGCAAAATCGTATGCTTCTGAACAGCAGCTAGCATATCAGTCCAGCATGTCAGTGAATTGTGCTGATTAAATTAACACAGAACAATCAGAACAATCTCACAATGTACATTACAAACAAAGTCCAATGTCAGGAAAAAGAGTTACAGTAAGATAAGTTATGTAGTAACAGCTTACAAGCTTGTCTTCAGCTAACTACCTTGATATTACATGGCAAAGGCCAAAGTGAATTAACAGAGATTCGATGCGGACTAAACCTGCTACAAGCTGGATGGGCTAACTTATAGACATGTCAGTTTCTTTTTTCTTTTAAAATAAGCCAAACACAAAAAAGGACGAAAAAAGACAGACAGGGAATGCACGCTAGAGGCCCTGCAATGTGCAGCACACTAATAAATATTTGCACGTCCCCTATGATCTAAGCTCACCAAGAACCTCACTTGTGTTTTCAATTAAATGTTTGTTCCGTTTAGAAAAGATGTTCCGCCCGTTCGATTTCCATTATTAAAAAAAAAAAATGCAAACAATGCACGCACATCTATAGTTCAAATGTATTTCTGTTTTTCCACTGAATTTTCCTCCCTTCCGATTTTGGCACGATTGTACGGCTACTGAGGGTGTTTTCACTGCTGCTTGAAATACAACTGACCACTTTAGCAAATGGGATCAAGTAATTCTGCAACATGTGTTCATTGTAAACACAAACTCTGTATGTATATAAATATATACATTAAAATTGACAAATTAAGTGCTTATTGTGTACACCAGCCAATGCCAGGAATTTCTTAAGTTGTCCTCACGCAAGATGTACAATAGTCTTTACCTTGCCTCTGTGGGATTGCACTGAATCAAGTCACAGCACCGAATGGCATCACTTGAGAGTATGGTGTCATGAGCGCGCTCAATGGAATCTAATATTATCTTCGGCCAGCAGAGCATCGCCACAGAAGCTGTGGGTCGAGTGTTTCCCTGAACAGCTACAAGGTACGTCATTGAAACACAAACAAGTGAGGTGCCTAGCCATCTCAGCTACAGGTCCAATACTGCTCTCTTTCTTCATGGTTCTAAGTTCAGCATCTACATGAGGTACAGTGACTTGTCAGTTTTTTTTTTTTTGTTTTGTTTTGTTTTGTTTTTTGTTTTTTTGTTTTCATTTTTAAACACGGACCAACATACACTGATGTAAAAAAAAAAGGAAAAAAACAGTCAAATACATAACTTATACTTCACTAAGTATTCATGAACAAAAATAGAATTCTATTTTCCTATGTTATATTTACAATTTTAAAAAATTCTATGATGAGATGGTGAATTTTTAAAGAAAAAGAAAACAAGAAACTTTGTTTTGAGCTCCAATTGGGGTTCAGATCTCACTGTTTTTATTCTCTTTTTTTCTCTGATTGTCCTTTTATAATGCTGTTCTGACACTTTTAGAGCCAATGCTGGCTAATAAATACAATAAAATGTCTATATGCACTATATAGCTTCAAATACAATATACAACACAAACATGTGACCAATACAATGCGCTTCTGGAGTCTGGCATATCTCAGTCGACCAGTAACTGGTAGCCTTCAGCCAAGTTCACTGAACGGTGCCCCACAGGCAGCACTGGAGCTAAAACAAAGTGTCCATTCATAACATGGATTTTTGCATAAATAAAATAACTAGAAAGAAAAATGACTCAAATCTGGCAACTGCGGGACATGCCCACATGAGTCCAAACTGGTGACTTTTGTTCATGTAGTTTTTTTTTTTCCATACAACAGCTTCACATTAGTCAGAATTGATTAAAAAATACCATTTATATCCAGTGCTTATAACACTTACGAAACGACTTCTCTGTGTGAATTCTTAACTTTTTTTCTTTTTTTTTTTGTCTTATTTTGTAAATACAAGCGCAGTCAAGTTTCAGTCCCAAAAACAGCCCTGTTTACCAGCCTGTAGAGTATTATCATTTTGGCGTGGTCATGAAAAACATACAAATCATGTACAAATCAACCAGCAAACAGAGGAAACCGCCTACTGTACCACACCAAGAAATGTTGCCCTGCGGGGGGGAGGGGGGGGGGAGGAAATTCAGATCATTTAAAAAGCAAATACAACTTAGCCTTATATCACAAATAAAAACAAACAGCTTGATAACACTAAGCAAATGAAAAGAATAAGTATGGAATCTAATTGAGAATGCTTTCATTTGTAAGAATTTACTGATTATCCCTGGTTGCAAAATGGGGGCATTGTCATAAATTTGATTGACATATAAAAAGCCAAACCCTTACGTATGTGGAGGAAAAAAAAATCTGTCAGTGCCTTTTTTAACTGCTGGAAACAATACAGTGACCATCAGTACCAGGTGAGGGATGTAGCAGTTAGCGGTAGCAGGTAAATAAGTAAACTGGCTGAAAGTACTTTCAATACCATCAATACCAGCTATAGCAGGTTCCCAGGCCGTGTGTAAACTTGCACCTTCTAATCGCTCTGTCACTAATGAAACGGAACTGTTGAAGGGCGTGCGGATAATAACAGGTCTCATACATTAATAATGTTGGGTTTGACTCGTCCGTCATTTTAATAACCCCCCACGGCTTGATGCACTTGTTCCATCTGCTCACCAGCATCTTACGGCCCGGCCAGGCTGCAGACGCACAAAAGTGCTTCGACATGAAGCACAACGAAACAGAGGGCAGTTACCCCACCGCCTCTCCGATCTCTGTGTGGCTCAAGGCCAGACAGCACCCCCTACAGTCTGGGGTGGCAGTGTGAGCTGTGGGACCTGTCCAAGCAACAGACTAGATTCTTCTGGAAATTTCAGCGAATTTGCAGATGTACCAAGGGACACTGCTCTTCAACGTTTCAGTTCTAACATTATTTAGAACTTTTATTCAATCATCATTCTTCTCTTAATATTGAATTATGACATATTTGACTTATTTCTAAAACAAATTCTAATAAAATTTTTTAAAAGGTTGATCTTAATTTATCTTTAACTTTATTCCTTTTTTTCTGATTCTGTTCTGAACTAAAGTAATGAGCTGAACGAAGCTGTCCTGATTGTTTCCTGTGTCCGCAACAATATGCAGTGTTCACCTAATTCAGCCAGAAACGTAGCTGCCTGTTCTATCCCGACAAAGTGGAATTTCTCTTAAGTCTCAGCGTCACGAGAACCCACTCAGAGAGCTTAGCTTTAAGACTTTGGAGTCCATTAAGATTTACAATGTCCACATAGACTTAAATATAAGGGGGAAAAAGTCTATAAGAACATGGAATTTTAATGTCATGTCCCACCAGGGTGCTTGAAGTGTATAAAAGAACGCAAACAGCAAATATTGTGGCCGCAGCAAATCGGTGATTGCAACGCTACCAAAGCTGCCTTTTGCTGCCTTTCCAATCCTGCAGATTGGATGCCTTTGGCCCCTTTGGCATTCTGGACTGATTACGATCGCTGCGATTAAGAACTCAGTGGGTAAGACTGACTGGGATGGATGCACCAGGACAGCAGCAGGCCCGCAGATGCAGATGCAGCTGCTGTGTGTGTGTGTGTGTGTGTGTGTGTGTGTGTGTGTGTGTGTGTGTGTGTGTGTGTGTGTGTGTGTGTGTGTGTGCGTGCGTGCGTGTGTGTGTGTGTGGGGAGCTGCTGATCACTGTATTGGTCTTCCCACAGCATCGCCGCACTCGGGGCACATCAGCAGGCAGGGGCTGTGCACATACTGTGGCAACCACATTCAAAACTGACTACATCCTGTCTCCAGATTCCTGAGTGCTTTACTGGGGTCGTGGAAAAAAAGGGGAAGAAGAAATGTCTGGCTTTTTAATGCTGTTTCATTAAGATACCAAAGGATTGTCTAAGACTATTGCAGTGCCTGCTTTAAGACTTAAAAATTTAAGATATATGTGAAGGAAAATTATGGAAAGTTTGGCACATCTGGAGTTAAAAACGGTAAAATATGAAAACAACTTAATAATAATAATAATAATAATAATAATAATAATAATAATAATAACAATAATAATAATAATTTGGGAATCTGATGCTTTCCCTTGGTGCTTGCTAGCACACTTGTGGACTTTTCATCTTAATACGAAATTTAATTGAGTATGTTTTTCTTTCTGTTTTTTAAATAGTCAGGTTAAAAACACATTCACAAGCTGTTGGCTGGCACAGCATACCTGAGTGAGAATATACAACCCAAATCAAAACAGTAAAGTAAGCTATTAAAAGCATTCAAAAGAAAATATATATGTAGATATTCATAGGAAAAAAAGTAAGACTGTGAGAGCTATGGATTCATATTAAAGGTTAAATTTCAAGTCCTGACATCCAAAGTTGTAAAGGCAAAACAACCTAACTGAGCAAATTGTCCATAAAGAAAACACAAAAAAAGAAACGATGAAATGAAAAAAAAAAAATGAAAACAATCAAACTGCTTCACACTTTAAGAAACATTTAAGACCAACAGCTGAATCTGCAGGAGCCACACATGCATGCAGGCTCTGTAAGAATACATGTTCAGAAGGGAGGAGTTTCTCTCTCTT
The DNA here is from genome assembly GCF_013368585.1 of Megalops cyprinoides. Lineage (NCBI taxonomy): Eukaryota > Metazoa > Chordata > Actinopteri > Elopiformes > Megalopidae > Megalops > Megalops cyprinoides. Next base: position 11,987,349 of record NC_050595.1, on the reverse strand, counting down.
TCACTCATTTCTGTTTCCTTCTATGTCTTCGTTCCTTTCTTCCTTTCGCTTGTCCTGATTCTCTCTGGTTCGAATCTGTCGGTTTCTCGCCGGGGGATGTTGGGGGGGTTTGGCCGGAGGCGGAGGGCCGGGCTCAGTTGGCGCTGACCGGCTCCCGCGCCTCGTTGTCGCTGCTGTAGTCCGATTTGGGCTCGTCCTCGAAGTCCTCGTACATGTCCATCTCATCCTCGCCGTTGACGGCGTCGCCTCCCACCATGACGCCCGTCTCCATCTTCATGCCATAGGTGCTCTGGATGACGGGGATGGCCGGCTCGGGGCTCGCCGAGTTGCTCGAGCAGTCCGACGTCATCTGCGGGGAGGGCGTGGTGGTTGCCATGGTGATGGCCCCGGGGTAGACCACGCCTGCGCTGGTGCTGATGGGGATCTGCGGCTGTTGCCTGAGGAACAAGCAAAGGCACACAGGCGGAGAAAGGTTAAGAACAGAGCCTGGAGGCAAAGGTAAATCTCTACAGGCATGTAACCATCATGGAACGAGGTTCCAAACAGACTAACAAGTCTGTTCCACCTTCAATTAGTCTCAACAGTCTCAGCTTAACTACCACTCCACGCTCACTTCAAGCACACCTTGATACAAAGGTTCCATCAGAGACACGCGAGAACCGTATCAACCAAAACAATTATAGCCTAAGAGTTTTAAAGAGGGGGAGGAATGCTGAAAGCATGCATCACTCAACTCAGCCCCCAGGCGCCTCATTTTAAGTACTGTAATTGAGAAGATTAACTGAAGTTTTCTATATGTACGTTATATATTCACAGCTAACAGTACCTCTGTGGAAATGATTTGGGAGAGGTTCTGGCAGCACAGTTTTGAATTAAATTGCATAAAGCGTTTTTTGTGACATGGAGCCAATTGGTAGCCCTTGCGCGGTCCTGTTATTTTGCAGCGTGATTGAAACTCCAGAGATCGCGTTTCTCACTGGTGTAATGCGAGCACCTGGAGCAGGCTTCTCCGCGCTGACCACACGCAATAAATTACGGAGTAAAACTCGAGACGTCTGCCCTGCAGCCCTTCCTTAAATTAATACTCACGTTTTATATCCTATAATAATGTCTGCGTCCAATTTCTCCGCTCGCAGGCAGCTATTGTCTTAATTTGATAAATTACAAGCATTAAAAGTCACCCGAGTTTAAAGCCGTGCACTTGCAAACTCATTCGGGTAGGGAATTAGTTTTAACGTGCCACAAATGTTTTTTATTAAACCATTGCAACTGTTTTTCAGCATCGTCTCTACGCATGTAATGAGAGAGTAACAAATGTTTATGGAAAAAAAAAAGGATGAACTGATATCGTTTAACAGGGCCGTTCGTTAGAACTGTGCGGGAAAGTCATTTATCAGGAGAAACAAGACTTAATGAGCTCCAGTATTAATGTAATCAGGTCCATTACAGGGTCAGGGTCTCTGTGTAAGATGCTGGCACACACTCACAGCGATGGTGAAATACTGTAACCTGCCTGTTGTGTGAAGCTTCCCTCCTACTCAGCAAGCATAAGGAAAACACTGTCTTTAACTGAGCAAAAAATTACAACCTGGAACATTTCATAAAAATGGTAAAAAGGTACATGATATTTTTAAAAAAAGATTTAAATTCTGGCCTCATATTTCTGCTTATCCTCACACTAAACAGAGGAACCACAACATTACAACTACAGTACAACACAGGTGCCATTCTTACAAGGTGACATCTACACAGGTGCTACCCTTACAGCGGTTTTACTGAACGACTACTACATGGCTGGTACTCCCACACAGGTTTTGACTGTACATGACGCCTGACTATAAAATTGATAAACTTAATTTTGAATGGATACTCTTATGTTCTATTGAGCTGGAAGTTGCTCTGAATTATAGTGTCTGTTAAATAAATGTAATGTAATGTAATGTAATGTAATGTAATGTAATGTAATGCAAATGCTCTGATGCTCTACCCCACGGTGAAGAACTGGCGCATCTCCTGCCTCCGTGAGCGCATCATTTGCTTGTACTCGCCAATGCGCAGCTTCTTGCCGTCGATGATGCAGGTGCGCTTGGGCCGGGGCTTGTACTTGTAGTTGGGGTACTTCTCCAGGTGGATCTTGCTCAGGCGGGCCTGCTCCTCGTAGTACGGCTGCTTCTCCTGGTTGGTCATGGCCTTCCAGCGTGAGCCTGCCGTGGATCGCCGGCACAGGTGGGAGAAGAAAGAGAGGCGTTTTAATTCAAGCAAAAAAACTAAATCAAACTAGCAGCCACCGCTCTGCCTGGGCTCTTTGAGTGCAGCTTGTTTTGAATGCGTTACATGAATGCCAAACAGAGCCATGAGTTTTGGTTTGCTCTATATGTTTTGCCTATTTAGCGAGACAACAATGACATTCATTATGTGTAACCAAAAGAGAAGACTGAGTTGAATTATCAACATCAGCATTAGATCTGCAGTGTTAATAGCACAGACTACAGTCACAGCAATGCAAAGGTCATTAAAATAATTCATTATGCACAGTTTTTTTTTTTTGGAAATTTAATGAATACATCTAGTGCCGCAATTTTTTTTTCCTCAGTGGTTGCAGCTGATCGGGAGACACAGGAGTGCACCGAGCAAGTCAGACAGAGGGCGATTAACACAGCGTGATTGGTACCAGAAGTGCGCACATCTGCAAGGTTCCATCACAGCCAATTCCACCCAAGAACCCACAGGATGCGCACTAGAGTCCAGCTCTCTCCTGGTGTTTACTCATCATTTATCTCGTGTGTTTTTTTTTCCCTCTTATTAGGAAACCATCAGGTTACGTTTCTGCACCATCACTTCCGCTCTCCAGCTGCACTGTTTCACTGACACAGCGAAACGGCACAGAGTTACAGACCTTTCAGCTCGGCCATTTGAGGGCCCGCATTAGCGGAAACAACAGGCCAGTAAATATTTTGCACGCCCGCGGTGCATCAGGGCTTTGATGCATGATGCTCGGTGCATGATGGGACTTTTAGTGCGGGTGATCTATTGGCTTTGAGAGTAAAGGGAAGAGACCCATTTAGCCGTGTCATTTTTCATAACATATAATGCCTGGCCGACAGGCTGTAAATCCCTCTGAACAGGTTGGAGGTCTGATTGAGGTACCACACAGGGTTTTGCACAGTGACAAAGTCCTCCACTGGCTAGCCCTGCATTAGAATATTTCAAGCAATGCTGACGTGCTTTGGCAGCTGCAATATGTGTCCATTAATATGAAGCAGACTAAAAGTAAATGGATTTAGCACACATTTGAATTGGCAAAGGGCTTTAAAATGAATTCATACATTCTGGTATATGTATATTTTTTTTTCCAAACTATATAATTAATATTAACACTGCTGCACAGTCAAGGTAGGTTTTCTTTGTTAGAGGCAGGTTTCAAATGAAACGTGAAGTGAAGGCAATGTAGCTCGTTTCTCCTCTAAAATCTATTTCCAACATTTCATTGAATTACATTTCTCACACACACACACACACACATATTTGTATTATACTTCACACACAGTTCAGGCTTCAGGCTGGAACAGTACGGCTCTTCAATAGCCGTGGCCAGGCAGACCTTCCATTTACTTCAATAGCGTTGCAGTGTTTTATGAATGGCGTTCTGTTTCGTGTTGTTATTAACATAGTGCTTTTAAACGCTGCACATTTATCACTATTGCCAAAAGCCAAATAGTAAACTGTTTATGCACAGCTGAAAGGGTATTCATGGCAGGAGGGGAGACACTCAGGCACCCATCAGAATTTCATAAATAAAAAAAAACAGAAATGTATTTATAATAACATCTTGTGTGTTCATAGTAGCTGAATTTTTTTTTTTTTTTTTTTGACATGATCATTTTATCACTAGCATTACTGTACAGTTGCCTCTGTGTCCATAATAACACTACAGCACAATTTACTTAATTTGATTATTATTATATTATGATAATATTCAAACAAGCTCTTTGGATCATCTGACCACCACTTCTACTACAACTCTATACAAACTCCCAACTTGTCTCAACCATACCACCCAGTCAAATGCTAAACTTTTCTTGTCGCAACTGTGGTGTCATCATTCTATCTGGATTACCACCCTATCACAACATACCTAGCACATATAACCACACATACAATACAATAACAAGCTTAACATACATCAGCTACTATGCCTGTGCTATACTGATGCTATACTATTAATGACAATGCTATACTGTATTATCCTCCATTTCCATATTTATCGTCTCTAATCACACCCATCACTCTGAGTATAATGATACAACCAAATGCACTCTTCCATTCTTGTTACCTAGATCATTCACCATCCCAACTCCAAAGTACCTTCCAATTAATTACTGTCTACTTCCTCTCTGATTGTGACACTGACTGAGAACATCAGTAGAGAGCTGGTCAGTGCAATAATACTACACGTATGAAGCCTTCTTACCAAGGATTTTGCTGATGTTGGAGTTGTGCATGTCTGGGAAGGCCTGGAGAATTTTCCTGCGCTCGTCTTTGGCCCACACCATGAAGGCATTCATGGGCCGTTTGATGTGGGGCTCATTGCTGTTCCGTCCCCTGCTTTCCCTGTAGACTCGCGCCTCTGCGGTGCTGGCGCCTCCTGTTGGCCAACAATAATATTGCTGTGGTTTATCTGAGGAGCCATTGACCTCTTTGCTCCCTGGAAACACCAGAGCAAGAAGAAGAGAGAACAACACAAACCATTAATCAGTTGCTGCTACTGCATCACAGCGATGGCCTAGCTTTAGATCTGCCATACTCACATCACTGGGAGTCTGGTGACTGGTAGCCATAGTGTTAAAGAAGGAAGGAAAAATATTTTTCATACTTCCTCTCTAAAGGAACAGAGTGAGCCGGACTCCATGTTTCTAAATGTAGAACAAGGTTTCATTGTGAGAGTCTCGGCGTGCCACCCTCTGAATCCACCGGAGCCAAAAGAAGAGGACCTCTACTTTAATGACTGTTAAATATTTTTCCTGGGTCTTTGCAAGCATTTGGGCTCCTGCGTCCGACCCCATACGTTTCGAGATGATGTCTGCAAAGTCTCAGAAAGACACGTAAAAATGCCAACCTAAATAACAAATATGGTCTACAGCCATTTACATCAGGTGGAGGGGGGAAGAGGACTTTGCCAAAATCCTACAGAACCCCATTATGGACATGATATGTGAGGAGAGACTGTTGATAGAGAGGAATGCCACACAGTGCTCTGTTTAAATAAGGCCATTCAGAACTGCAACGATACATTATTGCATTTAACTTTAAAGTGGAAAGAAAAATATTTTCGGTGTGCACGCACATCGCCTCCGTTACTGTGTGAGAGATGAGAAAGAATGAAATAAAAACAGCATGAATATTTAAACAAACAAAAACGTCGATAAACAAGCCTTGAAAAATAAAACAAAAAAGCTTTCCATATGCCGCCATACATCTTTAATGATCCACAAAAAAAAGAGAAGGAAAGAGAAGAAGAGGAAGAGAAGAGAAAGCTGAATGAAATGTAAATACAGAATTGTCTTGAAGTGACGTTATGTTCATCACTTCAAATTAATCTTGCCCCACTACCAACGTTGAATTCTTATTACTTCAAGGTGTAAACAGAATCAAAATCTAACTGAGCAATGAACCATCTCATGATGAATATATATTATATATATATATATATATATATATATATATATATATATATATATATATTCCAAGCGATCGCTAGATCAATCGTGGAATGAAATCAAAGCAGGCCCGAGACAGCCAGACCTCTCAAGCACTTCTTTCCCTCTGAGATTTCAGCCACATATCTTGCCAAGCGTAGAAGGTCACCGCACCCGACCCTGCTGCAACAGCAGTGGACGGCCGTGCACAGGCGGGGGCCTTGTGCTGACAGCAGTGATCCAGCAGGCTGACGTCAGGGGGGGTCCTGGCTGTCCAGCAGGAGGCTCCAGTGTCCTGGCCCCTGCTGGACCGGCGTCAGCGGCGAGGGGCCGTAAATCCATTCTCACCGGTTCATGTTTAACAGTCATACCAACACATTTATGAGCCATAAAGGCTTCTCTTTATCTGGCAAGCCAGCACAATATGCTTATTCACACCGTCACGGTACATCAGACAGGGTCCTGGGGCTTTGCGCGCCTCCAGGCGGTGCAGCCTCTCGTCGTTTTACACCCACTGGCTGACTCGCAAAGCCTGCAGTCACACCAGACATCTGTGGGCCAACGCTGCGCCTCCCTATTCTACCTGCCCTCAGCGCACATGGACCCGCAATACCTTTCACGGGGATGGCCGGACAGGGTCCTTTGAGGACCCAGCCGCCGGCAGATCAGAGCTCGTCAGGAGCGAGGAGCCAGCCCTCGAACACATCAACACGAATATCAAAGGGTGTGCATTCCCGTTTCCGTGACGACTACAAAAGCGCGGACTGAACCGGAGACCGGCCCCGCGCTTGCAGCAACGCCCGCCGCCTCAAGTCGTCAAGGATGCGGGGATAATACACTACCTCACCGCCAACCGTCCCCACAGTACATTAATTTCATTTAGCACGCACTAACCGTATAGGATAAATTGATTTCACTTTGTGTGGTTTTGACAGCCGTGTTTATTGTGCAGTGAAATGTAGTGTGGAGCAGGGCTGACAGTATCCATCAGCGCGGGGGCAATCTGCTGACTGCCGGGCCCTGATGAAGGCATCCATTACGCCGCTGGCGAAACGCTCGTTCAGACACGACAGCCACTGTCTGCTCCCGCGGATCGCTCGCTCTAATTTATGATGCCCCCTCTCTGCCATTACTTTACTGCTGACACTGATTCAGCAATTTATATACTGGCATGCATGCACAGGGGCAGAGGTGCAACACAACGCTAACAGAGTCGCCAGGGGTGGGGGAAAAACACGCCGCTTCAATCAGTTCACCAGAAAGGGTTAATTAGGCCTGAATTCTGAATTAGGGGCAAGTACTAAACTGAACATTTTTAATTTTGTATTAATTCATCTTTTTTTTTAAAATTCTAGTCTGGACAGGCAGTTTAAGAAAAAATCTAAAGACGTGATGTTTTTATCTTCACAACTGAACATAGTATGTACTGCTGTAAATTGCAGCCAAACATCATCACTCTCCAACAGGAACCCCTCCTCACTGTGGTACTCTCTCCCCAACTGCTCAGTTGGCTTCTTTGTTGTGGGACTAAATGGATCCAGGCCCTGAGCACAATCAATCATCCGAACGCAGCGGACCGCACGCCCGAGTCCCGTCCTCGGTATGTGTGAGGCTGGTGAGGATCTTGCGTTTCCCCCGGGGACGGGAGACAGGCAGCGCACATGTGCCCGGCAGCGCCGTCGCTCCGCGGGCCTCGGGTCTCTTTTGGAGCGGCGGGTGGTCCCTACTCCCCCCCTCGGCGCAGCGAGCTCCGCCATCGCGATCTGCCTTAATCGAATCCAGCCTGCGAGCGGCGGGCCCTGCCAGCTCACTGCACGTCACCCCCCCCCCCCCCACACACACACCCCAAACATTCAATTTACAGTGATCTCTGTTTCCCCACAATGAAGAAAGGAAGGGGGGTGGGGGAGAAGCCAGTGACAGCTCTGACATCTACAAATTAGCATTCATTGATTTCTTTTTTTAGGAGGTGCCTACTTAGGTGTGCAATTGTGTAAGTAAATACAGATGTTTAGCTCTGGCAGGGGTGGCCTACAAGGGGGCAAACACTGGAGAGGGGCTGATCTTAATAGATGTTATTGTGATTTATGAGGCCTGGTGTAAAATGTGACAGAGAGATGCGTGAATCCCTTTTTAATCTGTCTCACCAGAGAAAGAGATAGAGAGAGAGAGAGAGAGAGAGAGTGAGAGAGAGAGAAACAGAGAGAGAGAGAGGTGAAGCCCTGCCCATCACACCTGCCAGCTGCAGGCCTGGACTCGTAAGGACGCAGGCCGCAGCGAAGAAAGCCAAGCCCTTCTGCTGCTCCTTGCATTTCTGCTTTGTTTCTGAGGGCGCGCACAAGCGTCCTGAACATCCACTCCGCTGAACAGGCAACAATCACGCGAACCTGCCAGTCCCGTTCGTGAAAGGAGATAAAAATGCCTCTCTATAAGATATTAAGGGCTGACAATGGGGCTTCTCTGCTGGAGGGGGATAAGCTCTGAGATGAACGCACATTAGCAGTTACGACACAAGCCCAGGGCCCTCATTCAAGTCACCACTCATACTTTTGGTAATTAAACCCTTACAAATTGCAAGCGCTTTCAGGCTGACTTAAACTTTTGAATCTGTGTTCTTCTCCAAGCTGGATATGCCGAACTGTACCGTGCTTAAGCAAGGTGAAAAACACAACATGTTACCACTTGTGCCCTGGAGCGATTATTTTTGTCTTATACGTCTCACCTTGCATGCCTTCAAGTTAGACATGTTAAATTCTTTGTTGTACCTCCGGTAATTCAGCTTGTCTCAATAGAGGATGACCTAGGCTGACATTCTGCTTTGTGTTCTGTGGGATCTAAAAAACAAAACAAACTCCCTGCTCTATAGAATGCCATGGATGAGTTCCAGAAATACAGGAACTATAGAGATATAATGACAGCACCAGATGTGCAAAACTACAATGCTGAAGAAAATTACTATAATATTCATTCTTCTAACAATTTGCAAACAACTGAAAATAAACATTTTATCCTTTTTCAAGGGAGAAAATATTTTTTTCTCCTTTAAATTCTATTGGTTTAAAATGTGAACAGTAATGTGATCAGACCCCTGTTGCAAGAATGTTTGACCACTCATTTCGCAAAGTCACTGGAATAAATACAGAAACATTTTTAATATTCCTAAATGGCTGTCATAAAAGATGCAATATCTTATCCTTCTTAATATAACGTTATTTGCTTTTATGTAATATTCTTCAAAGTGTCTCTTCCAGGGAGCAGCCTCAAGCTAAACAGAACAGAAAATTCCCATGGCTTGTGCTGAGAGAAAAACTGAACTTCTCATCATAATCATCTCATAACAACTCAATGACAACACTGAGCTACCGCAGAAATATAATAAAAAAATACCCAGAAAGTCCCTCTTTATGGGTCTGCCCATATGGAGTCAATTGGCCATTAATAGCTTATCGATCCCCTCCCCTTTTAATTTGGCTGATATTGTCCCAAACTGCGCTTGGATTAGCCCTGTTTCCTGCCCGCCGTCTCTCAACGCCCCTTTTGTTCTGGCAGGGCCACGTCTGACGGGGGCAGTTTTTAAAACGAGCGCATGAGTGGAGCACAACTTATAAACTGCCATATGTGAATGAACAAAGGGCCCATGCTAAAGCCTTTTGTGGTATTTGTTAATGTTTTTCGTCTGAGCTTAAAAAGAGCTAATGACTTTGCGGTGAGCTGATGCATGCGGCCCGCGGCTTTGCGAAATGAGGGAAATTCTATCTAGCTCCAATTCCTGCTTCTCTTTTCCAAGGTCCCTCGTTAGAACTTTGGCAGCTGTTAATTTGGTTGCTGCATGCACTACAAATATTAGTTTAAGCAACCTAAAGCTTTCAGAGGAGCTACAGTGACGACCGGGTATTGCTTTACTCCTGGTCCACACACAATGCTGCGTTTCTTTTCTGCCCGCCAGATCTCACCGACTAGATTCCATGTAGCAGAGATACGCTCTTCAGTAACTTTCCTCTCACTGAAAAGCAGTAAAATGTCTCTGCTCTGAGCGCCAGGCACCTCGTTTTTAATTGTTAGCTGTTTGCTTACTGAGGCGCTTTGTAGGCATCTGAGCTTTAAACATGGACAAAAAATCTTCAAAACCAGCAATTAACTCACAACCTGCGTATACACGACAGTGCTAAAAATACAGAGGAAGCACTCCCATTTTCATTTTATTATGGGTATTGTCTGCTCCTGTTTAGCTAATTTCATCTGGATCATTTCTTCTGATTTCTCATCCACAGCATTTTACGATGTTCTGCTCTTCAAGGAAGAAAAGTGAATTTCCCTCTGAATGGTTCATCTGAAGGGCTTCCCAGCTAAGTTCAGAATGAACACTACCGCTTGTGTTTTCAGATGTGTAAACACGTTTTGGTCGCTGAAGGAAAATTTCTAATGTGGCCACACCACCATAAGACGTTCACATAATTCATCTTTGTTTTGCTGGCTGCGCTGGTGATAGGAACAGATGTATTTGTGGAGAGATTAAATGGTGACAGTACTGGTGAGCTCTGCGCGTTGCCGTGGCGCCTGTCTGTGCTTCCTTGCCCAAGAGCCATTTGCGCCGCCATCTCCGCGCCTGTTCCTAGCACATGGCCTGCTGGGAAATTGCCGCAGCGATCTGCTGGTCTTGACTTCACAAGACCCACAAGGAGAGCTCCCCCTGAGTGGTGGTGGTGGTGGTGGTGGTGGGGGGTGGGGGGTTCACTGTGTGGAACCAATACTTCTGTGGAGCACAAATGAATGCACATCCAGCCCAGCCTAGCTATTAGTATCAAGAGACTACATTTCTGTTTGTGGATCAAACCAGCTAAGATGAATCTATTTAAATTTGGATTACCTGCAAACAAGCGGGTTTGTGGCAGTCAGATGTGTTACTATTCCAGCTGGATAAACAGAAACTTCTTATTGTGATCCTATTTGCACTGTATTTTTTTTCTTTTTTTTGGCATGAATTGTTCTAAAAACAAACAGCGATCCATCAACGCTGAGGGCTCACGTTCTCTCGAGAAAACCTGAATGGCTCCATCTCCACACGGCTGTGACTATTTAAAGGCGGCGCGAACCGTTCCTCTCTGCTTCAGGCCCGAAGTGCCATGGAAACTGCGACAAATATTTATGTCGGACAAACATTGGCGCTCGGCGGCGTTCTTCCCTGTTGTTTGTGCAGGGCCACAAAGGGAGATGACGCTTTGTCACGCGAGTGCTACCAGAATTTACACCTCCGCGCCAGGGACCTGGACCAGGCTGAATCCCTATCTGGGCCAGACTTGGAAAAGGGCCATTTTTGTCCGAGAGGCCCTCTCCCCTTACACACCTACCTGTGAAACCCAGGGTGAGCCTGGCCGCCTTTGTGCGGCAAAAACACACACGGCATAGGGCACCGGGTCTTGCGCCAGACCTCTCACCTCACGCTCCCACACTCTGACACTGTATAAGAAGGAATCTCCATTCCTCCTGAACTTGACTTACACAAGCTCACGCTACCGCTTTTCCAGGGAATTTTTACACATGATAATCAAAGTGCACGTGTAAACATGCATGAATCTGTGTGACCGGTGCAAAGATAGTTTCTTTTGAAATTAAATTACATTTTTACAATGAATCAGAATAGATCTTTACAATGATCTGGAAGTAGCCTTAGGGCTGTTTGTGGCATATTCGGTCCATAGTATTTGATTGTTGTTAAAGGAAAAAAAAGCAGAAAGTGGTGTCAGACTGGACGATGGAGAAAAAAATGAAAGGAGGAGTTGAAGGAAGAAGAGGACGAAGAAGATGAGGAAAAGGGTGAAAATAGAAACTATAAGCAGGTAGTCTTACCATCCATATCCTCAGGCCTGGTGAGGTCGATGACCCTGTGACCCATCTTCCCGTCCTCGGCCAGCTTCCCCAGGTGGTGGCCCAGGCTCTCGAAATGCACCCTTTCCTGAAGGACAGAAAGGAGATACACTTTACCCAGAGCATTAGGTCTTTAAAATTCGGTCACTGTTCATTTTTATTTTTCCCAACAATTTCAAATAAGTTCCACAATTCACAGGAATGACTAACCGGCCTTTGAACATTTGAAGTAAAGATATTCAGGGGAAATACATGGGTCGCTAAGCAAACAGCCAAGTGGATAAGGGATGGGGAAAAGGCATCCGAGAGGATCCTAAACATATGCTGGGGACCTCCTGTGCCTGTAATCTCAGCGCGCTCAAAGCTTGGCAGTTATCATTTATTCAGTGCTCATGCTTTAAAGAACACACCGTGTTTTCCCTTTTGTCACGTCGCTTTATGCTCGCATTAAACTTGGCATCGTGTTGTACTTGTCGCACAATGAAACCCTGTCATTCACCGCTCCCCGACAATATTAAATGTCATGTCCGTGTGCATTTACAGAATAAAATAACAGCTTTCGGGGGGCTCTGAATAGTTGCTGCACATTACACTTAATGTATTATGCAGAGCCAGAGTGCTGAGAGAGGCTTGCTCCATTGTTAAATGACCTAGTTCTGTAGTGAATGCACAGGGCATTAGAGGAGAGCTGTCTTCTCCTTTAAAGACTGAAGTGGGGACGGACACTTTGACTCCGCATGATACAAATAATCTCTTCCCCTCGCACTGGGCCCGGAGACACTAAAAGCTGGCATGCTGCCGCGATTCAGGGACAGCGTTTGTTTTACTCCCAGGGTAAGAATTCAATCTCTGCCAAAGGTGCGCTGGCTTTTTTTTTTCCCCTCCTCCTCATCCCCCCCTCCCCTCAGTTTTTCAGAGAATGCCCACGCCAATGCTCAGGTGTGGTTCCTCACACAATGCTAACAGCTCCCCTGCCACAAACGCAGACACCGACACCGACGCGCACATTAATCTTTCAGTGCTCTTGTTTGTTTCGCTGGTGTTAACATGGGTTTCGACTGGGGAGGTTTAGTGCTGGATATTACACCTCTCCTCTGCTGTAGCCCCACGGTAAAGATGTTTACAGATGCTGAGGACCTCATTGGTCAGCTGTAAATGAAGTCAACGGCCCAATGGTTTCATCAGTCACCAGTCACCAGATTTTGATTTGTTACTTACACTGAAAAATAACCTGAATAACTCAGACCTCAAATGTTTTTACACAGAGAGATAAAATAAACATCAAACAATGAGTTCTGGGTTTTTTAAAAACTATTTTCTTCTTAAGGGTCATCAGTCAAGTTATTCTCTTATTCCCCCCAAACAAATATATACAAATATAGACAACTATAAAGGCCCTTAAAACAAAGGAAAAAGTCAAAATCAAGACACCATTGAATTCTGTCTTCAAATCTTTCTCAGAGCTCGTACTCTCCCCCTCTTATTTCCTTAATGCAGAGCCATTACTCAAAAGAAGAGACAGCCAAAGACACACAGAGAAAAGTACCGCAATTTACCATCACGCCTGGAGGAACAATAATTATTTATGGCCATCTGAGTGATTCTGATGTACAATTAACCAGTACCTGCTTATGGCATGTCATTAAGGGTTGCCTATCTGAATGCGCTTTGCTTATTTAAGTGTTTTCTAATTATGATATACGCGGCGGCCCCGCTGGGTCAGAGCCGCCACGCGAGCATAAGATGGAGTGGCTTGTGTTTTCGGAGTAAGCCCCCCCCCCGGCGTGAAATGTTCCGCGCCGCCGTATTCATCACGGGGGCCAGATTATTGCGGTTAACGAGAGAGCCGCACGGCCTGGTGACACGTAGACGGATGTGTGATTATCCGGATGGGCGTCTGGATCGCCCCCCCACCCCCACCCCCCTGGCGATTCTCCCGACGCTCCAGAGGGATGTCTCTTCACGGAGGATAACTTCGTAATAAATTAGCTAGCTCAACCCCCCCCACACACCACGTTGACCCGCCACGATCAATCAGCGCCTTTTATAAGCTCATGATAATTAAGAACTGTGTTTGGCTGAGGGGAACTGGAACAAGTGCCACCGGTTAATGTGTTTAATTACTAACCACTCCTGTGTTAAACTTCTCCCGTCGCCACTAGAAGTAACAAATAGGTCAGAGAACATCCTTGCAGTTCCCAGCTGAGACCAAAAATCCTGCAAAGTGAGTTAAAGAAATGAAGTGTCCCATGCAATAACCGAACAAAACTTTTTTTTTTTGAATTGTTCATCTTAAAAAGGAACAATCTGGTCATTAATGAACCATGCAAATTTACATTTCTGGCAATTCTAATTCAAATACGTACATAAATCACATTCATTTAATGTTTTCGAGCATTTGACAGTAGGTTGGTAACAAAACTGATCTAAATAGGTGCAACTTTGCTTGCAAAGAATAAAACAAATAAACAAAACACACACACACACACACACACACACACACACACACACACACACACACACACACACACACACATACATTCTAGTCCTTCATCAAAGTTCAAAGTTGTTGTTTGCATTGTGATGATAAATGTACACAGAGGGATATGCTGAAGATGCTAATCATCTTCTCAGCACTGCACAATGAATTTCCATTAAATTTTATATACTATGTTTTATATACTTATTGGTTATAACTTGTATAATTTATATCTGAGCATTGGAATTACACTTAACATTATGGAAGTCATTTATATGCATAACATCCAGAGTTTTTTTTTTTTTGGTGAGAGCTTGAAAATATTCCGTGAACAAATGTTACTTTATAACCTCGGCATCAAGTGCTGTGATAAATTAATGGCATTTTTATTATTTTATGGTGTCATTAAATTTTTACTGATCACTCTGCCACTGAGGAGCCATAAAGGACACGCGGCGCAGAGGGACGATGGCCGCTCGGCCCGGGGAGAGATGCTTGCCGCCAGTTTTTTGGTAAATAGCGAGCCATAAATGATATTTATAATGTGCATTACAAGGCGTAGAGGCTCTTTGCCATCCGCTCCAGGAAGAGAGGAATAGAGAGAGCGAGGGAGAGGGAGAGGGAGAGAGAGAGGAGAAACCACAAGGGTAGAGAGGAGTGGCCGAGACAGGGGATGAGAGGTTGAGGGAAACCGACGGAGAGGGAAGGAAGCAGGGAGCAACAGAAAGACAATACGTAAGATGTAACGCTACACCGGGCACCCCTCCGCCCCTCAAATGGGTTCAACATGCAGCCTGCAATCCCGCATCTAAAATTATAGCAACACACTGTGTGCTCAAGTGGAAAAAGGTGGCCACAATAATCTGAGCCACTCTCCTCGTTTTTTTTTTTTTTTTTTCCCTGCCTCGGATTTGGTTACAAACGCATTTTGTTCGGTAGAGAATGGTTGCTGGGTGAAGTAATGCCATGGAGGCCAATGGCAGCGCTTTTGGAATTTATTAACTTTTCATCCGGAGCCAGGGAGAGCCGATGTCAGTGATTTAACGAAGGCTTTAATCACACGAGCCACAGAACATGTGCCTGGGGACTGCTGCTCGGCCCACAGGACATATTTTGGGCAGTGGGGGTAGGAAGGGCCCTGTGCATTGTGCTGCCGGCGGTTACTGGCGCGTTCCCCTTTTCTTTCATAAAAAAGCTTCTCAAAAAAAAAAAAATTTGAGTCGTTGGGCCGCTGTTGATCATGCTTAAGAGCCTCTACCGCACTCTCACCTTCTTATCAGAAAATTCATACGATGTTCCTTCCAGTGCTTTACCACACGCTCTGAATTACTGCTTCAGCAAAAGGAACGAAAGCTTTGGGGGAAAAATGATAAGCCGTGCAAGGCAGGTGAGAGCAGTAAGGAATGGGTACAGTGACTCTGGGCAGGCCAAGGTCAGAGAAGGACTTCTTCATCAGCGAACTGTAAGGACTACTAAACAGTAGCTAATGGGCAAACAGCTTAATGTTCTGATGAACTTGACTGCCTCGCACTCGGCCTGTTTGCTGTGTGCATGGGAGGTCTTGCAGTAGGTGCAGGGAGATGGTTTGGTGCTACTGTGTTACACTGGTAGACCAGAACAGAAAACAGACACCCCCGGGTTGAGAGCCCCCACCCCAGCTGTCAGACGTTATGATGAGGTCACGTGCGACCCAAGGGGTGGAGGTTGCGGGACACTGAGGTCCTGCCCGCTGGCTTCTGGGGTTTGTGCCGCGCCAAATATAGACAACCGCCGCACCTCAACGCAAAGTGTTACATCCATTTTCGCCCCCCATCTGCTTTTAATCCCGGCTGCAACCAATCGCAACGTTATTTATAATTTTGCAGCTTCCCAGTAGTTGGAGTTATGGAGCATTTAGCCTTAAACACATCCAGTTGTGCGGTAAGCTGTGGGTTCCTTTCATGCGGTCTAGGGAGCCTTATTCAAAAACAGGCTCCTCGTGTAACGTCAACAGCAAAGGCAACAGACACACTGATCTGAAATTAACTCTAACCTGCGGGGGTTGGCATAAGACTGTACCAAGACACCTGGATCTTATCCAACTCTTACACCTAGCTACCGTGGGCTACTGGTTTTATTTGTTTGGACTAAAGAGAATTTTCAGCATCTTAGTTCAATTAGGCAACCAGACCAACTGCAAACATGGGGAATACCAGTTCTGGGCATGCTGCCAACTTGGTAGCTATTTTTTTTTTTTGCTTTTAATGACATAGAATATGCTATGATCATACATTAACGGGGATAAAGCATGCAATGTATTCAGTTACATCCCATATTATTAATTTGGGAGAAACCATACCAAATTAGCCTCACTAAAGGGGACCTTTCCTCTCTCATTTCTAAACCGTCCCTTTCAGAGCCTTGCTGGGTGTGTGGCTTCATTTCCTTTTTTTTTTTTCTCGCGTGGGTTATATTGGCTTTTATCCTGTGTTGGGATAATTAACTTCCCGCTTTTCAGGAGCTTCCAACTCTAAATGAGGTTGAACTTTTCACCAAGTCCCTCCAGGAACAGTTAAGCTCGACTCCCATCTCCCCCTTCTGAATGAAGCGTTCCATTTACAGTAACAACAATCAACAATCTGCCCTGCCCATCAGTCCCAGCTGACCTGACTGAAACAGAAGGCTTCATTTGCCATTTCGGGGAGTTTTGTGTCCTGATTCTGCTGCATATCAATGAACCATTGTGACTGCTTTCTTCCCCTGCTCTTTGTTACGCACTCCTCAACTGCATGTCCAACTGCGCATGACTGGGGCTCTGGCCCAGGGGTCAGGGAAACTTTTCACTGGCTGCAGTGCTTTGGCAATTTGCCATTTCATGCCTGCAATCGCTGAAAAGTCATGAGTTAGCATGGCCAGTGACAGACTAGGGATACAAGCACAATATCTTAAGGCAAAACAGAGAAATAGATGGCACTGAATTAACCAAATACACACACACACACACTCTTGCACAGGCACACACACATGCACACACACTCATAGACATGCACACACCCACACAGAGACCAAAACTCCCAGAGACCAAAGCTATTTATATGTATTTGGCAAGAACAACTGGAGAAAGCATTAATGCAAGCAATACTCAACAATGCCACTTGCTGGCCGCAGCCGTCGTCTGTGAACGGGATATAATCAAATTTGGATGGCCGGTCCCAATGTATGCCAGGACTTACGCTACGGCCAAAAAGCCGAGGTTGGCAATTTCCAAGACAGCAGTCGAAAAGGAGCAGAAAATTGCTTCCAGGGCTGCGGACCAGACAAGATTATCCTCCGGCTCATTGTGAGCGCTGGCCTGAATGGGGCCCTTGTGAACGCAGAGCGAGAGGCGCATATTGCCTCAGAGCTGTGGGGCTGTGAATCGCCACCGCCTGGGCTGCCATCGAGGGCCTGTTTGAATATGCTCAGGGCCTCGGCTGCAGAGCGCCAGATAGGCGAATATTACTTTCGTCCATTGCAGGGAGGGGAAGGACGGGGAGGGGAGGGGAGTGGAAGGGAGGGGTGGGGCGGGTCAATAGGGTCATACTCTAGCCTCTTACCTTTTGATCCTGATTTCGGGAGGCAGTGGAGGCGCAGTTGACAGCCTAGCTCTGGCCAATCACTCCTGTCTACCATTAGTATCGATGGCAATATCAGATCCTACCATCGTCTGAAAATGTGTTTAATGTCCTTACCTCGCCACTAAGACTGATCCATATGGCTGGCTTTATTCTGGGATCATAGTGTTCACCAGGCACAAAGTACTCTGTTACAAAGGGGCATCTCCAGACAGAGAAGGACTTAGACCTCCCAGAGACAAGGGGGTACTCATCCTGTATGTTAGCCCTTTATGCAGGACTGTTGATCAGTACATTCATCTGCTCCACTAACAATACGGCAGTATGAAAGTGTTATAAGATCTCGTACTGTAGCTGTTAGCACAGCAAGTCGTCCCCCTGCAAGAACATCTGCTTAGCAAATAAATAATGGAATACAGCCATTTTTCTGTACAGACAATAATACCTTTAAAATAAATATTTTAAAGTGGGAATTGTGATGGGTTGTAAAAGCTTTTCTTTTACTGTGGGGGAAAAGGGAAAAAAAGGACAAACTAAAACAACAAGGAAACATGCTGTGATAGTTGTAACGCATTAATATTTTACACATTCACCTTAAGGACAGGCCCGCTTAATGCAAAACTCTTTTCCACCCAAGTGGGAGAGAGGGAGGGAATGAGAGAGAGAGAGAGAGAGAGAGAGAGAGAGAGAGAGAGAGAGAGAGAGAGAGAAAGAGGAGAGACAGAGAGGCCCACAAAGAACGACGGCGGCAGCGGCTGGAATGCACGATTTCCCATTGTGCTCAGCAGCCACACTTTGTATTAAAAGATGAATTGATCCATCTGTAAGCAGCACTTAGCCCCACTCTCCGGCTCAGGTCGTTACACTGGGATAAATCAATATTTAATATCCCCTCCAACAGGCCCAGTAGATGATTTTAACCTCTCCTTAATCCCATTTATGTTACCTTTCCAGAACCTTCATGTAAGCTTTCACAGTGATAAACTTTCGAACAGCCGACTGGGAGGGAGCTATTAAGGAACGCATAGTATTTATGTCAGGTGAGGCGCTCCTCTGAAATATTAATATTCTGAAACTGACCAAAGTGAAAGCTTTTATCTGGGACATTCAGACCTCTCTCGCTGCCGGGACGCATCGGGGGTCGTTTGAGCCTGGTGCTTCCAGATTGCCGTGCAGGCATTTTCACCCCTGGCTGCTTCCTGTTCCTCGCCGCTCTGTCCTGTCCAGCCGAACCCGCCTCTTTCACCTTGGTCCGCAATGACTGCAATGGTGACTGGTGGTGAACGCCATAACAAAGCTGCTGTCAACCTTGCATGGTCTCGTTAATTAATTACTTTGGAAAAGGTACCGAGATGTAATCGCCACCAGCGCAACCGTCTTGAATAATAACTCTCGTGAGTTTATTTTCATGTTAGCTCGGCGCACTTTTTCTGCATACTTGGCTGCAGCGTTTGTGAATGGGCCACACGCTCCCTTTTGGTTACATTGTGTCAAAGCTGAGAAAGTGGGACTTTGGAAGCTCCTTCCAGTTCTTAAAGTTGTTGGATTCAGAGAAGCATCACGCTCAGCATGAGGTGCATCTGTGCGATTCAACGTTCCACCTCGGGGAGGACGTCTCGTGCAGCGCAACCCTTCCAATCCACTGATCCCGGATCAGCGCTCTGATTAGGAATGTTCAAATGAAGCCGGATGCCTCTGGCTGAGAGCAGAAAATTCTATCCTCCCATTTGGGAGCACGTTAAAATCAAGTAGCTGTTGAGACGGTGGCGTCTGACTTTTCTGAAAGAGATTTGCGTGCTCAAGTCTCGCGTGGCGAAGTTATAACCCAAACATGCCACTCAGGTTTCCAGATTGACAAGGCCACCGATTGTTATTTGTTGTTCTCCGTCAGTCCTGTCGGCAGTACAATCTCACAGCCCTATCTTTAGAGACCGTGCCCTTGCCAACTCCCCCTTTAGCAGAGGCCACTCTAAAAACACAGTCTTTAAGCCTTTTCACCTCTACGCTCTCCATGTGAATACACAGACTGTGCTGTTAGTATAGAGAGGAAAAACAACAGACAGACTCGTGAGTCAACTCCACGTAGCCCTCGTCCCGACTGGATGGTTAAACATTGGCAGAAAAGCCAATGCGTATGGGTGAATTGAGACAAAACCCAGCTAAACAAAAGAGGCTAAGCCCTCGGTAATAACAATGTAAACCTAGGTGTGTATCACCTGTTGAAAACACTCCTTTCCAGGTATTATTCAAACTGTGAATTCGTGTCATGGGGCCACATATCCCTTTGTGCGAAGCTGACCTTAGACCCACCCAAGGATAAGGGGGGGGGGGGGGGGGTACAATCAATCACCCTCACAGACACAGCGAGCGGGTGGAGCAGTGTGTGTGTTTGTGGGGTGGGGGTGTTAGTGGAACTTCAGCCCCCTTTGTCCACCCTGTCCAGACCCACAAATCCTTTCCTAAAAGACATGAGTAGACTATAACCCTTCATTATCAAAGCACTCTACTTCGAGAAAGAACTTAAAGTAAGGACAAGGACGTGGCAGACAGCTTGCGGTAACGGTGCCAACCAACAAAAACAACCAGGAACACTTTACAGGGACAATTATTATCCAAAGTAATAAATTCCAAATGAATGTTTTACTACTGGCCTGTACCTAGAAAACAAACTATAGCAGTGACTGGCTTATTCGTATGAAGTCGGAATAAACGGCCCAGTATCTCAAAATGGTATCTTGAACATAGTTTATTTACCCGAGATGCTCCCTGTTTTGAGATACAGACGAGGGCACATTTTTTTAAGTCAACATTACCCCTAATTTGAAATTAATTAATGAATTCTAAAAAGGAAATTAAAATAGATGTTCATAGACTTGTTTTTCCATATACATTGACCTACTTGAGTCTGCTGGTTGAAAGTGTCAGGTGCTGAAATATTAATGGATTTTTGCTCCCAATTCCTGCCGTCTCCTCACGGCCAACTGGCAATATGGCATCAATCACTTGGAGGAGGGTGTTTTTTTTCACTCCTTGATTGACTCATCGATTGAAGATATTTTTAAAGAGAATCCCTGGGAGCACAAGTGCTCCCGGTACAAAGCGGGCCCTGTCCCACGCCGGGGCTGGAGAAGGCACAGGGCTGCTTTAATTGGGCAGAGACATCACAGCTAGGCCCGCGCAGGGCAGTGCAGGGCCCACGCCACACCAGCACCAACCCCACCGTCTCCTCTGCCAACGCTCATCAAAATAACCATCCTGGACCACGAGAAAAGGCCACTTTTCAAAAACTCTCTGCTCCTTTTTTTTACATTGTAGGAAAGCAGGTTGATGGTTGATGATTATCTTTTTTTCTTGTCACTCTTCATGCAATTAATAACTAGATATTAATAAGCTGGTATGCCAGTTTAGTGAAAGTTTGTGCGTGTGTTGTGCATGCTTGTATGCATGTGTGTGTGGTTTTTGTATATGTGTGTGTGTCTATGTGTGTGTCTGTGTGTCTTTGTGTCTGTGTGTATACATGCCTGTGGTTGAGACAGAGAAAATGGTGAGTGCATGTGATCTGTCACAGAATGGTGTTTGTGTGTCTGTATGTGTTGTGTTACAGAAAGGTCTGTGTGAGTATATGAGGTGTGAGTGGCTTCATAACTGAGGAGTGATCAGAGTGTGAGATACTAGAGCAGCTCTCTGAGTGAGGGGAGAGCACTGTGTGAGAGGCTTCAGGTGATGGTTAGAGACTAAAGAAGCTCTTTTAAAGAGGGGACAGTAGTGTGTGAGAGACTAAAGTGGGGTGTAAAGGATTAAAGAAGCTCTCTGAGTGAAGACAGAGCAGTGTGTGTGAGGGTTCAGTGGAGAAAGAAGGACTAAAGCAGCTCTCTGAATGAGGAGAGAACAATGTGTAAGAGACTAAACTTGGCTGTGAGGGATTAAAGCAGCTCTCTGTATGAGGAGAGAACAATGTGTAAGAGACTAAACTTGGCTGTGAGAGAGCAGCTCTCTGTATGAGGGGAGAGCAGTGTGTGAGAGGCTTCAGAGGACAACGAGAGACTAAAGCAGCCCTCTGAATGCGGAGCATTCTCCCACCTTGTCAGCCCTGCAGTTGTTGAGGCCCATGCCAGTGAGGGCGGACAGCTTGGCGTCCATGCCCTGCTGGTGGTGCTGAAGCTGTTCTCTCTGGATCTGCTCCCTCATCTTCCGTGCCTCCTGGATGGCCTTCATCACTGCGTCCTGGTCTCCAAACAGCGCCGTGGAGTTCAGACTGGACAAGATATCTGTGAGTGATGACAGAAAATGTCAGTCAGGGTGTACAGAAACCATATGACACTATCCCCTTCGGTTCAAAAAAAAGTTATTTGTCAACTTAATAAATGCAAATGTTACTTTTTCCAACAATTTTTAGTTTTCATGAACTTACCAAACTGCGTTTGCAAAGAAAAGCAAAACACTTTCACTTCATTCAGATTCAAATTTAAGGACAAATATTGATTGAGTCCTAGGGTAAGTCAGCAACACCTCCTACATTTTAGTTCAGTGTCAAGCCCAATGCCTCAGACTTACATAGGGGTGACAAAGGCCTTTGATGGAAACATTACCCCTTACTATCCACTCACCTTGTTCTGACAAAATATATCCTTCAAATAGTCATCTCTGTTCTCTTGATATGAGTTATGAATCATTTTGGACAGCTTAATCATGGTCTTACATTTTATTTTTACTGCTCAGTATGTATGTACAGTATTACAGTTGCTTAGTAGACACTTTTATCCAAGGAGACTTACATATTTAAAAATTTTTACATGTTATCTATTTAAACAGCAGGATATTTACTGAGGCAATTCAGGCTAAGCATATTACCCAAGGGTATAACAGCAGTGGCCCTCCTGGGGACTGAATCGGCAAACTTTGGGTTACAAGCCCTGCTCCCTGCCACAACATTACATTGCTGCCCCGTGTATTTGTGTGTGTTTGTATGACCGAGAGCACTTGCGTGCCTGTGTTTTTTTTTTTTTTTTTTTTTAGAAAATGAGGCAGCAATCTAGCTGTCGCCTTCCTTGTCTAATTAGCTGATCAAAGTGAGGTGAGGCTGGGTGGCAGTTAAAAACACAGAGCTGGAACGAAAACAAACATGGCGACCATGTTCAAAGACACCCAGCCAGGAACGGTGAGGGGAAATGCAAGCGCAATGGAGACTGACTAAACTGCAGCGGCATAATGAGAGGTTTTGGATTGCATTTAATAACAGATAGCAGAAGCTTGAATAAAAAGGCTTATAAAGAGACAGTGATATGCGGATGCTCTTAAAAATAAATCATCTGTTTCTGCACCCATAGTTTTCTTTTTTGCTTTCAGAGATTAAGTACAGGGGCTTGACAAAGATGAACAGTTGCATTTGTATCAACAAACATAGTAATTTGGAATACATGTATTTCATGCCTGTTTCATTATGATAGATAACGACCACCATGAAGTGGCACAAGGCTTGGTGAAGCTGTAAGCTGTTAGCCAAATGACTATCAAGCCTTTACAAATTGCCCTTTTGTTTAGTGAAACTGAAGAGAACTAGAACATGATAGCAGAAACAAAAAATATGGATTAAGAATGCAGCTCTGATAAACAGGCTTTTGTCTGCCACATGCTGTTAGTTTAAAGCAGAAATAGCAGGGGGCAGGCAAGTTCCACAAAAACACCATGTCAAAACGGAAATTCTGAGACTGATTTGAAAACTCCTGTTTGAGTTGAAAGGTTTCACTGTGTTGGTTCAATTGAATAATCAAGTTACCTGTGCGTGCATGTGCGTGAGTGTGTTTGTATATACTGTATGTGTGTGTGTGTGTGTGAGACTGTGCGTGTGTGTGAGCATGCACACTCACGTGTGTGTGTGTGTGTGTCTGAGTGTATGTGTACATATGTACGTGAGACTATGTGTGTGTGAGTGTGCACGCCAACGTATGTGTGTGACACTACATGTGTGTGAGTGTGCATGTGCGTGTGCGTGTGCGTGTGTGTGTGTGTGTGTGTCTGCGTGTGTGTGTGTGTCTGCGTGTGTCTCTTACCCAGAGAGGAGCCCCGTCCCAGGCCGCTCCCAATGGGGCTGGGGATGCCGCTCTTAGTCAAGCTGTTGGGGCTGGTCTTGCTGCCAGAGAACAGGCTGTGTGTGGGAGAGGTGGGGGACTTGACCGGCTCGGCCGTCTTGGGCCGGGAGGAAAGGTTGAGAGGCTGTGTTCCCTCGTCCTGAAAGAAATCGGGGAGAGGAGAATATGAATGAAGGCATGATTATCATATAGCTAGCCCCCTGGTAGAACACTCTCAGCCTCTCCCACTTTAGACAATGCTGTCTGTAGATAGCACAGAGCTGACTAATTACACAACTCCTCCAAGACTGTTGCTCCTCTTTCATCCACTGGCGCTGTGCCATCAGGCATATCCTCACAGTCACTGCCCACCTTTGTTTAGACTAATTAAAACAGGCACTCCCTCTCAGTACAACTTCATTTGCGCTCATCTGTTTCCGACACTACTTGTTACTGGTTTGATGACAAATATTTTTCGACAAACAACTCATCAAACAAAGCCAATTAAACATGTTACTAAACAAAGGATTAAGGTTTTTATTTACATAAAATATTGACAATTCAGAGTATGATTCTCTGACAATCCCATCTGCACACATAGCTGCTGCACTTCCCAAATAACACTGGATTTTTTACACTGGATATGTTAAAAAAAAGATCCTGTGTTTGGAAAGGCAAACGTGTAGCAGAGAAGAGAACATCTAAAGAAATTCAAAGGGGGGGGCTCAATGGTAGCACCTTTTTATTTCAGCAGGGTTGGAGAAAGCCTGTTTAGCTGGCCAACCGGAGGGGGATGTCAATTTGCGGAGTGATTCCAAGCGGAATCGAGGGTCAAAGAAGGGGAGAGCCGTGTGAGGAGGGCTTCTGCTTGACTGGTTTGTTGCTGATCATCAGAGCTGGGCGCGGCTCAAAGCAGTAAGGCATTACTGAGACTGATGGGACGTGAGAGGTGATGTCCCCCCGGCGGGACCGTCCTCGGGGCACCTCACAGGGGAGAAGCACCGTTTATCAGGGGGCAACCCAGTGACCGTCCAGAGGATGTAACAAATATTCACCACTGGACGACGATGCTAGCGTGGGTCAGATTTGGCTTTGAGCATATTTTCCATTACAGTGTTTTTCACTGAGATTTCTGTACACGCTGTACTGGGTTTAACTCAATCTGTTTCAATGCTTAAGTGTTTCCTTGTGCCAAGCATATGGCCCGGCACAAATATCCTCCAAGTCTGGATATTGCAGAGGTAATTACTGTTTGTCATTCAATAAAGCTAAATGCGGACGTATAAAGCACTTACAGATGAGGTAGCCAATAGGACGCATGCATTTGCCAGCTTTTTTCATTCTTTACATTGGAAGTTCATGACCGTATAACATTTTGTTGAGGACTCCCACGTCAATTAAATAGCAACTGGAAAAAAATTAAGAGAGGCGTACCGAAATAGCCACAGAAGCAGCAGCAGGGATATTCATGTCAGAATCTAACAGTGCCCCTTTTCCAGCCAAAAGCTAATCAACATGGATGCAATTTAGAGATGTCCACCCAGAAGAGACACTATGATGTTGTCCTGTGGCCGTGCCCCCAAGGGCAGTGCTCTAGGGAGGTGGGAGGGGTGCCATGGCCGTCCTGAAGGTAGCTGGAGAGGACTCTTGTGCCGCACAGTCCTGTTTAAGGCCATGATTTATGTTCTCTCTCCACTGTGATATTCATTTAAATGGTTCCAAATGGACGCATGTTTTTGATTACAGTCTCACTGAATGATCTATACGCTCTTCGCTCTGAAGTGAAACATGGTGGATCTGTGCCACACAGTGGTCAGTGCCACTTGTCATTAAAGAAAAGAGGCAGCTGTTCATAAAAACATTCTCAATTTGATAATACATTCACTGAACCCCTCCAGCTTTATTGTTTTGTTTGTTATCGGGTGACACATAGTAGAGCGTCATAGTTATGATCAAAGCTTCCGTTACAAAAATTACCACCTGAGATCAATGCAAACCATAGAAACCGTATTCTAAGAGTAAAGGTCTCAGTTATGAAAACCTTCAAGACTGATGGCTTCTCAGGAGTTGACCAAGCAGTGGGACTTCCACTGGCTGACTGAAGCAGGACAGAGGATAAGACCAGGTCAAGTACTTCTCTACTGATGTACGGGAGGCGTGGCTTAGCACAACTCCAGTAAAATGTAGGAGGTGTTGCTTGACAACTCTTTAGTAAAGTGCAGGAGGCATGGCTTCACAACACTAACGTACAGCACAGGGCTGTGTCTTGACACCTGAGGTTGGTTCACACTTTGCCAGTAAAGTGCCAGTGGCGCGGCTTCACATACCTTGACTTGAGTGACGGGGCTAGAGGACCTCTTCTCGCTTTTGGGGCCGGTGGGTGAAATGGGTCCGGACGAATTGGGGGGCTGCGGGAGCGAGGGCACCTTGGCACCAGGAGAGACCTGCATGTTGGCCAGCTGGGCGGCATACAGCTGCTGTAAAGGGAAACCCAGACGGCGTTAGCATCCACGGCCGACCACCGCTCGAAGTGCTTCCTCCCGCACGACTCTCTCTTTTTCCACTCTGGCAGAGAGGCTCTATCAAAGATCCTAACTGTGTATTAAAGCACGAAAGGACCACATTGCTCTAACCACAAGGCGAAGGCTTTCGTACAAGTGGCTTGGATTGCCTCGTTACTCTGCCCCTCATCAGAGAACTTCTCCCAGACTGAACCCGCAGCTGCTGTTAGATCTCTCGCTGCTGGGGGTTCCTGAGGTTACCCCTCCGTAATGAGTAAAGACACAGTCACCTGAACTCTCCCTCTATGTTACACCACACAGTCAGGAAATCAAAGGCAGTTGGCTGGCCCTCACAGACCAGATTAAGCTTGAATGAGTGGGACCCGTCCGGAAAAAAGACAACTGACGTCATGATGCTTATTTTCCTTGGAATAAAGTCGGTAACTTGACTAACCTCTGGTAACTCATGATTCACTCAAAAATGTTGCTCAGATGACTGCCTAAAAACCAAACGCCAATCATTTATCCGCATGACAAAAGGCTTAGCTCCTTGGCTGATATTCATACCGTGGAGTCAATTACCTGGCATATGCTGAGTCTGTGTTGGATCTAGGTATGGACTTACTGTGCACCAGTGCACTGACACGGGGTATTCAGAGAATGGTAGCATAACTGTAGTAGCATAAATGTAGATTATGTAGTAGTTCTTCAATATCATCAACACATTATTTATTTCACAAATCTAAAAGCATGGAAATTGGTATGGAGATTAGGAAAATATGCCGCATGCCCAAATTTGCAATGTTACCAAATTGAGGCCAGGGCTATACAATTGTGGCAGGTAAACAACTGGAGGGTATAGGTCTACTGTTCCTTATATCTTTAAGGGATGGCACCGAAAGCTGCTAAATGATATTGAAAAACAGATCCAAAAACGCCTAAGCTGTCTCACCTTCTGTGAGGCTTTGTGCTCTTTGTGCAATGATTAGGTCTAGACAAGTGCCCCAGACTCTGAGAGAATAACAGTTTTGATACCCCTGCACCATAATATGCTAAATGAAGTTCTGCCTGGTGTAGTGTAAGTGCTGAAGTCAGGCAGAGTAGTGCTTTGTGCCTCACACCATCCTCTGGGATAGTGAAGCTCCCTCTGGCTGGTAACACTTCCTTCATCCTTAGGTGGCTATTGACTAGTGACCAGAAAAATGCTTCAATAGGCTTTTGTCTTGCTCAGCAAGCAACAGGGATCTAACAGAATGGGCAGCCTGTTTTTTAGATGTCCTGAGAGTAAAGGCTAAATTTGGCGTTTTCGTTCCTGTCGGGAGAGATACTGTACCACTATACGGAGACAGAAGGGCACACTCGGTGGAAACAGCATCAATTATATTTAATAACACAGAAGCAGCCAAACTAAACGTTTGATATGTTTCAAACAAGTTTTGTTTTTACCACATATTCTTTATGGTGCATTAGTCTGTGAGCTTTTTGACCGTGGTAATGTGCTTCTCTTTCTGGTAATCTTAAAGTTTAACGGCTTCCAGTAATTATGTCCTTGCAGTACAGCATTCCTTTCAAATGTATGTGTACAGCCTTCCTTCAAACCCGGACTCCTTCACTACTTTCAGACTTAAAGCCTCAGTTCATCAAATGATGTAACCTTACACTACACGGGAGGCCTGCGCCAGTGTAGCCACGCGAACTCATCCCACAACGTAAACACAAACATCTGCTACACAAATTTGACACAGACACACAAAGGGTTAGTTCTTCTTGGAGACTTGGCTTTAAGGGCTGCACATCAGCAATGGAAACGACTGGCTGATTAAGTTACCACGGTGATCACGCAGTTGTGGCCCTCTCATCCCACCCACCTCTGGTACCTTTTGTCAATTTTTTTTTTTCAATTCTAGCAGTTTTGATGATGTAAAGCCTATATCACAGACTGTGGTGTGTAATGAGGTTTTTGGTTATTAGAGGCTTTTCTGGGATGGGGAGAAACTGAAACTTTACAATATCCTTGCGTGAAAGAATGCCAGAGCACCCTGATGTTGCTCCTCGCTATGTGGGGAGCTATGGGCAGGATGTGAGTCCTATGCATTGGACAGATGTCTGTTATCAGTACTGCAGACAGGCAAAGAACCCTCACCCCTTCTGGAGAGAATTTTAGGGCTGAGTGTAATTGAGCTTCCCTCTAAATTAGAGATGGCAAGTCTTCCTCTTCTGAGACCTGATTACCGGGGCAAGTGTCCTCCCGAGGGGGCGCAGGAAGCGGGGCGCTACGCCAGGCCGGCCTCCGTAAACATCCTGCGCGGAGGCGGGATGCAGCGATGGCTCCGCAGACACGCGCGCCTCCTGCAATGTCACCTTGCAGCAAGTGTCGTGACCTTCTCCGCCGACGCCGCGGCAAGGCCACGAGAGCGCCGGTGGCCCCAGGGCCGGGAAGTGGCCGAGGTCACGGAGACGAACGGGCAGGAGGAAGGTTGGCTGCTCTGGGCAGTCTCGGGGCCGGACACATGTTCCAGTCTCGGATTGAAGGACATCTGCCCGCCTCTCAGAGGCTGCCCCCCCATGGGCCTCTCCCCTCACCCCGACCTCACGGCCTCCTGCTCCCTACCATCTTGCCGGGCTGCGGCGGCGGAACGTACCGGCGTTAATGAGGGTCAGGCTGAAAGTCAATGAGGAGAGAGGGCTGGAGCACAGGGATGCGCTGGCTCCGTGCCCCTGCGCTAAATGCAAAGTTACCGAGGAGCTATTTTCTATCCATCACTTTCTCAAGGCACCAGAGCCGCGTATTCACTAGGGGGACTGAGTGTGTTCAGATTCAGAGAAAAAAAAATCACAGCAAAGAACTGGAAACAGAAACTCATCTCTGACGCTCTCAAGCCAGTAAGCTCTCAGTGTGAGTGTGCTTGTGTGTTTCTGTTTAAATGATCTGACAAATATCAGTATTTGTCTTTGGCTTTTTTAACTGCAGGTTATTGTTTCACTACCCATTTGCCTGAAATAAATCATATGAGCAGGGAACAAAGTTTCCTTTCTTTCTTTTTTTTTTTGGGTGATTTGACTCAGCGAGAGTGCACCCCCACCCCCCTTCCCCTCTCCAGCTCTGCTGTGCTGGTGAGCACTGAGGTACTGCCCCTTGCGTCCCCTGGGGATGCTGCTATTTCTGCCATATCACAGAAACACGAACAAAAGACAGTCACAGAACAAAGCCGCTGCAATACTGAGAGACTCTCTACAGAAGCGCTGAGAGACATTCTCTCTCCACACACACGCGCGCGCACACACAAACACACACTCACACACATACGCATGTACGTGCAGACACACACGCACACACACATTGAGCTATTACCCCATGTAGCTGCTCACTGAAGGCAAAAGCCATACAAACCCTCTCTGACTCTCAGTTTGCCTCATTTCACTCACTATTCTGTGCGTGTGCGCGCGTGCGAGCGTGAGTGCGTGCGTGCGAGCAAGCGATCGTGCGCGAGGAGGAGGATGAGGGTCTGCTGGGGGCGTGATGCTGAGCTCCTTTCCTTGTATGGCTTCAGTGGGAGCCTTAGAGAAAAAAGCTTGATCCACCCCAGTGACTGAGGTAATACCTTTGTCCACTTGAGCATTAAATGACTCACTGAAATACAGCTTAGAGTGAGGGGGGGTGGGGGGTGGGAGATAAAGAGAGAAAAAGAGAGAGAGAGAGAGGCAGAGAAAGGGAGAGAGAGAGGGAAAGAGAGACTGGGGGGAAATGGTGTTTTTCAATTTGCTTGCCTCCCCTGCAGCCATGTGCCCCACCTTTCCTAACACCATCACACCATCCCTGCTTGCTGCCCCCTCTCCCTCGCCGCCCACCCCCTCCCTCCCTCTCTTTTTCCATCTGAGCGCTGAGTGGCTTGGGGAGCAGGGGTTGTGAGTGCTGGGTCTGGCCCAAGGTCAGCCTGTTAGCCTCTGGTAATTAAAAGGTACCCCTCTGAGGGCAGCAGAGGTTAAACGTGAGGGTTCGTGTTTCTGCCTGCGACAACATTATACCGAGATTACGCACTCAAGTGATGATGTCGGACATCTCAGCGCACTTCCAGAACAAGGTCAGAACATGTAACTGTATCAAAAACCATTAGTACTTCTTTATAAAAAAAACAAAAGGGTTGTACAGTAGAGGACTAAAAGAATTCTAAAAATAAATATGAAAATACCCAGAGCAAATTCAAATGAGACAATGATTTAGGAGAATTCAATGCACATTCATTAAATAATTTCAAAATAAATTGCTGTGGCCTACTTCTAATTATAATTGTAAACAATCATATAAACAATATGTTCTTTTTCCCAACAGATCGTTTTCTCTTTAATTTGGTCTGTTAAGCATATCAGTGTAAGATGGAGGAGGGGAGGGCATCATATGCATGGATAGCAGGCAGACTGAGGGGCATACAGAGAGAAAAGCCCCAGTCCTACATCGTGTTTGCTCTGGAAGACCGGGGGAACAGCTCTGTGACAGATGCTGGCAAAAGCAGTGGCAGATTTGGGGAGCGTATGGACAGCTTTAGAGCTTCCGGCCATCATGGAGTGTTCCTCTGATAGCCCAGATCACTCAGACAGCAGCAAACGAGACTGACTGACAGGACAGAGAGAACAGAAGTGATGAATTCATCTTTTTTTTTTGTTTGTTTGTGTGTTCTGGTCTTGGTGAGGTAGCCGTGCTCTGTATTAAGCGGCAGGGCGTCCGGGTGATCCTCGGCTCGGTGCGCTGGGGCGTAGATTACAGTGTTACCACCGCATGGCTGCACCCGCCACTTAAAAGGCAACACAGCGCTGGCCCCACTTGCCACAATGCCCGCGCGGGCCGGCTGCCTGGGGCGGGCCGGCTGACCCAGGCCAGCCCAGATGTTGGGAGGAGAGGCGAGCGTCTTGGTGCAGTGCGCCCATGCTTTCCAGTATGGCCCAACATCTGTCTTATCTGCTGGAGCCCCGGCTGATCTCCTCCCACACAAACACACACATGCACTTACGCACACACAGACACACACACACACACACACACGTACACAGACACACACATATGCACAAACACACACACACACACATACATACAGACACACATATATGCACACACACACACACACACACACACACCCTCACTAACATATACAGACACATACACACATGCATGTACACACACACACACACACGCATGCACACACACCAAACATATACTCACATCCCAATTACACACAGACATGCGCGCACACACACAGACACTCTTCTGCTCCTGCTCTATGCCAGTCAGCATGTTCCTGTGCAAAGGAACCAGCCTGGTCCTCGGATCCCTCTCTTCTCCCGCAGCTCATTCTCCAGCGTGTCGCACACAGCTGCACTCTAACATCAGGCCAGAGCTGCCACGCCCTCTCCCGCCACACACCTGAGCGCCTGTCTCCCCATCCCCCCATCCATCCACCTAACAAACCCTCCATCCAGCTGTCTGCTCGCATTGTCCATCTGTCTATCTCATTATCTCCTGCGCGCTGATTTAATGTAGCCGTGCCATGTTTGGCTCTCTCCTAGACTGACTCTCAGACACCTTGTTTCCCCTCCCCCCCCCCCCCTTTTCTCCTCCAGTCGCAGAAACATCTGTTCTCTCTCTCCAAACCCTGAGTCAAAGCGCTACACTTGTTGGTGACAGCGGAAAGCGCGGCCACTCCACACATCCGGAGGAGAGAGACGATTTGCATGCAAACAAAAGATCCAGTGATACAGCTGGAGGGCCTTCAGCGCCCCATCTTCACTACCACTCTTACTGGTTTTGTTTGTGAGAGTCTGCACGCTGGCGAAGCCCCGAGCGTGAGGCGCGCTCTTCATTTCGCCTGCGCTGCGCGGGCAAAAAGGAGCTTTACCATAAGCTCTGAGCGATGGCATTTCCAGAGTGATGGATGATAATTGCAGTGTAAAGTCACCACTCGAGCAATTTAGCATCCAATACTTTAAAGCTTAAGGATGTGGCAGGGCTGAGCAATTAAAAAGAAGAAAGACGGGAGATTTCATTGAGAGAAGGCAGCCGGCGGGGTCCTGATGTGTTTGTGCTGCATGCCGCGTAGAGCAAGGGAAGGGCACAGATGTTCCACTCTAGCCCTGCCTTTACACCGCATGCATGGAAAAATAAAGCCTGCCCCTAATGATAAAAAACAGGCCTTTCTCGAAGTTCTCTTTGTTTATACTCTACGGTAAAACAAGCACACAGTACACCAGGCTGAGGACGACTGTGGGGGTAATTGTTCTCCTCCACACAGGTGATGGCATACAGCAACAAATTAAGGACCAATCTAAACAGAACAGCACACAATTCTTCAGCCAATTTGGTGTAACCGCCGGAGCCAAGGCCTTGCTGTTATTACGGCCTTGCGCTGAACACGGTACCAGTCTGAAACATGTAATGTGCTAGGTAAAATCTTGAGTGCAATCTTCTTAGCAAGGTGCGAGAAGCCAGGACAGGCCTTGCTAAAGGCATTGTTCCCCCGGCCCTCCGCAACTCCTTGGAGTCCTCCGAGAAGGAAGGAGAGACGCCGCATCTGCGAAACGCTCTAAACGTGTTCTCTCCTGCGCGCTTGTGGACCGGGAGCAATCCGTTTTGGGGGAGGCGTGGAGGGGGGGAGGCGCCGTGCAAAATTACTCCGCGCGCAGGAACGCGCAATGACAGCCGCGGCTCTGTATTGACAAGCAAATTGCACTTTCTAACACTCAAATGCTCCCGGCCCGGGCTCATTTCCTCTGATCGGGCCAAAACCTTTTGTCGCTACTTTCTTTTTTTTGAAGCGCGAGGGAGGATGGGGGGGGGTGGGTGGTGGAAGGAGGGGGGGGGGGGGGGTGGGGGGCGCTTTGCGCTCACGCCATGGACTGTTATGACACCAAAAATTGTTAAAGCGTGCGTCTCCGACATTAAGACTGGCAGAGCAGCCAGAGCCTGACTGGATGGCTGAGCACATTACCGCCGCTCTACTGTGGGAATTAATTCCTCCAATACGATGACTTTTTTTAAGGTTCATATATTCCACAATCTAAACAGAATAAATTGGTTAAAATGATAGCTTGCCAGGATGCTGACAGGGAGAGATATTTTAATTAGGGAGACGGACGCAGCCGGTGTCTGGCCGCCCCGCATTAGGGGAGGATCCTTTCCGCACAGGAAGTTGTACCCCTGCAGGTAAAGAGGGCAGCCTTCTCGCCGCTGCTCAGCGAAGCACACACACCCACACTGTCACCGATACCGCCATTAATGTGGATCTCGCCCCCAGCACTTACTTTTGATTAAACCGAAGACTCTACATGAATCATAACTGGAGGTGCTGTGTAAAATCAGGACTAAGACATCTGCGTGTACCGCACGGGTTGGCCGCGGCTCGGACGAGCGGTAAAGTGAGATTTGTTGCTCTTCCTTCCAGGAGGCTACACAAAGACACCACCAGGGAGGCCGCGGCTGCTGGACAAAGTCCGGCTCCCGTCTCCTTCCACCACAAATAACAGATCTTGCTTCTCATCCCCGTTGTTGCTCTTGTTTTCAAAAGAGCTGATCCTGTCCTCAGCTGACTCTCTGTGAGGTACTGAAGAATCCCTCCCCCTGCTGCGCTCCTGTGCCTCTCCATACTGGGATCAGCCGCGCAGCCAGAGAGATTACCGTCACTGCTATCACAATGAGGAGATGGGGGAGTTTAATCAGAGCCATTCCTACCTGGATATTAGGCTTTAATCATCCCCACCTTTGTGGTGCGGGCGAGAGAGAGAGCGCTCACGTGACTTGTTGATCTCAGCGGTGGAGGAAAGGGCATGTTTGCCTTGCCTTGCTGTTTTAGGGGAGTATCCGCGCAGAGCAAATAGCAGCCGCCAGCCGAAACGTACAGCGGGGGGACGGACTTCAATTAATGGGAATGCACCTTTCCTTGTTTACTGTGTTCTCTAAAGGTCAGCCAAGTCACGGTGTAGGAGGCTGCGTTTCAGGCCGTTCCCAGGGATAAATACATTATCAGAATTAATGGTTGCCACCCACCCACCCCCCCCCCAACCTTCAGATATACGACCATCCAAGCTTCCATCTGGTCTGCCGTGCGGCTAAAAATAGCCCCCCCGGCTGGCCGTTCCTTGCGACAGGCCGTCGGCACCCACCTCTCCCGCGGCAATGGAGGGGGGGGCAACGCCCCATGACCCAGCCGGGACCGGGGGGGCGCTTGCATCACCTGCACGTGCACGCGCGCATACCTTTCCCGACATGACGGGACACATCCTGCAGCGTGCTCATGCCTCATTGTTCTTCTCATGGCTGCATGATAAAGCGGCTCTTCCCGCCCCAGCTGCTGGCATTGTTAGGACTTGCCAAGGCTCATTAATGCTGAGAGCGATAAGCTCCGAAGGACAAATTGTGCTTGCGTATCGGATGGGGGGGGAGAAGTTACATGCCGTTCGCCCTCCCCCTCTTCCCACTCTTGGCTTTGTTTTGCAACAATCCAGGCTATCAGAAAGCTTGCCGTATTATTCGACTGTGAGTTTATCGATGCGGGCGATAAACCGAAGCGTTTATCTACACAGAAGAGCGTTTTTTATGAAGCAATAAAACCAATTTGAAATCCTTTCATGGTTTCGCGATCGACTCTATGGTAATGGAAGTCTCAGACATCCCCAGGATCGCACATCACAGTTGAATAGAGAGATGAGGCTACATCACAATGCCTGCAGGGAACTGGAGGCAGAGGGCAACTTTGAAGGGGTCAGGATTCTTGAAGGGGTCTGTTTCAACAGACACCACAAAATAGTTTCTACCCTATAACAACATAAACAGATTCACTAGCTCAAAACCAACACACACACTTCGAGGGCCAATACTAACACTGTAAAAATACCAGCTTATTCACAGAGGGTCAAAACTGAGGTGTCCACTCGCTTCTCTCTACCTGCAACAGGGAAATGTCACTTCACATCGGAATTTGTGGGAATTCTTTGCTCCTGAGACAATTTAGTCCACTTCATTTGCACACCTAATAATGTATGAGGTAAGTAACAACATGGAAATAGAGGTCTTCAGCATCCCTTTAATGTCTTATTACTATAAATGGCTTGTCAGTTCCATTGACAAAATCAGTTTGGCGACTAACACAAGGCTTTTAAGAGCTCTTTATCTCTCTCTCTCTCTCCTTCCTCTTGTGTTTCAGGCAATGAGCTGCTACTTACATTTGGGATTCTTATTCCAGCAGTTTCAGAAAACCTTAAAGATTTATGATTACAGAGTTTCAAGAGGCAGCATCCATCTACATACTCCATGGAGCTGCAAAGCTGCTTTGATTATACTGAGATTGAGCAGCCAAGACTGATAGCATTAGTGTAGCGGAATAGAGGGCTCGGCCTGTTTGTTATGTAGTCACATCTTGATGGAGGCAGCCAGGGAATACACGCTACTGATCTGACAAAAAAATGACCAAGCGCAGGCATTCAGAGAGCTTCATAACAGCGATGATCATGACGTTATTTATATGGGGGGTGGAGACAGACGATTGCCTTTGTTAGATGACAGAGGTTAACCAGTAACACCTGTTCACAAGTATGCAAGCCCCCCAGCAATGTCCCTACAGCAGCTGAGGGGTCTGTATGTTCCATGCCATACTTTATTTCCCATTCACACTCACAGCTACAGGGATACATGAATATGCTACTGCACAATCTCAGACCCACATATAAAAAAACAGTGCTTTAACAAAGGGCAGGAAGAGATAGTAGATATGGGCGAAGAGCCATAGCGGATTGAGAAACTCATGTCTGTTAGATGAAACAGAGGATGTACTAGGCATTCACATTATTTTTATTGCCTACTATAAAAGATGATCGTTATAACTCTTACCTGTGCTAAAACTATGAGGGTTAGCCCTCAGAGTGGAGATGAATTGCGCACGTAAGGTGTTAAGCTCGCTAGGAGGACTTGGAGAGTTATTTAGCATGCAACCCATTATTTTGCATACAGCTGGTTAGCAATTTTCCGCTACAGGCTTGGCTGGCGTCCCGAGCATTCTTTGTTGTTGCACATACCTGGAGCTGGAGCGGGCTGAGTCCCGACGCGGCGGCAGCAGCCATTGTCGACGGAATGAACTGCACGGGGTAGTTATCACCTGTCAGAGGGGGTGGGGGGAGGGGGGGGGGGAGGGGGGGTGGGGGAACAATGCACACAGGTTGAGACAATGAGCGGCCCCACAGCAAGCCAGGCAAGCGCCAACAAGACCCGCGGACCTGCCCCGCCTGCCCGCCCGCTCCTGTGCGTTCGGCTCGCGGCCCGCACATCTGCACCAACAAAAGGTTCAGCTGGGCAGAATTACCACGAACCCATCCCTGCAACCCCCCCCCCCCCCCTCCCCCCCAACGGGCCTTCATGGGCCGACAGGCGGTACAAGAGCATTAAGATTTAGCTTTTTTCTAAAAAAAAAAAACCTCAACAAAAAACAAACATCTGTGAGATTACTTGTTAATACTGGGGAAAAGTGTCATGCTCTCTCACGCACTTTACGTAGTTGTGCACATACTTTTGTTCAGCTTGGTGTTTTATAAGAGAGAGACATTATGGATGCGGATTAGAAAGACACAGAAGTCTCTGTGGCAGAAGACGGATGGAGAGTCCCACAAAAGCGACAGGATAGAAGAAGGCCCAATGTAACCACAGAGCACTCTCTCCTAAAATTTAAAAGGAAACAATTTAATTATATAGTATTGTTATAAGTTTTGCAAGTGTGAAAAAAACAAATGTTTCAGACATAAAAAATGTATAATGTACAATTACATTACTCATGGTTGAGGGCAAAATATAATACAATCTGAGTGAATTGCTTACCACTGCTTCATACTACGACTGGAGGACTATCACAAAGCACTGCTCTAGTTAGGACTGCTGTCTGAGTTTGATGTAAAAGACTGTGAAAGGTGGTGACGTGGTGTGGGGTGTGACTCCGATCAGTGAGGGAGTATGATGGGCTTGGGGCGTGCTGTGGTCTCCGGGAGTATTCAGGACCAATGGGTCCGGGCGGCTCATCTGCAGCAGGGGCCTAACGGAGGCTGGTGTGGAGGGACTTGGCCTCGGTTCAGATCCCACTTCTGCCTGTCATTTCTCCTCTCAAACATATGGGGCCATTAAGCCACAGGCACGAGGGGAAATGTATACACCTTCTCTTTTTTTCCCTCCCTCCCTTGCTCTCCGCGATCCTGCGCAGCGCAGCGTATTGTGATGCGGCCAAGAAACCCGATCGGCGTTTTTTGATGTGGCGGCGAATAACGGTGTGCAATCGAGCCTGATTTTGGGCTGCACTGCAGGGAAGATTACGCGGGGGCAGCCGCCGTGGCTCTCTCCTCACACTTCGGCTCCTGTGTTCAAGCGCCGGGTCCTCTTCCCCTCTCCCCTCTCGCTCTCTCTCCCCGCCGCTGTCCGGGTAAGTGATTTCTCCCATCATTAGGAGGGGAGGTCGATGGCTGTGACGGTTATGTGAAACTGGAGCGGGTCGGGTGCCAAATGAGGACGCCGGCCCTGCCCGCGGGGAGGAGGGGAGCTCGGCGGACTGGGCCACCCGCCAGGTCGGTGTCTGTGTGCGAGTGAACCCTGCTTTGAAAGGCCACTCCGGGCCACGCGCTGCTGCTCCCAGGCCCAAATTCAGTGCTGGACGGCAGTTGGGGTTGGGTAATACCAGGGCCCGATCAGGTGGGGTTCCTTTCCCAGCACTCTTCATCACTTGTGAGACACATGTGGTTTGTTCCGTCCAAGAAGGGGAAGGGTGCTGTGGGGTCGGGTTGGCTCTTGCCTCTTGCCCCAGTGGTATCCATAGCGATCATCCCTCACACAGCTTTACCCAACAGTCAGGGCTTCTGCGTGGCCTTCAGTGCCCAAGCCGATGCTACTTGGGGGAGTCATGTTTAATCTGAGAGAGGCAGAGAGAAACTGATCATCAGACTGGAAGAGGAGGGACGAGTGTGAGAATTATACTAGGTCTCCAGCACCCTCTCCAACATCACAGACCAGAGAGCTGACTTCTGACGGATCCTCGGCTTTGTAATTTACCTCTGATGCCCGGCGTTTTATTAGCTACGCCGCTATCAAAGCCTTCCCCGCTTTCGTGTCCAACACCGAGCGGGAAGGAAAAGCCAAACAGCTGCCGTTCCAAATCCTAATTTCAACACTGCCTTTTCGCACCTTCTTAAGGGCGCTGGCAGACCGTCGGGCTCTTAAATAATGTTAAAAAGGGCCTTTGCGTGAAATAATAATAGCGGCAAGCCCTCATCCCGCATTCCTTTTCAGCCAGATGTCATGTTGTAAAACGAGCGCGGCCAATTAAGCGGGAGCCGCCAGGGCCCTGAGTGACCTTCTTCAGCCGTGAGCACCCTCATGCCCTCCGCAGGGCTCGGCAGCAGCCTCAGGTTGCCGCTTCAGGACATAAGTGTTTGCACTACAGCGTAATGAAAATGTGCAGGAGTGGCATGAAGAATTCAGGACCACTCTACCAGCACCACCCCCCTTCCCCCACAACATTTGGGCACCGAATGCCCTGGGCATACAATTTTTAATATTCTGTCAGTGATGAGATCGCTTTGTAAGAAATAGTTAGGAGCTGAGAGAAAAAGAGTTGAGGAACTTACAGTAAACTTTTCTTTTTTTTTATTTCAGGTGATTCCCTCTGAATTTCTTAATGTTGAGAACAGTTTTATAGGGCTTTGAGGTACAGAATATAGAGCTGATCATTGAGAGTGCGAGAGAAGAACTCAATGGCGCAGTTGCGTGGTAACATGGGCAAGGCGTCCACCATCCATGGCGGAGTGTGTGACCTGCTGTTGGACAGCAGTCGCTCCATCTGGGGGTCGAGGCTCGGCGTCCGGTCATTACCAGAGGGGGAGAGGGCCGGAGAGCCATCGGCGCGCCCCGGCGGCCCCATTACGAGGCTCTCCTGCACGGGCAGGGGCAACGGGGTGCGGGCGCCGCTCCGTTTCCCCCGCTCGCCTATTTGCTTAAAGGATGGACGCCATTACGGCTCTTGATGTGCAGCCAGGTCATTGAGCACAGCGAGCGTTGCGAGCGCCGGGGCCTATCGCAACCCTGGCGACCGTGGCGTCATGCTGAGGCCAAGGCCTGGATGTGCCTGGCCTCCACGGCTTGTGTTCACACAGAAACGAAGGCAGGTATGCCAGCAAAGGTGCTTGTAGGATTGGCCTTGTGCAAACACCTTGATGAGATTACTGGGGTGACGGGTGGAGGGGAGAGGAGGGGGGCTAAGTGGAAAGTAGAGGCTGTGAGGAGCTGCATGAATTGTTTTTTGGACCCCTAACCCCTAACCCCCAACCCCCCCCCCCCGCATTCACGGCTTTCTTTTTCTTTACAAACTCATGAATAATGCACTGCACGGCATGCTGGAGATTTCGTAATAAGTCCTGTTATTTGTACTAAAATGTTTTCCATGTCAAACATATTAAAAAATCAAACTGGCAAAAGAATCCCCTCTGGCTCTTTTTTCCAGCTGTCATGCCTCTGTAGTTCCAAAGTAGCTGAGTTTCTGTTTCATCGTGGGGCTTTATAGTTAATTTACTAGCAGAGCTACCACGCCCCGAGATATTCTGCTACCTTTTCACTCTCTCCTTTCACTCTTTGTGTGTGTGTGTGTGTGTGTGTGTGTGTGTGTGCGTGTGTGTTCTACTTCTCCTGTGATTTGAGAGGTGTTGGCAACAAAATGTATTTTTCAAAGACTGGAGTGAAGACAAAAGGCAGGCGGGCCGTTCCCCCTGATACATGTCTGCCATAAATCCTTCTCTCTGACAGCTCTCTCTTTCTTCCTCCGCTACTGATCTGTTCCTTGTCATTTCCCAGAGGCCTTATTGATGTGTCAATTGGGCTGTGTGATACACGGCAAAGGCCTTGTGCGTGCATTTTTTTTTTTTGTTTACAGACGGCCGATAGTCAATGCGTATCAGAGAGGAAAAAAAAAAACCACACGCGCACACACACAAAAAACAGGGGGAGCAGGCACTTTTCTTATCTGCCCAGGATCACTCCGGGGCAGGAATTCACTTCCATTTTAATTACAGAAGCAGAAAAAAAACACCGCCCCTTTAATTCTCACGGCAATGAGGGGAGGGGCCTGGGGTGCGGGGTGACTGCCCTGGCAGGGTGTCAATCGACGCGCTCTAGCAGTTTTTTTTCCTCTCCCCCTTAATCTGTTGGCGGGTTCGGGAATGCTTCGCGTGAGGAGCGCTCCTTCTCCCGGGTCTTGTGCGCAGGTAGGAGGCGGCAGCGTGCCGGGACAGGTACGGGGAGCAGAGTCCCAAGACTCCTGTGCCCTTTCGTCCCCCCGCAGGGGAGGGAGGGCTTGCTGAGCGCAGCGCAGGCAGAGAGCACCCTCCTCCTTCTCCCCAAAGCGCTCACACCCCCACCAACATCTGTAATTGCACAGCTTTGTTTGAGGGGCTTTTTGGAGCGCCGCTGTTTGTTGATATATAAATTACGCCCGCCGGACTCATTCAGACCCTGTCAGCCCGTCGGGGTGGCATTGTGGGAGCCGGGAGGCTATTTGGGGGCCCATTGTTATTAGCTGCCCTGCTCCGTTAGCCAGTTCCTTTACAATAGCGCACGGCATTACAGTAAAGGTGTTGGCTGTATGGGGACTGTCTATGACAGACATTCAACACGTGGTGAAACACAGCAAAGTATGGCTGTGACATGGTGGACAAAATGAAAACCTAACACACATTAGTAACATTATTCCAATGTTTTTTCCAAATGTTTTCTTTTTTTTTTCCTGTGTTCAGGCCTGGCAGAATATGAGGAGAGAGCTCCACTGATTGATTCAGGGCGATGTTTCGGGGAACGGGAGGAGCCTTCTCGGAGTTAAATAATGTCTCCACTCTCACTGAGCAAACGCTGATATGCTTCTAATCTCTCCCTAGGACTTCTTTACAACAGATATGTGTTCCATCATTCCAATCAGCTCCTCCATTTGTTCCACTGTCCCCTGTCCAGTGAGCTACACAGTGGAATGTGTGCAAGACGGGAGAAGACAGCGGAGCAGCGACAGAGAGCAGGTGCTGCTTTCACCTCTGCCCTGGGAATACCACGCAGAGCAGGGAAGGACATTCCTCTGAGCTCTGTGCGGGGCAGAGGGATTGTGTTACTCGTCCCTCCTTGATTTCAGAATGGCAATTACAGAGAGGACGCTTTCATGTCTGATGTGCTGTTTACATTCCGGCCGGGCTGTCCGGTCCATTGTTCCCCATGTAAACTGCCTTAAAGTTTGACAATGCCCAGTCTGCGCTCCGCCCGCCTGTGCTGAAAGATTCCAAGGTGACACCCGTCACGGGACTGGTAATTGCTTTGACGAGGTGAGCCAATTGCTCCTTGAGAGTTTAGAATGAGGAGCGTGTGTGCGTCAGCTCAGTGTGGCAGGTTCTGTGTGGCACCAGGGTGACATCATAGTCTCTTCTGGTAGAAGAGTGAACTAAAGGTATGTAGCAGTGAGAAGTGCTGTATGAATGTTGGTGCAGTGGATGGTGAGGGGACTCTATGACTAGGCTGGCTGATGTGACTGCCATTGCAGACTGTAAAAAACTCAGGAGCAAAGGAATATCAAACATGCACTGTTCCAGAGTAAGCTGGAGAGGGCTGGAGAGAGGCATGGGCAGAAAATCAGTGTGAGTGAGAGACTGGAAGACATACATATACACAAAGGCAGAAAGAGAGAAACAGAGAGCGAGAGAGGGAGGGAGGGAGGGTACCTGGCTTGTACGTGATTCCCGGGGGGAAGAGGAAGCCCTGCTGGGCGGCTGCGGCCGCTGCCAGAGTGCGCTGGTCGTGTGGAAAAATCGGGATCATGAGCGGAGGCATGTGACCCTGGACCTGCGGAACACAGAGAGAGCAGAGATCAGACGGCGGCCAAATGCCTCCTGACAGGTGGATCGGCGGCGCGGGGCAGCTCGCGCGCTCGCACAATGCGCCTCCCGGCCTCGCCTCTGCTAAATCTCCGGGCAACCCGCATTATCACATCAAAAGAGCCTCGGCCTTCCATTGTCTCATCCTGCGTGTCAAAAGTGCGGCTCCCGGGAAAAGGGGGTGGCGAGGAGCAGGGTTTCGTCTCTTCATGTTTTTCCCCCCAGTGTCATTGCTGGATGGGTGACGGGTGTGAGTGTTGTGTGCTTCGGTTTTGAAACAGGAAAGTCTACCATTTTAAATGCCCTAGGAAAGAACTCCTGCACGTGCTTTATATTTCTGTGTTGACTCTGTAAGCCTGGCCAGAAGAGCCACTTCAAGGACATCAGCCATCTGAAATGACCCATCATTACAGAGCTCTGACAATCAGAATAAACCACCACCACAATTTCAGAACTGAACGACAGTCTTCTTTGTGCTATATTTCTATTTGTGCTATATTTCTCCATAGCTTGGAGAGATGAACAATCATTGACATTACACATGCACATTGCACATACACATTATTCCAGTCAGTTTATCAGTTCCAGAAGGTTATCAGTAACTTACATATTATGTATTCTACAGGTCAGATGGAGATTGACAGCAACCTAGTTGAGGTTTTCAGGGAAAAAAAATATGTATGAAAATGAGTATCAAGTAGAGTGTTCTGTTGGAACAACCAAACGAGTGACGTATAAAAGGCAGATTATAAATGCCTGCAAGCTACAGCCAATTAAGCACTTTCCCTAAGTTTTATGGTCTCATAGAATAACCCTTAGGTGAGTGCAGGCCGCAGGAGCACAGATCAAGTCTGCAGGAGCACAGATGAAACTTTAATCATCAAAGAGACAGTCAGGTGATCACCAAGTGCATGGGTGTCCGAGGTGAGGGTTAAGCCTGGGAGAGGCGGGATTACAGATCGCATTGGGAGCAGAGCGCCCAGGACCTTAGCGGCGCTGAGTGACAGGTAAAGATGTGAGCCAAAATGCTCACCCCCCGTTTGATATTTTTTGGGAAGATCATTTATAAAAAACAATAAAGGCCCAGGCAGAGTGGCGGTTTACAGCATCTGCTTCCAGCAGCGTGAGACTGGAAAGGGCTCAACCGGCCCCTTCCCTCCCTGATATTTCATTTTAACGTCGGCTGCCACGCTCCGCGGCATGCTACATCAAGCACTGCCCCTTGGACCGTCTCAGAGTTCTCCGTCTGTCCGTATTAACCTTCGTTGGTGGGCTTGGTTTCCCCCCCTGGAGT
This sequence comes from Megalops cyprinoides, assembly GCF_013368585.1. Taxonomy (NCBI): domain Eukaryota; kingdom Metazoa; phylum Chordata; class Actinopteri; order Elopiformes; family Megalopidae; genus Megalops; species Megalops cyprinoides. Next base: position 11,943,941 of record NC_050595.1, on the reverse strand, counting down.
GAGATTCTGTAACAGCGGGACTGGCTAGCTGCTGGGTAAATGTGAGGCGGAGGGAGGGGTGCGCTGGTATCATGTGGAGCTGCAGAGCAGGCCACGCAGAGTTAAAACAGGCCCCGTTGCACTGTCGCGTCCCCTTTCCTGCCTCCGCCTGACGGGCCGCAGAACAACGCCGCGGCGTGCCCACAAGGGGTTAATCCGCCAGCCAGCCTGCCCACCTCAGGGGAACCCGCCTGGAAACGGGGTTAATAAAGGTCGCCCGCGAAAATAAACACTTTACAGTCTGTTTCTCCGTTCGGGTCCTCTTAAAAATCAACTCGCAATAAAAACCAGCCCCCGGCGCAATTACCGCCGCGGCATCGGGGCATGAAATCAGCTCTGCTTTGAGCAGACGTTTCACCGCGCGTTATAGCTGAGCTAAGCCCGCTCAGTTCGCGATATCCACTTTCCCCCACCAGCTCACCTCTCCCAGCCACTGCAAGGTTCAGCAGGACCTACTCCTTCGATACACCCAAACCTTCAGGGCCGCTTCAACCACCAGCCCAGAGGTGAGATCGGGTGGTGACCTTTCACAGCTGGTCTGCAGTGCTTTTAAAAAGACAAATATAGAGTGAACCTTTTCCGAGAGTCAGGGAAGGAACTTCTCAGATTCACAGCTTAGTACATCTGGATGTTCCTCTACTGTTCTGCTGAAAAAAAAAATATCTTCAGATTTGCTTTGGCTTGAGAACACTATATGTTCTGTGTGCCTTAATAACAAATGCCAGGATATAAAAGCTGATGTTCCAGGGTGCCCTGATGAAAGATGGGACCCCCTGGCTGGCCCCGTACATGTGCAGCGCATGGAAAACTGTAATAATCATTGGCACAATGCAGGGTACAGTCCGTGGCACAAAGTGTTGGGGTCGGAAAGCTCCATTCTATAATGGGAAACACGATTAGGCCTTGTGTAGTTTATTGGTTCGTTCAGCAAAACTGCTTTAAAAATGCTTCCGCATAGTGCAGTACACAGGCCGTCCTCTGGAGTGCTGCCGCCCTGTGAGCTTTGAAAGCGTTTTAATTTCACTTTTAATTTCGCTCCTCATTAAAGCCTGCAAAAGTCCAGTCACTTACATTATTGCGATTAACCTTACACGTGTTAACCGGGAAATACCCGCCACTCCAAAGCCAAGGTATCAGCAAGAACATCTGCTCCTCTCAAAGAGAAAATATCGCTGTACGTCAACCGGTGAACCTCGCAAAAATTACAACAGCACAATACAGAGCATTACTGAACACTGGACTGTCTATTTGTTGAACGCTACATTAAGAATAAATGCCTGTATACTAAAGTTTTAGGCATATTTTTTTAAGAAAGTGACATGCTGTCCCAGGAAACATTCATATTATGCTTATGTGATCAAATCATAAAAAATGAATAATGATTAATACATAACATATAATAACTAAACTATACCAAGACGTAAGTGTACAATTAATTAAACAATGTAGAAAACAAATTATTTAATTCATTTACAATATGTCTGAATGTATTTTACAGATGAGAGAAGTATATTTGGATGCAATTAGACAGTGTCCTTATCAATCTTTCAATCATCTATGGAAGGAAAATAATATCTGAAGAAGTTTCAGAGCTACGCAGCTTCTTACATGCTCAATTAACAGATGATAAGAGTGCATTGGTCGCCTCCACATTATCACTGTAATTTTCCTATGACTGGTGATAAATTCAATATGGAGAGAGGGGGGCTGGCCTTGGTCTGCCTAACCTCTTGCTCATTTCAATGAATTACTGATCAGTTCCCGGACAAAAAAAAAAAAAGAAACATCCGTTCCTCACCATGCATCTTTCCCTCTCCCTCTCATCCCCCCCTCCTTGTCTCTTGCCCCCCCCCCCCCCCCTCTCTCTCTCTCTCTCTCAGGCTGCCAGCTTCACCAGGCTTTGAAAGGGTTACCCTCAAGTTCATGTGCCAATCGGCCCGGTGCCCAGAATATGTGAATTGCAGGGATGATCTTCAGGAGTCTGAGAGAATGAGGTGCAGCAGATGTGAGCCGGGCACTCGGCACCTTCCCCTTCGCTCCTCAGAAATGCGCCGCATTGTTGCGGTGCCGCCGCTCCGCTTTTGTCTTAGCGGTGCTAAGTGCTGGATAGTGCCATTTCTCGCCATCTGCCCCGAAGCTACATTAAAGAATCATGAATGGGCTAACTGGCCCGCTATCTTATGAGGAACAGGTGCTATTGTTTGTCCCCAAAGACCCACAGTAAGGATCTGACTCTGAATACTTGAGGAAGAGCATCTGTAGCAATCAGTCAGACCAAGAGTTGGCAAGGATCCTCTAGCTGTCAGTGTACCACAGTACCAATTTACCAGACTATCGCTGTATCAGAGCACCAGAGTACCACTCTAACTGACTACCAGCATGTCACTGTACCACCATACCAATGCACCAGAGAACCACAGTAACAGCACACCACTGTACCATAGTACCAACATACTGGAGAACCATAATGCCAGCATAGCAGTGTACCAAGGTGCCAGAATACTACTCTGGCAGAGTACCAGTATGCTACTGTACCACAGTACTAATGTACCAGAGTAAAACCCTACCAGAGTATCTCAGCATTGCTGTACCAGATATCAGAGTACTAGGAAACCAAAAAAAAAAAATTATTTGTTTCCCAGAGGAGTACCATAGCAGCAGTCTTGCATACCAGTGTACCAATGTACCAGTATACCAGAGTGCTACTGTATCAGTGTAGCACTGTACTGTACCAGGGTGATAGTATCTCAGGGGCTGAGAAAAATATTGAGCTCTTAACCCTGCTTACACTGTTACACTGCAATGTGTTCGACAGCGTGCCATTTCAGATATATCTGTATCCACTGTATATGTGTGCGTGTGCACAAGTGTGTATGGTCTGTCATTACAGTACAAGACAGCTGCCCCAGAATCCCCTCTGCACACAGACGTCTCTCTGTAGAGCCTCCTGTCTACATATATGAGCTAAAATAAGGCAGAGCAAATATACAGCCTTAGCCCAAAGGTAAGCTCTGGATTCATCAATATCAATGATGAAAACACTGACATCAGCACCACGGTCCAATAATGCAAAGACCAGATAATCCCAGGGTCGAGTGGTACAGAGACACCCAAAGGGCCAGGTTGGCTACAATGAGATCAGTATTAGGGAGCACTGTGTAGCTTACTGACATACAGTATCTACACTGTGAGCACAGGAGTGCCTTCCTGCTGGAGGCATATAGTAGCTCATATATCTAAGGTCAGAGCAGCAGGCATTGGTGATGGCAAAAGAAGCACACATCCCATCCCTGTGCTCAACAGCAGCCGTGTCAGTGCCCATGCACCTCACTGTCTTTCAACTCACTTTCAAAGGCCTGGGGGATGCCCCAGTGGCAGTCCCCCTACCCTCCAAAGTAGAGTTTGATCTTCTGTGAAGATCACTTTGGCGCTTTGGGAGAAGGGGAGTTGTTTAAACATGTCCGAATGCCTTTGGTGTTCATGAGATAAGACACAGACAAAAAACAGGTTAAAAAATGCTCTGCTTCTCTCTCCATTTAAAATGCTGAATCTGCTTTTTACATACAGGAGCTGCTGGTACCATGTCTAATTTCCATGCTGCACACCCCCCAAAGTGCCACCTAAATCTGTTTGTGTGAAAACTTTTCCTTTTGCATTTAACCATGTGTATACAGGAGAGCCTCTGATGTGAGAGGTAGACACATGAGACCATGAGATTTCATTAGAGGCTGATCACAGTTGTGGGTGGAGCCCAATGGGCAGCAGTAAAGTGAGTACTCAAAAAGCAGGCCTTGAGATAGCATCATTCAGGTGTGCACAAAAGACAGATCCTGGATCAGCCAGTGTCTCACCTCAGACATCCTTTTTCCCAGCTCCAGCGTCAGCTCTCCACTTTTCACATCTTTCAGAGAAACTTGGGAAATCTAATTTTAGCTTGAGAGGGAATGGTTCCCGCCATTACCGCCAGTAGTAATAGTTCACACTTTGTTCTCTATGCACTCCAGCGACTGAATCCAAAGGGTCGCTAGAGACAAACTGCCTAAGGGGAACTGTTTCAAGGTGAAGAAATCTGGGAAAGCTGGCAGATCCTGTTCATACATGAGGCTAAAAGCTCTGAAACCAAACGACAGCACAAACCCAACAGCCACTTCTGTGTATCCTGCACAGAGTGCGCTTTCTGCTAAGTAAACCAGAGGGGAAACCTGAATGAAATGGCCCCTGGGCAGCAGCGTGTGAGTAATTCTTTGTTCTAACGAGGTTAATTCACAAAAACAATCCCAGTGCGCACATTACGCCCACGCCACGAGCCATTTATCCGTTACCCACAATCCTCCTGAAAAAGAGGAGAAGAGCTCTGAGCGCTAATCCTGCAGACATACGCTCAAATAAAAGTCAGAGATATTCCTCTCTGCTGCTCTTCCAGTCCCCTCCCAAAAGGCAAATGAGCCCCATGCCCTTCGCCCCACCCCCCACTACCCGCCTGGATCAATAGAACCTGGCTGAACTTCGATCTCTGCACTTTCTTCTGCCCGGTGAACCTGGGATGAACGCCAGGGCTCTACCTCCCCTTACAAACCCTCCCCATTGTCCTTTATCTTGAGTTGGGGGGGGGGGGGGGGGGCCAGTGTGTCACAAATTTACCGGCCACCTACAAAGGGCATTTGTCTGGCCAAGGCTTTGACCACTCCCCCTCCCAAACCTCTACCCCCAAAGCTCCAGGGTCTTTTTCAGGAAATGCCTTTTTTAACTGGCAGGTAAGAGATTAACATCTACAGCTGCAGGAACACAATCTCCACTTTGTCAGATAGGTGTTTGTGCAAGAGCCCGCCAAACATGTGATTTGTTTATGTTGTAGCAATGATCTTCAACAAAAGGGGACCGTCTGGCTGAGACTAATGGGCTAGGAACCTATTTATTGTGCCGTTTCTTCAGGGCAGGGTGTGGGGCCGAGAAAAGTGTAACGCACCAGCAAGGTCGCGCTGTCTGGAGGAATAACCAATAGATGACTTCTTGTTCCACTAATTCCTTACACAGTAAAACAAGCTCTTCTGGATAACAGCCATTCCAATATGTCTATATTAAATCTCAGGCTGTTAGAAAGGAGGACAAGCCCCCCCCCCGGCCCCTCTGTAGAGCTGCAGCCTGCTGAGGAATTGCATGAAAATCAAAGCATGGAACACCAATGTGTATTCATATGAAACGCTTTTTGCGAATAATGTGAGATCTTGTATTTTTAAACAGGTTTAATGATGACTTATTTATGTTGGAAACCGGGGAATGGGGTAAAGATATTTATATGTGCGGCTCACACTTTTAAGAAATGCAACTGCTGAATTAAGTCATACCTTCTTGAAACATCCATATTAATAAATAAGTATTAAAAAAACAATGAGTGTTTGCTGAGGTGCATCACACATGTAAGCTGCTTAGAGTAAAAGGGGGGAAAAACCAGGCTACTCCCCTATGGCTAAGGATAAAAAGTGATCAATGGAGATTCAACTGAAAAGCACAATTACAGCAACTTCTGCAGCCTCAAAGACCCAAAATGTAATTTAAGTTGGTAAATATTTTAAGCAATTAGGCTTACGATGACTATAAAATATCAAAGATAAGCCTTAGGGTCCTCTCTCTCTCTGTAGCTTTGTATTGATACAGTACATATGCTCCATGTTCATTATACTTCTCTTTCACAGTCAATCTTACACTTGCTCCCCCTCTCCCTTTTCCCTCTCTCTATCATTGCTTGCTGGATTTGGCCTGTTCATCTTTAATTAATACCTCCCCCTTAATGTTAGATTTGCCTGAATTACAACACAAGGTCAGTGGAGGAGCTGCAGCTCAGCAGAGAGAGAAAGAGAGAGAGAAAGAAAAAAAAATTCTATTCTGTCAGGGCCTGGTCATAAAATGAAAAAGGTTTGCAGTAAACTGGCAAAATCCGTAAGGACTCCCTCAAACAGCATGGGTAAACAGAGGAGAGGAGAACAGACATAAACAAACCCAGAAGTAAGTCTGAGGCTAGCATCATTATCGCAGATATGTATCTCCAATATATGGAAATGGAACATAAGTGAAATGCCTCCAGCACTCGCTGTGTGGAAACGAGTGGCCTTACAGAGGACATTTGGCAGGCAGTTGTCGGATTGCCGCCCTTGTATGTGCGAGGGGAAGCGTGGAGCTTTTTTGTGTGTGTGTGTGCGGTGTATGCGGCACTTTGTCTTCAGTGTGACTGACTTAATATGGTAATGAACTGGAGTCAAAGGAGGAGGCAGCAAGTGCCTTACCTGTTACCGCTGTATTAGCACTTCAAAGGGGAAGACGGCAACATGCCACTGAGGATGTGTGCGAATGCCTGTTTGTCCCTCAGCAGGTGAGGAAACTGCATCTCACATGAGGAGCATCTCTGCAGTGTTTCAATAGCCTTTTATTTGGAAAACACACCAACTGTATTGCAAAAAATATGCTTTACATTATCTAACAGTCATTGCTACTCATAACTTTGACTTCTAGTAAAGGTTGCAAGTGAAACATTTAAAACTGTTTCATATGTAACCATTGTACAATGCTAGCTTGCTGTATGTGGCATGTACAGGCACCCTGCAGTTACACTATTTCAATCTGGTGTCACCTTCATGTGTAATTCAATGGGTAAATTGTATAAATCAAGAAAATCTACAAACAGGATAGTAAACTGCATATGTATATTTATACACACACACGCATACACACACGTGCACACACACGCACACGCATACACACACACGCACACGCACACGCACACGCACACGCACACGCACACACACACACACACACATACATATAACAAAATAAAGACACACTGATACATTAATCCATCAGCAAATTAAGTAAAGTGACAGCCTGGATTTAACTAAGTCACTTTGTTTTAATACAGCGCCTGATTTATCTAATAAAGGTTTATTCAATCATGTTAGTTGATTCAATAGCACTTCCCTTAAGATAGCCTGATGGTTTTGACTGAATCCAGCAGTGTGTGAGGTTTGTGTGTATATCTTTAGAACTGGGACTAGTTAAGAGTTCAAATTTTCTGTTAAAAAAGAATAGCTAGGAACCATGTGACCCTGAGAGATTTCACTTCTGGAATGTTTCACATCCAGATACACAAACAAATAAATGTAAGCATATAATCAAAAGCTTCTGGGAACATTCTGCTCGAAAACAATAAATTACAAGCAAAGCGTGCTGTTTTTTTTTTTTTCTTGTAAATATAACCTTAAGTTTTTAACATTTTTAGGCTGTACCATATTTTCCTCTAAAATATTTTCTATTATATTAATTCACTAAATAATTAACAAAGAGGGTAAAAATATCTCTTTTCAATGTTTATCATCCATATTACATGACACACATGACTACAAGACATCTGTTTGTTTTTAAAGAATGTGAAAGGCAAAACAACGAACCAAATGTTTTTTTGTAGTCTAAATATGCACAACACACGCTAAAACCGTAACAATGTCCAAACAATGCACAGAGCGATTTTGGGAGTCTCCAGAAACTTAATTTAAAAAATGTTCGGTGTCCAATGGCTGGCTATAATCAGACCACCCGTAATGTAATCATGGCATTGTCCGCGGCGGAGCTCAAGGAGGAGGGGGTGCATTAGCCCCTCTTCCTGCCGTCCGCCGACAGACTGGCCCGTTGTCTTCACAATTGCCTCCCAGCTGCTGGGACTTGTGAAAACAACAGAGAGCACTCTGTTGTCCGGCAGAAAGCGGGATTGTTATGAGGAACTTTACTGCGGGCACATGAGTGTGTTAAGACTTTAAAACACGCTCGGATGTCATGTGCACACCCAGTGACGGGCAAGAATAATTATGAAAAAAAAAACACACACACACACACACACACAAAAAAAAAAAACAACTACGTGTCTATGAGAAACGGTGCAGGACAGAATGACCCATTCATTGTGCTCCTTCGGGAATGTTCGGACTCTCCGTTGCCTTGAAAACAAAAAGGCCCTTTTTTGTGCTGCCGTGGGCTGAATGCTGTGCTTTGCCACCCTCGCCCTAAGAAAACACGGGCCCCCTTTCTGACGGCTGGCCGGACGCACACAGTAGACGCTGTTATGGCTGTCCTTATCCTTCACTGTGCCTGCTGCGGAGGCCTCAGCCAATGCAACGCCAACGCAAAGTACACGCAAAGCCGACGTTACGCAAACACAAAGGCAACACGACGGCACCGTCAATCCGATCTGAAGACAACGTACAGGCAACACAAGGAGAATGTAAAGCCAACGCAAATACCATGCAAAGAAAATGCAGAGCCAACGTGGCCTTAAAGGTACTAAACTTAACCTAAAGTTAAAGTAACCTAAGGTTACTGTAAACACAAAGACAATGTAGAACTGATACAAACAGTTTTGAGCAACATTAATAGGAAACAGAACCAGTAACAGACAGAAAATAAAGTCAATTTGAGGATATGTTCTTTGTCCAAAGACAGCTGTCTATAGGATTCTCAGACACTGAGAGTTAAGTACAGGCCAACAGTCCTGACCTGTACAGGGCTGTGGCTATTGAAGGCCATTTCTTTGTGCCAAATTACATAGTGTGTGTACTTTGTAGTCCTCTACTTTGTTTGAAGTTTCACATCTACTCTGTAAAGTACACTATAAGTACAGCAGATGCAGCAGTATTTCACAGAAAAAAAACAGGGAAAGTCATGTAATTTCCAGTAGTAAAGTCCAACTGATTTAGCATTTGTTAATTATTCTCACCTCTAGTGTGAGACCCTCTGTAAGCTGCAGGTTTTTGCCACACAAAACCAGCTCCCACAGCTTACTTTGGAAACCCCTCAGGTACCTAATTAATGACAGACTCAGGTGCGACTTCACACACTCTAACTGTTCATGCGACGGCCTTTCTCTCGATGGAGCCTCTTAATTAATACACCTAAACCGCAGAGGTGTTAAAGCACAAATCAGGGGTTACTGCGCCGCTGTTAACAACGAAGAACGCAAGGTTGTGTAATTAACATGTATAATTGACCCGTGTTTGTCTACATTCTTACAGCGAACAGAATGGGCGCATACATTCTTAGCATATGTTCCAAACAAGTGCGCCTTTGTCTCGACCTGCCCCTCGATCCCCACGACTCTGCTGCAGCTATTCCAGCGTGTAAGCGGGGAAACGTGTCTCACGGCAATAACATATGCAGCTCAGCTTTGCCAGTGTGCGCCAGCCAGGGCTGCTGGGTCTTGGCTGGATGATACCAGAGTGAACTCAATGATGGCTGAACTGTGAACATGTTTGCTTTTTACGAACAATACCGCTGAATTAATTAATCCAGTCCATATTCAATACACCCTACCCCCACACAAAATTAACCTGGACCTATAAGAGCATTAAAGTGAGATGTCTATTGTAAGTTAATATGCCAAAGAGAATCTCTGAAACGCCATTAGCAGCATCCCCCCAAGGCCTTAGCCACCGAAGCCTACCAAGCAATTCCACCCAGATAGCCCCCTCTGTTTATATTCATAATTTATGAATTTGTTTAAATAGGCCGGCAATATTACAGTTCCCCATTCATCCACTTAGCTTAATTTCCAAACCATCACGTCCATTGCTGAGGTTGTATCTATTAAGCCCTTTTTGTGCATCATTAAGTTTTAACTGGGTCCCGATAGCTTTATTGTTCAAATTGCGTATGAATTTATTTAACGTCAGCATTTCCTCTGGAACCTGACAAGAGCTCACATTTTATAACTAATTAAATTGATCCCACCCCCACCCGCCCCCCGCAGCAAAAGCCACTAAACGGAATTATTTGTACCCAAGTGTCAATATATTAAATCAAAGGGGTAATGAGTCAGGTCACTGCGTTCTTTTATCTTGAACCTTGCTCGAGCAGGTCCTCGTCAGCTAAACTATCTCTTCATATGGTGGACGTCCATTTGTAAGTGTCGCGTTGTGGGGCTGACGAGAATGTGATGGTTTGATGGGGTCTCCATAGGAGCAAGTGGGCACTCACTTGGGGGCAGTCCTTTGTGAGTGTTTGTTCTGTGAACACTTGGCACTTAAAAATAACAGCAGCAGCAACAACAACAACGAACAGAAACATTCTCCTATTATACTACTGATGTTTACGCGGCTCTGCTAATTGGGTATTTACACATTCTTTTCTAACAAAGTCTATTTCGAGCATCTTCGCGACTCGTTAATAAGATTCTATTGCTTTACATGTAATTTGCGGGTAGGAAACAACAGTAACAGCCTCTAACAAGAGAAAACTTAGAGCTGTTATCTTTGTTCGGTTAGCCCCCGCCCACACATTTATTTCAGGGTAATTATGAAATTATTCAGCATTTTGTTGCTGCTTTATGTGAACTTGTCTTGCACATAGAAGTGTGCCAAGCAAAATTCAGGATTTAATTATAAGTGGCGCGAATGAAATGGCATAGCCAATTGCTTGTGGGCTGATGATGAAGTACTGGTGCCGGTTTCGCAGTTGGTTTAGAGGCCATGCAATCATGCAATAAATGGCTGTAAATAATGAGGAAATGAACTTAGGTGGGGCAGGGAGGCAACGAGAGGTGGGGGACGGGCGAGTGTCAACAGAAACATGGCTTTTTCACCTTAACCTCGGCCAGACTGCAAAGGTAAACTGCACCTGCACCGATGACAGAATGGCGCCCTCTTTAAAGAGTGCACCGCGTGTCCCATCAAAATGAAAGGTCAAGCTGAATTGGAGTGGTCACTTCTCAGACCTGCTAATGTGCTGGCAGCAGTGATGCCATCCACATCTGTGTTTGTTTTGGTTGAACAGGCAAACGGAGAAAAACCGCAGAGGGGGAAGCAGGTGGCCTGCTTACCTGTAGACTCTCTGGCCTTTCACAGGAGGTGCAGCGTTTTGTTACCGTGTGTGTAAATACTGCAAAGGGAAGAGGGACCGTCGCTTTCTTTGAATAACAAACGTCTGCACAAAGGCGTCTGTGTTTAATGAAGACGCAGCTTTTGCCCTCACAAACACAGCCCCTTTTTAACTGAACTTCCCCTGTGAATTCTATCACCATTTTGCAACAGTGGAAAATGGGAGCGCTCTCTGAAATCTCAGATCCCTTATTAGGTACCCTAGCTATTGAGAACAGACTGTCATTATTCTCTAGTCAATGAAAATTTCAGAAAACTAGAAGAACTGGGATGATAAAATATATGGAGACAGGTCTGTTTCTAAAGGCAGTTCAGCGTACAATCAGCTACCTACTATATATCGTGCGCTGCAGAATGATTGACATAATCATCAGATACAAATGATAGATCTAAAGTGGATGTTTTTGTACGAAGAATAAACTAGTGTAGAAATTTGGCTTATCTTACAGCAACAGCAACTGACCAAACATGTAGTCATTTAGTCATGTAAGTCATTTAATTGCACTTTCTTAAATCAAATATTTACATGTCCTGGGAAAATAATGCATTTACCTAATGATGTGTTGAACTCCATGCCAAAAAAGGATGGCCGAGCACGTCGGCGCAGTTAAGAGAAGAATGCTACTGTAAATAAATATAAATGTAACTACGGGACATCCTTCACATTCATCAGTGTGTCAGACAGAAGAGTTATGCAAAGGGGGGGGTGGTGTTTGAGTGGAGCCATTAATTAGCCCCTTAGCGTGGCCGTACCCCAGGAATGCTTCCTCTGCTTCGGGCTCTGCTAAATCTCACCAGCCCCAGCCCCAGTCTCCGCAGCCTTTGTGGGCCTCGGGAAATGGTGCACATATGACAGAAATTAAGCCCTCGTTTAGGAAAGACACATGTCTGTCAAGTCCAAAGGAACAAAGGCGTGTCCCCTGGGCCCCCTAATCCACCCCCAGGGCTGACACTCATTCCGTTAGCAAAGCTTACCCATTACTGAGTGTGTATAAGACCAAATAAATCATTTCATCTGCCTCCGCGCATACACACACACACACACACACGCACACACACACACACGCGCACACACACAACCACTCACACACACACACACACACACACACACACACAACCACTCACACACATGCGCACGCATGCACATACATGTATACGCACACACAAACACACATTCACATGTGCACACAAGCACAAAGACACTCACAAACTTACTTGTACACACACACACACACACATTATGTGCCTGTGTGTGTGAGTGCGCTGTGGAGGTGGCTAACCCCAGAGTAATTAAACCACATCTTTAATCTGGGAGCTGTTGGCGGCCATTATTTAACCCTTGGAAGTCCCCCGCTGCTTCTAGACACCATTTAAAACCACATGTTAGGAAACCTTTTCCGCTTTGAAGTGCATACTGACAATATGGCACCAGCCCCTCTAAACATGGAAGCAACATTCTTGTAGAGTCTTCCGAGAATGTTGCCAATGCACTTTGTGTGCATGTACTTGACTTCCTTGAACTAACAGTGTTTTCAAAATAAGAACTGATACAGTCCGCATTATGCTGACATGTTTTCAATATAAGGGTATCCTGTTATTTTCCCCCAGCACTGAGGAATTTAAATCACTTCTTGGCACTGCAAAGACCTACACACTACTGTTCTATAAATATATGTTTCATTATCACCAGGAATCACCAGGGATCTTTCCAGCAGTAAAGACTGAACTGTAGGGACCTATAATGTGTCTCCCTTTAACTGAAAGTGCAAAGCTTGTTCTGTGTCAAAGACTCTGTGACGCCTTTACTGTACCAGCTTTAGAGTGCAGTATGACCCTCAGAACTGCAGAGGAACCGAGTTGGGGGAGACTGGGTGTTGGCCTGGTGCGAGCTGGATATAGGCTTGGTGCAATGTGGGGGTAGGCCTGGCATAAGCTGGATGTAGGGTGGGCATTGGCTGGTGAAAAATGAGTGTAGGGTGAGAGTAAGATGTGTGTAGTTTAGGTGTGGAGTGGCGTAGGCTGGTTGTAAGATGGGTATAGGCTGGGAGCAGAGCTTTGTGGGCTGGGTGCAGGCTAGCAGACAGAGGGGAGGGAGAGAGGGCCGGAACAGAGCCACGTGGAGTTCCCTCAGCACAGTGGGAAGAAGAAAAGCAGGTCTGGATCTGATAAGTAGAACCAGACCTGTACAATGATAGAGTGTTTAAGGCCACAGAATTAAAGAAAACATTAACAGCCCATGCACCACTGGCCAGCCTGAATAAATAAATCCCGGCCTCCATCAAGTGACACTTATTTTGAACGAGGGAGCCACAGTCTATTTCTGTGTGCAAGTTATTACTGTCAGTATAAACTTATGAGTCATGTTAAAGCTTGGTGTCTTTGTGGAAAAGTGTCTCAGTGAAAACAAAAGAACGGTTAAAAGAACACCAGAATCCTTTCCTCATGCTGAAGCTGTTGGCTAGAGAATAAGAAAATTTAGGCCATCCACAAGCCTCAAATTCATGGCTGAGCACAGGGCTGTCGGCAAAGTTTCATACAATCATCAGCATATAATAAATGTGATTAAAAATGGCTTGTTAGTCATGAGGTAATTAATTCTTCAACTGGACTCGTCTGGTCTGTCTGGACACATTATTTCTCTAAATGTGTAAGCCTTCATAATGTGTGTCTCTGTGACCTGAAAGTATGCATTGCTAGTTCTGTGTCTGATTCTGTGTCACTTTAACTGTACCAGCTTTAATATGCAGAAATACCTGCAATGATGTTGTCTAACACTAGAGAGACACAACAGTTCCAATGTATAATGTGGAGCACATATATGTACTGTATAAGCCTCACTGCCCAGGCTGTGTGCGTGTGTGTGTATGTGTGTGTCTGTGTGTGTGTGTGTGTGCATTCACGCTCCATCACACACAATACAGGGGAACAGTCCTCTCTCCACACAGATGTCTTCATCCACAGCCCCCTGTCTAACTCAAGAGGAAAGAGGGCCTCTGCTGATAGAACTGGCCTTGAGCTACACATAGACATGGGCAGTCAAGGATTTAACCGATAACATTCGATTAATCTCTCATCAAAATCACTTTAAACGTGTGACAGAGGACAGGATGGAAAAAAAAGTCAGTGACCTTGAAAGGAATTGGCCTTGTAATATTACAATCATAGAGCACTCTCAAAGCAGACTACAGGCCGCCCCCATTTTTCTGTCATTAAGTATAGTAAACTATTCTGGTGAATAACGGTTGAAACTACAGGCCCGAGAAGAAGCACGGGGGGTCCCTATGTACTGTGGAATAAATCCATTAGGCTCATTTTCACTCATCAATTCTTCACCCAGTGAGACTGCCAAGTCATAAGCCTGTCGAAATATCACTCTCCAAAACATGTGTGCTAACATTTGGCCAACAACACCTCAAGATCGTTTTATGAACTCGTAGCTCATTTCATAGACTGCTGCTCATGTTGCTAGCATATGCCGTCCTGTCATTCGCCCCTCTATAATTAGTAAAGCCATATGAAAGGGGCGACTCGAAGTCAAATGCTAAAATAAGGCTCATTTGTTTCTATTGGGGGGAATCAGAAGTGGGTGCAGTTGTCAAGGAGACGAGACTGTCCTAAACACTCCGACAGAAGCCTGGCGTTCCGGGTGACTGGTGCAGAAACTAAACAAACAGGCCTGACACGGTCGCTGCTGAGTATCTATTTTCGCTGGTCTGTTAAAGTTAGTGGCTTTGCGTGGTTTTGTTTGGCCGGTTTTGCAGATTATGTAAGAAATGTTCTGTTACAGGAGGACTTATTTCCTGTTGCAGATTAGATTTAATTCAACATTTGCTTTTAATTGTCCACAAGTCCCCTCTTTCCATTCCTATTGGTGTTTTTAAGTTCAGCCTTGAATCCCACTACAATAATCCCCTCCCTGCTAGGAATTAGATACATGCAGTATGATATTTAAGCAGAAGAAGCAGCTATGGGGATAAAAGGGGAGAAAAACCTTGAGCTTAAACATCTGAAAAGCTCCAAATGCGGTAATCAAAACATCTGGTATCTTAAAACAAGTGGCACTGTCTGCCCCAAGGACAAAGACTCAATCTCTCCCTCTCTCTCTTTCTCTCTTTGAATAACTGATGAAAAGAGGTTGTTTCAACTGGATGGTTCTGTCTAGACCTTTCCCAGCACTCTTAAAAAAGACACCCTGAATGTGCAGCATGTTAACAGGGGCTGCCTGATTACCATCCTGTTGCTTTTGTGAGGGCCAAATCCATCCAGTTGGTCCAGTTGGGCCATCAGATGTGATGAAGTGACATTATTGATAACTTTGGGGGGGGTTGGGAGCAATCCGCCCCCAACCCAAACAGCAGGATTTTTTTCATGTCTTTGATGTGTGTGTTTTAATGTTTAGCACACGCAAACAGCAGCGTAACCTAAGTCAGAGTATTGTTTTACCACAGTTCTCCACGCTCATCGCTCGAAGGCTTAAAGCTTGCTCTGAGAATTAATGAACTCCAACTTGTTTGTTAAAAGGAGTGGTCGTTTTTTTTTTTTTTTTTTTTTTTTTAAGAGAAAGCTCTAATTAAAACAGAGTGCTGCCACTGTGTAGTACAACCTCCAGGGACACAGAGTGTCCATTTAGGGCCTGGAAAAAAAAGCTTCCTTTCACTTGTCTTTTTGGTGCACCGTCTTTACAACCGACAAGAGCAAGCAAAGACCTTGTAAAAGTAGGACAAGAGGAGAGAATAATCAAAAAGGACGACTGCTGTGAAGTAAGAACAAATGCGCAAAACCTCTGAAGACGATAACAAAAAATATTTATATTTTCCAAACGTCAGAGAAGAAAACAAGAAAAAAAATGGTTCAGACAGCAATGAAATAGTTTCCTTTGAGCCGCGAAACCTATGCTTTTGGGTCCGGGCTGGACATGTTCTGATGAATGCACCGCGTTTGTGTAAACTGGACGTCTCAGATTGTAACGAGCAGATGGGGGAAGTATGCCGGGTCTTTTGTTTAATTGTAGGGGTCAAATTCCGATAAACAGTGTTGCAGCAGGCCAGATGATCACAGGGGCATCTCACACAGACAGAGAGAGAGAGAGAGAGAGAGAGAGAGAGAGGAAACCGCCTGCTTTTTGAGAAATAGAGAGACCAATACTGGTAGGGTCTAAAGAGAGATATATCTCTGCAATGCCCAAATGGTCTGCTTTTTGTACTCTTATTTGCCACATTGGTCAGGTTCCTTATGGGAGGGAGGCTAAACTGGAAGAGTGTGTGTGTGTTGGTTGTATGTATTCAATAGATACACACTGATTACGGTACCTCAGGACCCTGATCTCTTCCGTTCCCCGGGGGGGGGGGGGGGGGGGGGGGGGGGGGGGCTCTTTACTGATGAAGTGGGCTTCAAAAGGAGCCACTAGGAGAGCAAAGCTGAGATGGATCATTTCTCAGTGTCAGTTGTAAATGCTCATGTGGGTGGAGCTATGTGATATGAGAGGCAGCTTCCAATCCAGTTTGGGATTACAGAACGACAGCAAGACCACACTCCTGCTGGAAAACGAGCTGGACCGGGTACGGTAGAGAGAGACAAGCTTGGCTGTGAACAGCGCCGAGAAGCAACGGACTCATTACAGCGGAGGGAAGCAGTGGACTGGGGGCAGCAGAGAGACGCGGCGCACTGGGTACAGTGTCTCGTGTCCACGTGGTGACCGTGGGCGGAAGGGAAGGCCACTGCTGGCTCAGGCATCCCCGCTCGCCTTGCGTTTGATGTGGATTCGAGTTGGGCGACGACCGTGACCGCAGCGCTAACCGGGCGGTCCAGCACGCAGCCTGGGTGGCCTCTAAACGGTCCTTGCTATAAAACCACACGGCCAACGGGACTCCGCGCACAGGCGTTCTCCTTACCCCGCGCGCACTGGGGTTTCTTCTCCGTGCAGCTATGTCTGAGACCCATCATTTCAATTTCTCTTGATTCCGTCTATCGTGTGCACACTTGCTCTGCCCTCTTCCATTTGCATGTTTCATTTTGCATAATCACTTAAGGGAAAGAAGGAGAGCACTCCACTTTGGAGAGTACACGCTCTGAAATGACCCAGCATATGTCCACACTCGCTCTTCCCAACATAATCCTCCAACAAAACACACACAGTCTAACTGTACCTTATTATTTTTTTTTTTTAAATGTACTTTAGATAATTAATAAATGTTTATAAAAATCCAGGATCACTCCATTAATGTCAACACAGAGGCACTTCAAGAAGAGTTAATCTTGTTAACAACGCATCAAAATGCACAAGAGCTTTTCTGCTTGTACTCGGTAAACTCTTGCCTGGTGGACCGCCGCACTGTCAAAAACCACATCAATCAGCTGGGCTGGATCATTTTAGAGACAGTTGCCACCTTTTTTCAAGCCCCTGACCTCGAGGCACTTTTCCACAACCATGAAAACATGACTCGCTAGGTGTTAGCATGGTTTTTTTTGTTGTTAATTAGGAAGTGCTAATTATTCTCCTCCCTTTTTACCCCTCCCAAGAATAAGCTAATTATCATGTGACCTGAATGGCAAGAGACACCGAGAATGCAAAGCAGACGGTGACAGTGATTTTTTTTTCTTTTTTTCTGAAATAAACCATAATGATAATGGTACCATAATGACAACCATTGTACCAGCCTAAGGAGTGTCTACTATGTCACTGGTCGAACAGCAGACAGTGATGCACCACACTGGACAGACTTTAAAGTACCAATGACTGGGTCACTGGATCACGTCATGGCCCCAGCTGGGGTGTGGCATGGGCTGAACACAGTCTGGGCTGCATGGGCGGGGGTTGAGGGTGAGCGTTTGGACACTGACCTGAATCTGCTGCTGGAGTAGGTTGATTTTGTGCTGTTGCTGCAGAAGCTGCTGCTGTTGCCTCGCGATCTGGGGATGAGACAAGGGACGGAGCAGAGAGAGCCAAGGGTGAGAAACACAGTCAGCCTGGAACTTAAGCGGCACAAGGACACAAAGAAGTTACTGTCTTTGCAGTATCCAAAAAAAGTGGGCTGAAAAGAATGGTTAATGTGTGGCAATAAAGGCTGTGGATGTCTTCTACCTTTCTGACTGCACATTTCCATTAAAACATCGAGTGACTCAGTGCCTGCGTAATTAGACACCCTTTCTGTGAATGGCTTCCCACAATCCCCGTTGCTCAGCTGCGCCTGTGGCGCTGCTGGGCCTGGCCAGGGGCCCGCTGCACTCGCAGAAAGCAAACCCTGGGGTCAGGGTTAAAAACGGAGCGGGCCGAGCACTCAGGAGCCTGACAGCTTGAATAAACAGCAGAGGAGAATCCCTATACCTGACACAAGCCAGCAGGCTTAGGCAAACTGTGAGCTAGTTACTCCACCAGCCCAGAACGGACTGCATGTGAGGTGACAGAACTATTAACGTGTGCACAGCCCAATGAAGAATCTAGTGCAGGGAAACATCACGCCCGTGGGTCGTTCATTGTTTGAAACAGCCCTGTTAGCGCTTGCTAGAATCCACCACGACACAGAGGGGAGCTTACAGGAGCAGAGCAGGGCAGATAAAGACAAGACAAGCGCTCTGTGAGATGACACGCAACCAGCGACGTACAACAAAGCCCCGCATCAGACAGCACTCACACCCATACAGGCTCCCGGATCAGCTTTAGCACTCGAGAAGGACAGACGCACCGCTTGTTTTCCCCATCGACTGGTTTGGGGGGTGGGGGTGGGGGGTGCCGATTAGGAATGGGATGGGATGGGATGGGGGGTGCGGAGATTGACGTGTTTATGGCTGCGATGACTGGCGCGGGTGTGCGCTCGCCGACGGCCCGGCCGGAGTAGGAGCGGTCTGAAAGGCGGCTGTCAGGGGGGCCTATCACCAGCAGATGACTGACAGGGCCGTGCCGCGCCGGCGGTCTGTTTCCCCGGCCCCTCTAACTACAGGCTCGCTTCATTGAGCATGACAACCTAGTTTTAAGTGTCATTTGATTTTCATTTTCAAATATAATTACAAAGTGTTCACTGTAAGATATCACTCGTCTGCAAATGTGTCAGGATTAATTTGTGCTGGCTGCCTCACGAGTGTCAACAGTTAATTACTGTTTCGTGTCTGGATGGCTAAATGACATTCTAACTTCTGGCTGCTTTAGGGGTTCTTTTTTTTCCTTACAATGTTCTCCCATCCTCTTCTCCATTAAAGCCCAAGTCTGCGCTCTTACACACGATGGCAAATATTAAGCCACATTAAATATCTGCAATCAGTATTCATTAAAATCATCTGAGCATACAATATGCCACTTCCCCATAAAACACGGTTTAACTGAAGCGATAATCCCGATTATAATGTCACATTCTTTAAAAGTGTACATTAATTTCATATATGTAAAGTAAGTTTGACTCCATTCCAGTGTGGCCGCTACAGCAGAATTCCATTCTGTTGAATTATTGATTGCAATTAGGAAGGTTAGCAATAAAAACATGTGAGTTTAGTACAGATCTTTCCTCATTCGCTTTCAGACGTAAATGTGAATCAAGGCCTGCGTTAATTCGCTGATTTGTACCATATGCCTCATTTGTTCGATAGTTACTGCTGATTCAAAGCTGAGAATATTCTAATGTGGATTAATTTATATGTATTTATAGCTATCTGATGTCCACACTGAATAAAACATTTCATTCAAATATCCTCCGCAATGATGAAACAACTAATGCGTGCATTTTTCACACTGTGCACAAATATCAAGAATAGCACTCAAACATAAAGGGAAAAGAAATCTCTGAAATTTTAACAACTGTTAAAAAGAATTTTATAAATAAAGACCAAAATGTCTGTTTTAGTTTGAGATGTTAACACAACAAAATGCATAGGAAATCTAGGACTTTAAATGATTATATTTTAATGATGGGTTTAAAAATGTTTAGTCATTACTTTGTTGAAATTATTTTCTTTCTGTAAACTTTATGACTTGCAGATCCAATGTGTGTGAAGGACAGAGTTTGGCTTCCAGAGAGACGGAGAGAGATGGACAAAGGCAGAGTGCAGAAATGAGAGCAACAGACAGTCAGACAGACAGACAGGCAGGCGGACAAAGGATGAGAGATACCATGTCAGTGGAAGAGACAGAGACACCTCTGACGTACAGACAGACGTACATGTAGACAGAGATACAGACCAAAGACAGCAGGACAGGGGAGAGACAGAGTAATAGGAGAAGAGAGGTAGAGACACATCAGAACAGACAAACATACAGACAGAGAGACAGATAGTGAGACAGAGAGAGACAGTAATAGCAGTAGAGGCCGACAGACAGATGGAATTCTTTGTAGGCACAGGCTACACAGGCACAGGCTGATCTTTGATCAGTTTTAGTCTCTTCACATAACGAATGGGACTAGGATCAAGGATGGGGACGAGCTGATCCTGGATCAGAATCCGCGGACTCTGCTCACCTGCTCCTGCTGCTGGCGGGCCAGCTCCATTTGCTGACGCTGCTTCTCCATCTGCGAGGCGGCCAGCTTCTTCTGCTCATCATGGGCGGCCAGGAGCTGCTCCCGCAGGCTGATCAGCTGGGTGATCATGGTGGAGAGCTGGCGCTCCTTCTCCGCCAGGCTTTCAGGGGTACCTGCCAGGTAGAGAGAGGTAGCCATGGGGGTCAGAATGAGGCGCTGTCTCACTGGAACTGATTTCTCAACAAATATGTTTACTAAAACTCCCCAACCCTTGGCTGGATCCAGTTAAGAGCCCAGCTTTGATTCACCCATTACCCATATCATAATAATGAAAATCATTTGTTTGCAGGCAAGGAAAGAGGGTGAGCTGTAAAACCTGTGCAAAGAGAGAAGATGAATATATCTCTCCAGTGTTCTGTTTCTAGGTAGCCAGTTACATGACTTCCAAGCTCTGGCGGGTACAAAAAAAAAAGAAAAAGAAACACTCTGTTCTTTCTCTACTGCTTTATTTCTTAATAATTGACTGATACAATGGAGCTGTTATTGCTAAACAATGTAAAGCTGTCCAACATTACGCTGGAAAATTGAGCAAACGAAGCATTTCAACAAAATACCTCCTTGCACTCTCTGTATCTAAACCGAAAAATCAATTCCAGTCATCGGACACAGCGCTGGCCAAACAAAAGGCGACCGTGTCAATTCATTGGATCCACTGAGCACAATGTGCGGAGTCAGAGGGGACAAAGGACCCGCTGGCCTTCGATTTTTTTTTTTTTGCTTTTTTTTTTTTTGCTTTGAATTTTCCTGGAAATGGGGCGAGCACACAAACAACTTTTAGACAGTAAACACTGCCTATTGATGATTAATAATAGCACGTGTTCGCATCCTCCGAGCGCAGAGAGGAACAGTGACAGCGTGCCAGTCCTTCAACTTAAATCACTCCTTCCATTATTCCTAATTATGTCTCCTCCTGTCCGTCTTGAGAACATGAAAACAAACCCAGCTAATAATTAACACTCTCGCGGCGTGGCTTTTGACGTTGTAGCAACATGTCAATCTCGCTACTGTTAACCTCTGCGAGCGTCTGTGTTCTTTTCCTTAGCAACACTTCCTGAAGGTGAGAGCCTGAGCACCATTCATTAAAGTGCGAGTCAGTCATGCAAACCAATGAAGGCACTGGGCTCCTCCTCAATGTTGCCTAGCTGTGACAATACTGAAGATACTGAAGGAGACACTGCCTTGTGTCTTATTGCTTGCTTTGAAGTATATTCTCTCATTTGCTCACTTAAGTTCAATGAGACAGTGTTGTATTTTTTAACATGGGAATGATTACAACACACCTACTGCTGGATTTGATGACCGTGTGTCCATACCTTTGGTTTACTAATAAATGCAAGTGGTACCTTTTTAATACAAATAGAATACATCATTCATTTTGCTCTGAGCAAAAACGTTTGTGGTAGAAAACTAACGCTTGAAATTATCCACGTGTCAATTTAAAGACAGAAGTTTAATGTAGTGGTTAGTAAATTTCTACAGCTACTTGCTGTTAAAGTAGCAAAGCTAGTATGGAGTAAGTAAGAATATAGCTAGCAAGCAGGTAAGCATGCGCATTGTGAATCTTGCATTCCAAGGTGACCTTTACAGCTAGCCGTCTATATAATTTTTCAATACAGAACACACACCTGATGTGCACAGATCACACATCTACCCTTTATAACAAAACTAGCATTAAACCACGAAAGAGTAAAAAATGTAGCGATCGACTGCTAGTTTTTTGCGTTGCTAGGAAATTGTTTTCCACTGATTTTAGTTGCCATGCTGGTGTCGTAACGCCGGAGGGGTTAATACCGCTCAAACATTCAGGGAACGTTTCTGTGGACTGCTCCCCCTCTCCTGGTTCTTCTGAACCTCATTCCGTCAGCCGCCCTGTGACACGTTAGGGTCGCGCTGCCTATGCAATGACTTCATTAAAAGTGCGAAGGTTACAGCCGCAGTTTTTTTTTTTTTCCTCGTGCAGCTCACAGCTTTTCGTGCGATGGCGAGGAAGGAACAGGATTGTTCCTGGTGAATAGGGGACCTGTCAAAGCGGGTGTGAGGTGGCAGATTAGTGACAGACAATGAGACATCCTCCCAGTGTCACCGCGCCCGCATCCTCGCGAACCCCTCCGCGGCAGCCGGTAATGTGTTGGGGTGATGGCACCGCCTCTAATGACTGCGGGGCCCGCTCTCCGCCGTTATTACTGAGGAAGCAGGCGCAGACACCTCTGCGTTCACATCCCACTTTCAAAGGGGGTCACTTCCACTGTCTGTAAACCCACACGACTGCGCTTCAGACAGATTGCTTTACTCTCTGTGTGCTTGCAAATACAAAGAAACAGACAAACACAACAGAAGCACAAACAGCAATTTGACTGGTATCAGAAAAGCATCTATACAATGATAACAAAAACACCAACACCAATCAATGCGTGAACCATTGATTATCAGACAGCACAATGAGGTAGCAAAAGGTTTTGACCATGTTTTTTTTTTTTTAACCAGCTGTGTAGCTGTTCTTCTGACGGCCACACAGAGTAACAGCAGGTACTGGATGAGTGTCTGGGAGCTCCAGTGACATTGCTGTATCGCCACCTAATCAATGCTAAGTGGTCCTCCCATTGACTTACATAGCCAACATAATTGCCAGTGAGAGGCAGGGCAGTAACTCACCCTCCTCTCAGCCCTCTTCTCTGGCGCGCCCGCGTGAATCCAACAAACTTATGTTTGCACACACACTGTAAGGGCAGAGAGAGAAGGATCCGTACAGTATGCCTGGCCCCTGGCCAGACAGTGTTAAATTCCTTCCTGGGTGTCTTTCTGCATCCCCTGGCCACATCTGTCTTGAGTTTCTCCGTGGACTCCCCGGGGCCCACTCCAGTTCAACTATTTTAATTTGACTAAACACCTGATTTATTTTATCACTGCGATGAGGAAGGCAGTTTGTCTTAATAGGCCCTGTCAACCTCCAGCCCCATTCAGAGCAATTTACTGGCAGCCTGGTGCAGCGGCAATGGAAGAGAGCTGCAATTCTCCATTTATCCTCCTCAAAAACACAGCACCTAAAAGCGGCTATTCACTGGTGCTGTGTGTGGTTTCAGAGGGCTGAATTGGCTTCTTATTCACCCCACTACACTTGTTGTGAATGGCTTATCTGTAAAATTGATACATTTGCCACCGATTTTATTAACCTTTGGCTCGGTCCATGAAGGGGTGCATTTATAAGGTGGCGGCGGCTTGGATCTGCCGAGGATCACCGGTATCAATACTACAGGAGGCTGGGGGAGTGGGTGTGTCTGCCCCATGATATATGAAGATAAAGGGGGGGGGCACTGGGGTGGAGGTTAGCCTGTTACCTGTGGCACGGAGAGGCAGGGAGGAGCCCCTCAAAGCTGGGCGGGTAATGTTATAGAGCAATAACTCAACCCCCCCGCAACACCCCCTCCCCCCCACCCCCCACTCCCCCATTCCCCCACTCCTATGCCCCATGTCTGAGGGGCCACAAAGGACAACAGTGGAGTCTCCCAACATCTGGACCCAATACTGCTCCAGGGTCACATCTTTGATGTTCGGTTTAAAAACATACTGTTCCAATGCCGCTGATACGTACAGGGGCTAGATTAAAGAATAGAAGCAGCAACTATAAAGCATGCGGTGTTTTTTTTTTTTTTCGAGCCAGAAAGAAATATATTGTCTTGGAAAGCTATCTGAACTACTGAAACCAAAAATATGTCCAAAACCGTTTAGAGACTGACCCATATCAGAAGCCGTTTCCAAAATGAATAATCGGAGGAAATATAACCAGTTGTGACCCATTCAAATAATAACGCTTATTTCCATGAAGAAAAATGTCAGTCATCAAAGTAGAACACACACTACTACTACACACACACACACACACACACACACACAAAGTAGAACACACACTACTACACACACACACACACACACACACAGACACACACTCATGCTCACACATTCACCCACACATGCACAGGTAAACATAAAACTAAGTGAATTCACAGAGCTTAGTATGTAGCAGCTGCAGTTGCATGGCAGTCAGTGCATAGTGGACTGTGCAAAGCGGGATCAGTGTGTAATGGTCAGTATATAGGGACTGGATTGTAGCTGTCAGTGTATAGTGATCAGTGCATAGGGGTTGATGCATAGCGATTAGCATGCAGTGTCTCATTATGTAGCGCCCGGTGTGTAGCAGTCATTGCACAGCGGTTAGTGCATAGCTTGTCATCACGTATCAGCCGGTACATAGTAGTTAGCATGTAGCGATCTGCGTGTACCGGTCACTGCGTAAGCGGTGGGTGCGCGGCAGTCGACGTGCAGACAGGCAGAGGCGGCTGTGCATGCGGAGTGGGAGCTGCGCTGTGATTGGGGGACACAGAGGGAGCCCGGAGACCGTAGCCCGGGGGCCTCGCGCGGGGAGCGCTGGCTGCACAAACACTAACAGAATATTAACAGAGGGCTCATTGTTTTGATGTTGGGCTGCATTGTGGAGGGGCCGGGGCAGCTCCCCACACAGAGAAAAGGCCACGTCTGCCCTCCGCTCCCGCTCTCCTGCCCCACACACTTTTCCTCCTCTATCTCTGCCCTTGTTTTTTCCCTCTCTTTCTTCCTCTTTGCTTTTTTTCTCCGCATTTGTCGTTGACACGTCTTTCATTTTGTGTAACCCCTACGGTTAGGACCGCTTTATCGGTTTGAACGGCGAGGTAATTTATCACGTGGAAGAGAAAAAAAAAAAAAAACGCCGTAATAAAAATAAAAGGATGATTAAAAACTATCAGGGGAATTTTTTTCAGGGCCAGAATGTATTTGCAGCTTACATAATAAAGTGATGTATTTGCCTGCCACTTGAGGAATTTCTGAAGATTAATCCAGTAACAATGACTTCTCATTCTCATGATAATGTCTTACCATACCAAACACATCCAGATAATCCAAAATAATGACATTAAGGAGTAAAAAGAATCAGGCGCCTTTGCACGTGCAACCATGGACCAGGTCTACATGTTCAGAGCGAGGGAGCCAACAGCTCCGGACAATGCATGTGTTTTTTTTTTTTTTTTTTGGCCTGGTTTCGTGTAAAACTTTTCTTCCTGCACTGAATTATGGATCCGTTTTAAAATGCCGATAAAAGTTTTATTGGACAGAGAAGCTCAAGAAAGACATCCGCCTCGTCTGACGGGGAGCCTGACAAAGAGGCCCGTTCTTGCATAATGCATGGCTTTTAATAGCCCTCCGCGTAGTGCACACTTGTAAAGGTGTCTCCTCGCATCCCGTTTCCTGTCGGAAGACGGACAGCGCGTAGATGCCCTCCCTGGTAAATAAACTGTGCAGGTTTTGGCAGATCTAATTTGTTGTGACATTCCGAGAGCATTTATTTTCCCTTGCCCCCCAACCCCCACCCTGCCTACCACCGCACCCCCCCCCCCCCTCTGAAACCACCACCCCCTCCCCTCCGAGCTCCTGTTTCAGAGGAAAGCGGCGACACAATAGTGGCCTGAAAGGGGAGCCTATTTGATCCGCGCTGTCCAGAGGCCAGGCGTTCCGCGGCCCTCCACTCACATCAGATGCGCTGTGAAGTCGCCACATCTAAGGCGACGAGAGCCTCTGTGTTCAGCCTTTACCTTTTTTTGATTCCGGCCCCTTTTAAATGTCACAAAGGAGGCCAGAAAACATCAACCAAATAAACAGCTAAATAAATAATAACAGAAAAAAACTGAGGCAAGGGGTGGGGTGGGGGGAGGACGGGGGGGTTGGGGGGGGGGAGCGAGGATAAAAGGCACTTTATAGGGGTGCGATTTGTTCGGTTCCACCCGGCCCCCCATCCTTCCCCCTTCACCCCCCCCCCCCTTTCCCCTCTCCTCTAATCAAGCAGTCTCTAATTTGAGTTCCAAGTCCAGCACCGGGGAAAAAGGAGGCAGCTTGTTGCTTTGAAGGGTCCCGAGTGAATAACACAGATAAAAGATTCAGCCACTAAAAGAGGACGGGGGGAAAAAAAGCACGAATCACAAAGCGGCCTATTCTCTCTGGCGCCTTTGGACAGGACAGCTGAACCATTATGGCTAAGTTCTGAATGACTTTTTTTTAACGCAGGGACACTGGAATTTCTTTGTCTCTCCATCAGTCGGCCGTTGTGGATGCTCCCATATGCTGCTGGCCCCTCCTGAGCAAATGAAGACTTCTCTAAAAGCGGCGATTGTGCCGGGCCGTGTCCGGACGCGGGCGGCCACACATAGCTGGCATGCCTGAAGCGCTGGACACACGGGAGGAAGGTGTGCACTTCTGAGCACACTGCACACCGAGGGCCATTTCTTTCCTGCACACGCACACGCGCACACACACTCACACACACACACACACACACACACACACACACACACACAAAGATCCACGGCAGCACTCTGCACCTCAGCTAGAACGCTGAGAAGTGCTGATTCCCTCGTCCTTCAAGGGATCTACTGCTGCTTTCTGTGTTCTGTGGTGTGCGAATGTATGCGTTTTTAAGCACAGGAATCTCTTTCGGAATGATCATGTGATTCCCCCTGCTTCAACACTAAAAGGTCCACCGCCAAAACACTTAACAGTGGACCTCACAGTATACGGACAGCCAAATGACATGCAACACGCTAGCAGGTTCTTTAAATATATTCAATCTATGTAATTCATTCAAGCTTCTAAATTATTAAATTCTTCACGTACAGCCTATGATTAATTTCATTATTTTATGCGATTCAGTAGCTGAAGTGTCATTCCTGGCTCTCGTGTGCTGACAAGCTGAGAATGGAGACAGCAGAAGCTGTGAATCTGACTGTTTATCGTCCGAACAATCAAGAGGATGTCTGGCTCCTTCTGACGCAAATACAATTAAATAAATGATACATTTATTTCCTTCCGCTGTGAAAGCACTACTTAATAACCCTGCGGTGATGATAAATACACAAAAAATTGAATTCTGTCTGCAGGGTGGGGGGAAAATTTGTATCATTTTTACAAGGATTTTTCAATTAATGAATTGAACGCCAGTTCATTTCTGGAAGTGACTGAGTCGGAAATGGAACTGACCCCGACTCCAACTTCCTGCTTGCCATGTCTTTGTCACAGTCCTGCAGCCATTGGAACTAACCCAGAAAGTAACAGCACAGAAACGCGAAAAAACGGAATCAAGATGAGCTGCATTATGTTCCCGAATCGCTCGTCTCTTCGAGAACTGAAACATACGGTGATAACGGCCGTAATGGCGAAGCGTGAAAAATTCCACCCGTGTTTTGAGCAGCGACCAACATGTTTCCTGGCCCCCGAATCTTGACAATACGAGCAACAGCTGTTTCACCTGGCTTCTGCCTGCTGCCCCCGATATGATATAAGCCTACTAACCCTGCCAGCAAAGCGTCATTAGCAAACATAAACCAGACCTCACTAGCTCATGTCAGCTTATGGCAGCCCAAGTTATTAATCCCCTGAACATTAGAATGCAACAGGAAAACACACCATCGCAGCTCAGAACCAATCCATCAAGCGGAAAAACAAAGACAGGCACGTACCTGATTTAAGGAACAAAAACATTTACACGTTAATTTTCTGTTTTTTTTTTTCCAGTAAATAAGAGGACCACTGTATTCTGAAGCAATTGACTCTGTTTGCGTATGTTAATAAGGGTGCACACTGGCATGCGGGACGCCACAGGAAAATGAATATGCTGTTGGGTTTGAAAGAAAATCTGGGAGGGAGGCCTGAATGCATTCCGAAAAGCAAATATCGCCAGTCTAGCCTCTTTATCTGGGCTTTCTGACTTGCATTCCACACACATTTTTAAAGGCTTTTTTCATAAATTGCTTGGTTGACATTTGGCAGGACACACAAATTGTGACAAGAGGGTATTCAATAACAGCACGGTCGAACACTTCTGAACACACACCATTTTGTATTGATGTCGGTAGTAATATTCATGTTCTGACAGAGAAAAATTTAAAAGAAGACACTTTGTGTCTATATCATCAGATAAACAACTGCATCTGAGTCAAAATCCACAGAGTCCTAAAAAAGGTACTGTATCTTTACATCAGATAATTCACTCCATCACAGTGAAGCATGGAGGAAAGAGTGAGATATTATTACAGATCTCCACAGCTATTATGCTGATGTCTCAAAAAAGAAAATGTCAAATGACAAATTCAACGTTAATCCATTTTAAATAGATTTGAGAGACAATAATGCATAACAGGGTGTGATGAAACCATCATTGAACCATGGTACTGTACAGCAGATAGCGTGCATATTCATTGTTAAAGTTAACCTTGACTGACACACATGTGATACAGTCTGAGAACACCCATTAACCTTTCGGGGCATGGGTGGCGATACCTTGATCTCCTGCTGTTTTCATCAGAGGAATGATACGCGGTGACCCTGATTTACGTCAACAGCAAATGCATGCCAATTCCCAAGGCTTAGCTGACCTCAGTCTGGAAAAAGGCTGAGCCCAACACTGAATGGGAATAGTTCTTTTTGTGCTGACCCCCACGATGGGGTTCATGTGTCCCCACAAAAGCCGTTACTCTCCTGTGTATATATATCCCTGTGCATCTTTAACTGCCCCCTTGTCTTCCTGCACCTGGTCACAGGGAAGTTTGCTTGGTTTGGGGGTTGAGGGCTCGCTGTAGTTGGAAATCCGGGGCGCCTTGCACTAGACAAGCCCAGCCACATTCAATGCAGATTGAAAGGCTTTACTCGTCTGTAAGGATGTCATTTGCCACTGTGGCTGAGCCCCTTACGAGGGTTTAATTCTGGATGTTCTTATGAGCGAAAAGAGGGTGGGCTGGTCATTAAAATGATGTCAACTGGAAATTGCTTTACGCTAAATCGTTTTTCGAATTTCCCGAACAGCCTTTGAAAATGCTTCAGAACAAATACACCATTAAATGTCTCATAAACTAATAAAACAAAGGATGACAAATGACAAATGAATGATACAATATAACATGATAAAAAACACTATTATGTTTTATCAATTTGTAACGAACCATGTCGGAAATTAAAGGAGGAATAATTCCATCATTGAGAGCGGGATCGCCAAGCGTGGACAAAGACCTCCTGAGCAGTCATTTCCTTCTTCCCATGTGAAGCACATAAGCACATTCTCTGCAATGCCAGTTTTCTGGAGCAAGCAGCAGCTCCAGACTCATCTCCACAAACGCTCATCTGCTTTCACACTGAATAACGCCACGCAAGGGCATGGCACACACAGGCACAAGGTGTCCCTTTCTGCCGCAGGCCACAAGCCTCAAATTCCTCAGCTCATTAGGAAAAATGCAGCCCCGGTCTAATGTATTCCGAAGAATAATCGTTTACTGTGGCTCCTGTTTCACCTGGGTGCACGGAGCAAACAGTTCACTGCTCAGGCGTTTGGACAAAAATGTAAACTCTGGTGCTTGAAGGGAATTTCTGAGGTGTCTGGGGGCTCAGGCTGGCTCGGGGGGGAGGGATTTCCTGCACGAATACAGGACACCGTCTCACACAGCTTTCATATTTACAGTTGTCCCATGCCTCATCCAATTCATTCTGAGAGTGACAGTTGCTTGTATATCAACATTCAATTAGATACAGATCGTCAATAATTGTAACATAAACTACTGATCATTTTTTAGAGTGCCTCCCCTTGTTGTACACGACCTGGCTATAATTTTGGGGGGCATAATTCCATTCACGTGAACAAATATGGTCATAGTTATATGTGTGTATACAGATCCAGGGGCCGTATATCTCCACTGGCATTCGGTCCTCGCTTTATTGGAGCAATTTAGAATAAAGCTGAATGCTAAATTGAATAATCGTGTTTTTGAGCGAATCCAGCTGCTTGAACAATCGGCAGTCTGTCTCGGCACAGTTGCTCTCTGTGCCGACGGGGGAGCGAGCCCAGGTAAAGCCGGCATCAAATCAATCTCAGCTGCAGCGCCGCCCGCTCTCCCACTGTAAGTAGCTTCTACTTATCTGTGTGCCACAGGACTGTCATGCACACTCCGGCACTGTCATGTAGACAGCGTTTAATAATTGATTATCCAACTGCAAGGGGGCCGGATTTTCTTGTATATAGAATTTGGGCAACCCTTTTACAGAGTTACAATGTCAGGGAGGGGTGGGGTGGGGCGGGGGGCACATTTTATTTAACCTTCCAAAAGGCTGAGAGCAGTTTGTGTTCCAATCTAGCAACCACATTTTTTTTTTTTTTTTTGGAAATGTTTGCCATATTTGGGGCTGAGGACGGTGATGGGTTATGCCAATTAAAACAGAAGGGAAAAGGTAGATGGGAATTAAATGCCCTCTCTGACTGAATGAAAGTATTCCATGCAAACCAAACAGCAGAAACTGCAGAGCTTCTGTTTGAATATTTTTTCCCCTCCCTAATTCTGCATTTACATTCCAACTGAATTTGAACTCAGCACATTTACAGGGTGCAAATTCTTTAGCTGACACACCTTTACGAGGAGCAGGCGGGTGTGGGAGCTGGAGGATATTATTCCAGATTCGTCCTCGACAGACCAGCTCCCTAGGAGATAACTAGATTTTCCCCCTATCCGAAATGGCGCGAACGTGCCATGACATCTACTGCGCCTGGGTGCCTCGAGCGGGAACGGCGGTGGCAAAATCAAATAAGAAGCAATTAAAATGGCCGCCCCCTCGGCTGCTCTGAGGACCGCCGGCTTTGACCGCGTTTAATTGGTGGGCGGCGAACGTGCTGGGGAACGGCAGTGGCCGCGACCGACAACGGCAGAGAGAGCGGCGGGATCCTAACGCGGGCGGAAGGTGGCACGGCGTCGTCGCCGCGCGGCGGGGCGGACAGAGATCTCTCTGAAGGGCGGTAATTAAAGCGCCGTCGTGCCTGCGCAGCGCTCTCGCCGGCTGCTCTGTGGCTTGGGCGCCCTCCAGAACGCCTCTCTCACTGGCTCTGCGGTTTTGTTCAGGAGATCTCAATCGCCCGCCTCAACCGTTTCCCCCCCTGATTGACAGCTGAACTCAGGTATGAAAACAAACAGTTACCTGCGGATTCACCGGCTGAAAGCGATCTGCCGCTAATTCCACATCAAACCCCGTGCCTGCCCTGCTCCTCGCCCTGCGCATTTAACTCTTAGGAGGCTTAAAAATCCGGTGTGTAATCATTTAAACCCAGGTATACCACCCTATAAAGTGATTTCCATGTCACTCTTCATTTCTGGCAACAAAGTGCTTAGATTCATTGAAATACTGAATGATGTCCAAAAATAATGCGAAGAACAGCAATAACAACTACAATCATAATTACAGTAGTTTAATACATTAAAAATATGTAAAGTTAAAGTCAAAATCAATGTTTGTGTTGATACCACTGTTTTGTTTACTTGTACTTTTGCCAGTAAAAACTAAGTTTGTCTGGGCATGTTTAGACACAAGTGTGGTTGAAGAACACAGTGGCTGACATCATTAAGGCCCACAAGCACATTCTGATCCATCTATTGTTCTCTAGTTTGGGGGCCAGTTGGCATGGCCTTGTGTTGGCCAATCAGGCCCCGACTCCAAGGCAACAACACGACAATGCTCCCTGATAGGTTCACAAGGTAAAAAATATGTAAAGCATCTGAGTAAAACCTGCTAAGAGGCTTGAATTTTATGCAACTGACTCAAAGGGAAGGTAGATTGATGAGGAAAAAAACTAATTTATAATAATTCATCTCAAAAGGGGTAGAATTTTACATTTCACTTATATATCTTTGAACATCAGTACAATACTACAAAGGAAGAGCTCTAGGTAAAATGCACAATGCCATTGGTTTTGAATTCAATGCACAGTCTTGCCAATATGTTGCAAGGCCAGGCTGCCAGTAGGTAGCTTTTTATCTAGATGTCAGCCTTTAACCGCGACTTTTCCTCCATTAATTTAAACCTACAGGCGCACTTGGCCTTTGTATTGATTTTAACCCAACAATTAATGTGGCCTCTGATTTATCATAACACTTTAGATCTTAATCATATGGCATTTTCTGCTTGCGGTCTTTGTTTGTGTTTTAATTAAGGGGACCTTGTGTGTCTCCAACCCTGAGCTTCTTTTTAATTGCCAGTATTTACATCAGGCAAACTTCAAACGCAGAGAAAGACGTTTGTAAGGGGGAGCACAAAGAGACCCTTTGAAATGTCTACAGTCATATGAAATGGCATGCTAATTAAAAACCCAGGGCTGCCAGTGTGATATGAAAAGTATTTATATATGTAACTTCTAATATAGGTTCAGTTTCCTTTGAAATCAACACAGCCCCTTGTGCTTGTTTCCTGTATCAGCCTCAACCTGAGTATGCCTTTGCACGCACAGTTCACTATTTCTATTTATCAAATAAAGAAGCATATTGTAATTAAAAAAGACCAGCTTTGAAAAAAGCTAAATCATTTCAAACATTTTGACCACAGCACTTTGATCTACAGTGGCATATACCAGGGCAGGTACAATGAATCTATTTTACCAAGGCATGATTTACATTCAGGTTCATTAAGGTTATTGCCGATGAATACACATATTAAAATGTATGACTGCTTTTTTGTTAACGGAGTAAAACTAATCCAATAATTAAAACAGAGGGAAAATAGATTATTTATTATGCCGAAAAAGGATATGAGCAAAACAGCCATTAAAGAGGAAGTACATTTTAAAACAACAAACGCAACACAAGCACCTTTGAGTAACATGATGGCAAAGGCAGATGGTATTCTGTTAGCAGGGCATTTTAAATAGTTTTCAGATAGAAACGATAAACCAACCATCGGGTTTCAGTCTGCTGGAGTCAAATATATCTCGCATACAGATCTGCTGGATAAAATAACTCTCAGTGATGGTTCAAAGAAGCTGAACCATTACACTCAGGGTCACTGTGCAAAATGTGATTACTCCTTTGTAACATGGTGCTGCCAGGGAACAGGGCGTGGGGGGATTGGCAGGTGGTGCTACCCACGAATACTCCCCCCGGCCCGCCCAGACTCCACTGCCCAGGAGGGGAGCCAGGGACGGCCCCAGTTACGAGGAGCTGGTACCGGTCCGCCCCCCCTCCCCCCCACCGTGTAAACAGACCTCAGTAACAGGCGGTGCTTAGGACCGGGCTTTTGGGCAGACACGCACCACGCAGGCCAAACTCTCCGGGGAATAAAAGGGGGCGATTCATGATGAAACCGTCGGGGTAACATCGCAGGGGTGCTGTGGGCTTTGCTCCATACTCTACCTTCTCCGCAGCTCTGCTTACACACAGCGCACTCAACTCTACTGGTCAGAGCAGGATGGTTTACCTGGTCAGCCCCAGACACCGTGCAGTCCGCGCACCCGAACCGGGCAGAAGGCCAGAGCGGGCAGCTGGGTAGTTTTATAAGCCGCAGACAAAATGGAAATCAACAGCCATAAAACAGCAGAATAACTATGCAGCTAGGAGGAACACGTGAGGGGCCGGAGAAGAGGTATTTTGACATAAGAGATAAGGGAGTGAGGCATGGGGGAGTGGGAGGAGGTATGAGATGGTGATGCATGCCTATTTACAGGTGGTGGAAGTGGATATAAACATCTTTCTGGCCATGGCAGGAAAGCTCACCTTTTATTTCTCCCAGAAGTTCACTTGTGTTGAGTCTCTCCATCTTCTCCTTCCAGTCCTTAGAAAGAAGTTTTTCCATGCAGGATGAATCTAGGAGACAAAAACACAACACAGCTCTATAATTTTGGTAATGGGTGTGTCCTATTTCCAAGGAAATACTTGATTGATATTTTGTAGCCTCAGACTAAGATCTGTAACCAATCTATCTGTAATGTACTTTATCCACTCATTTGCTCAGATTTGAGTCTAAGGACAAAGGGCATGGCTGTTAAACTCAATACAAGCCTTTGTTTAAAGTTATCCTTGTGCTGAAATGTAATATTTTCCATTTGTGTCATATTGTTAAAAATATCAAGATGAAATTTTAAAGGCAACATTTATCTATTCCTATACAAAAGGTGTGTATTCACCTATGTGCATCAAAAACACATGTAAACAATTTACTATATGAAAGGCATATGTTGTTGCACTAAATTGCTAGTTAGGTAATAAAATTAAACCCGTAACAACTCTGTAATTATGCTGCTCTACCTTAGCAAGAGGATGTACAAGAAAATAAAAGGTCCTGTGACATTAATTGTGGAGGTCGTCTGAAAAAGCTAACAGAGAGGAGCTTATTTCACAAACATGAACTGTGGAACCTACAATGAATTTTAAAAAAGAAAGACTATTTAAGTCTTAAAAAAAAAAATGTTGCAGTCATTTCACCTTGGAAATCAAGGGTTATTCCACAAATATGGAGGGCTATTCCTCCACAAGTTTTGAATTAGCAGGGACTGCTCCTGAAATTAACACACAGCAGGGAAAGAAACAGTGTACTATAAACCACACCACTAACAGCAAAATAAGTAACTTGGGTCACACAGAAGCTGGCAAAAAGGCACTCGCTAATGTGTTACTTTCAACAAATCTTTGTAAATGCCAACAAAGAGGTTTACTTCCTATGAAATATGCAGTGCGCTGATTGTATTAATCATAAGCAATGTAAATCCTTCCATTAACACTACACGGGCTCAAAGGGCGTGTCGTGAGGAGAAATACTGTCTCAAACTCTCAGGGACCATGGGATTTATTTACCCTTTCCCTCTTTCTCTCCGAGACGGTAAATAACTCAGATTTATATTCCTGCCTGTGACGGATCATGCATTTCCCCAAAAGGTCGTTCACATTCACAACCAGATAAATAATACTAAAGTACACATGCATATTTACTGCCATTGCTCATATATATATATGCTTTCTACAGAGTGATGGTGAGAGCAGCTCAACTGTCTCATGGAGGTCAATCCAAAGAGGGCAGGCAGAGATAAGGAGTGGGGACTACAAAGGCACATTAGAAGGAAGGTAAGGTTTGTTACTACTGCCCATGAAGACAGTGGTGATGAAGACAATTAACATTTGTCCGGTGGACGATGAATCAGCTTTGGAATGGTTGGAATCCGGCGTGCCGTTGGCTGATAAAGAACACGCCGAGCACCGCGTTCCATGCCCGATGCAGAGGTCAGCCCGTTCCCATCAGACACAGCTCTCCCCGCCCCGCTGTCACGCGCTCCCCAAACGCAGCTCTTCCTCCATCCCTGTTCACTCCCCAAATTTAAGCCGTTCCTCTGGTCTCACCCCCCCCCCCCCCAAACACAGGTCATCCTCAGCTTTTAGCACTCCCCAAGTACAGCTGCTCCTCCGGTCTCATTCACTCCCCAATCACAGCCCTTCCTCCAGTGTCTTTGGTCTTATTCCATTTTTATTCACTCCCTGAGTTCAGCTGTTCCTCCGGTCTCATACACTCCCCAAAGCACAGTCCTCCCTCCATTCTTATGCACTCCTCAAGTTCAGTTGTTACTCTGTTCCTGAACACAGCCCCTGTGGACAGTCATACCATCACCCGATGCTGCATGGAGGAAATCATCACTGGGTTGCCAGGACCAAGCTGATGGACCAGCAGTTCCCAAACATTCAAGAATTAGCAACGTTGTGCTCATACACACTACTGCAAAATGAATTAAACCACTTAACATAAATGTCTGAATCCTCAACATTTGGTAACTGCATGTGAAGGTGCAAAATGTGTAAACAACAGAATACTTGGATAGGCTACATGTAACCATGGGAGTATGAGTATTTCCAAAAGTTCACATTACTGTATACTATAAATAGATAAAAATGACAGATGAATGAAGTGAAATATAGATAAAACATAAAATCTGCCAATACATAGTAAATTTGGGTACAGTACTGGGATCTTATTGTGGGATCAGTGGCAGCCCTTATTTGAGTTACAATCCTTCTCAGATATGGTAGGCAAACGCATATAAAATAAAACATTATTTTGTGACCATATATACACATACACATATGCATGATTGCAGGTTCTATTCATTTTGATAAATGTTATGGAAACTATGCTTGACATCTAAGTACCACCACTGGTTTTTACCTATTTATTTTGCTCAGTTGTCATCTTTGGAATGTGTTTTTAACCACATGATATATTATCTGTGAGGCTTCCAGTGCCCTTGGCTCATGGAGATTGCATTCTTACAGCCTGTAAGAATGGGTTTGTTCTCTCACTAAAAGGGCAAAAGCCAAAAGCAGGCATTCTTGTACTCTATGGAAGCCCGGAGGCTCCATGTTAAATGGTTAAATGCTTCTCCACACAATGGCTCATTTGTGACCATTTTGCAGACAAAAGAGCTGAAAATCATAATCATGTATTGTGTATATCTCTGAGATTCTGTTACTAGAACATTGTGTAAGTGAGTTATTGTAGTCACGAGGTACTTGAGGCAACACAAAGAACAACTTTGGGATGTTTATAGATGTTCTGCACTTTGAACTATTGCACTAAATATATCCATACTAACACCAATCAGATCAACATGCATTATAACTAAACAAACATGTATTTGTTGAGTCAAAATATTTCAAGGGCTTTAAATGTATTACTTTCTAATCTGAAAGCGTAGCTTTGAAACTAAGATCAGACAAAAGAGATCAGATTTTCAGATCCTTCTTTATTCCTTTTATCAAAGGTACATTTACGGCTCGTTCCAACTGATGATATGCCACGGAAAGGAAGTTTCAACGGCACTTAAACCTACTCTGATTAATAAAAATATACTTTTATAAGTATTAAGTAAGCAAGGGCAAATGAGGTATTGTCTGAAAGCTTTTGATTACAGAGTATGTACTGCATAGCCCGAGATGTGCTTTCCTCAGAATGACAGGTACGTACGCACAGCAACAGGGCTCGCGCACAACTGAATTAGCAACAAGATTTATGTCAGGCACTTGGGAAAGAAAACACAATCCGTAACTCTATGAGACATCTGTATTTGGTTCCAAAAGAGAATCACAGAGGTGAATTTATCCTCCCCATTTGACAAACAAAGCTGAAGGAGGGAGCTGAGAGAGGCAGCTGCAAAGACACGCCTTACCCTACATGGCGTGCTGTCCCCCATTATTCTTGTCCTCTCCTCAGGACAGTGGAGATTTAAAGACTGTTTAGACTGCTTCCAGGGGGGAAGAGGATTCCTTTCGCATTGGCCTTTATATCCCCCCCCCACCCCCATCCCCACCCCCACCCCAATTCGGCTAAGAGATTCCTTCCACCTCAACAGAAACGTTGGACCACAGAAAAGGCCCAAGATGTCAAGCAGGTGATAATATGGGGGCAGCGCTTCCCCCAACCTCCGATCTGAGAATCTCTGAGTGCAAACAGAACTGGCATTTTGTTTGACTTTTCATTTCCTCCATCACGTCAGGCCAACGGGACATCTTTAGCCTGGATTGTTACAGCATTATTGGATTTCCGATGACAAGCATGTTTTTTTGTTCCCCGGCTCTGGAGAGAGGGAGAGCTGGCCTGTATTAGTGTTGACTCTTGAGTGCCCAGGGTCAGAGAGGAG
The DNA here is from genome assembly GCF_013368585.1 of Megalops cyprinoides. Lineage (NCBI taxonomy): Eukaryota > Metazoa > Chordata > Actinopteri > Elopiformes > Megalopidae > Megalops > Megalops cyprinoides. The sequence goes on along the minus strand of NC_050595.1, from coordinate 11,905,989 downwards.
GGGATTGTGAGAGGGCTAAACCCCCCTGAGGTCACAGAGGTCAGTAGCACCAGCCAATAGTGAAAGCATGTCGCCAGGTATGGACCAGGAGCTGCAGGTACCAGGCAAGCAATCATCATTTCCATTCTTTCCCCCCCAGGCCATAAGAACTGCGTTTAAAACAAACTCCCCTTTAAAAAGGACTCCTCTTAAAAAGGGCTCCCTTTCATGGTGAGAGGATTTCAGCAGCTCGCCATAAGCATGCTGGAGCTGCACGATGGTACTGTGGGGTGGGGGGGTTGGGGGGTAAGTCTGAGGCCGTATGGAAGTCTCTCCCGTCCACTGGGCTCAAGATACACACATCACCACAGATGCTGCTCCAGCACTTGATCATTAAGGAATGCGCCAACTGTTGGAGATAATGCCGTGCCAGGTCCCATTCTGCCCGCCTCTGCACCCCACCCCCAAGCCCCCCAGCCCCCCCCAGCCGCCCTCCTTCCACCGGCACTCCTCCATACCTACACTCGGACCCAGATGCGCACTCAGTGCCAGGAGAGAGACTCCTCCAGGAATGCGCGGAGAGAAAAAAAGAAGCGGGCTTCCACCACCAGTCTCCTTTCACCTGAGAGAGGTGAACAACACCCCAGGTGCAAATGTAAAACCACGCCAAGATAACTCGCAATTTTCAGCCATGAATAACACAGAGAACGCCCGAAAGGCCCGAAAGCGCCGCTGAGGTTAGCTGTTATAATTTCTATACATGTTTACTTAAGCAAAATGCCCAGCTAATGAGGCAGTCGTCTGGCTTCTTTCAAAGTGCCCTCATAAAAGATAAAGTTTTTTTTTTATATTCATACATATACCAATAACTGTAGTGCTTTTTTATTTCTTACATTCCTCTTGTCTTCTTTGGATTGATAAAACATGCCAAAGGAAAAATTGGGCAATATCACAGTAAATGTAATCATCATATTCATAAAATGCCAATGATGTACAAAGGAGAAGGTACAACATGTCTACTCTCAAACATAGGCAGAACATGGGCCAAAAGCAGAATATACTGCATAGCACTGTTTTAGTATAAATGATATATAAAATCCTAACATTTAAACTGAAATCACCTTAAATAGCAAAGTTTACTACAACATCCTAAAGTCAAAATCTTCATTATAAAGTCCAAGTGCTGTAAAGAGAATGATTCTGGATTGTCGTGAAGCGACTGCCGTTTTTCTTTCTTTTTTTTTTTAGTAGGGGAAAGTAATGATGTCTTTATAAGGCACTGCTGTAAATCGCTGGCTTGTCAAAGACAACATCAGAAGTGGATAAATAAAAGCTGTGTTCTCCCTTCCCTTTTGGGGGCCTCTGCTCTTTCATCCCCCCCCTCCCCTCCTCAGATGAAACAGTGTGTGGCTCTGGAGGAACCGATTCAGACTGGGATGAGAATGGAATGAAAACAATAGCCACTATCCGCCTCCTATTTACATTTTCCCAAGGTCCCTTTAGCTCAGCGATCGGGCCCCCGGAGCCTGGAGCCGGGGGGCCTGGCGCTGAGAGAAGTCCCGACTGCGCTGGAACTGACCCAAGTTCCTCACCCCTGGGGACATAGTCAGGGGGGAGGCAGAGGGGATCGGCCTTGATGGGACACTACTGAGCACTGGCCACTTTGCTTCTGTCAAAGACCCCCCCCCCCCCCCAAATGCATAAAACAAAACTACACACAACCGGACCAAAAACCTCTGTCCCCCTCAGGACACAGAAAGGCCTTACACCAAGAGTTGCAAAGAGAGCATCAACCAAACTCATATCTCCCTGAATAATACCTGGTATCACCATCATCACTATGCACATTTTTATCTCTCTAGTAATCTGTGGCACACAGCTTGTTAAAGCACTATCATGTCATCTTAACACCACAGGTAAATAGAGGGAGCAAGACAGACATCTTCAGCAAAGATACGCCGGCTAGATTACGACAGCTTCATAATAAATAGGGACCTAATTATCATCATAAATCTTAAGACAGTGAACTTTCAAGGGGATTGTGTTTGGTATAAACACAGCATTCATCACGAAGACGAGCACCGTGCCAAAGCTAAAATGTTCAGCAGAAACCGCAACAGTGTAACACTGAGAAGCAGGCAAGCGTTGACAATCTCACCTGACGCGGCGAGCCCTCACCTGCCACACATGTGATGGAGAAATACGACGGCTTTGGTTCTCGACCGCACTACCCAGGTCATAATAGATAACTTAATAATCCCAGCACCAGCTGGAGGTGAATGCTTTCAGACGCATATCGCTGAGGTAGATTTTATTCCGGGCACCAGATTTGAAGGGTTTATGATGGGCGTAAAGAGCACCTGCAATCAGACACTTCACCCCGAGTCGCAGCCAGGGAAAACGGAACGTACACAAAATACTCCAATGAGCAAAAGCAAATCGTATCAATTTCAATTTGAAATGGTGCATAAAGTCTAGATGACGTTGTTTGCCCGGCATCAAAGTATTTCTGTGCTGTTCTTCACTTGTATGACAGTCACTGCTGACAGTGGGGAAATTGGACAGAAGCGCATATGAGACACCTTGTTCCAGGTGGATGGTTTTACAGCAACTGCTTTAGAGATTCCATTCCAGTTACCCTTTTACTATTTCAAGGGGGGGAAAGAATGAAAACATGAACTTGAGCACTACATGATCTGCTATGTAACTAGGGATGTTTGTGCCGTAAAACCCCTCCCCTTTCAAGAGTCAAAGACCTCAGCATGATAGGGCTCCCTGGAAGCAAACTGGCTCTTTGTCCACCATAGCTTGCGCAAACATGGAAGCAGGTAAGTCGCTACCGCTAATGCAAACAGAGCTAATTGTGCAAAGCATATGTTGTTGACATGCAGTCTTCCAGTATGCCCTCCAGTATGCACTCGCAGCTGAAGCCAACCATCTGAATTTAATATGGGACTTCATAAATAATATCTACATACTGTACACTTATCTTTATGATACTTAATACACAGAAAGATTCTCAGCCCATAGAACTTGCATTTTATCAAATTAATCTGTCAGTGATGTTATTCAGAGCTTCATTACCTATAATGTAGACAAAGTGATATCCCAACTTGCTACGACAAAATGTGTAACATTATCTGCCTAGCAGTCGTCCTTATCAAGACAGACTTACACACGACCTATGTGTACAGCTGGATATTTACTGATGCAATCTGGGTTAAGAACCTTGCTCAGGGGTACGACAGCAGAGCCCCACCACATGTCCATCTCCTGAAGCCCTGTGAATCCTCTACCGCTTGCACAGCGGCGGCAGACGGTGGCAGATGACAGAAACCCAGAGAGCGGGCTGAGCTAAGCGCTAGCTGCTCATTCCCGCCACCGCAGCGCAGCTCCGCTTCTCTGAGGAGGCCGGTCCCCGCGTGCTCTCCCGTCCCGGCCAGCCGTGCCGCGGTGGCCCCGTGCCAACACATCTGCCAGAGCCCCCCCCGTGCCTCGCGCTGCCACTGTAATACCCCACCCCCCCTTGAAACGTCAAAGCGGCTCTTCCCTTTCGTCAATCCTCACACCAGGACATACACGGTTTGGGGGGGGGGCGGGGGGGAATCCCAGAGGATCTCCTACTCCAGTCCGAGAGGCCCGTGCTTCCCGCCCTTATGGTTCTACTATGGCTGACAGTCCATGTTCGATACTCTCACCAGAGTAGCAACAACACCTACGCGTCCCAAAGAGCTCTTTCCAGCCACAGTCATACCTCTCCAGAGAGGATATCAAGTCAGGTTTTTTATTCTGAATGGGAGTGTGGGACTCTGAGTTAGTCAAAGTGTCATCCTTCATGGGGCAGACAGTCAGGAAGTCCCCTCAGCATCAGGCCTGTATATCTGCCTGCAGCACTCCAGGGGACGCCTGTAATTACCTAATCAATGATCAGCTGCCACTGGACATATAAATAATCTCCCCCTTACCAGAGTCTGGCATTATAAACAGGATCAATGACATAAAACTGAAAAAACACCAGAATATTTATTAATTTGTTTGATATTTACTATGTTGCAGTTATATAGTGAAGTATTCAGTGTTTTTTCTCCTCCCTAAAACGTCTGGATATGTTAAAATATTATTTCTAACATGCATGGGGAGGCAGCTATTCACTTGGAGGACTCATTTTTGCAGAGCATTAGGTTAATTATTATCTTCAAAGCACTTTCAAGTGCAACATCTTAATATTAGGAAAGAAAGGCTTCAGAGAAGAAGTGAATAAGTAGCACTGGAAAAAGCTGCCAAGGTCAAGAGAATAATGCAGCTCCATTTCAGTTTGGAGAGGAGAACAAGTCATTTTTAAAGATTCTTCCTGCTTGTTCTTGGAAGAATTTACCAACAATTCTGTCCACAAGGCACTGCTGAATTTCTAACCAAGAACGCGAGCACGCACACACACACACATACACACACACATGCATGCACTCGCTTCAGGATCAGGTTGTATAATCAGTAGCTGGCCCCGTTCCAGAATACAGTGTCTCCTCACAGATCTTTCTCATCTCCTTATGAAAACAAACTGGAGACATGGCACACAAAGCCGCTGTTCCGGGTACACACTGGTGCGCCGTGGAATCTTCTGAATGTCTTAATCACAGAGGCACTAAAACAAGACGCCATCACACCAAATAAAACACAATAATTACAAGAATCAGACTGAAAAGGGGAAACAACACAAGGAAACGTGTTTTGTCATCCCGTCAGCGGTCCCGGAGACAACAGCCGCTGGCTGCGCCAAATGTTCCTGGAGCCTCCATAATCACGGTGTTATTGAAGTGAGGACAAAAAGGGCACTAATTGCAAGGGAGCAATCTAAACGTAATAGGTTAGACACCCGGCCCAGGCAGCACAATGAGCAGGGAGGAAAGAGAGAGAGGGAGAGAGAGGGAGAGGAGAAGAGAGGGAGAGAGAGAGAGAGAAAAACATTTTCCATGTACAACGGAACGTCGTCGCTCATTTTCAGGCAATTACCTTCCCTCCTTGTCAACAGTTTTAATAACCTCCATCATTTCCACAAGACTTTTTGCTTCAGTTAAATAATTTCAGCTCTTTAATATGCAAATGCGGCTGCTCGTATGCATGGGTGAAGAGGCTCCGCTCCCTGAAATGTGTCAGTGCATTGTGGAGCACCTGCGCCTCAGGGATAGGCTTGATTTAATTGACACCTAATACTATTCATTATTCCACTTAGTGAGCAGTCCCTGTTAGTCACCTGTAGGCTCTTCCTGTGCGCGGGAGTTCGGCTTGTCAACAGCGCCTGCGAACAGCGGGAATAAATGGAAGCGCCCCAGAGCACTGTGGGATAGCGGCCCCCGCGTCCGCGCAGGGCGAGGTCACGCCGAGACCGCCCCGCCGCCGCCAGCGTTCTCTGGCGGACCGAGCCCAAGCCATTCCGCTGCTGTTGCCCAATGGGGGGGGGGGGGACTCACAGGGCTACACCTTCCACGACCGTGGATCTCGGCGCACACAGGCGGTACAGCAGTAAAGCGTGACCCAGTCTGCGCAGTGTGCAGATGGGGCCCGGCGCACACTAGTGAGATAAAGACGACTTTTCTGCGCCAGGTTTATCCCTAAGCTTGCGGCCGGTTGTCCCGGCGATTCTAGGAACTGGAAGCCGTTGCACACACACACACCGCTCCTGACCTCTCTAAATAAGACACGTGTCTATCGGGCGTACGTGAAATGCGCCGTCCCCGAGGGACCTCACCTCTTGATCAGGGCCACGCGAGCTCAACAAATGGCTTCTCCCAATCCATTCTGCTGCCGCACTTTGGAGCAATCAGCCTTGAATTATTAAACCGGAGGGAGACCTGATCAATTCATGCAAGCTTGCAGACAATGGGCAGCCATTCAGAAACCCTGACTGTAGGAGCATTAGGAAAACGTAATGTAATACGTTAATAAACATGTCAAGAAAACAAAGTTACTAATAAAAAAGGTTGCTATTAGCGTAAAGGAAATTGATTTTGCGAACGCGTGAGCCCTGGCGAGCGTGAAGGCTGCCGAAATCCTGGCACAATTGTGAGAAAGCATCTGTAGGGTCTCGCTGGCGGTGAGGCTTCTCGGGTACCGCTCGAGCTGGCCAATGGCTCCTGTACCCTCTGGAGGAGTACAGCTGGCCGCTCCGCAGATGGAAGGAGGGGCGCCAGCTCTAGCTGAGCCCCCGAGGGCCACACGGCCACCTCGGTCCCGTCCGGGGGAAGGGAACTCCAGAACGCCTGGCGCAGGGCTCGCGGTGACTGTATGAAAGTGCGCCGGGGGCGAAGGTGGTGAATTATAAATCTGAGAGAGGCCGAAGCCACGCTGGCAGCCAGGGCCCTCTCCAGGAAAAAGGGCTTGGACCGGAGATTAAAAACAGCCCATCAGCCCCCTTCATCTATATGAAGAAGAAGGGAAAAAGGAGGTTGAGAGAGAGAGAGAGAGGGAGACAGAGAGAGACAGACAGAGAGGGAGAGTGAGAGAGGGAGACAGACAGACAGAGAGAGAGAGAAAGAGAGAGTGAAAGGCACTCACAGAACCTGGAGAGGGAAGAGAAAAAAAATCCACTAAAAACTTAGTGAGGGGAGATAAGGAGCCAAAATAAACCCATATTCAGAGCCCCCAAAACTGCAATCTCCTCTAAAGCCTGAGAATGGCAGCTGGCAGAACAGCTGGTGAATAGGATTAATGTCAGAAGAATGAAATAAAACTCAACATATGTCCGAGCCTGAGGTGTGGGGACTGTGCGTGATTGTGCCCCGATGGATGCCATGTGTGCAGCTGGAGGGAGCCGCTGCGCGATGCAGGCAACCCCACAAGGTCACTTTTAAGAACCGGGGCCATTTAACGCTTGGATAGCGGAATGAACTTTCTGTCACTCCATCTCCTCCTTTCTGTTTTTTTTTTCTCCTATACACAGAGGAACTTCATCTGCTTCTTTTCCTTTGCAGTACCAGTTTATTCAGGAGGCCGGGAAAAAAAGAGAAATCTACTGCATACAGGAATTAGGCGCTTAGCTCGCACCTCACCCAGATGTAACCGGGACAGTTGGATTCACACAATCCACTTGAAATCTGTGGTGATGAGAAACAGTGAAATAAACGAGTCTCTCCGAATGAGGTAAATAAATTGAATGTGAAATGTTTTGCTTTGGGGGGGGGGGTGTTGGGGGGAGATGCGTGGCATGAAACTTCGTCGGGTACTGATGAGCTTTTCAACACTTGTGAAGAAGAGCATTAGGAGAGCTATGTGGACTTAATTTTAATTTATAATTTCCATTTGATGTCGGTAATCATTAGGGCCCACACACTGTAATAAATTATAATTTCACACGAGAATTAAATTACTGGGTACCTTACTGAGGAGCAATTTTTTTGTTGGGTACCCTGCAATCTAACTGTCAGACAGAAACTGTACATCTAATCAATGCTCCAAAACATTCCCATTTATTCATCTATGTTAAATTAATAGAAGTGTGTGGATAATGCTGCTAACAGTGATCATGGCTGCTTGCAGCGATTTACCAAATTAATGGGTCCCTGAGACAGAGCAGAGACAAAAAGAGCGACTAATAGGATCCACATGAATAGATTAAAATTTACTGAGAAGCCAAGTGGATGTTGCAGTCACTGAAACTTTACTTCATTAGGAACGCGAGGCAACTTTGATGTGCTTGAGAGATCCGCTCGGAATATCCGCAGAGTCCACATGTCCAAAACTGAAATCATTAAAAATGCAAAAAACGTATTTAACGCGCAGGAGTCCAGACTCCCCTCTAATTTGCACTAATAAAATTCCACAAATAAACTGCATGCAAGTCACCCAAGTTAATAAAAAAAAAGAAACATATAAAGCATACACAACTTGGTCCTATGAAAGGCACTGTCATCTGTTTGATCACCATTCAAGAATCCCACTTCAGGTATACCTTGCCATTGCCCTTCCTCTTTAATTCTTAATGTTCCAAAATAAACCGTGTAAATAAAAATAGAAAAAATAGCATTTTTCCAGAGCTTAATTTGTTTGTGATTCATTTGTCTAATTAGGGAGGTGCAGCAATATACTCGGCTGCAGTTCTCTGACATTCTCAATTTCTACAGTGCAGCAATTAAATTTGTTTATGGTCCCATGCAAGCGAGGATCTGTTTACATGGATGTCAGAGTTCACGATTCGCACACACTGCTCCGTGGACTCAGGAGTCCAAAGGTCAGTATTTTTAGATGTCGCCATCCATTCTCCGCTAGCGCCGGGGCCGCTAGCATACCTCAGCTTGCGCGCACCCCACCACACAGGCCGCACTCATTTATCACGCGCCCCACTCTAAATAAGTGCAGCGCTTTTCAGCACGCCGAGCGCCGATGGATGAGCTGCTAGCCTGCGAGCAGGAGCTGACGTAAACGTCCGTTAATGACGAGGGAAAAAAAAAAGGAAAAGGGATCGCGTAAAAAAGACAGTGACCGTGTGGCGGGCGTTAGCGACTGGACCGCGGGGCGGAGAGGGCCTGCGGTCTTCTTCGGACGTGGTGTCTATTTTTATCGGTTCGAGGCGGGAAAACAAAGGCCCTTTATCTTTGATTTCTTATGATACCCAGGCGTGTGGAGGAGATGGAGCCGGGAAGGCCGAGTAACCATAGAACTTTAAAAGGTTAAGCATTCCGGGTTCCAGGAAGTGCTCTCGCAGGCCGGCAGCCCTGCTGCCTCAATGGCCCATTGTTCCACACGGGTCCTCCGACAACGGGTGTCACATTCCCTTTCTCTCCCGCGCCGAGCGGTGTGGGCCACTGAGCCCCACGCCGGGGGGGTGGTGTTGAGAGCAGAGCAGTGTTCAGCTTTCACAGGAAATAAAGCGGATTCCTCTGAAGCATCTTAAGAGGCGAGCGGGACCGCAGACGCCTCGGCGCATGTCTCGAACCCACCGTTTACGCACTCGAGAGGAACCTGGCGAAGGATGGGGTGGTGGTGGGGGGGGGGGGGGTTGAGTGTGCGCGCAGGAAGGCAGAAAATAAAGAAGAGAGGGTCGCTGGAGTGCCTCCGCTTCCAAAAAATCTCTAATTGCGGTGCTGTAATAAGTGGCGCTGGAATTATGGAAAATGACTGAGGCTCATCTCGACTGCAGCCCTGCTCCCTCTCTCCCTCTCTCCCTCTCTCTCTCTTTTTCTCTCTCTCTCTCTCGTTAATCAAAAGCAGAACGCGTAACTTTAACCAATCACCAGAGCTATGCGACACGTAATGGATGGAGAGGTCCTGAGGCGCATTAACCACTCGACCCCTGCAGCCTTTCAAACCGCACAGGGGCCACTCCCTAAGGCAGGCGGCGTCCGTCAAACACACTGTGATCAACAGCACTCAGGCTCGCCGCTGCAACGCCGCTGCCTCTGCCTGCCTCTCTCTACCTTCGCGGCTCATCTCCTGGCACACGCAATGCATCGTTGAAAACAAGAAACTGAGATGTTCGTTTTAACACGGGCGATCAGACGATCTCTTTGTTCGAGACGCCAACATCAAAGTTCAATCTGGAATATTCAAGTCGGCTGTTAGGTAGGACACCATACGCGTATGCTAATCTGACGATGAGCGCTTCACTGTCAGGACTACATTTCCCTGAGTGCACTTCCTGAAGGTGCAGCCCCGCATACCCACAGCCTTAGAACAAGCAGCGCATGTCCCCTAAAATCATTAGCAACCCAAATCAGATGTCTGTGGGCTGGTGTGGGTTACAGTGGCACTATTTTGATCTGTGTCAGATGACAGCTCTCGCTGGCGCGCGGCGGGCGTGCGTGCGGACAGCCCGGGAACGGAGTGACACGGGGAGAGTTTCCTGGCGTAACCCCACGCGCCCACCTGTTCTGAGGTGTGGGGGCCCCCACCACCCCCAAAACCCCTGCCCTTGCCAGTCCTCCCGCTGGCAGCTCGCCCGCTATCCCCCCTCACAGCCCCGATCTCAGCAGATAAAGCAAAAGCACGTCAACATCTGTTACGGTTCACACTGATTTTAATTTACAAAAAGAGCCCGGCTATTTCCAGAGCCAGCACTCCATAGCACAATGACAGATTTAGGACCATTAATGGGGCGCTGTTTTCTTGTGTGTCAGCATTTCGCTCCAACTGTACTAACCGGATACGGAGGGGTCAAAGAGGATAGCAAGTCAATTAAAACCGTTGCAAATATAAACCCCCCACCACCACCACCAACCACCCCTCCTCCTCTTCCTCCTCCTCCTCCTCCTCCTCCTTCCAAGCCCCCCTACCCCACCGTCAAGCCAACATACACACAATACACGAAACAGTCCACTACCAAAAACATTTTCCAGACAGCAGGGAAAGACATACATAAAGACTCATACGTGATTTTTGAATGGGACAGACAACTCCCTCTTCCTCCTTACTATGTGTGTTTAGACGCAGGAATGTGTTCCGAATTTGGCACTCACTCTTTCTTTTGAGGCCGGCCGATGAGATGCACCTACATTGTGTGCGTGTGAACAAACGGGCCTCTGTGTTATTCACCCTGGATGTGATTTGTCTCAGAGACACTAGTTTCCTCCTGTCAGGGAAAAGGGGGGTGGGGGTAGGGGGGTGGGGGGGTTCCGGCGCAGTGCGTGAGAAAGTGACACAATGGGAGCGTTGTGGCCGCCTGACACCGTGGGACAGAGTCAACAGCTGAGCCCAGGGAAGATGGCTCCCGGAATGTTCCGCAGCAGTTGCTACTGTTGACGAGTCAGAATATGAGACGTGGGAAAGGTGATATGGCCCGAGATGAAGAATGGTGTTGCGGAGGAGGCAGCTGCGTGTTTTGTCATCTGAAAGGGGGGCTTCATACACTCCTGTCCACTTGTACCCCTCCTGTGTGCCGATCTGTAGGCTTGGGATTGCATTATTTACTGAGAATACCACACAAATACTTATGTTGGCACAGCCTCAGCAGCCTACAGGTGAAGAGTGCTATGATCGCACTGTATTCAGTTCATTTGGCTTCACAGAGTATTTTTAGTCATGGGGTCTGTGCTCAAGACTACAGAGCGATATTCTAGCAGTGATGAGCGAGGAGAAGTGGAGAGCCTGGTATCTTTTGTGAGAGTTCACATGTCAGGTTGGCAGAGTGCCTGCAGCGTACAGCCGGAAAATCTATTTAACGTCTGCTTCACGGGGCGACAGGAGGTTTGATTGGCAGAGTGCAGAGAGCAGCTTTTGATCATGTGTCCTAACAAGCGATTCCAACTCCTGTCTCCTCCTGAATTGCCTCCCATTACCTTTTCAAACAAAAGTGGCAGGACCAGCGCATGGCTCCGTTACCCAGGCAGCCACACACACACACGTACACACACACACACACACACACACACACACACACGGCCGCATGCAGGCATGCATGTGCACACACGCGCGCGTGCGCGCACACACATACATACACATACATACACACACACACACACACACACAAACACACACAGCCCTTAATTAAATATATCACGTTCCTCCAGATGAGCAGGTTGCTGGAATCAAAGGTGGATAGAATAGAGCTGACATTACTAAATGAAGAGGGAGAGAGAGCAAAGGAGAAGGAAAGAGGAAAAAAAAAAAACGGGGTTGACTGATGTTTGGCCAGCGTGTACTGCCTGAGGGACTGACGGACTGACAGGGAAGAAGAGGGAAGGGCTAAGTGTTTGAAGCGCAGCTCAAAATTCGCAGGTTCACCTCGGCCACCAGCCAAGAAATTAAAAAAAGGGCTGCTGGGTCTGCGGCTTCATTGCTTATGCATGAAGTCAAGGGCTTATGCCACAGATCATTATAACAAAGATTCCTATTAATTAGGGGGGATAAAACAGAGCCAGATGATAGGGCGACTGGGGAGAGCAGCACAGAGCCATTCCTGCTGCATTATTTTCACAGGAAGGAGAAACACAGCGGTGACCCTTTCTCCGTGCTTAGCTCTAGGACTGCCACAACAGCCCGGGAAAAGAGAAAAAAAAATCAGACAACCTAGGAGCGGGATGGAAGACTAAAAAAAAAATCCAGATTATACTGGGAGAACACTGGTTTTAGGCGGAGCAAAGTGCATCTTGTACAACGTGGCCAAGCAGGTACGGTGCCAGAGTTTCTCGGGATTAATCAGCTCAGAGGCTTAGGGCTGATCCTATTCTCTCCAACAGCTTTCATCCTGCCCCCCATCCCATTAGCCTGAGGATAATGGGCTTGGACTTCTCACACAATGTTGATTATGTCCCATATGGGTAAATACCGCTACACACAGAGAACACCCCAGTACAGGGTAAAGAAAAAACAATACAGAGACAGATAGACATTGCAATTTATTAGCTGCAGGGGCAGTTAAAAAGGTTGACAAGGGAAACTGGGCTGGAGGAGAAAGTTGACACACAGAGGCGCACATACACAGCTCATTGTGCGTATTGCCATTGTGGTCCGGCTCTTAAAATAGCAGATCTCTTAACTGTTCTGGGAACATTACCTAAGGAGGAGTGCTGTCACCAGGTGCTGTTCTGTGTTAGCCCCTGTGAGAAGGACCTTTAAATAGCCCTTTAACTACTGAAAAAGCAAAGCAAATCCCCCCAGAAGGAGGTGGCTGCAGAGTGTCCGTGAACACAGGGGGAAAAGGCACAGATTTAGCCAATCGCATCTTTTGATGTCACTCCCCACTGGTAAAACAATCAACCATGATTGGATACCCAGGCCTAGCTGGGCCCCCAGCTTTACGGCACTTTGAACAGATGGGGAGTTCCTAGGCCGAAGCCTGGCCTTTGCCTTGCAGTTGAGCCCTCCGGGGTCAACGGGGTTCGGGTTACCGCCTGGGAGAAATCCCTCTCCCTTTTGACATCAGCAACTGTTCCTTCCGACATGTGGGGTTATTCAGGGTGGTGCGTTTCACTTTCAACAGGAGCGCGAACCTCAGCCTGCTGCACGGCATACACTCCAGCTGCTGGTGGGGGGGCTTCCCCCATTACCAAAGAACACCCCCTGGAAAAGAGACCATGTAAACCCACCCGCTTTCCTCTTTGCTGTCCTGACATCATATCAAAATAAAATGCACACTCTAACTTAATTCTAATCTTAACGCAACAATATTTCCGCCCAGTTTTTCTCTGTGCAGACAGATGAAATTGTGGATAGTGGACGGGTGTGAAGACACTCATTAAGCGCTCCAGTGGCCCCTTGTTAAATGAAGGGGGACAACCGCTTATGTGCGTGGTTGCTTAAAAAGAGCAGACTCTAACAGACAAGAGAGGGAACCACCAGATTACGGCTCAGTCATGACTGTCACGGGTGAGACTTAAACCCGGCAAACTCAAGGGAACCGATCTGAGGCTCGCGGCCATCTGCAGAGAGGAGCTTGGGACAGCGGGCGCGTGCACCGTGGACAGAGGCGGAGCGTCACCCAGATCGAAACACACGCCGCGCGGCACTCCTCGCTGCGGCTTTCCCTCTTTAACGGTGACTGGTCTGAATCCCTGCCACATTTTTCTGACTGAAACATGTAATGCTGTAATTCAGACTAGCCAGGGTATAAGCATGGATTAGAAGATAACAAGCTTTTAGCGGCAGCCAGAATGGCTCCTGGCAATGTAGGAGTGCTGACTAAGTTGGCAGAGGAAGAGTCCCAGTGATGCCCAGGCAATGGGCGGGCTTCTCCAGAATCGCCTGTGGTGCTCCATAATAGAATTAGAAAATGTAAAAAAAAAAGAGAAATGACTGGGTTACATGCATTTCCAGTGGATGTTCCACTGGTATTGTATTCTGAGGTGCTTATTCTACAGTATGAAATGTATGGCTCTCTCCAGAAAAAAATTAAGAAAAAACTGCTTTGTGTTCAGCAGGGCCACTCATTTGGAATGAAACCTTGTTTCAGCGCTGTGCTGAATGCACAATGAGAGGTCATGAGGAAAGCTGGGCAAAACATCACTTTGGCAGGCGTTCAACAAATAAATATATAATTATAACTACACAGCACTTATAAGCACAGCACTTATAAGTAAGAAGCAGGTCCTTAAATGTCTGTCTTCTAACTCAATGAGACTTGAAAGAAGGAAACAGGTTTAACTTATATTGATTCTTATTTAGCACATGAAATACAGTAGGCCTCACTGCCTGTCCATTGAATAGAAGTTTTTTTCTGATTTGTGTTTTTTGGACTGATTAAAATAATTTTTGCTTGAGTCTGGCATTTCGATATTCCAACAGGTGCTGTCTGGAGGGCACTCCAGGAGAAACGCATTCACAATGCATTGTAAATATGTGGTGGACGCAAACGTTAGCCCTTCTTGCGCGCTGAGTCTAATAGCACTTTTACAGCAAAGGTAACCGTTCAGCTTAATGCAGTTCTCAGAGCTGGGAGGCCGTTCTCATTCATTAGAGCGCTCGCAAGCACTTAAAGCACTTTCAGAAACTGTTAGAGAACAGCAGGGTGAAGGAGGCGTGCAGGGCTAACTATGGTGGCTGTGCTCCGCTCAGGCAAGGAGCAAGCAGAGGTCAGTCCAGTTAAGCAAACTTGCGGTCCACCCCTAATAGGTTTTATTCAATTTGATTGCGGCAATCTCCCCACCTAAAATGCACATTTAATTAAGCTTTTTTTTTCCCTCCCAGGAACAGGAGGAGACCGAGCCAGTGCAGGGAGAATGGTGTCATCATTGATTTGGCCCGGCTTCCAGCCTCCCGCGTCAAGTGGCAGACGCGAACCAGCGCCGCAGCCAAAGTTAGCTCCCATTTAAGACCCCCAAAGGTGCGTGCCACTTCAAATGGTAGGGAAATCAAATGAATGCCTTTGTAGAATTTACAAATAGACTACAATTACCACAAGTCTATCGTGAATGGAAAAGAGAGTGACTGTGTATCACAGTAGTATCCGCACTCTGCTCCACCTTCTGTACACCTACTTGCTTCCACAGGCGTGGGCTGCGAAGACCGTGTGGAAGTACGTGAGAGCGGCATTTGTTCTCAGAGATCAGCACATGGGAGTCAAACCTCACCTCCTAGCAGCGATTAGCTTTCTCAGGTAAACCTGGGAGATTATCCCTCCGAGCCTGAGTGCGTCGTTCCCATTAAGAGAACTTAGAACTGTGTCACTCAGTGTTGTGAGAAAAAAAAAAAAATAAATAAGATGAGACATCCTATGAGGAGGCCAGCTGAAAGTCATCTTCGGGGTGAAACAGAGGAAGAAGAAATTGAAAAAAAAAAAGTAAATATGTGGGGGAGCTATTAGATGAGCAACAGAGTCCCAGAGCATGGAGCTGTCTCAATGAGAGAGAAAAGATACAGACAGAGGAGAGAGGGAGAAGGGGAAGGTAAAGATGGCAGAGAGAAGGATAGAGCAGGAAAGGAAGAGAAAGAAAAAGAGAAAGACAGAGAAACAGAGAAAGCTTCTCACACAATAAAGGTGTAAGTTTCTTTTTTGCCTCATCACAATGTTGCTGTTGTATTTTATGTATTCCATTTAATAATATAAATATTACACCTCTAGGTACAGAAAATATATCACACTAAAAGATATATGTCCTTAACTAGGGGTACTAACAATATAAGGAGCTTTACCATACGAGACCATGATCCAACACTACTCTGCTCTGGATTACAAACAGCTGTTCTTCCCTTACTATTCAATTCAAAGGTGACTTACTGGCAGGACAAACCAAAGCAGTACTGCCAGAGCATTTACACACACACTATCATGCTTCAGCTTGTGCTCATTGAGCTCGTCTGGTCAGCTTTCACACTGGCTGCATTGTTAAGGTAGCAGTGTCCAGACAATGGCATTTCCTGATATACCAATCATCTTAACCTCAGCATTCATATGTCACACTAGTTTGAGCCACCGTGCACTTAAAAGCCTTATAGATGGCAAAACATCTTTCGTGTCTGACAGCGTTCCCATCTCACGGCTGGAGGAGCTACCTCGGAGCACCCTCAAGATCATTAAAGCCCACGTACTGAACTCTCTGAGCCTCTTGTCTTGTTCTGTAGTCCCGTTTTCCAAACGAATTTTCCTCAACAGGGGAGTCCGTTTGGGTGGTGTGGATGCAGCAGGCATGAGTCTGGCTGAAGCTCCATTATTAAGGAGAGATTAAAACAGCTGTACAGCGATCTGAAGCACCCTCTCCGCCCGCTGACATACGGTCCTGGATTATGAGCCGCTCTCCACCATTTAAATTACCGCAACGAGCGGCCCTACCAGCTGGGCCTTATTACCACAGAGCCCATACCGTCCCCCTTCCACCCCCCCATCCCTACATGCACCCCACCCCCACCTCTGCCTGCCTCAGGCCAACGTGCCACACATCGAACGCCAAAACAAAAGGGAAATAAGAACTGAAACAACAAAGACGTGTCCTTAACATTTAAAAACCAATTACCATTGCAGCACAGAGGCGGACACCACAGACAATTGCTATCTGAAATTCAGAGTGTAAGCAGAGAAATCCCACATAATAAAGTGACTTACAGCAGATGAAGGACAGAATGACTGGGGCATACAGAGAAATCTCATTTAGACCACAGTAACAGCGTATCTGGATCCTCCTTCCTTTCTGTTTTATTCAAATGAGACTACCGGCCCATACTCTCAATACACTACTCCATTTGCTCTACACAAAACACGCTAAACCTCTACATTATGCTACTATATAAGCCGAACAAATAAGGTCATTAGCATCTTAAAGAATATGAGCTGAATATAGACGAATATAGCACTTTAACCCTTGCCAGATTAGCTCTACATAATTGTTGTTAAATCTGAATTTATGGAAAATCGTGGGAGACACAGTTCATCTATTAACTAAAGATCACCTTCTGAGTCTGACTAAACCATTCTTTCTTTCTATTAATAAACAGAAGCACACTTGAGCAAAACTACCTTCCCTTTGGTTGATGAGTCCAGTATCATTACATAGCGTGTGATATAGGAAAATGTGATGCAGGATTTTAAAAAAGGGGGTAGCTATTTTAGGTCCTTTGTATTTTTTTTCCAGGATTGTGAAATCACTGATGAAATTGCAGAGTTGACCTCTGCAAACGGAATTTCCATTTTTGAACAGTATAGAGCGTTTCAAAAGGGCATTAAGAGTTTCCACAGCCACACAACTTAATGGAAAGAAACTAGCATGATCTGAGTTAAATAGTGAGCACTGATTTATTGTTTTAACTGTTGCACTCAAGCAGTTACTGCGTAATGTCACAAAAAATGCACTGTTTTCATTTTCCAAATGACGGTTTAACCACAATAACCTAGCAGGTTTGTAAGAGATAATTATATATATATTACCCGCTACTTAATTGCAGCTACTTATTTAATTTTTATGAATATATTATGTATGGAATAATAATTTATTATACATGAAATTGTGTCTCAGAGTAAGTTTTGAACAACTGCTGTGTTGTTATTTAAATACTTTAAATTCTACTTTTTTATTCTAATGTTATTAAATGGGGAAATAGTTACAAAACATCAAAAGGGGAGAAAAAAAAAATCATTTTTAAATAAATAAATAAATGAATACAATGAAGAGAAAATTATTATATGAAGACTAAACTGACCATTGTAAAAAATGGAAAAGTAGGGGCCCAGGCTATTGCATCTATTAAAGTTATGAATGTGCATTTGTCTGCCATTTATGGTCCAACCGAAGCAGTGAAGCATAATGTCATTTACAGCATTTCTTTCAAACATATCCTGCATTTTGAGTGATGTACAGTTCCCAGTAATATGGTATGACTGTTTTCTGGTGCTCAGACTGAACTAGAATGGGATTCTGCTCCTGTCTGGGGCTTTAAGTTTACAGTCACCTAAAACCAGAGAAATTCATAACTCATTCATACAACAACCAAAAATAAAAAAAAGAAAACAAAGCCGCAGATACAAAATTATTTTTAGCAAACGAGCAATACTTCATTTGAAAAGAAAAATGTTCAGATAAGGATTAATTTATTCTGCTGATGAACCGCTTCAGCTAAGAGCTCCCTAGACGATCAATGAGACTCATGGGTCCCGGGGGAAGCATGCACTTGATTGTACATGTTACACTTAAAGCACTAATTAAGAATGGAGTAAATGTTTCCAATGCTGTTCTGAACGTTTGTTCTTCTACGTGTTTTTCCCCCTGTCTTTCTAATAAACAGTCGGACGCTGGAGAGCTTGTTGGCAGGATGAGGGAGAGGGAGGGGCCATGGGTAGGAGTACTTGGAAGGGGAAGTAGGGAAGAGTAATTGGAGGCAGGGGGAGGGGCAGTGTGGAGTAATGGGCAGGAGTATCCAGGAGAGGCAGTAGGGAGGAGTAATGAGGGATGGGGGAGGGGTAAATTGGGAGAAGTAGTAAGGGAGGAGGGGGAAGGGTAGTGGGATGGAGAAATGGACAGAAGTATCTGGCAGGGGAGAAGGGGAGGGGTAAAGGAGATTCACCAGTCATAGCTCACCTTAGCACAACCACTGCACATGGGAGTCTCTATTTAAACATGCCGCTACATTAAAGGCAGCTGCAGTGCAGTCCAGTTCTACAGTTTATACTCTCCACAGAAGAACACGTTATTCAGGTCCCCAAGCTGATACAGTCCTAGGTGTGTTAGATGCATCAACATAAAATTTGTTACAATATATCAGATACATATTGTTGTATACTGGTCTCTGACTAAGTACACGGCATAAAAGAGGTAAGTACATGACAGAAACAAACTAATTACAGGGGTTTGTTATTCAATTTGTTATACAATTTGTTATTCCTGAAATCAACAATGGGATCTGGGGATTCTGTCTGGAAACATGAAAAACATAAATCTGTTGAGAGGATCTGTGTGAACACTCCCATGAGAAACATTCACGGAGTTCAAGGACTCATCAAGTGGTTCAAGAAATAAACAAATTAAAACGTAGGTTCTGAAGGCCATTGCTTAGGAACCATTCGTATTTCAAGGTTTTTTTTTTACTGAGACGTCAGTTTAGAACTTTGAATAAATGTAAGAAGGAGTTACTCCCATAGAAAGTGAAGTAACACTACATACCAAATGCAGAATTTGCTCCTGAGTGAAATCAGCATTTTCCTTTAAATCTGACTTATATATTAAAGCGTTACTTTTTTCCACTCGACTGCTCGACCCGCCAAACCATGTGGGGGGAAGAAAAAAAGTGACACTTTTAAGAGTGACGGCATTTCATTGTGAGTCAAGGATGAGGCCCGACGTTAATTGAATCCAGGGGATACTCCTCATACTAGGTTATTAAAAAGTATCGAATCATAAATCAAAATGTGCATTTGGAATAAATAGGCACATGCACATGAATATCAAATTAAAAACTAGCTAGATCCCTCTGCACTCCAAGGCAAATTTTCCTTGAAATGTTTGTCAGCCGGTGGCTTGCTCTGTATGATGGATACTTTGTTCTCTGAGGAGTGTGCGGAGATGAAGAAGAGGAAGGTGGCGTTCCTGGCTCTGGAGTTCTGGAGCGCTGGAGCCGTCGAGTGGTGGCGTGTGTTTTATGGTCTGGGCGTTTGCTTTGGCAGCGCCCGGGGCGGCCACACTTAAGATGAGGTGAGCTGCCACCCACTTGCTGTCACACTGGACAGGGTTCAGAACAAACTGGAAACAGGGCCACGTCAGACTGCCCAGTTCCTCGTGCTGTGTGTGTGTGTGTGTGTGGATTTACATTTGTGCACATGTGAAACAGAGAGTGAGAAAGGGAAAAAAAAAGAGATCAAGGAGGAGAGACAGAGGGAGAGACAGGAAAGAAGGAAAGAGAGAAAAAGGAACAGACTTGGAGGGATATCCTAGGCTCCACAGGCTGAGAGTCAAGTTTGTGGCTGAGTTTAAGACACACCTACCCGCTCTGACGCACTTCCACTCGCTTGCTGTGTGGGAGGGCCTTTGAGGTGCGCTATCGCAGGCACTAGTTTCCGCTAAAGTGTAACAATAATGCTCCCGCCATGTTTCTGTAACACTGCACCAACGTTGCCCTCATAGTTTTGGCTCTTAGAAGTTTGTGTATGTAGAAGACCATTTAGTCTTACGCGCTGTGGCCACGTCGCTAAAATGCTAGCGCTTGTGTTGTGTGTTAGCTGAGGGAGGGGCGGGACATCTCGTACCGTCCTGCTCGGTCTTCGTCATCTCCTCCAGTTTCTTCTGTTTCAGTGTGTCCACCACGTCCGCCAGGCTTCCTTTGCGGCGCTCGGGAGTGCCGAAGGCGGAGCCGGTCAGCAGGTCGCTGCGCTCACGCTCGCGGGCCCCTTCCTCAGCCTTGTGCGGTGAGGTAGAGTTATTCCGGAAGGAGTAGAGGGAACATACCTTATTGCTGTCAGATTCCTGTGAGCAAACACAAAGGTGAGGGGTGGGGGAGAGAGAGAGGGAAAAAAAAAAGATGGATTTAGTTTTGCGCTCACGTCCTCTTTTTGCACACCCTGCAGGTTCCGCTCCTCTCACCCTGCTGGCCATTTTAAAACTCAAATCGCCACGAGCCAATCCAATCAGCACTCTCTGGCACGGAGCGGTTCAAATTAAACCATTACCCACTGGCTGTCGTGCAACATTTATTCTGGAAACCAAAGCAAATAATCCTGGTCATCGAGGTATGGAGGGGCAATGTAACTGGCTTAAGCCTGCAGTAACAGCAGGACACTTTCAGAGAGGTCACACAGGTAAGAGGCTGCGCTATGACTGAACTGCTTCCATGCAGAGACAGCGCTAGGAAATGCGTTTAAAAGTGGGAGCCGGGTCTGGGTTAGGCCCCCACGGGGTCCACCATAAATTGCCCGCCTGTCGCGTGCCGTTGTTGTGCTTTGCTCCCACCTGAATACAGTTTAGCATTTGACCTGCTTCCTGCTTCGGTGCTGGCTTCCTGTCTGGAACTGGCTGCTGATTGGTCCCTGTGCACTGACAGCCACAAAGGCAATTAAGATCTAGAACCGGTGCTGGGAAGGGTCCGGCCGCCTGGCTCGGTCACACGCTGAGCTGTCAGGAGGCTTGTTTTTGCACCGCAGAAACTGTAGGTAACCCTTTCGTTCTGAGCGTGCACCCTGGTACATCAAAACACTCAATTCTGACTGTTGTGTGTCGGATGAAGAAAACCCAGCTCTGAGCCCGGGGGCACCCTCAGCCTGCTGACAAACACTGGAGCTTTCTGTACTTTCACCTCCAACCTTTGACTGCTGAGAAACACACTCCCTGAACAACAGAGTGGTGCAGGAGCTAAGCACAGGAGGCTTGAGTTTGGCCATTCCAGCCAGTTGGTTGCATGACGGCGCCGGGTGTATCTCGGAGGACGATAGCATTGTCGTTACAGAGGAGGGGTCAGTGTCTTGGAGTGGGGGTGGATCGGGGCAGGGATGCGTAAGGAAGGGAAGGGAGCTGGATCCGTCAGCGGCCTGATAATCCCTGCAAGCACGCGGGAACGCTGTGAGCCGAGAGGAGAATGTCAGCGGCGCATGGGGAGATTCTCTCTGCGATCTCACGCCCCGCCAAGCCCTTCCCTGCCCTCCGCCCACCTGGGGCGAGGCCGGCCCTCGTCTGGCACCGTGCAGGCTGCCGGCGACTCGGTCTCTGATTACGCAGCCGGCGGGTGGAGTAGCGTTGGGTAATCAGCTGGCGCTGGTTCAGGGCACTGCCCATGCAGATGCACGGCTCATTGTACCCCCACCCACAAACACTCTAAACTGTCAGCTGTGCAGGTCTATATGTACCTCACACTGACCTGGAGTCTGCCCCTCTTCTATTCTCTGCACCCTAACACTCCATTATAACTGACCTGAAGTCTGCTACCAACATATGGTCTGATTCACAGATGGCAACAATGCTTTATGACCACTTTACAGTACTGTAAACATTTATCAACATCTCCATCTAATATTGTTTAGACACAATTCAAGAACTCCAGGAGGCTTCATGTGAAAAGATCTTGGGTGGCCATAATTATTAATGGATTATTAAAAGATTAGTGTGTGCCTCATACGCCCAAAGAGTTCACCAGGGTTTCATTTTGAAAATTTTCCAAAGTTATTTTCAAGTGACAATTACCTATACGTGTTAAATATAAGGCTTTAAAGTATTTCCAAGAGCAAATCAACTTAAACAACACCCCATGCATTACAAACAATTAAAGAACATAAATGTATTTTGATTCAATTTTTTGTACTGCAATATCAAACTAATTCAACCAAACCTACTTATTAAGGTATGTTTACAATGAAAAGAAAATCGATTGCAAAATCTTTGCTATTTGGCTGAGCCCCAAGCAAAGGGACAGCTTGTGTGTTTACACATACTGTAATATGACTCGCTCTGTCTCTCTGGTTATGGCTGAATGAGTCTGCACAGTTTCTCAGGATTTTAGCTTACCTCAATAACAATCCTCAGTCATATCAGCATTCATCTCTCATTTAACATCTGCTAAAACTTGGCCCGACAAAAGACCAATTCACAAAAGTGAGACAGCAATAATATTGAGCAATAATAAGACTGGCTATAGCTGTCTAAAAATAAAGCAACACAGGATAACACGCAGCACAACAGCTATGGAGCAATGAGGCAGCTGGATTCCAAAACACACAAAATAAAATCTATTTTTAAATGAATGACGGAGAAATCAGCGAAACGAATGTCACGTATGTTTTCTCTTGCCGTCTGAGCAGAACATTGACTAACTGTGATGAGCAACAACATAAGAGAAACAAAAACCCGTACAAAAAACGCTCAATTAATTTTCAATGTCTTTCTAATCCAATTAGAGCCGTGGCAAGTACCAACCACCTGAACAGTCTTGTGCCTCCTTAATCTCCACTCGTCCTCCTGTGCGGGAGAGGCCCGCATCCACATGAAAACGGGAGCGGACAAAGGCGGTGTGGGGTGACCTTTTTTTCCCAGCAGACACTGCAAAGTGGAAGAGCTCACTGTAAGAATACTTCAGGGCTCTCCTGGGCCTCTTTACTGTAACAAGCAGCCACCTGCTTCTTTTCTTCCTCCAGCGAGCGCTGCCGCGGTCGGCCGCCCCAGACATCAAAGCCTCTCCAGGAAAACACGCGACGTGCCACCGGGGCTTCTGCTCGGATACGCCGGCCGCAGCTCGGTGGCCGAGCGCGAATCCCGGTGAGTCCGCCATCGTTCTCGGGGCTGCGCAGACTTTTCGCACAACAGTTTCTCGGGCGACAGTTCGGACACGTCGGGCCGAGTTGCTCTCTCACTCCCGGGCTTTCCGCTGTGTGGCTCCCTAATTATAGCTAGCACATGGCCGTGTGATGTCGAAGAGTCTGGGAACAGAGGGCAGGATCCCCTGGGCCCGGGATTGCCCAGAGGCTGCTGGGAAGGGAGGGTTATGGAGCGGGGGCTGTGGAGAATTCCCTTTTATGAGCAGCGTACACTGTGTCGTGCTCGGGCCTGCGTCTGAGCCTTCTGCCTGCAGCTCTACGGGGATGTGCAGTAACAGAACAACCTGTCTCAAGATCTGCACTCTCAGTGACTTCACGCCATTTTCCTATTGTCTCCCTGCTTGTGTATCTATGTCATTTTGTTTGATTTGATATGCGGTTACAGTACCACTATTTCAGTAGGGAGATTCTCAGCGCCCCACTGAGTGCTCAAAACATCAGAGCTTGACGAGCAGCAATTTGTATGACCACCGCTGAGGTTGGGCCGAGGGTCAAGCTATCCCACGCCTGGGAGAGAAGGTGGCCACTCAGGACACAACGGTACACCACTGCACCATGACGGTGTGTGGATTCAGCAGTTTGCGTGACTTGACGCATGACTGTGGCCTGTCTACTCGGGCTCGCTTGCCCCACACCACAAGCGGCTACACATCACCGCGGGGTCCCACCAGACAGTGGATGACACGTCACTAGCCAGTTCCCAGAGGCATCAGACAGTGGGGCCACTGTTTTGGCACGCTATGCGGCCGTCTGAACCGCTAAAGGAATCCCTACCACTTCCAGCAAAGAGCGGTTGTGAGCTGCAGCTTGGTTTTTCTGGCTCCGCAGATGAATTACGAATGCTCTCATCGTGACGGGAAGCAATGACATCCCATTCTGACTGACCCCGCCCTGTGACTGAATCACCCACCAATGGACGCGAGGAGAAAAACTTCCAGACCAACTCTGGCTCCTCAAACTTCCCTCCATCTTGTAACGCTTTTGCGATGTCGAATGATGAATAAATAAAAGGTCTCCATTCCATCCAGGACAAACAAAAACAGCAGAAAGATAAGAAGCGGACTTTTGTCTTGGATGATGAAAGAGAAATGGTGAGGTATTGTTTACACAATGAGGGCCTGGGCCGAGCTGCCTGCAGCATTGCCAGCAGCGCCTAACCCTAGCCCAGCCTGGAGAATACTCTGTCTTGATCTTAACACTTGAGGTGCAAATACCAAAGTCTGCAGTGAGAAAGTTGAGTGGTGCAGAAACTCTGGCCAGTGCCTCAGTTTTTGTGAGAGTGAGAGAAAGAGAGAGAGCAAGAAAGAGAAACAGAGAGAGAGAATGTGTGTATGCGTGTCTTTGTGTGTGAGTCTGAGAAATGGAGAGAAGCAGAGAATGTGTGTGTCTTTGGGTGAAAAATCGAGAGACACAGAGTGCGTGTGTGTGAGCATGTGTTTGTGAGTGAGTAATACCGAGACAGAGTGTGTGAACATATGTTATATGTGTGAACATTAGTGAATGCATGCGCATGTGTCAGCGTGCGGTGCATGCGTACGTGGACGCGGCGTGCCCCTCTCTCACCATGCGCTGCTGGGCTGACACCATGCTGTCCCACTCAGACTCGGGCGGTACGCTGCTGATGGCTGTCACCTCCTCGGGGGGCGATTTACTGTGCAGCAGGTTGTGCAGGGGCAGCTGGGGGGCGCCGTGGATGTCCGCGCCCTCCTCCTTGTCCCAGGGTGCGTGATCCTGGCTCATGGCGTCCTCTCCGTCGGCAGCGGGGACGAACGGAGAGGCGGCTTGCTTGGAAGACATTATTCTGCTGGAAACGGAGAGAGGGATACACCACGGCGGTCACCACACAGAAAGGCTACAGAGACCACTCCCGAGTGCTCCCCGCACCCAAAGTCACGTTCTTACACATGGTTTTCGCATCTGATGAGGGAAAAATTAAACGAAACCTGCCGAGGGGCTGAACAAGGGAGATTAGAGTGTGTCGATGGTGCAATCTCTGAGGAGACAGAAACGCATACCGAAGGAAGTCCTTTTGGAGAAGGGCGAACAATGCTACTTTGTTTCCCCATTCACAATAACGGCGCTGGAGCTCATGCATGAGGAGCACCAACGCGTGGAGCTGGAAGACGAGCTGGATTTAGTTCCCTGCCTGACCTCTCGCTTGGACCCGCACCAAGGTTGGAGAGATTTTATCAGCCGTTAGCCGCATTGCCTTGGAGAGAGCAGGGCGGCGAGGTCCGAGTTAATCCTTTGTTTAACGTACATGTAAATGGAGGTGTTGAGCTAACACTGGAGCCCTGCCTGGGCCAGCTGAGTCCTCCACATTGCACACAATCACTATGTGTCACTACGTAACACGTTCAACTGAAGTCACGCGCAGGTCAGAAGTAAAAAGGGCTTGTTTTCATCTGATAGTGAATTAATATCTCTCTGCGAAATATAAAATGGTGGAAATGGCGTGTTATCTTCTTCTGAGCGCAGGTAACTGTTCACCCCTTTCAGTAAATCAAACCTCTTTCAAGATTTAATGCTGGATGCTTAATTCCAAACAAGGAGAAGCAAATGAGATAAATGAGACAAGGCATGAAAATGTCAAATGCCTCTCAATACTGGCACTAAATGTCTAGATCCACAAGACGGCCATAAAGCGCAACCGGCTCTCCTCCTCCTTTTTCCCCTCCCTGAATTAGCAAACCATTCCCTTTTAACGACTACAGTATATCTCCGGGCAAATGCATCCTGATTAAAGAGCTCTGGAAATGGGACCGTGCCAGTGGCAGACAAAATGTACAAATATGTTGTGCGCTGTCATGAATATTGCAGTGAGGAGGGCGCTTGATGTGTCAGGTGTAAACTAAGCACATTGCAATTTAAACAGTGGGCTTTGAGAAAGAGCCAGTGCCCCTGATAGCCTCTTCCGTCTAATTTTACTTTTCTCACAATTAATGAGGCAGCTCTCAAGAGGTGTAAAACACTGAATGAAATTAATATATAGGATTGACTCGTCTAATTACGTGCTTGGTATAAATTATGAGTTATGAGAGGGTCCTACAAATCTGAGGAGGGAATACAGATGCATCCCGTCTCACCCCCCCCCCCCCCCCCCCCCACCGTCTCTCTCTCTTTCTGCTGCCTTTGTCAATCAATCAATTAATCAATCAATCAACCAGCCAACCAACCAACCAACTATCTATCCAGCCAATCAATCAGCAGTTCAACCAAGATTGCACTGTCAGAAGGAGCTGGACGGAGTCTGTTTTCCAGGGGGAATCGAAAAACCCAGAAAACCCAGAGCCAGATTGAGGGAAGAATCATTCCCTGTTCTTTAGAAAAGGTAATTGATGGAAAGTCTTGGAAAACAAGGAAAACGGTGGAATCAAAGGCAAATAGCACGACAAAAATGAACATGTTTGTAAAAGAAAACATCCTTCAGACCCCCATGCTGAAATAAATCCAGTGACTGATTATCTACTCTTGTTTCAAAACAAAAAAAACAGGTCAATGGGAGCTGCGATCATTCTTGACTCTTGCCAGCTGTAGCGTCTGTCAACCAGAATGAGTTTCACTGGGGATCTCTGTATGACCACTGCTATGACTTTCAAAGGGCTGTATTACAGAGGGGAATCAGTGGTGTTTTTGGCTAAGCCCAGTTCTTGGCCATTCTGGCACAGGTGATGAGAAGACGTGGGCATTCTGGGTCAAGCACGGTGGTGCAATAATGCCCTTCCCCCCCGACCCACTGAGCATGCTGTCAAGGACGCAGAGGAAGCCTGGGTAATTGCCCCAGCCCAAGGTGCTCCGAACTCCACCGGCCTGCCTCTTTGCCAAGTCTGCAGCACGGGGTTTACCGGGGGGGGGGGGGGGGGGGGACAAATTTGACACCAGTAGGGATTTATTTTAACATTGAACTGGGAGCTAATGTGTCTGCAGCCTCCGCCCATAAAGGATGCGTGGAATGGATGATGCCGTCAACCTAAACACTGCTCAGATCTTCTAAAGCATGGCTGTTTCTCTTTAAGCTGTCACATGAATTAGCGTGGTGGACTATGGGCATATGTTGTTGTAGTCTTGCTTGCACTCAGAGAGTGGAAATTGCTTAATGTGACTGTTTGGCCTGTGTTAGTTCACTGCAGTACACTGTGGAATACATGTGAACCTAGGCCTATAGGTGTATTACACTCATGACTCTGCAGCTACAGATCCATTTTTTCAGTGGAGTGAACAAATGGACAATAGTAGTACATGTTAATCACACAGCCCGCTGCAGCTGTGCAAACAGCCATGGCCTGCTGGTTACTGCAGGGAAGGAGGCTGCAGCCCTGCCTGTTTCTCTGCTGTTTTCTTAAGGGCGCATAAGCCCTCAATTTTAATCAGCCAATAAATTGTTTCCTGTAATTATATTAAATAGAAAATGATCGGGAAATTGGGAGCGTTAATTGAAAATCAAAATTCAGAGCAAAGTTCAGAACTTGTGCGCGTGATCATGTGCGAAGTTGGGGGGGGGGGGCAAGGGGGGTGTAGAGGGCTGTTGCGGGTGGTGGTGTGTGAGTGGGGGGGGGGGGGGGGGGGGGGGTTCGTCAAAACGGGAGGTGGGGGGAGGGGGTAGGTGGGGAGAGAGGGAGATTTCGCCACATTTTTAATTCATGGCTCCAAAGAGCCCAGGCTTTCCAGTACAACAACCCCCGGCTTCAATGGAGTGCAAGCGAAACAAAGCACTTCTTTTGTATTACACAGTAAATCAAGTGGTATTATTTTACCTCTAAAATATTCAGTCTCTCCGGCACTCTCGCTCCGGTCTCCAGCCATCACTCAAGCTGCCGGAGCATGAGTGGGGTGGAGGGGCCGGCTCCGTCCCTCTGTAACATGTGTCTACAGCAATCTTGTAAGAAAGCGCAGCAGACCTGCACCGGGACTCCGTAACGCTGTTTGTCAGTTGGAGTTAATAATTTATGGCCGGAGCTGGGAGGGCTGTAACGGGCTGTGTGCGCAGCTAAAGAGTGCAGAGCTCAGCTGGATGAGGGTGAGGCGGGGCTGCCTTTTCCTCTGTTCAGACCCCGCCGCGCGCCCTTCCTGCTGGGCCACGGCCGCCAGGGGTGCCCACGCTGACTGGGTGAGGGGGTGGGGGTTGGGGAAATTAGATCCACTCAAATTAAGGGACAGCAAAAACATTGACATCAGTTATCTGCTGAAGAAACGCAGACAAAGGCCTGGGTTCAAATTAATCTAGAGGCGCCTTCCTGCTCAACTTTGAACACAGATGCAGCGTGGGGTTTTATCTTAGCCCTTTCTGACACAGCATCAGTAAAGTGTCTCTGAAATGAACAAACATCAGTGTGCAAGTTGTGGAAGTGCCCGTGACGCGTGCCGTCTTTCTGTGACGGAAAGTTCAGGGCAAAGTGCATCACGGCAGGACCAGATCTGGCCTTAAAACTCTCGGCCTGGGAACTGAAGCCGTCTTTCCTGTGCTCCGGGTCACGGCGGCCATCATTTACATCCAATCCACAGCTGTGCGCAGTAAATCACTCCCAGTGTAGTAAGCATAAAAAAACACAAATACGCAAAACGTGGTTTGCGAGAGAGTGGTCGCATTCTGTACACGTGAGCAATGCCGCGCTCGGGAACGCTTATATGAGGCCAGGGATAAAAGAATCAACCCGGCTCGGCGCATGACTTGAGCAGGCGTCTTCGCCCTCATCAATAATTAAGTCTGTTTCTCCGGCAAATAAGTCGAACGTGAGACTTGGCGCATATTAAGCAGCTGGAGTGATGTGGGCTAGGTCGGCCTCTCGCAGGATTCCTGTCGTGCAGTGGCCGCTCGCGCCCGATTACACAATAACAATGGGCAGGGAACAGACCTAACTAATCAATAAGTGCACCAAAGACAGCCTGTCCCTCAGCACCGCTGCTCCAGTGTCTTTGCGGAGGGGGAGGAGAGGGGGAAAAAAAGAGAAAAGAAAAAAAGCCCTATATTTAGCTGACAATATTGCTGCCACTATATTTATAGGGCTTAAGAGTTAAGTTCTTTGGAGCGGGGGGCTCAAATGGCCAGGAATGCTTTGACTCATGAATTGATGCCACTGATAATGTTTCATCACGCAACAGCCTCTGTTTAATTGGTTCGCATTAGAGGGCCCAGCGCCGGGCAGCCTTGAAGGTCTTGTGACTGGGGCCATGTGTCCGTGGATATCCCGTTTCCTCCCCTATCGTAACGAGCTCTGACTTTTCAGCTCGCCGTCCCGGCCCTCTCACTCTGTTGACCTTTTATAGACAATGGCGATAAGTAACTCCACACCAGCGCACTCAGCCACCCCCCCCACCCTGCCCCACCACCCCCCCTCCCAACCCCCCCTTAACCATAGGTCACTTCAGGAGGAAAATATTAGCCCTTCACTTCTAACACCACTGCAGAAAAAAAGAGAAATAATCAAACACGAGATGGAGACAAGGGGGCCATTGTTTGACTCTGAACCGATGAGAAAGCTGTATATGGCAAACGCTGGTTTATGACGGCGCTTTGAGTTTCCAAGAGTTAGAGCTAACACACATACTTACTCTGTCTCTCTTTCTTGCTCACACAACACACTCTCTCTCTTTCACACACACACACACACACACACACACACACATACACTCACAGACGTAAAAGGAAAATTATACAGGGTGGTCATAAAGTCCCAATATATCTGCTTGAAGAACTTAGAGTTCTTTCAAAATTACATATAAATGCTAATACTCTAGCTGTTTCAGTTTCAGGTATAACCCAAGAAGAGTAAAAATAGTTTGATGCATTCATTCATGGACTTGTGAGATGAATATTATACTTTTTTGGTGAAATAAAGGCATTTCACAGGAAAAGACTGGGACTTAATCACTACCCCGTATTCATATAATAATGAAGCAACCTGCGTTGTTATCGGCAACTATTTTCCCAGTCGTAATATCTACAAGTCCCATCTTGTGCCTGAAAAAAAGTAAAATTCCATATCAATGTAAAATATATACAGGGAAGTAACTGTCCATACAATATGCAATTCACAATGCAGTGCACCAAATACGAATTCTTCTAATTCTGTTCAACAACAGGAAAATGTTTGTTGCTGATTTGTAAGGAGAAATTGGAAATGTGTATTGCAGTGTACGAAAACAAAAATATTATGATTTAAAAAAACAATCAATACTACTACTACTACTACTGACATCTTTCTAAATAATATACTGTATTATACCAATAAAGGGATCATAAATGCATTACAGGAATAAAGAAAAAGCATTTCTAAGCACCTCTCCTCTGTTACATAGTCCTACACATCTAATAAAGCAGGCTACGTATAACTATTTCTGACACAAGGCATCAATTTCAGCTTAAAGTAAACGTTATTTCAGTGTAAGAGTAAAAACCGACAAAGAGATCTTAACGCTTATCAGGCAATTAGCTACATCAGCATTTGAAGAATCAGAAGAGTATGAGGTCACATTGAAGCATACCTCTAAACACAAGCATGTGGACGGAAAGAGGCATGAGCGTTCGTAGAACATTGACAGCAGTTTTCTCTCTGGAGTGCCATGAGAAACACTTGTATTCATGTTTTCACATGATTAAGTTGCTCGCCGTTCCCTCGGCCACAGCAAAACGAAGCCAATTATCAGACCGTCTGTATCTTATTTTACAAATAAAACTGTTTCCCTAAAGGTTTCAGATTTTCATATATAAGAATAAATAAAAAAATAAACGTGTTGAACTGTATTACTGTGTAGTACTTGCATAGATAAAAAAGATGAAATGCTGTTGCTCCATAATCGATTCAACAACCTTTCACACTGAAGTCATAGTCATCAAACTCTTCCCTTCCCTTTTGGAATTTTCAAAAAAAATATATGAAAGGATTCATCTTTTCAACAGTTTAAATAGTGTGTATTATGTAAATGTGTTTTGAGGAAGCTGTTATGCCATTAATTCAAATGTCATTTAAATAAATGTATTTTCAAATTTAATCATAAGGGTAAACAATACAAAAACACGTGCAAAATTT
The DNA here is from genome assembly GCF_013368585.1 of Megalops cyprinoides. Taxonomy (NCBI): domain Eukaryota; kingdom Metazoa; phylum Chordata; class Actinopteri; order Elopiformes; family Megalopidae; genus Megalops; species Megalops cyprinoides. The sequence continues at coordinate 11,874,840 of NC_050595.1, read as the reverse complement.
CAAGTGTCATTGATCCTGAACATGAAGTATTCTTCGGAAGTGACACGAACAAGTGAAAAAAAAAAACGTAATAAAAGCGATACCTAAAGGAATTACACAGATGTGCACGGAAAAAAAGACAAGACAGGGCTGCCTTTGCGCGTTTCTCTCTCCTGCTCCGGGAGCCAGGAAGCCCCGCGCTCTCACAGGTGACAAAAGCAAGGATCCGGAGGGTCTTTGCCCCGCATAATGACACGCTGGTACCTGACAGCTCCCGGCTGGAAAATTACTACCGCAGTTTCTGCCATTTAGCACAATTAAATTATCACCTTCCATTGTGCCTGTGCAGTCTTTTAGATCATCCAGGCTTCCGCGGATAATCAGCTGAGAGGGAGAGAGAGCGAGCGAGCGAGCGAGCGGGAGAGACAGAGAGAGGAAGAGAGCGGGAGTCGCTGTGTCTCCTACGCGGAAACACAGAGCTCTGTGTACGGATGGCAGCTCTGCTCCTCGGCTGCGATCAGCCCTACAACTCAGAGCTTCTCTGAATGACAATCACTGAAACTCTTTCGCTTTGCTTTCTACAGCAAAAAAATAATACGTGGGACATACATATATATTCCTACCAAATAATTCTATATGCTAAAACTGCAATTAATATAAACATACACACACATAAATTATTTACGCAAATATATAAGATGTGTTTATCATTCTTTAAATAATAAACGATAAATTACATATAACACATTTCATATAGATAAAAAATAAAAATTCTAATTTCATAACAAATTAAATATTACTTTAAGAATGAATTTATTTATAATACTTGGCTTATTTCTCTGAAAATGAACAAAAATTACTTAATCCCAAGTGGACAACAGTTATGAACAATAATATAACACAATGACACATGGTTTGAGAGAAAAGCATATTGCCAAAAGGCAGCTCTTAACCAGTCCAAATAAATTTGTTTCAATAGTTTTTCCACAACTTTTGACCTCCTCTCAGTCACCACAGCACTTCATTCATAATGTGTTCTCTCACCCAGCATTCTTTTTTTTCCCATTGCAAAATCATGTAAGTTAGAACCGTTAACATGTACAGCATACCCTACAGACACCCTCTCAGGACAGATTAAGCCAGTGTCCTTAACAGTGCGCTGCAGGTATCAAGCAGAGCATCGACAGTAAGTCTGCGCTGTAAATTATTCAAAATAATATCCTCTTGGAGTGTCCTGTTAGACCCCTGCTCATAGTTCAGTTTAACAACCACTTAGTCTGCTAGGTTAGTTCATCGGCTTCATCAATTCCCCCGCGCTGCGCACTACACACTACACACTACGTGCTACGCGCTCCCGGACGGCCGCCCATGAGAGAGCGCTTGAGTGCTCTCCCTACCAGGCGCGGGTCGATGGGCACTCACCCACAGGGCCCGTTGGCCCCTTCTGTGACGACCCCTCTTGGCTGTCCCAGACAGGCGGCCTCAGAGCCGGACGGCATAACACCTTCTCAGATCGCGGAGGGGGGGCACGGAGGTGTTCGGTCGACAACAGGCCAGCGGTCCCAGCCACTGTGCTGTGTCATAACACTTCCACGTGGAGACGCGCCCACACGCCGTCAGGAGGGGAGGGAGGGAGGGTGGCGAGAGAAAACGGCAGCCGACAAGGAGCGGTTTGGCTCCGTCGCCCGCTTTCAGTGGCAGTGGCCGGAATGCAAGAGGGACTCACAGAGGAGCAAAGCTGCTCATTGTTTTGTGTTTTCTTTTTTCCCCTCTCTCTCCCCCTCTCTCTCTCTCTCTCCCTCTAAACGTGCGGAGGTCTAGGGCCTTCTGGGGGATGTGGTTCCCAATGTGCCTTCTGTCACTGCCGCTGCAGTTAAGCAAACTTTACAGCCCAGTCAAGTCATCAAACCAACAGAGCCTATTTGCTGAGCAACAGTGGAGCTTTGTGGTTGGCCTCACAGTTGACAGTAAGTTATGAGGCCTTTGTGAGCGCAAGGGAAGGAAAACAGAGATCGGAATTTGGCAGGAAAATATAATACAGAACTCTCCTGTCTGTGGAACCTGAATTTTTCGTGGAAACAATCAAGCATTGTTGAGGGAAAGAAAAGCAACTCTGACAGATGAAATATAGAGGGGGGCCCCCTTTTAGGAAAACAGTAAACAAAGCGCCATTCAGGGCCAGCTCCTTTCTGTCATTTATACAGATAGTTTCTTCTGTGCGGCCCGAGAGTTTACGGCAAAGAGCTCAGATTCAACAAATCAAGTGTAAAAACTCCCACAGTCCACACTTAGGCGAGCTGCAGAGAGGGAAGGGACTGCCAAAGAGAGAAAGAGGAGGAGGAGGGGGGGGGTGTGAAAGAGTCAGAGAAAGAGAGAGGGAGAGAGAGAGGGAGTTAGTGAGAGAGAAACAGAGAGAGAGGGGAAGAGTGAGAGGGAGAGAGGGATATCACAAGATTCTCTGTTTCCGAGAGAGATACAATGAGCAGATAGGAGTCCGGGGAGGAGGGGAAAACACAAGGGGGGGGGGGGGGGGGGTGGACTGAAAAAACTCTAAAGGACTCGCCAAAACAGTGGGAACAATGGCTAATTATGAAGGACAGGAAAGGAGAGGGACACTGGAGACACTCTGTGGAATATGAAAGGAAGGGGCTATTCGGCACGGCGGCTGGGGAACTGTGAGCCTCAGTCCTCGGGCCGGACCTCATGAGGTCACCATTGGCAGCCGGCGCCCAGAAAAGTTGGGCTGGTACAACTGCCGTTTGGACATCTGGAATGTCGGCACACAGTGGCTCGCTTTTTCCCCCCAATTCCTTTCTCTTCCAAAAATAGGCGGCTTCGCCAGCGCTGGTCACCCAAATTGGAAAATTTGCAGCACATAATGAAAAGAAAAGCAGTTTTGTTCCCTTTCATTCTCATCTCATAACTGGATTTCTGTGGGGGGAAAAATTTGAGGAAATTACCTTCAACGCTGCTATGATTAAGCAGCTCTATTCTTGGGCCGGGGTGAACAACAGCTCATTAGTCACAGCTGGTCCCACCCCTTTTCCTTGTGTTTTTTTCTTTTCTTTCTTTCTTTCTTTCTTTCTTTCTTTCGTTCTTTCAGAATCACAGAACTTCATTGGTTGAATGCACAAAGCACAAAAAAACCCATCCATGTTTGTCTTCCTGGACTTTCTTTGAGTTACTTAGTCTGAGGGGAAGTTTGACAAACTGAGGATGATAAGGAAAGACTATAAACATGGCTCCATTTCATTCATGTGACACATCAGTCTGAATATTAAAACAGAGGAACTTCCTTTGCCCCACCCATATGAGGCGGGCTAAAGGAACTGATTAACTGAGGGCCAGCTAGATACACCTCACAGATTCATGATTAAACCTTATTATTAAGCCTTATTATTCTGGGAAACTGACACTGAATTCTGGTTTAAACCACTGAAACCAATTCATTATCCCTCGCTGAATGGCAAGGCATGGTCAACAGAGTGTAGCAATGCATCAGGTCTTGGGGGGGGGGGGGGTGACAGAGTCTGTTCGGAGAGGCTTAAAAGTCACTACAGAGACTGATAGCTATTAAAAAAACAATAAGGCACAGAGAAACAAGGTCTTAAAGTTAGACCACAGCTCTCACCACTGAGCTGAATAATCACCTAAATATCTGGTTCCCAGACGTTCATGAATGGCTCCTGTTTTAGCAATACTACGATGGTTTCACATGCAGACGTGCAAAGGAAACCACTCCAACAGAACGTGAAGCATTGCCTAATAAAACCTAAGGGCTGACAGATGTGGTCAAACAGAAAGAAAAGTGCAACACAGCCCCTGTGGGGATCAGGGACATGACACGCACGAGCCACTGACTGATGGCGAAGACCCCTCTGTAATCGGGAGACAGGACCTCTCGCAGACTGAGGTGAGAAAACGCCCCCTTGACTGAGAGAAAAGGCCTCCCTATGACTGACAGAAAAGACATCTCTCTGACTAATACAGAACATTGAGCGCAAGGATTTCCCACCGAAAGCGAAGACTTCTCTCTGACTGATGGAGAACACTTCTCTACTTCACCAGCCTGTTGCTGACTATGCATCTGACCACTGTCCCTCAGCCGTGAACTTCCTCCTCAATTTGCCTTCAACACTAAAGGGACCATTCACTCCTACAAAAAACTCTAAAATCCAACAAATTACAAAATGTCTATAATTTCATCACCAACAAAATTATAAGTGATTGATGAATGTACTCTCTTTTTGTCTTTTTTCTCTCTTTTTGTCTGACTATCCCAATTGTAGTGACATTTAGCAGAAGCTCTAGCCCCTGGTATCCAGGAGCAGTCCGGTTGACTAACACCTTCTTCCTTTCTTTTCCTGGCGGACACATGCTGACATGCATCATGATAGGGTTTCAGAATGAAATCATTAACTAAATTGCTTTCTTAAAAACCACAAGTGCACAGCACGGTTTTCAGACTTTATCCATCACAGGTCTTTTTTATTGCCGGGTCCTGGGATCGCCTTCAGAGATCCATTTTCGGCATTCTGCAACCGCAGGCTTTATCCTCTGCTCTGTCAGGTTCAGAATGGCAAATATGGAATAATCTGGTAATCTCAAACTATTCCTCCATTTTCCCCTCCAGTGCTTAGACAAAGGCAGCCTTTGTCTCTTCATATTTGTAAAGGTTTAGGCTACTTAATGAACTCAACTCAAAATCACAGAACCAATCAAAAACATATTAAACTAATAAAATCCTGTTTTAGTAGCTCCTTTTTAAAAGGGTCTTTCAGAGACTGGGTGTATTCCACACATGTACACACTTAAGTTGCTCTCTGCAGTCTATCACCAAAGAATTAGAAACACAGACACTATGAAAAAGGTTCCACATTCAGCTACAGAATCGCTCACCTCAACCATCTACACATCAATCAACAAAAAACAGTAGTGAAACTTAATTAAAAACAAATTTAAAAAACTAAACACGATCAATAAATTAATGATGTTCATATACGCTTCCCATAATACTAATGAACAAAAATATAAAAAGGGAGGTCAGAATTCATTCATAAGGTACATTATGCAAAAAAGACATTTCCCCTGTGCCCAATACTGTATGTGGTAATATTGTCTCTATCTCGACTCAAATAGACTGGAATATCCAAAGCAAACAGACAAAGGTAAATAGCTGGTGAAGGCCAGACAAATATTTGATAAGCGGAGAGAGGGATTGTGCGTACAGTATGGATGGATGTGGCTTCAGCAGTTCTCCCTCTCTCTCTCCCTCCCTCACTCTTCCTCTCTCTCTATTGAACAGATGTGTCTTTCACAGCCACGCGGTATGTGCAACCAATCTGCAAACAATAGCCAGGGTCTGACAAAGGTCGTCTTTTGCAATATGCTGGTTATCAAGGGCCACAGAGTACGCCCTGCCCACGCAGGCTGGGCCGCCTTCATGTGGCCCACCTCCCGCGTGTCAGGTGAAGAGGCCGCCGCGCCGCCATTGTAACGTGTAAATAAAGCCGTTACACAAGCGTAAGCACCCTCTCTGACCTTACCTTAACCTAACAGTTGCTGTAAACAAGTCCAATCCTATTAGCCTAATAATATACACAGAGCGGGTCGCGGTATCCACACGTTTAGGCCACTAATGCCATTTCCAAGGCTTAAATAACGCACTCCTCTCTGCTGTCGCACAGTAACTAACAGGTGAGGCCTATGCAAGCCTACTCTGCCTCACAGATCAACAGAACAAAAGCCATACATCAGTTCTAAACACGGTATCATCTCATTCCTCTGGAGGTTTCTGGCCTGATGGAATTTAAATATTAAAAACAGAAGTAAAAATTTAGTTCAACTTTCACGGTCTAAGACATCTTTTATGTAGATAATTGGCTGCCTTTTGGCAAAAAAAAAGCATTTTCAGAGAGAACGATGGTATACGTCCCTTTGGCCTCTAAACAGTAAATATCATACATTAATAATCACATGAAATATGCTGTAACATGCATGGGAATACACTATGCAACACATGATCTCGCAGACACATCAACAGCGGTTTCCTTCTGAATTTCCAGCGCAGGGAGAAAAGCATGGAATTTTGTCATACGCACTGTGAGGAATGCAAAGCTTTCCGTCTCATCTGTCTTCATACATCTCCATGACAGGAGGACCGCATTAGCCTTCAGGCCGCAAACAGACAAAATGAGCTTTAATAAATTATTAGAGCTCATTAATTATATCTGCGGTCGAAGCAATAGCCGACTGTTCGTGTTTACAGTTCTTCAAAGTTGTAATTTACTGCAAAGCTTTCTACTGTTTATTTTTCCCACTGTATGCATTTTTAAAGACATTTTTTTGGTAAACACACAGTGAGCTTAAATGATATTAAATGAGCTGAAAGTGGAGAGAGTGCTGAGTTCTGTGGTATCAATAATTGTCCTGAAAAACATAGCAGTAAAATAGTGTGGTGACGCATAAAAAACAGTGATTAGTACATTATTTATGGGATGTTCTCAAAGATAACCTTTTGACCATTTAAAATTATGTGATGCTTTAACCAAAAAAATCTAAATTACTTTTACTCAGATGACCAAAACTTAGCTCTAAAACTATGGACAGATATTAGGTGAAAAATTGAATAAAAGATCTTCCTCTTTTCTGGATTTTCCAGATATCAGGGCCATATCACAGTGCCTCCCTGCGTTGAACCCACAGGGAGGTGGCACATAATTACCATTTAGGAAGCCGCATTATTTTGTCTCAAATTACCATTAGCTGTTCTGTTCTGCATTTTCAAGAAAAACAAACTTATAAATATGAATTCAGCAAACACATTTTTCAGCTCACATCAGCGCATCTACATTATTCAACACAAAGCTGAAAATGAACACCACATCTGCTAACTGCAGAATAGCGCAGTTTTATCTGGAATTAGTACACACACATATAAATGGGTTTGTAGTTAATTCTTCCAGAATATGTAACAGGCAAATCTATGACAAAACATGTCATCTGTTAAACTCAATACTATAAATCTGTATGGAAATCAGTAATCTCACTGAAACAGATTGTTCAGTATGTATGTACAGTACCCTTACTGTAAGCTGTTTACACACTTCACACATTATTTCTATTAATGTGTGGTGAGTATACACACTGTGTACTTGAAGCGTTTGTGCTATTTTCGTGTGTGCGATTGAGGCGTATGAAAGCCTATCACCCTCTCCTGTAAGAATGCCTGGCTCTTACTGAATGCCCACACAGCCAGCCATCGAGTGGAGAGGCGGTCCAGGAGGAGAAGTGCTTGTCACAAGCAAGCAGCTCCATCACAGGACTTATAGAAATACAGAGCTTTTGAAAGGGTGAGACTGAAAGCAGCACAGCACACTTACGCTGCATCAAGGCAAATACGTTTCAAAACAGGATGACAGCAAAGATGCGGGAGCCCACCTGGGCAGTCTCACCTTTAATGAGCTGGTCCCATCAATATGTCTCTTAGAGTGTATTGTAGATTTGATAGCGTATTGAAACATACTTTAAAATCACATTACTTATAACATGAGAAAGAGGGACATAAGAGTCTGGAAATTAGGGAACGACAGACCCATCATGGAGAGAGCGGTGGGTACCAGCTGGAGTACCGGGCTGTGATTTTGAGCTGTACGCTATAAGGCTCCCCATCAGCAATGCCTGGCTCCACAGAGGGTTAAGACAGCCAGGTGAGCATCTAAACATCATCCTTCAATTCAGCTTGTCAAAATGACTCACTTTCTGTCCTCGCTGCCCACGTCATGTTAAGCGTTTTCCCTCTCCTTTTGAGCGGCAGTCACAAAGGGGTTGCACCGTGTGCCTGGAAACGCGTTCGGTGAAGCGCATTAAAACTGATCGCACGTTGAGAAATGTTCTCAGCCAGTCGAGCATTTCTTGGTGTTCACTGTGGAAGTACACCCATTGAATCATCATACCTTTGCCATTGTATACGCTTCTCCTGCTCTTGCCCCGCCCACAATGACCTCCTCCCTCTGCTCTAGCTCCACCCATAGACAGGCCTTGGACACCCTCTCTCTGTACTGGACCTGTCCACAGCTATCCCTCCCATTGCCCTGGCCACACCCACAGTGAGCCCTTCCTGTACTGTGGCCCCACCCACAGCAAGCCCTTTCTCTGCTTTAGCCCTACCCACAGACTGTCGCCTCTCTTACACAGAGCACCGACAGGCACAGCTCGCTCTGAATGAAGCCGTCGCACACGAAAACAAGGCAGATCATAATGTGCCTGTGTAATTTTTAATTAAGTCCCCCTTAGCGGCTGCTATTATCTCTGACTAATGGCATACACTGGCCCTCTCTCATTACCAGAGTGGGTTTTAACTGGGCCACTTGTTTGATACAGTTAGAGTTAATGCACTATGAATATCTCACAGAGAGTCATCAGGTTTTGCTGAGGGTGTCTAGCGATCTGAATATTCAATAACTTCCCGTAATTACATGCACAATTCATCAGATTCTATCTGATTGCCGGGGAAGGAGAAAAAAAGAGGAGCAGACAGGATTTGATTCCTGGAGGACAGAAATCTTAATCACAAAACTAACATTATGGCACTAATTGAAATCTAAATTGAAAGGCTTGGCTCAGAGGGAGAGTGTGCCAGGCTATGAGAGAGGGAGGATACACAACTGCTGATGGAGGAGTGGAGGAAACAGAGACAGCAGGTCTACTGAAGCAGCTGGGGGTGGGAGAAACCCTCCTAACCCAAGCCTCCACCCTTAGACAAGTTGTCACCTGGTTTCTAGGCGCTCCAACATGCCTCAGTGCCACATGCTGTCAAAACTCTAGCTGACCCCCCATGGTATTCCAGACCACATAAAAGCATGAGTCACATGCTGTATATGAGTGCCACTGCCCTGTCACAACACACGTCGAGCGAGTAAAAAGGAAATGCACTGCAACAACTAAACATTTCTGGACAGTAACATCTGAATGTCAGGGTTAAACATTACACCCTGAATTGGAGCCTTACTGGTTGTGTGTGTGAGGACAGGGCTAGCATACTTTCATGAGTGCTGCACTGAAGAGGTTCACAAAGCGCTGTGGTTTTGTCCCTATCCTAGAGCAAACCAGGTGTTTCTGAGGACTGCGAGTCCATGCGAGCATGGAAAAAAGAAACAACAAAGAAGGCCGATGCTGCTGACCTTTGCTGCCTGAATGCTCTGAGAAACATGGACTTCGTTTCCTATTTGTGAGCACTATGTCTGAGGTAACTGGTCGATTCTGCTTGCATAACACAGCCATTGTCCAGTCCCAGTGCGGACATTTTGTTCATAGTACAGCATATAAATGTCCTCAATTCACCTCTGTAGCTGCTAATCAGTTCTGTTATTTATAGCCATTTTTCATGTGTGGCTAGGGCTTCAAATTAAGGCAGAAATAGCAATATAAATACCAAAGCATGAGTTTACTTGGAAAAATATCTACGATTCCATGCATGGAGAAAGACAGTATTTTAAAATATATTAAGTAACACCTGTGTTGTAGCATTTCTAAATAGGCCTTTCCTTGTGTTTTCTTAACTGAAGAGACTGTGTTTTATCGTTCCAAGACATTCTATCAAATTAAAGATAATCATATCAACAATCTCTCTTTCAGGCTGCATGGAATTGGAACTGACTTTGCGCACATGCACTGGAATTTGTTGGACTGAAAAACAAATAATAAAGCTATCCTTGAGTACTTTGTGTTCTGGTATTTAAGATGTTCTGCATCATGTAAGACAAAAATTCTGGTCTATAAGGAAACTGTGTATTCTGTTGAAATATAGTCAGTCAGTGCATATGCTATATAAATCAGAGGGGATACAGTCAGACAGTGCACATGCAATAGAAATCAGAATATTCAGAGTCTGCATCTGATACAAATCAGAAGTAACAGAAGGTATAGACCAGTGCTATTCATTTGGCAACCCGGGGGCTGGATGCAGCCTACCATGAACTTCCTGTTGGTGCTTTGATCATAAAGACCCAAAAAATCAAGCGGTTGACTGCTATAAACTGACCGTTCACCACCCAAGAGAAACATAAGGAAGATGTAGATGCTTTATTTGAAATGTGATAAATATGCTTGATGATATGCCTATTACTTTAAGACTGTGTCTGCATTACTTATGCACATATCCTACACATTCATCCAATTTTTTAACAACACATTATGTTTGTCCCATCTAGTACAGATACTACTACAAATATTTGACTGACAAGAAGAGCAGATGAACAGTCCAAGTACAGACTGATCCTGTCCCCACCCCCCTCCTGCAAGATCTGCACTTCATCCCAGACACTGGATTAATATTCAGCCCTCAATAGCAGTTAATTAGTAATGCCAAATTCATTAACCCATACTGCTGTTACAGTGGCCCGTACCATAAATTAGCTTAATGCGAGCAGACAGATTCCAGTTGTAATAGGAGACATAAAATGTAAGGAGAAACACATATGACCGTAGATCATAGATCACAGCAACTCTGCGGTGGTTTAGCGTGGCAGGCCTCGTTCCGAACAGAGCTTTAGCGGGTCCTGTTACAGAATGTTTTTTTTTCCTTTTCCTTGCCTTTTTTTGTAATAGCTCCTCATCATGGAGAGAAATCCATCAAATTAAATGCTGAACAATACAAAGTGGTGGATATTTTAAATAAGACACTTAAGTGGGAGTTATCTGCTTTTTTTATGCAGACCTTTGCAATGCAAAAAAGTGGGTACGTGCAATGCAGTGGAATCCATGGGGAGGTGTCTTATCTGAGGGGAGTGAGCAGTGCCAGAAACAAATATTAAAACTGTAGCAACCTGCCCCCCCCCCCCCAACCCCCCACCAGTCTTCCCTCTTCCGCTCAGGGGACGCGTATGGGAACGGCTGGAGGCGGTCCAAACACCCTTTGACAGCTTATAGGAGAGGTTATTTTTCTTCCAAATCTCTGGCATAAATCTAGTTTGTGTTTGTTTAGAGTCAGCTTGTAACAAGTAGGTTTTGGCTGCGTGGCGCGTTTCACTCCTGCACTCCTTGCACCAGGCTATTCCTCCCCTCCTTTCCTCTGCCCCTCTCTCTCTCTCTCTCTCTCTCTCTCTCTCTCCCCATCTCCCTCTCTCCCTCTCTCTCTCTCTCTCTCTCTCTCTCCCTCTCTCCCTCTTTTTTGTGCCTTTCAAATGGGTGAGCTGCAGGTATTCGGTTCAGCGTCTGGCCTGACGGCGGGGAACAAATGGAGGCACAAAACAAACTGCTATTGTAAAAGGGGACAACGACCTTTGCTGTCCTTGGATTACGTGGTGACCTTTCATCTCCCCTATCCCCCAGTGGTCTCGCCTAACAACTCGCACCACAGAGCCTATTAGGGCCGGATTCCACTTTGTTGTTAAAAAGCGTCCTGTCCTTTCAGAACGCTCTCTTTCTCTTTTTCTATTTTTTGAAGCCAAGGTGGTAGAGGAACACAAGTCCATTGTTCCCTCGCAGATGGAAGTTGGAGTTACTACGGCAACAGCGCTAATCCTTCTTTTTACTACCTTTCTTCATATTATTGGCCTATCAAGTGCTACCTTTTAACTCATGAGCTTGGAGGCTGGTAGAGGAGTCTCCCCTCGCTTTAATTAGCTATGATTTTCACCGTATAGACAACGTGATGAGCTAATCGAAATTTGCAAAATAATGACGTACTACCAGAAACTATTCCCTCTCCTGAGTCCCGGTCTAAGAATAACAATAATGAGTCCATTATGGAGGAGCGGACATTAAACTGCTGCCCTGCCTCGCAAACAGAGAGCGTAATTGTTCTGCTGTTGTCCACACAAGCAACAACCTATTGTTGCCGGCTTGAAAAATAAAGCAGTGGAGAATGGGTGCCATAATGATGGGTCTGTGCTGCCATGCTGGCCCATACAGAACCGTCTGCTGAGAGAGCTTGACAGGACTGCTGATTTGCTGAAAGAGATGTGGAAGAAGACAACTGTCTGGCTTTTTAAAAAATGTCCTTTTTCTGTTCTTTTTTTTTTTTTTTTTTGTCGGCTTCCCTCACTTCTTAAATAGCCATCGAGTCACGTTATCCAATGGCCATTCAGCAGGGGGAGACGGGCTGAGCTTTACAAGGACACAGTTTTGGGTATGGTGCGGTTCTTGTGCCGGATCCAGGGTGGACCGGATTAAATTAGCCTTCTTTTTAGTTATATTTGACTTTGGAGAGAGGACAACACAGCAGCAGTGATTTACACTACATCAGACAGAGAACACCCTGGGAAATTACACCGTCTTTAATTAAAAAAAAAACATAACCATAAAAACAACAACATTTCTTAATATTCATAAGATATTGCATAAATAAGCAGGTAAGCCACTGCCTTTCATCGTCCCTACGTGGAGAGCGTCAGACAGTTGCGATGAGCTATCAAAGGGCTGCTTCTGCATTTTATGTTCTTACAGCAGCTGGGTGAACGGCTCTTTGTGTAAAACAGAGCCGGGGTGGCCAAACGCGGCGCTGCACCTTTTAAATGCGTCTCATTGTGCGGCAGGGCAGAGCAGGAGGGGAACAGGAATGCTAAGTGGGCCCCTTTGCCTCGTCAACCTCCGGTGTGTTTCATTTATCTTCATCTTGTTAGACTAAATTAATTAACAATCTCAGTGTTACACACTTTCTCTTTTCATTACATCAAATAATGGCAGAGATGTGGGAGGAGGTCCTATCCATAGGGATTAAGCTGGGACTGCTGTAGAGATCTCTCTCTCTCTCTCTCTCTCTCTCTCTCTCTCTCACACACACACACACACACACACACACATACAAGGCTGTGATAGACTGATACTGCTGCAGAGATCAGTCTCTCTCACAGATACACCTGTGACACACTGCTGCAGAGATCACTCTCTCACACACAAACGACTGTGATACACTGAGAGCACTGCAGAGATAACGCTACAATAGAGACCACTAACAATATCAGTACAGTAGTGCGCCAATCATTCAGAGGGAAGTGAAACATTGCTCTGATTCTCTGTCTTTTCAGTTTTGATCTGCTTTTTTTTTTTTTTTACTTTGAAAAGTCTTTCTTCTTTTTCAACACAAAAATTGAATGAGGTTACTGAGTTTTAGGGTAAGAGATACACTCATCTGTGATGAACTGCAGCGTATGTGTCTCTAACCGTGTCTAGCATGTGCTACATCGAGCTGGAAGCTCAGCTGTCATTACTTTGGACATACAGTGCAAAGGCAGCACATTAAATTATTTACAAAATAAAGTCAAAAATGCTTAAAGTTGAAGAGCGAGGAATTACTTCACTTCTGGGAATCTCGACTTGCCTCTAAAAATGACTACTACCGGGTATGAGTTCACTTACATCAAAACGGACTCATATTTTGACAGCTGTAATTGAGCATAGCGCTTAAATAAAGTTGGAAATGCCATGACTCACAACAAAAGCAATGACTCCATTTTTTGCGAGAGAAAAATTTCAGAAAAAGGGGCGCATTTCCATGGTAGAACTGAGTGACGGATTTCAGTGCTTGAAAGCCTCTTCTTGCCCCTGTGCAGAAGTCACGCTAGTAGGGCCCTCTGCTTCATTCAGCGGGGAAAGAGTGTTTCCAGGCTAAAAAGCCAGCGTGTCCTTTCTAAGAGCCGCGCAGAAATAGACGTATTAATTGCTCGAAGCATGAGCCTTGAGTTGCTGTCATACTTTCACATAATTGCACTGACAAGGCCCCCTTTGACCCAATTTAGTCGCTTAATAAAAGATGTTGTGGTGTTGTGCGTTAGAGTCGTTCACTCGCCCTTGCTCTCTCTCTCTCTCTTCCTTCCCTCTTACTCTCGCTCCCTCTCTCTCTTCGCCTCCCCTCTCACCAGAACACAATAAGCGCTGGCTGAGCGAGAGGGCAGGACCCAGGTCAAAGCCTGGCTTTAATCTTATCCTGATTGTTAAGGCCTTCTTCCTCCGATTCCCTGCGCATGTGCGCGATATCCCTCCACCGCCCATTCTCATTTAATTAAAACAGACATTGACAGAAGGATGTGGATTAGGACTGTAATGATGCATTTACTTAGATTAACCAGTCTTCTCACCGACTAATAACTCCAAGGGAGAACAAAAGGAAATTGTTATGAAACAGCCTTTTGTAGCAGTCAAAGGTCAGAGTAGTTTTTTCTTTTTCTTTTTTTTTCTACCACTGAGAGCTTTGGCTTTAAAGATGTTGGCTGTAAGACTCGCTAGTGGATTTAAGAGGTGCCACATTTCACTGGCCCCTCCCTGTTACCTCTTCCCTTAATGCAGCTATGACAGGCTAGAGCCCAAATGCTGTTCCTTCAACAGGTGGTGAGAGTCAAACACTATCCCCACTACATGGTATTAAGGAGAGAGAGGAAAGGTACAAAGGAGATGTGCTGGTAACAATCCAACATATGCCCATAATTTATCACCCAGCCAAGAGCTAAAATAAGAATTATATTATGCAGCCCAGACACTAACTAAATGCATCATTTTAAAGTCAAGTTTTCTGTGAGTAAGAAATATACATGTATGTACATAACTAAATGTGTTTAGGCTTGGATTTAGATTTTTCTGAACACCAGAATGTCAAAACAGAATTGCTGTCATTTTAAATAGCAATGGCTTGCTGAAATAAATACTTGTTACCAAGCTGTCATTTTTTTTTCTATTTTCTGTTAATGATTGTATATTAAGTTATATTAACAAATGTGTTTACATACCATTTTTATTAAACCCTTTTATTATTATTTGTTGCTACACACAAAAGAAGTAACTTAAATAGACAAAATAAGGCATGCAATTACATGTGTAAAATATGCAAATAATGTATAAAAAATACATTAAGGCAAACAAAATGAAATGTAATGTACAGTAGGCAGTAGGCAGGCAAAACAAAAACAAAAATAGCAAAATTCAGAAGAAAACAGAAAAGAATGAAATCAATAACCACTGATTTTACTTAACCACTGCTTTACCTAACTGATATACTGATATACTGAACAAAGCCTCATAATTACAAAAGCAACACGTCACTAGCATGTCCCATATCTCCCACAATTTTTTTCTGACTTTCATTCCCACAATCCTTTGCATGCATCCAATGTCTAATTTCTAGTTTTAGCCAGTTTAACCTGACAATGTTCTACATTCCATTCATGCCACATCATGTCATCCAGCTATCAAATCAATCATGGACCATAATTTGAGGATTGAGTGTCGCTGGGAGCACATCACTACACACTGAGAGGACTAGATGGTACAGTTATCCCGCATTCATCAAAGATAACAGATTTGGCGGGGGGGGGGTAATAGGAAGTAGCCATCGCTGAGTTATGATGACGGGTGGTATTATTTTGTGAAGTCACTTGGCATTGGTGTATGGGAGATGAGGAATTTTTAAAGTAACCAAAACGCAGAGTCAGCACACAAAGAGCCTGCACCTCAAAGCACCAGTCCCTCTTCCTACCACTGGAGCTGTGGAAACCAGCAACTGCTCCTCTGTTGCCAAGACTTTGGCTCAGATAAATGTTGTGACCAAATGGAATAATGCAATCCAGCAACCATGGATGTTCTTACATTTACTGGCAATGTAAAACTGCAAAATTATAACATTACAAATACATTCTAATGGGGTAATGTTTACCCTCTCGTGCTTATATGAATACGCATTCTCTTTCAAATGATGGGAGATTTCATTTAGCAACTAAAAACCAAAACTTTTTTTTTTTAACTTTTTGTTACTGGCTCTCTAAATTATAAAACTTTTATGTGAGTAAACATTATGATTTCTCTGCATGTCTCCCCAAATTTATTTTTAATGCACAATGAAATGGTATGATATGATTTCCAGTCCATGCCTAAGCCTACAAGTATTATGTTTTTTATTTTTTCATTTCTAATTTCTCTCTTTTGCCTTCATTTTAGTGACTACCAAATTCATAATGTTTTTTAAGATACAAAAACAATAACATTTGCTCACTTTAGTTACTCTGTGTAGCACAAAGGATATGGTGGTATGCCTGATTCTGGGACACAGGGGTAATTCAAATTTTTTACTCCAATACAATTGATACAGGAGTCAGGTGTCCTCTCTGTCTACTCCACACTTCGGTCCCTCCCAGTCTTGCTAATCCAACCATTAAGAGGGAGGTAACGTGTGCTCCCTACTTCTGACAAAATACCTCTTTTAATAAGGCATATGCACCCCACCCCCTTAAAGGCTCACAGGTATACTTCTTCCATCTGACAGCCAAGATGGCATGTCCGAAAATGCCCACAGATCCATCAGCGAGGTGAGCGTTCTTCCATATCCTGGGGGGGGGGGCTACACTACTTGAGTGAGGTGCAAAATCAAAATCAAAAAACGACTGAGCTGGCCTCTTGTCAAAGAATATACTAGCACGATCAAAAGAGTCCGTGGTCCAGTGCATTTAACACATACTCAAACTTCCTGAACCCTTAAGCCATGGACATCTGGCAACAGCAAAAAGGACATGGGTCCTCATGGCACGTTCGAGGAATAAACGAACAAATGAGAGCCTAAGTTCAGGCTAGGTGTGTCACGCCATAATGCCCTTTATTCGATTAGGTTAAAACAGGTTTGAAAGAAATTGGCGTAAATCTAATCAAATAAATGACCTCCATTACACTTAAGCAATCAATGTGTGGGGAGCACGAAGCGGCGGTATCAAAGAGGATCCATTAGGTTCAGTAAAGTTTGGCTGACAGCAGCTCTAAAAGGCAGATGCTGCTGCTACTCTTAATGAGACGGCACTAATTAGGATGCAACACTCGGGCCTGCAGAAGGGAAACTCACAGGAAGAGCGGGGAACGGTAATTCTACTTACGGGTATTTATTTCCTCCCAGCAATGACAGCGCAAATTCTTAATTAGGATCGCAGGACAGCGGGGGGAAAAAATGGCGCCCTCGGCTCTTGGTACGCGTGCCGAAGAAAATGTACGTCCCGTATTGAGACCAACCCACCTCCCCCCTTCCCCAACACAACCCCACCCCCCCCCCCACCCCCACTACCACCACCTGTACAGAGCTGACAGGACAAACACGCACATGCAATATGAACAAGGAAACAACTCATTTGTGAAGTGCCCAGGTTGTGAAATGTGTCATGTGAGATTCTCGGCCGCGTGAAATGAAGTGCTTTCAGTTTTGTTGTGAGGCACGGTGCAATCGTGAGCATGCCCGGTGTTACATGGAGGGCCAGAGGGGCCACGGCGACCCTGTTGCTTCGCTGACAAACACACAGCCGGGGGGTGGAGAGCGCGTTCTCTGTCACCGTCTCCCGCCGGATCAAATACCAGGTGTCGAGAGATGTCGCAGCCGTGAAAGGACAAATGAGTTTGACCCCCGCAACATCAAAAGGGAAGAACTAACCTCAGAAAAAAGCTGCTACGAAGAGAGCCCTCCATGACAGCAGTGGGATTCTGTGGCGGGAGGAACACACAGGAGAGTGCTGTGACTGGAACGGCACAAATACAGGCAAACACATACAGTAATGCACCAGTCCTCCTTACACACAAAGCACAGTGACAAGAACAAACCCCCACCCTCCTTTACCACCCCCCGCCCAGTCTCTCCCTTTTCTCTTACGCCATTAATGTAAAAAACTTCTTTTCACAAGAGCGGTAATTTGCATAAATGTGGCCAATGCACACATGCCAGTTCCTCCCAGCTCTGTGCGAGGCAGAGCCGGTGTGGGCTCTGGAAGCTCGGCAACAGGTGTGCCATACTGTCCGCCTACGTGATGTCACAGCTCGCCAGGGTCACCCGTACGCCTCGGCCGCAGCTGTGGAACACGTGTTTTGAAATGCCTATAGGCTTCCTGTTGGCCTCTGGAGTTTTTTGTTTTTACAGAGAATGCAGTCTTGTTTGTTGTTGTGCTTGTTCATGTTCCCCCGATTTGTGCTGTTCCAACCATAAAGCGTAACATGAATCAGACTGAAAGTGCTTTTGCTCAGTGCCTGGGGTATGTTCAGCATGGAGGGGCATAAGCAGTTCTAACCCAAACATCTGCAACTGGGAGCAACTGTACATGTACAGTTAAAAAGTGGTTTCAAAATGCAGTAATCAGTTAAGGAAGTGCGGGTATTGAGATGACTTTGAAGCATTCTTCAGCGGGGATTCTGAATTCTGCAATGCAAATCGCTGTACAATTAACCATCAATCTGCCCAGAGCAAGAGCTGGAATATGTTCTGCCATGCCAAGGTCTTAGGCACGGAACTTTCCGCAGCAAATTTAAAAAAAAAAAAAAAGGGGGAATGTTTTCTCAGGCCATTCAATTCAACCCCCTCCCAACAGCGTTGTGACGATTAGCATACGTCAGAGCGAGAAGACAGCGGCTTCCCAGCCCAAAGCCATTCCGGGTTCTGCAGACCGATCCACGATTCCTGCCCCCCGAGCTCCGCGGAGCTGAGAGAATGGAAAGAGTGAGCCGGCGCCCCAAGGACACGGCGCCTTTCAGACCGGGGGCGAGGCGCTCAGCCCGCCACAGAGGCCCGCCGGGCTTAGCCCCGGCGCTTTTCGCACAATCGGCCGTCCGTGGGGGGGGGGGTTAGGGTCGGCCCTTGGACAGCCCTGGCTCCCGCGGTGCCCGCCGCTCACCACGGTGACAACGTGAGAAAACAGCAGCAGAACGGTGCAGGCCCAATCAAGCGTGTCTCCTCACCACTTTGAGGGAGTGTTAAAAAAAAAAAAAACACCTGCCTGCCTGCCCTCTCTCTCCTCTCCCCTATGGCCCCCTCTTTGTTAGGGCAGCCAGGCGGCAAAGCACACTGCGAAACCTGCGTCGGCCTCACGTGCCGGAAGGAACGGAACCCACCTACAGGCTGCAGGAAGGAAGGTATGGGGCAGGGCGGGGCTGAGCTCGGCCAGACGTGGCTCTAGCGCTGGCTTAGCTCCCTTGGGCTTTGACCTCAGCGCTGCTGCAGCTCGCTGCTGCGAGGGTGAGGACTTGGTGGAGCTAAGGCGCGGCTCCGGACATGACAGCGATAATAGCGGCCTGTTGTGGTCCAGCCCCTCAGGCAGAAGATTGCTGCGTGCTGCAGCGGTGGGTAGCGGGACGTGTCCCTCTGCAATTCCTTTCTAGTGAGGACATGTGAACAGGCCCCGCCCTTTTCTCCTGCTCCGTATTACCCTCACTTCTTCCCAATAGTCCCTCAAATGAGCTGAGGTGACAAAGTAAAGTCTTGAGGAAGTCCACTGCGGTTTGGAGGTAGAGTTAAGGAAAAACAGAACGCACCACATCGCTTCTACCCTTTCTCCTACAGCTAAACGTAGGGCTGAGAGGATTACATATCGAGCAGGCCTCGTGCAAAAGGCACTGGCTATGCAAAACAGAGCGGCGGGGGGCGGGGGGCGGGGGGGGTTGGCGTTTGCGGGCTGCGCAGGGCTGCGCAGTTGGCCTTTCGAGGAACCTGGGCCTGCCAAAATGAGCCTCCGTCCAACCAGCTCTCCCCCGCCATCTGCAACAAATGTGCTCCATTAAAGCAGAACCATATGGACGACAAGCTGGCTATTAACACGGCTTCTGCACGCTCCCCTAACATAGAGCAGATTTTCAAACTTCCAGTCAAAACTGACTGCTGCATTAATTCCACACCACAGTCATTTAGGCCTTGGCATATCTCAAGGATCCAACTGCCCCCCCCCCCCCCCCCCCACCCCACCCCTCCTTGTTAGCAGCCAGTGTTACGTATGAAAGTTGAAGGGCACCCACAGTGCTCCCCCCAGCCTGGATTTGGCCTGCTCACTGAAAGCATGTGGGGTTTGTGGATGTCTCTGCACGAGCAATACAGAGTCATGGTGACAGCATGTAAAAAAGAATATTATACAGCAAACATTAATGTTAAAGTGTCACGCACACTGCAGCATAGTGAGACGGACGGAAGCTGAGAGCACAAGTGGATGAGCAAGGGCGTGGCTCCTGCCTTGTTTGGAAAGAGGAGAGGGTGTGAATGCTGTGACTTCGTTTTTCTTCAATGAGGCCAGCTGCTCCCCCTTGTCAGGCTAAGATGGCACTGATTAAGCCTGGAGGTTTCGCAGACTTCTGATCCCTCCTCATGCAGTGGCCATGTTTGCGTCTCTCCTCCATGAGTAAAGCCAGGAGCCCTATCCGCACACTATGAAGTACCTCTTTTGGCTGGGGGGGGGGGGGGGGGGGGGGGTACAGCATGACTCTGCTATTCTTGGACTCCACAAGCATGCAGGGTGCATACTGAATCGATTACAGCCCACAAGTTTAATTGTTATTTTGTCTCTCCTTCTTTGCAGAGCACTGTCACACTGAGACTAGAGTACAGTCATTTCACCTTATTGTTAAGGCACTGTGCATCCCCATTATTCAGTTAGTTTCATTGTCAATGGGAATGTTTCACTGACTACATTACAGCAGGTTTGGGCCTGTCTGACAGGAGTCACGCCTGAGTGTGTATCAGACACAGACACATATACTCTCACACATATGCATATTTGCACGTATGCCCACACACATATACCAACAATAGACAGCAGGGTGTTGATGTGTCCCTCTGAGTTTTGCTTAATTCTTTTAAGCATACACAGCCCAGCAGTGCAGTATAGTGGTAAGCTGCAGGGCTTGTAACCAAAAAAGCTGCTAGTTCGCCTCTCCTCTGGGGCACTGCTATTGTACCCTTAGGCAAGGTACTTAACCCAGAATTGCCTCAGTAAATATCCAGCCGTACAAATGGATAAAACTGTAACTTATGTAAGTCGCTCTAAATAAGAGCATCTGTTAAATGATAATAATGTAATGTATGTAATGTAACTCCAAATGGGGAGTGCTGCTCACACTGCATCTTACATGTTACATGTGGCCAGAATGGATATTAATGTTTTCTTGCTGCAGTTATTTTAAACATCTTTTTGAATAGTAAATCAAACTCCTGGTTAAGGCAAACAGAAACAATGTTGAAGTCTTTGTTTCAGTAAATAACAAATCAATGATTCCAGGAGGGATCCATGGGTACCAAGCCAGCTGTTCTGGTAAAAAAAAGGGGCAGATGTCTACAGAGAAAATATCAGAGAGTGGTTTTTGACATTACATTTGGAAATAAGCGTGATCATATTTGAATCTGCATTGTATAACTCAGCATCTTCTTAAGACTTAAACCATTCTTCATACAAATGGGTTACAGATGAATTATAAGAACTACATATGGAATTACACAGTACCTAATGCACCGCACCAGTGTTAGCAATACATTGTTACATAGTGATTACTATGGAACAAAATCTTTTGGTTTCTTTAATTTGACATGTTCAGTGAATAATCCTGGTCCTACACCTACCCATTACCCTAGCCCAAAGCCGAGCTCTATTGCTAACCATGATGCTCAACACAAACCCAACTATAAGCCTTTATATCATTTTAACAGGTGTGCACCTCCAACACAATTACACAGTATGTGTGATTACTGAAAATCTGACCTGAAATCTACATCTGCATTTACCTTACAATTAAATTGAATAGTGAGCGATACTGCATAAACATGATATAATGATGCAACAGTAACGAATGTGCAGTCTTAGAACATATTAACTAAGAAAACATTTCAGTCTACAGAACTTATCTTCGGCATAGGCTTTTAATAGGTTAAAAAATACATGTTTAGTCAAGGGCAGCATTCTGAATGCCGGGGTCAGATGAAACTCCACAGGGTCAACGATCTTAAAAGACAAAGCGTCTCCCACAATCACACAAAACAAATGTATAGCTTTGAAAGGCGCATTTGAAAAACAGCGTTCTGAATGTGAAGGAAATTGATTGACTGTCAAGTTCCCCTCTCAAAACCAGAGAAAAAAAAATCTATTCCACACAACGTATGCAGGACAAAAGCATGTTCTTCTCCAGGTTATGGGAGACTCAGCGCATGGCTTGGGTGCTTGAACCTGCATCAGGATGTAAGTGTGCTTTTGGGGGATGATGAGAGAGAGAACTTTCTTGTTTGACAGAGTGGCTGCATCTTGGACCAAAGCGGCTACCCACTACTTCCCTGAGCAGGGGAGGTTTTTCCGGTACAGGGTGCACCCCTGCAAGAAGAACGGCCCATCCCCACAGCATCTCCACGCTGTAAAACCCCTGTCTCTCCGCCTGGCTGATGACAGCGTGATGAAATTACTGTTCTCGGGAGTCTCAGCTGAATATGGAGAGGTGTGAAAGGGTCCCTACAGAAGGGGGGAGGGGGACGGGTGTAGTGCTTAATCCCGGAATCCCAGAAGCCCCCCCCCCCACCACCAAAGCCCCCAACCTCCACCTTTCCAGATAAGAGGATGGGACATAGGGCTGAGTCCAGCTGACAGACACAGGGCAGGGCACAG
Source organism: Megalops cyprinoides (assembly GCF_013368585.1). NCBI lineage: Eukaryota > Metazoa > Chordata > Actinopteri > Elopiformes > Megalopidae > Megalops > Megalops cyprinoides. The sequence continues at coordinate 11,852,503 of NC_050595.1, read as the reverse complement.
TAAGATGTCGACTCCACTTCCTCCTTCCTTCACCTACCACTCCTGTGGTGTCCCCATCACCATCGCCCTCCGCCCCCTCAGCGCGCCCCCCCACCGCCCACCCTCCTAAGTCAAAGCTGCCAGATGAGAAGTGAATTAATTTGTGTAAAGCACTCCAACATTAGGAAGGTGTGTTGAAAGGTGTCTGCTCATGTTTCAAATTAAACGCACTGCTGGTCAGCATTAGCACCTCCGCGCTCTCCGGCAGCAGCTCGCCTCTGACACTTCTGGGGCCGGGGGGGGTGGTTGGGGGGGGTGGGATTTGCCGTTCACACTGGAATAATTAGAACATGTCAGGAAGAATTAATTTCCTCATTTTTCAAAAGGATACACAGAAATTACCATGTTATTATATGACAGGGTCCCTGGGAGGATTGTATTAAATTTAATTTCTAGCGCAGCCCACACAACAAATTAAAGTCATAAATAAGATGGAAAGGAGTGGGGCGCGGAGCATATGTTTATGGCAATGAGTGAAGCCAGGGGACCAGAAACAACTATCTTCATTTCATTTTATTTAAATCAGGCCGACACCGTGTGTCTGAATGACAGCGTCTGCTAATGGGGCCCAGATTAGAGGCTCCTTGATATTAGCAGTGAGACACAGCCTTTTAATAGCTGAGGAAGGGAGCACCTTCTACAGCTGGGCTGATGGCGTTTCTAATGGAAACATTACACAGGCAAACCTGCGAATATCCCCAGTGAACAAGAGAAAAAAAAACAGGAGACAGAGGATACCTCAGGTTACGTTTCAGTAAAGTGGAAATCAATTACAGCCAGTGCGTTTTCAGCCAAGTTTACAGAAAAATCTATGGCAAGCATCTATAATTTGATGTTTTCAAGTTGCTTTCAGATCTCCGCGTAAAGCAGAGAGATGAATTAGGAAAAGTTATTGTGTAATGAAGAAAAATGAAACTGCAAAAGAGGGACCTTAAACTACAGCTGAGTCAAAACATTCACTATTCACTCTGCATTTCATTCCAATTTAAACGTTAATTTGCAGCACACAGTGCAACACTGTTTCTCCCAGAACACATATAGACCAAAAACGTAGCTGAAGAATTACTAAACCATGCCACGAGAAAAAAGAGGTTTCAGTGAAACCTGTAATGTTTTGTGACAAAAGTGCATTCTTTCACTCTCAACAACTATCTGGCAACACTTTTCCAAAAATATACAAAACGAAAGCTGAATTGAAACCTATGGAAAAACAACTTAAGACACGACTCACTGCGGGATTACATTTGTCTTCTGGCAAATTCAGTTGGCGTTATCTTCCCTGAAAGTAAAATCCGCTACTGTGAAAACACTTTGGCAGTAGCTTCGAATATGGTCTCCGAAAACTCACCATACTGCATTGTACTGTAGGTGAAACACATGCTCGCCACTGCTTTCAGAATGTCAAAGTGTGTTGTCGAGACTGTCTTGGACAGGAAAAGTGCTGTTTGCCTTTTGACCCAAAGTTTAATGTTCTGTTTTCTGTCAAACACGCAATCAGAGGCCTGCTGCACAAACACGTTCCTCGATGGGTTAGTTATGCAGAAATGACCTCAGCGCTGTTGTTCTCATTTTACCTTCGTGGACAACAACAGAAACAGATCATTTTAACAAGGGGACCAAAAGCTCCGTCGGAGGTTTTGCAACCCTTGCCATAGGAAACTCTATAAACACAGGGCTACAAATTAACAAAGACATTCTATTACATTTTGGTATCATAAACATTGTTAATGGTCTGTTATAAGTCTGCAGTCTGTTTGATGTAATTCGCAACAACACAATCAGCTGTAATGCAGTGTGTTGTGTTTTGACTGCAGCAGTAAATGTCTTAACACTGATGTCTCTTGTAAATGCTTTTGAGCAACTAGAGCACCAGATTTCTGAATGCACATTGGCAAACTAGCTTTGCCCTTTTAAAAAACAAGAAAAAAAGTCAAGCGCTTTTTCAGCAGCTTTTTTTTAGTATTATTTCAGGATGAGCCCTGATCAACACTGGCCTTCAAACTTACTAGGAAAAATAATTTTTAAGAAGCTGATGTAACTCAATTACAACAGAAAACGGGACATGTACTCATACAATGTAGGTATTTCCAATTTTGGGCTACTAGCATATGGTGAAAAATGTTTCTTAATTCCAGCCATCTAGTAAAAATGACATGAAACAGTTGTATGTTAATTTCAGATAACTGCAGCCACTGGAACTTAAGAAATTTCTCATCCTATTCCTCAAATTACTGAAGTCAGATTAGTCACAATATCTCACCTAATGTAGCATTTAAAATTAAATTTTATCTACCTGTCTATTAGTCTATCTGTCTGTGGCTATTATACATACAGTATATCTGTGTATGTGTGTGTATGCATAAAAACAGAGAGGGAACATGAGTTTTACATGCAAAAAAAAAACTATTGAAAAGGCCTGTGTACTGAAGAAAAGACCAGCTTTCCAAATTTTAACCATATGTGGCTAAAATGGACTCAGCAGCATCAATCTACACAGCCAACAACATGTCTACGCTCATCTCCCAGATCAGGGACGATTTTCCAATCAATCTCCAGACATGGCTCAAAACTCGGGGGGAAGAGAGCTAAAACACTTTCCCTCCTTGAGACCTTCAGATAAGCGTGATAGCCTATTATCGCAGTCCGACGCTGGGTAGGAAGGCAGAGTTTTTTTTTAACTCTTTGGGAATTGCCGTCATTAGAGCCGAGGGCTCCCCTGGGCACGGCAAACTTTAAATAATTTGCGAATCAATTAACTAGTAACGCTCAACGTACGAAGATTTCACACTCGCGGGCCGACGGATTGTCAGCTGTGGAGAATTCACAGCATACTGGGAGAGAGGCTCACGGATGAGATCATGAATTCATTTTTGGAGACTGTGCATTATTTGCTACACTTAGCAGCTGGAGCTACACAGGCACTCGTGAAGTTACTCCTCTCCAGCTGATTCGCAGTCTTTTTCATTTCCTGCACATCTATACCTTGAGAGGAAGGAAGGCAGCAAAGTCTGTGGGAAGTATTACTCTGGCGGAATTTAAAAGCGGCAGCCAAACGAAACGATACATCAAATCAATCTAAAAAAAAAACATCATGACGGCTTGTTGCTAGGATGTTTTGTGTTTGAGGACGCACTGAACATGGTCAGAGAGGGGGGATAAGTTGATCAGTTAGTCTAAAAAGCTCCAAGCCTACTCTCTTTGTACTGTCAAGGTCCAGCTAACAGAACCTAAAGGCATGTTGTCAAACAAAAGGAATTATATTTGCGTACAGTGGCCAGAATATTTGCTACAGTCATATAAAGAACATAAAAACCACTTATCTGAAAACACTGCACCAAGAAGCAATTAAATCGTCACCTAGCTTTCTACTATCAACCTTACACTGTCTTTAGATATTTCAAGGATTTTTTGTTTGCTTGTTTCTTCGGAGTAATTCAATCTAAGGGAACAAAATCTTTAAAGACACAATACTTCAGGTTGAATTTTCCCCAGTCCTGATGGAATTCAAACACACTGGAGACAAGCTGAGATGTAAATGCTGACCTTTTTGACAAGTGGCCTTGTTTCCACAGTGACATCAGTAATAATCATAGAGTGGTCCGCAGAGTAACGGACAGGCTTGTTTGATTAATAAATGCTGGGAAAACGAGTATTCGAAGGTTATTCATTTTCATTAAGTGGTGGAGTGATGTTTGTTCAACTTTTCAGAGAATTACACCCTGAGACCGTTCCCCCGAGTGGCATCAGTACTGCTCTCTGCAAAAAATTTAAAATTACTTCATGCACCAAATGTTTTATTAGATGAATGGCACTCTTTGACAAAGGCTTCTCTATCTATTCAAACCCTTTGCTACATCCTCAGGTGTTTCCAAATGAGTTCGCACAAGACTGATAAAATGTGTCGGATAACAAGCCACACTTTGCTGAAATTACTTAGCGCCTAGTTTTATGATTAATTAAGCATGCAGATTAAGGTTGCAAAAGAATTTAGATTAATGAGCGAGTTAAGTTGTCCTGATATGAGCACGGAGGGAATCGTTCGCTCTTTGGAACTTCATAAACACGCATTCTAAAACAGGTAAGACAAGAATACGTGCTGAATCCTGGTTACCACGGCCATGCACTTTCTATGCTCTACACTATGTTTAACATGCTCTTACAGCTTTCAGGCATGGAAACTTTGCCCGGTGCGGTTCCACGTCTTGCAGATTAACTCTGAATACAAAGGCAAACAGCGAACTCTGACCCCCAAATCAATGATCCCCCTAAAAAAAAACTCCATACCTGATGTCACTTGGCAACATCTGCTCTGAATAATTAACTGCCGTATTGTTATTGTAATGAGGCAGAGTTAGAAGGTTCACCCTCCCTAAGCGACCCATATATGTAAACAGCATCGCTGTGACTATAGGAGGGAGGAGGAGAGGAGGTGTGTGTGTGTGTGTGTGTGTGTGTGTGTCTGTGTGTGTGATATATTCTTCTGTATTCTCAATGCACGCAATATGATGGGCTAATTCAATCGGAGATTTATTGACTCTTTACCTTCAAAGTCCATTAAAGAAGAAATCTCCATCAGTCAGGTGGGAATACTATTTCCCTTTGATCTGACTCCATTCTGAAAACCAGGGTATAAGGAGAATATTTCAACAAGGGCTACCTGGGCTACCTATATTAACGGACTATTTTATGAACAGGTAAATTAGGTTTGGTTTGACATTTCTTACACACAAAGTCTCTCTCTCTCTCACTCACTCACTCACACGCACGCACACACACACACAAAATTTTAAATCTTCACAGCAAAACACAAGGCTCGCACTGTTGCTCTATATTCTGGATAAATGCCAGTTTGAGAATGCATGGGTTTGATATTTACTTTTCTTAGCCAGAAGCATTTAACATTTTTTTTCTTAAGTCCAATAAAACCTGTCTTATTCCCCAAATAGAAAACTTAACATTAACTTAGCTTTAACAGCAGCCTAACAGTAACACCTATAGGGGATCAACAGTCCCCCTCTGGAATACCTCAGTTAGGTATCATAATTAAATTAATGCCAATGCAGTTACAAAAATAAAAGAACTACCTTAAAACTAGAAGATTTCTAGTGAAACATTCAATGCGACGAATCCTACTGATAGTGATATCACGAATGCAAGGTAGGGAGATAGATAAACAAACTAAATAAATGAAATGAATAGCACAGTTGCATTCGCAAAGGGAATAAACCATACTGCATAGCAGAAAAAAGAGAATTGCAAGGTGAGATGGCCGCTTACAAACAAAAACAAATAAGCCCATGATATCTCACAATCGTTCAATCAAGCAGCCAGACAATTTCATTCTTACTGTCGTTGTAACAATGGTCTGTGGGATTTTTACAGCTTGACATCCAAAGAGTTAGCGAGAGCTCACTGCTGAGGCCTTGTTGTTCCGGCCTCTTTGTCAGCTGGATGAAGCCAAAGTAAACAGCGATTTCCTCACGTTCAGGATTCCTCGGCTGGTGGACTTAACAACACCAACAGACGCTAAGAAGCGAAACAAAGAGGCTGGCTTGGTCGGAGACAGCCAGACAGGTGTCCATCGATCCTCTAAGAAAACCAAGCGCCTCGCGTGAAATCGTGCGGACAAAATGGTGCGGCGGAACGGCCGCGAGCAAACTGCTCATATCGTTATGGAATTTACTAATGTGTGACCAATGTTTTGTTTTTTTAAACTTATGCTAATAGGATCTTCTTCAGTTTTTGATGAAACCACCTTCTGATGTTTTATAATGAAGATTCATATAAACTAAAAAGTCTTGGCTGAATTTTCCCAGTATTACCTATCTTTACTAGCAGCAGAGAGCACTCAATTAACGACATGTGGTAGCCATAAACTGAATGCTTCCTGACCCTATGCCTCTGCTTGTTTAAAAGAGCTCTTTCTTCACTGCTCTGACTATTCCTATTGAGCCAGCTCACAGTGATAAAGAGCCCATAGCACAATAGTATAGAGAATGGAATCAAATTTAATCAGTGAGGATATGTGAGGATGTAGGTCTTGCATGGGAACTCTCAAAGGCAGGTATGGTAGCGCAGAAAAGAAAGAACAAAGCCCAGGTTTTCTTACACTTAAGAATCTTCAGGGTCAGAATGATCTGAATCTCTGCGCCCACAGAATGCACTCGTGTGAAGATGTATGCTTTTGAAGGGCTGTGGCCATCAATGTGAGCCCTGTATCCCTGCTTAAGATCCAGCTCTCATAGAGGACACAGTTTGCTATGGAGGAAAATAAATGTATTCTATTCAGTGTCAACTTCAAAAATTTTAAACCTTATTTTTTCTACGATAAATAATTAAATGACCATCTATAAAGCATCTCTTTGAGTTAAAGATGCCCTCATGTCTTGGAGTAAGAAGTTTCCTGGATAGGAGAACTTTCAGACAACACTGCTTAGCTCAGGAGAGCCTCGCAATGTAGGTATTCAGTAAGTTTGATGAGAGAGGGGAAGGGTATAAAGGAAAAGGCTTCAGCTCTGATGAAATCATAATCAGGACAACTTCACCAAATACAAATATAGCAGAAAAAAGACTACTTACAGAAACAGAGAGATTTTAGCCCCAGCACCCAGTGATCACTGGTGAGTTGATTTTGAATTCATGAAAATGACCTGTAATAAAACAGATAAAACGAAAGCATTATAAAATATTAATGCCTTTAACATTTTGCAAGGGACAATGCAAAATCAAAAATGCAATCACATAAATGAATTTTACAGTCCTCATTTGTCAAGTGCACAATATTATTCAGTGTCTTCTTCATCTGTTATTATCTTTACAATTTGAAATTCAAAAATGTTTTCTAGTTTAGATGACTTTAAAACATGTTCCAAGTTTCATTAAATTCTGATGTTCTGAGGGATGTAGAGAGCAGAGACAGAGAGAGAGAGAGAGAGAGACAGAGAGAAAGAGAGAGAGACAGAGAGGGAGGGAGGCAGGCAGACAGATAGAGGAAGATAGATACAGAGGGATAGAGAAATGGAGAGAATGATGCAGACAGCACTGTCTGTTTGGATATGGAGTAGGCCCATAACTGCTGGCATTTGTCCACAGACACCACAGATGAAGTGAAACAGCGCCGGTGCTGTCCGAGTTATTCAAGCTTTCTCCTCTGGGACACAATCCGAGACAATGTTTAGAATCCACTTCTCTCAAACCTCATTAATCTGTCCGTTGGCTGTTTGATTCCACTGATGAATGGATTTTATATAAAGTAGCTGTTTAATGTCGTTTCTGTGAGACTGCAGACCGCTAATGATTTATTTTGGTAATATACACCAGTAGTTACAATGCGTCGCTTGAAGTCCACCACCCTGGAGCCTCCACTACAGAGATACACAAACAGTTGCTTCTTAAACATGTCGGCATCAGCTTTGCCCTTAATTAAGCCTATGTTTCACATAAACATTTCCAGTGCCACGTAGAAAGGGAATGAAATTAAAGAGGTCAGTCCTAAACACAGTGCGAAGAGTGCATAGACTGGCTCTGCAAAGGAGCCGCACAAAGCTCATTGATGTTCATTTCTCACATTATTATATTTTTAACAACAAGCTGGGATCTCATTAACAGCTAATTTATGCCATTAGCCTGCTTCAGCGCCGCCAATTAAACAAGGACAGAGGTTTTTAAGGTCACAGCTAATTGATCCGCACACAATTTGTGCTACCTGGGTCTCCTTCTCCAAGGCAGAGCCACCAACAGCAAATAGCACCAGGAGGTACAGACATCAAACAAAGGCAGAGCTGGGATCAAAGTTCAGATGACGTGTGTGGAGCGGGAGAGGGGGGGCTGGGCTCATGACTGATCTGAGTGGGGCAGCCTTGAGGGTGGGGGAGTGAAAGGACATACAGGCCAGTGTAGTCCCACTGACCCTGAATCAGTGGAAACCTGCTGTCATCTTGATAGCATCTCTGAGCTGACAATCTAGTCTGAGCTCCCAAAGGACCCTGAGGCATTCAGTCAGAGTTCACATGCAATGTCATCTCTACCAGCCCCATGAACTCACACACACACATAAGCACACAGAGATGCTCACAGTCACTCACACAAACACACACACACACACACACACACACACGCACACACACACACACACACACAAACACATGCACACCAACATAAACACATATATACCCTCATTCACATCCACACACAAACACATATACACACACATGCAAGCTCCAAACAGACACATGGTATGCAGATGTACACTGTTCTGTGTTGTACACAGACAATGGGGGTGGCAAATGTGTAAATGAGTTCCTCTTTGTGAGATATGTACCATCTGACTAATTCCTGTTGTGTTTCAATAAATGAGAGCTGTTTTAATTGCAGGGGGTAGAACTTAACAAGGCTGTGATTGGATGCTAATTAAGAACAATGAGGGGAAAAAACAAGCACACAGAGAATATGTAATTTTACATTCATGCCTTATTTAAACAAATTGTTTGCCCGAAATACACCATGGTAATCAACAAAAAGGGTATCCACATTCATAGCAGGAATATTAAAAATAAATGAAACAATCCTGTTATTACAAGAAAAAAAAATGAAACTGTCTGAAAGCCTATTGTCTTCCTGAGCGGCAGCAGCTCTCCTGTTGCCACTGTTACCACAGCTCCCCACAGCCTCATTCTCCCCCTTCTGTAATTAGGCAATCATAGTTTCATTAAAGAGAATTCCAATCAATTTCCAGCTAATTTTATTAGTTTCCCAACAGTTTTATTACCAAATCATTGTATCCACAATTATCGCCCCTGCTTTTCTGCATGCTGCTGCTTTGGCTCGGCGCAAAGGAACAATCTGCTGAGACGTTATGCTGCTGGTGGGCACACGCACACCCACACACACACATACACACACACACACACACACACACACACAGCCGGCTGGGGACACACCGGCAGCCAAGTCCTTCTCATTCACATAGATCCACCTGAGAAAGCGGGGTGTGGTCACAGATTTCACACAGGTGTTAGCTAGAGAGTAACATTTAAAGGAGAGAGGTACAAATGTACACAGATTACTCTGTGAGATGCAGACTTTCAAAGTTTCAAAAGTAGGCTAGAGCAGACAATCCCCTATTTCTGCGGGACTGGTCCTCGGCTTTCTCTGTCTTTTCCAACCACCCATAAACACAGGTTCACTGTGTGAGGTCTCTCCACTGTAAGACCCTCCTCCCCTACCCCACAGAAGCACACTCCTTCACCTCTCCCTTTAACCAAATTCACTAACCCAGACACACACTTACTAACCCTTCCCCTTTTGTGATACTACCTCACTAAACCCTCCCCCTCCACCTGAGCCATTCCCACTAACCTCTCCCACTGCATTGTGGGAATCTTCCTCTCTAAGGAGTAAACAGTAATTGTGCACAGGGAATGCATTCCTGCAACGTTCTAAGGAAGTGAATTTGTATTCTGATACCAGACCCAACCTGTTGAATCTGAGTTGTTACCCAGCTCGGTTTGATCTGCTCACATGTTGTGCATTGAGGATACAGCACGCCTCCTGGAATGACAATTTAGGCTGTGATCATTTTTCCATGCAGGAACGACCATTGCCCAAGGAGCATCTGAAATTCACTCTGAAATCAAATGAACCTTCAAATTCCAGGCATGTGTTCATCTACAGTAGGGGGGTACAGCTTGATTTAATTTCTCCGGGGCATAACGAGACGTTGTGTCTTTGACGATCATATGACAGCGGCTTTGAGTCAACAGCCAAGCTCCACCACACAAAGTTGTGCTTCCACATCTGAGGCTACGGGCCGACTAATTGTCTTTTTTTTTAATGGCCAGGCCATTATAGCCAGGAAAGTGAAGGAAATGGCAGGGTGCATGAAAAAAAAGCCCTCAGGTTATTTCAGGTGAAAATACATGGGACGGGGGCAGGTAACAACGAGAGGGGGCTCTAACATCCTCATGGATTTCCACACTTATCTGAGCCCATCAAATGAGGCAGTCAGCTGCGAGCCAAATCATATTCCCAGCCAGCCTTGTGAGTAAAAGCAGGACTGCACGGCTCCAAATGTACTTTTCTCAGACTGCCAGGGTAAAATTCCCCTATGTGCCATTTCCACTCTGCGCTGAGCCTCCGCGCTCCAGACCCGTTAAAGGAGTGATTTTGCAGGAGTTGCTATTTTGACAATAGAGCCAATCTCCCATCGGCCGATTTGCTCCCCACCTGGAGGAGGCGGGGCTGTCTCCGTGGCGACGGCGGAGCCAGGCGGCAGAGGTGAAATGGGGCCCCCCGCGTGCGGTCCGGACCTGCGCAGAGCTGCCGCCGTGCTCTGCATCAGCCGGCCCCAAAATGCAGCCTGCACAGATGAGAAAGAGCAGGGTTTCCAGCGGCAGGGGCGACTGAATAATCAAGTACTTAGATAAAGCTCTTAAACCAATGAAAGCCATTCTTGATGTGAGTGCGTACAGCCACCTTGCTCAGGGGAGGGAGGGGCGGGGGAAGGGGGCCCTGTCGGTGCATCTGAGGAGAGGCTCATGATACTGCTATGATAACCTAATTAATGAGGACCATAAATTCTCCCCGGGGCCATCCAGTGGCACGCAAATGGCGCTCCGGCATCACAAAGACAAGCTTTATATCTGAAAAAATCCACCATATCATTGAGTTATTTGGCACCGCGAGTGGTCCAATCAGGGAGAGGCACAGCTGTTTCAGCGTCCCGGCGACTGTCACGACAGCCCACCCCCCTCCTTCACTGACGCTCCCAGAAGACTTAGCAGCGAGCGCGCAGGTTAAAGATGGAGCTGTTACAGGCTTCCCCTGACAGCCGTGAAATCGCACCTGTCCATCACAGGTTCTCTCCACCAAGTGACGGGCCGGTGGGATTAAAACAATGATGGGAGTGGGGCTTCTTGAATTCACGTAGCGGGCGTTCCTTCCTTCCTTATCTGGGAACATGAGGTTTATAAAAGAGGATGGCATCCTAGAACCAAACACCTTGCTGTCGATTTGCCTGGGCAAACCAAGGCTGCTATGAGTCTGCTCACCGTCCTCTGGTGTGGTGCTTCAAAAAAAAAATGTTCAATTCACTCTGAAATAACAAATTTGAAAATAAATTCTGAAAGGGGGAAGAAATGACCAGACAGTGGAAGGCTGCAAACCACCACAAGAGGCGTTCAAGTCCCATGTGGAGCTAACAGCCCGGAACAGGCCTTGGCTATTCTCTTTGATGCTGCCTCATACATTCTGCTCTCTGAGATTACAATACTGTAAAGTCAGAAGACACTCTTGTCTTTTTGTTTCTGATTTGTCTGCTGTTCTGTGCATGAAGATGTACTCCCCTCTAAGAGCAAGATTCCCGTTCCTCTGCTACTGGAGATTTCTGCGATTACACTAGGCTGTGGAGCCCAGCCTGGTCGTCTCTCAGGTAAGGCGTTTATTCTGCAGGAGCCATTTTCTGTTTCCTGTGCCGCAGCATTTCTCTGTCTTATCACCAGCACCATACGGGCCGTTTTAGCTCCCGAAATCCTGTTCACCACATTCTGATTTTAGAATCTGTGAAATGAGTGGTGGAGAAGCACGACCACCGTGTCTACCCATGTTGTGACTGGACTCAAATGGGCTTGGTGCTTTTCGTCCGGGGATTGCACAAATGGAAGTTTTTAACACCTAAAAGAAACCTTTGCCTTTGTGTAGCAACACTAGAGAGGCCACTCAGTCTCTGGGGGAGAGAGACATGCTGAGTGCAGCAGGACAAAGAGCCTGTATGAGAGAACCAGCGGGAGTATCGCTCAGGCCTGTCTCACACAACACACACTCTCCTCTGTCTCTCTCTCTCTCTCTCTCTCTCTCTCTCTCTCTCTCCTTCTTTCTCTCTTTCTTTCTCTCTCACACACACATACACGTTCCCCTCTCTCTGACACACAAACACGTGAACACACACACACACACCCTCTCCTCTCCTCTCTGTTCCTCTCATTCTGTCTCACACATACACACCAACACACACACACATACACAGATGGACACATGCAAACACACACATACACTCTCCTCCCTACTTCTCTCTCTACCTCATAAATACATAATCACCACTCTCTTTCTTTCTCTTTCTCACATACACTCTTCTTTATTTCCTCACTCTTTCTCTCTCTCGCATACACAGACAGACATACTACACACATATGCACAGACACAATTAAAGTCAAACACAAAACACTGAAACATGCATGTGTATACGCACATACACACTACTGAAAATAGCCTCATACAAAATCATCAGCTGGCACACACACAGCACACCTGCAGAACAGGAAAAATACAATGATACAATAATACTTCAGAAACAACCCAACAAGTTACCAATTTTGGGCACACTTTTCTGAAGTAATTCTTTGCTTGTCACTTTCCCTTGTTGCAATTTGCTTATAATAACAATTATGTGACAAACTAGCACTCACGTCTCAGCTCAGATCCTATACTTGATGGACACAGGCAGCATTTAAATGCAAATATGCCCCTACATACAAAGGCTTTGAAACTTCTGACAGCAGTAACACAATCAACCTGCGATTGTCCTCCAAACTCTAGGCCTAAGCCGAGGCGGCTTGATTCAAACAGGTTCCCTATTTTAGGTCCGGCTCTGTGTGGATGTCTTCCCACAGTTCCAAGCTGCAAGTCAATCATATGCTAAATTAAACTAGAATAGAACCAATTGATCCATAAATGATTGGGTTACAACGAGGGACATTATTTGTGTTTGTTCTTGTTCAAACATCAGAGCCTCGCTCTATATTCCAGTTGTGAGTTCACAAATTATGTCTGCAACCAAATCGCAAATTTTTCGCAGTTTACCTTCTCAGTAAAAATGTCAGGTAACATTCTTATTGGAAGTGGCAGGTCAACAGCATGAGAAGACAGGCCTCCTGTCTCCACAGCTCCTGGGGTCGAGCAGCTTCCCCGCCAAACCTTCACTTCAGTTTCCTACAAGAGTAGGTTCGCATAGGAAAGGCGTTGCTGATGGATGACATTTTCAACTGGCTCTTTTTTTTTTTGAGTGAAAAAAAAAAATCAATGGAGACCATTCCGCTGTTATTCAGCCACATGGTAATTGTTTGCAACTGCATCTTGTGTTCTCCGATATTGTTACGTGGCTTTAAACAGTACAAGTCGGTGCCATTCTACATCGCTCACGCTACTTTAAAAAATAATTTAAAAAGCTATAGAGGAAAAATAAATAAGAGTCTTTTTTTCCTTGCATTCAGGCCAAGAGGTATGAGCAAACACACGGGCAGAAGAAAGACCGCACTGTCAAAGAATTAAACCTCCATTGCACAACAATTTAGTACATGCCAGCTGTGACTCTACATGTAAGGAGAAATAGCTCGGGCAGGACTGGCCTCTCCTTTCCAGCCCATTCTCTGAGTGTGAAAGAGGAGAACATCTTAAAGAGGTGTACGGGAGAATAAAGAAAAGTCGCCGGCATTGTGTGGTGGTGCGCAGCTGCTGCCCTGTAAATCTGTGGATGATTAGCGCCTGCGCCCTGAGCCGCTCCTCAATCGAAAACAATTAACATTATAACCTATGTATTTTTATTTACAATCAAAGCGACGGCTTGTCTTTGGCGGGAGCACGGCGCGAGCTGCGGCGAGCCCGAATGCAAATGAATTAGCCAGCGAATTCGGTGGGGGGGGGGGGGGGGGTGGAGTTGACGGGTTTGCTAATATTTCTGAGTTGTTAATCTTGTAGAGAGGGAAATGATTTAGAGGGAGGGCACAAATCTCCTGTTTGAGGGCTGGAGCCACAGGGCCGCTCACCGTCCTTCCCTCCTCTCCTCTTCTCTTCATTCCCTCCTCTCCTGTGCTTTTTACTCCCTTCTCTCCCCTCTCCTTCACTCCCTCCGTTCCCTTCTTTTTAACTCCCTCCCTTCCTCTTCCCTCCTCTGCTCTTTACTCCTTCTCCTCTTCTCCTCTCTCCTCTGCAGCTGCCCAAGTCTCTTTTTCCCTTCCAGCTTTTTTCCCGCTTGGAGAAAATAAATGTAGTGTTTGAGTCACTGATTGCTCCCATAATTGAGTTTAACACTCCTTTTCTGGAAAAAGGGCCTTTGAATTGAGGAGGTCAAATTACCTCTCCAGTCAGGCAATAAATAAGTAGAATAAGGTAAGAGCTCCTGCAAGCATATATTACTGCTCAATTCAATTAGTAAAAAATCAGGAGATGCATGGCTCTTCAAATGGTCGCTTAACTATTAGATGCATGTCGCTTCCCATGAAACTCCTATTCTATAGAGGCAATCAGATGGCCTTCTCCGTGAGCCACATCCAACTGAACAGAAAACGACTTCAAAAACACAGGTCATTAGAGTCATAAAATGTGGCTTTGAGAAAATCAAGAAGGGGATTGGTTTAGTTGGGTCACATGAGAGAAATGGTGGAGCGCTAGGACAAACATGTATGTGGGGAAAAAAAGCTGCTATTCACTCAGTGAACCACCCATAAGCCACCTAAACCTAGAATCAAATGGAAGGCATACACATCTTTTGGGAAAGCAAAAGGCTGCCGTCACAGAAAAGCAGAGCAAGCCACATTACTGAACATTCGCTCCCTCCCCCAGCATTACTCAACAAACATAAAGTATAATGCTTCACGGCACTAGAAACGATGGTAAAAATGTTCTGCTTGTCAGAGCCTTTCTCCCATACTGTATGGCTCTTTTCGGTTTTTTCCATTATGCAGAGAGAGCCCTCGAGTGCAGAGACCATTGTGCATTGATTCCCACACAAGCAAAGGAAACGCACAGGGAGGAGGCCTGGAGTCTGGGTAGGGCACGCGCAAGGTGGCCTGACAACGTCTGAAACGCACGGGTGAGCAGAGGCCCACGGCACCCCATAATGCACCCACTTGGCAACAGCGCTGCCTTTATGACATCATGCGCTTTTCACATGGGGCTTTTTCGGAAAATAATCGAAATGTTCCTATTCTAGACATCCAGTAATAACAGTTTACCTCACGAGCCCTACTACATTTCTCATAATATAAGGGCACACTAAGCCTTTATAAAGCGGCGGGGGGGGTGGTTAAACAAACATGCCGAGATGGATAGCATTTTCCAGTCTGTGCCAGGGAACCGCTGCAATGCTAAACAGACCCAGGTCCATCTGACACGGGCTCCTCACCTTGCTGAGATCCCTTGTGTCTGCGGCTCTACGCATCACAGCCAATGGCTGTGCATCGGATTAACGAGACACTGGCGATTAGTCAGGGAGAGCACAAGGAGAAAAAGGTGGGACTCTACCACTGAACCTCCGCCTGTACAGGCTGTTTGTTTGTTTGCCCCATGCTTGCTGGTTACATGAAGCAGCCCCACTTCCTCATCGGGGGGTAGGAGGTGGGAGGGGTATGTCCGACCCTCGCTCCTGCCAAAAACCCCATGTGATGTGGTGCTCCCGGGGCCCCGGCTTGGAGCCTCTCTCCCGATGATAGTAACATGAGGTTAGCATTATCGGTGCTGAAAGCACGACAGGTGGGTCACATGAAAGGTCGCTAATTTTCCTCAGACGGCAAGACACATGGTTCCCATTATTCTCCAGCAAAAAAAAAAAAACTGAAGAACCTCCAACAATAACACCGGGAGACCTCGGCTTCCACTACTGTTCGACGTATTATGTTTTCACATTTATATTACGTTACATATAAATATATATTTCCAAGCGGTGTGTGCTGTGAAGAGTAAATCCAAGAGAAACAGAAAAGCAAATAAACAAAAATGGAAATCTGGACACCCAAGATGGGGGTTTGGCGTGAGGCTCTCCATGTTCTGTGCAACACAGTAAAAACATGAGGTAGACCTCTGGACCCTGGCTCTCAGCGGAGGTGAACCCTGTTGCCCATCAACTACCCCTGTTGCTGAGCAGTGCATGCACAGTGTTTATGTGTCAGATGAGCATGGTGTTGGTATTCACGTGCGCTGTTTGTGTGTCAGACACACGGCTCTTGGGCAGTATGTGCACGCAGCATTTGTGTTTAAGACGGATTAATGGGCGAGCTCAACATGCCACCTCTTGCCTCTCTTTAGACAGAATAATCATCAGTCTCTAGATAAAACCCCAGTCTAATGCTGAAAGCATGTAAATAATTTGAAATGCACAATTACTTCTCGAGCACCGCACTGGACAGAACTGTGCTTCAGACATTGTGTGTTTAGGCTGAAAGAATTCCAGTGCTAGAAGTAGCCAAATTTATTAAAATGAAAAGTAACACAAAACGTTTAACTTGCGCCGATTATTTTCTGAGTTGCTTGCAACTTCACGCTGGCTCAGGGATAGGAGAAAAAAAATTGTTCACCATTGAAGTAAATGTAGAAACTGGAAAATGACACTTTTCTGCGCTGAATGGCCCTCTTACCATAAAGTCTGAGGAATTCAAGCTTTTTTATTAATGCCTTTTCAGAGCCCAAAAACACGTCCTCTTGAAATCAAACAGGCAGTTTAGCCATGGACATTTTAAAAAGGAAGTCAGTAATGAAATTGTAATGTTGAGAGGCCTTGCCATTTATTTCATATTTTAAGAGCTCCCTCCCCACCCCAAAACAAAAGTAAAAAAAAAAAAAAAACAGGATCACATGCCAAAGGTAGAAATTCATGATGCAAAAAGAAAGAAAAGGAAAACTAACATTTATCCCGCTGCTGAAAAAAATTCACTAATAGCGTTAGTCTTTATCTTTGTGCTTTAACAGTGCATTCTTGGTAGTTCACAGGAATGTGTGATACTTACTGAATTCTCCAGCATTGAAGTTAACACTGGCCGTGCCTGGCTTCCCTACACATTCCCAGCAGTTAAATTTGCTGTGAAAGTCTACTGCATTACTCCTGCATGCCGGGCTGATAGCATATGAAAACAAGCGTCACATTCAGTACGTCTTCCCTTTTTTTCTCTAATCAAGGACCTCCCTACGAACGCGAAAACTGCCCTAAATCTGCTTTGAAAGTTCCTCCGCTGACAAAGCCTTGTCTTTCTGCAATATTTCCAAGACAGTCAGTCACTAGGAATCTGGAAGAGAGCGCTAGCATGCCGATATCTCTGCTAATTTTCTGCCCAATAGCTGCAGCTGAAAAGCCTGAGATGAAATCTGCTGTGGAGATGATATCAGCATGTGTGGTTACACAGCCGTCTGGCTGACTCGCACACCAGTCCAAACCCCACATATATTTCTGCTTGCCTTGGTTTTTGGCTCCCAGTTTAGACGTGTAATACAGTTTAATATTCATCCATTTTCCACTTGCACAAAACTTATCCTAATCAGAGTCACTTTCCCCCTAATCGCAGAGCTATAATTAAGTTCTAATAAGTGGTTTCGCTGGGCTCTTGAAGGGAGTCCATGTCATTTGGATATCACACCACAAAATACAGTATTAAGAGCTGTCTTCTACAATGGATTAATGAACAATTGCTGAGAGCACACCCACCCAAGTCTGCCCACTGATTACAATTACCAAGGGCTTTCACATACCACCAACTGCCATGTTTCTCAAGTTCAATTAGACCAGTAAAACGCAATGTCTATTCCAGACTTAGCTAAGTTTCTCCTGGTCCTTCTGAAGTTCTGTAATTGTTTAAACCTGAGTGGAAATGGCAGCATGCCTCTAAATGCCTGCCAAGAAGAAGAAGAAAAAAAAAACCCTCGTTCACTGTAGCATTTTTCTCGTCTGGGTCCCTCTTTTTAATTCAACCCAACACAGGTCTCAAGGAAAGCTTCACTGATTCCACATCCATCCTGAGAAAGTGCGCTTTTAAGGATGAAAGTTGACTGCGGGTTGATAATGATGACAATTTAATTAGAAGCCTCGATCCGGGCTGGCAGTCGCACACACGCCTCCACCCAGCAGATGGCGACCAATAAATTCAGGCTCATCAAGAAAGAGAAGGGACACCCCATCCCTCCCTGTCCTTGCCCCACCCCCCCTTACCGATGAGCACAGATTTCCCTCCTGAGGCACCTCCCCTTGACATTTTGACATGCGCCGAGTCCAAGAGAGGACAGACGCCAACGTCCCGCCCACACGAAGCACTCTCTCTGAAGACTGTGATGCTAAAATTACCTCATTTCCTGCCACAGTCTCCTTATTCTAATCAACACTCACTTAGAAACGGGTGACGGGGTGGTTTCGGTGAGATGCAGCATCTTGTTTACAAAGTGGCCCGCAAAAGAGTAAGTGATGGGTTACCGCTGAGAGCTGGTTGTTCTCCGAGAGAGTAAACGAGAGAATGTAACAGCGGGTTTCCTGCTTACAAATAACAGCCTTAATGTTTGGTTACAGTTGACTACTTTAATACAGAAACCTTTAATTTATAACCCCATGCCTCTGGGATTTAGTTTTATACAGCATTATAATTTCAGTCTTTCTCCTGATAAAGAGCCTTATGTTTTGAGTGCTTTTCAACACCAGACCAAAAAGCAGACCACTGCAGGCTCAGCAACGCCCTGCCAAAAAAAGTCCCCTCTGGGTTTTTGGGTTCCAGCACATTTCAGGACCTGATGGAGTGCGCTGCCGTGTGTGTGTGTATGTGTGTGTGTGTGTGTGTGCGTGCGTGCATGCCGCGCGTGGGCGTGTGGCGTGTGCCGGTGTGGCTATCCTTTCAGATGGTCAAAGAGGCTCATGGGAAATGCTAGGGAGGCGAAACCACAAAAACCTCTCCATCATTTCAGCACATTCAAAAAAGAAAGAAAAAAACTCCTATTGCAAACATATTGACCTTCCCACTACATGACTCGTTCTCCAGAATCTAGGGTTTTCTTAAGCTAACAAGAAAGTCCGGCATGAATGAAGCTTCTCAGCTGCACACATGCACAAGCGGAGGTGTGATCAAGACTGGACCACTTCATTAGCCGAAAGCTGAAAAGGGTTTGTGTGTCTGCACACTAGACGTGTTCAGCGTGCAGGTGGAGGGTTTCTAACGGCAAGCAGAGAGGAAGCCAGGCTCGGCTATAATTACAACAAAGAATTCCTCTCAGATTCTTTTATATGGTCAGCTGCCATCACTTTCTAACAGTGTTCTCCATTGGGCAGGAACATTGGTATGAAGGCATCAAGCAGGGGTTCTTGACTCTTTCGATCAAGAGTTACAATCAGTGACCCTAGACATCTCCAAAACAAATATTCACTGTTAAAGACGAGCATTCTCATTGCTCTGAATACCCTGTTTGGCCTGATACAGTTAATAAATGATCTGTGACACTCACAACCACTAACACAAAATAATAATCATGGATACAAAACCCTATATTTGAAGGGATTTTCTTCATATGAGATGGTAAATACCTTCATCAAGGGATGACAAAAGCATGACACTAAACTGTCTGCCATTGCAGCCGACTAAAAGATTACTTGTCTGGGTCTGGCTTCAGACCTTTTTTAAATCCTTTGTTTCTAAATCAAGGACATTTTTCCCGAAAGACTAACGAGCCAAGAAGCCGGGGAGTCTTGGTTTCATTTCAATTTGCCTCCCGCTTTCATGAACGTGCCATAGTTCACATTTTCTCAGTGTCCTCCACTGCGCGTTGGCTATTTTACGCCGCGGCTTTGATGCGCCGTTAATTTCAACACTGACCTAGCCCCTCGGTAATGGATAGGCCCTGATGGGGAGGGGGGGATGTGCCTGGCTGTCTTCCTGCACCACCAGCGCTTGTGTGCTCCGCCACAGATCTCGCTTCCACAGCCCGGCAGGAGACACTTAATAGAGTCCATTGATCGATAAACAGGGAGGTCCCGGGCAGCAGACCCTGCTTTGAAATAACACTGACACCATTATCTGCAGCACTGGGTACGGGGTCGGCTCACACCGGCTGCTCTAAGGCTCCCTTTCACAACAGCCGAGGGGTAGTTCCGGGGGAGGCCGGAGAAACCTGATCACGCCCGCTGCACTGGCTACCATCACAGCTGCTCCCGTGAAAAAATCCGCTATCTCCCGGAGCCCCGCTCTAATAAGTGCGTGTCTCTCAATACGTGCTCAGGCTCACGGCTGAGCGTGTGCGGGTTTCACAGCCGACGGCCGGCAGTCGCGCTTCTAGGGGCGGCCCGCCTGTGGCGAGGCTACCCCCGGAGGGAGGGCTGCACTCGGGTCTGTCCTCACTGTCTCCCGCTGACGCGTACACCAGAGGTGGGGGGGGGGGGGGGGTGAAACTCAACCGCATCAGTTCAAATAATCACAGGATCAGGAAGCAGGAGGTCACGTTATGGAGCAGGAGAAATATATTAGCGTAACTATGGTCATAACTTCAACTGCAGCTCTCTTCCCATCTCATTTTCATTGTTCATCCCCCCCCCACTCTTTTTCATCACTTTAATGTGTTTTTGGCATTGCGCAATCGCAATTTCCACACAGAACTGCGGGGAGTCCAAATTTTAGCTTAATACATCCCAGCTTTTCCATATAATTTCTTCGCCTGCTTTTAGATACCGTCTCAATGCTTCCATTTGACATTATTACAGAAAGGAGAATGCTCTGGGACAGACAGACCACATGGCTTGGGCAACCGAAACATCACTCGGGTTCTGCATTTCTGGGGGCCACATCTACTGTACAAATAACCTTCTGACCAGGCGCAAGAACGCGTTGTGTAAACTCCTAATGAAGCACAACCACTAATACCCTTCCATGCGTCAAAGTTCAAACTTTACTGCTTTCAAGAGCATGAAAGAAGGCAAAGAAAAAGACGTAAATATGGAGACACAGAGGGAGAATGAGGCATGGTGCAAAGTCAAGGTAACCAGCTCAACCTTGCGAGTGTGAAGGCCCCTTCAGGAGCCATTGTGTTTCCTGCTGCAGCTCACGATTTTCACCTCTTTGTCGCAATATGAAATCAAAGCCGAGTGGAGAGCAGGAAAGTAGTGTTAGCGGGGGTGGCGGGGGTGGTGGTGATTGGTGGGGGGGGGGGGGGGGGTAAAAGTGTTGGATGAAGTGATTTGAAAACTTGCAGACGTGCTGGCGATTGTTTTTCCTGCTCTTTGCTAATGCACGACACTGCTGTACTATACAGCACATCTGCTGGAGGGCAATAAGTGGGATTTGCTTTTGACTGATAGCAGGGGAGTCTCTGGAGTGGAAGTGTCAGTCAATGGGCTGTTTTGTTACTGTCATGGATCCAATAATTGTCAAGTAATTATTTAGGAGGCAGTAGACTAAACGGACAGCCAGAATTCAGCAAATGGCCCAAAACTCCAAGGGCCTTGAACTCTGAAAAAAAACACATCAAAAGGATTTCTGTGGAGCTATTCCTGATTTGAGTTATTTCTGTTTGGCTGTGCTCAGTCAGTTCACCTTGAATTAAGACAGCACAGATTTAAAATACATGTACAAAATGGAACCCTGGCCTTTAAACCATACTTGTATCACAATCTCGCTGTTTGATAAATTTTAGATAATTGAAATTCCACAAGGAGCAGAGCTCAGGCCAGTGAAAAATAGCGCTGAAAACTGAACATGTGACACACATTCAACATTCATTATGGTTCACAAGCTTCTTCAATTCTCTGCCATCAGCATTTTTGCAAGGGGACATGAATTGATGTCAGTACCAATCTGTGTCGTGGACTGGTTTTCCCATCCATGTCTAGCTCTCTGGATGGCCCTGTGTTTTCTGAAAGGTTTAAAAGCCCTTTGTCTTCCTCTCAATTGAAATGGACCTCCGCTGCTCTGAGTGTTTGGCTGCTGTTTCTTTCTCTCCACCACTCCCTCTCTTACTCGCTCACTGTGTGTGTGTGTGTGTGTGTGTATGTGTGTGAGTGTAGTGTGTGTGTGTGTGTGTGTGTGTGTGTGTGTGTGTGTGTGTGTGTTGGTGCGTGTGTGTGTGGCAGCCATCATGGATTTGTCTTGAAAACTTCAATAGACAGCATCAGCACTAGCCCATGGCTACTCTATCAGGCAATCTGTGATGCTGATAGAACAGCATTGATCCTTAATGTGATCTGAGCCCCGGGGCCTGTGGTGGGCTGCATGCTGGCAGGATCCCCCAACCCCCATCCAAAAAATTTAAAAAAAGAAAAGAAAAGAACACCCCTTCCCCGGACAGTCTCATCCTCACTGGCTGAGACCATAACAGTACAGAGGGCTGGGTGTGCCCCATACACTGTGCTGGTTATCTGTGCCCTCCTTATTTCCACAAAGAACTGTGTTGAACAGTGTTGTTCTCAGCTACACAAACATACCGACCAGACAGTTATGGCCACAGAGGGATCTGCCAGAACTTTACATAAGCTGGTGTTTATTACTGTTAATCATCCATTTATCAGACTTCATATCTGCGCAAAATGGCACTTGAGCACACTGAAAGACAGTACGTTTGGAAAAAGGGTTAGGACAGAAGACTGCTCTCTATCACAGACCAGTCACTGGTTCCTTGGTATTAAAGCCACCTTGTAAATCTTGGTGCCAAATCATGTTATATCAATTAGTGACCCCAAGTCACTTCTACGGGCAATAAAGTTTGCAATCTATCAGATGGTGACAGTTTTGTAGTGGATGACTGCAGACGGGGTGGGTAGGGGGGGGTTTGAAGAGGTGGAGCCACGTGTCAGCCATGCTGCCTGTAGCCTCCGCTGCACACTACTGCTTCCAGAAGCTGCGATCTGCCTGCTTAGCACCAACTCCGGAGCATATTCCACATCTCACATCAGATTAGGCTGGCAGATACCAGCCGAGCTGTCAGCCTCCCATATCTGGCTAATTTCTCAGCAGTGCGCGGTCAGGGTCCATATGGCATAAAGGCTCTCCGTTTGTAGCGCAATATGTACAGGTCTTTGGGCAGATGAATAAATCAATCAATAAATCAATCACTACGCTCATGATTGATTTGCTAATTGAATTGAAAAGCGGGGCTCTGGTCGAAATCTATAATTTGACATAATTTATGATACATTCGAGCATGTAAAAACTCTGACAGTGAATGCTCTCAGCCCCCCAAAACTAAGACCACAGAGACATGGTGGCACTATTGCAACCTTAGTGTATTTCAGCAAACAGCCACCTTTGCGTACAGAAAGAACTGTGGATATTCCAGGCATAAATAGCAACAGACTTCCCGCAATGCAACCGCTAATGATCCCGTGATGTTAGGGCTGAGAGCCACTGGCTCAGCAGCCGCATACAGCAGCTGGTTTCTGGCCCACAAGGAATCACTTCATGTATTCTTGTATGTATTTTAAATGACAGCAATTCATAGATTTTGAACGGGGTTCCCTTTTAAAGATTTGAATCACGAATGTACTCACTGATCAAAAGTGTGGGGGTTTTTGGGGTAAAGCTGTGATTTGCTTTTCTGGATGGTTAACTGATATTTTCCACAGCTGGCAAAAGACACAGGAGTACCCAAATGTTTAACAGTGGATAACAATCACCTTGTGGGGTTCATTTATAATGGTTGTCTTTAATAACAGATATGACAAAGTGTAAGAACTCTTCAATTAACTATATTTCTTATGCACAATAATGTAAAAAGTGAAGGTGCCTTCGTACTTCAGTAGGGAATATAAACAGATCAATGCTCATACATTATACAGCTCTCTTTTTGCCATTGAAGTTTATATCACCTTGGGTTTTTCATTCCTTTTGATTTCCATTTCAGTTTGGGGTTTCTCTTTGGACTTCCAAGTCCAAGACTTCCAAATGTTTCATATTTTATAAACAATTCATAAAGGATTGTTGTCATTTCCTTCAAACCTCCCATTAAAGCTTATGGGATATTTTTATACCCATAAACATGGCGAGAGATTTATGAAGCCCATCGAGCCGTTCCTCGTTGAACGCTTCCATGTGAGGTTGTGCCGACGCGCGGCCCTTTGTGCGCTATTGCCTCGGCGGCAGTCTGAGAGGTGCTACCAATGTAAGGTGCAGTCGAGACTACACGCGTGTGTCAGGTCCCTGCATGATATTTTTGTGATTGGCGGGGGGTGCTGGGGGGACCACACTGCAGAAGGCCCAGGGGAAGGGCGCATTCGAACGCCATTGAGAGATCAAAAGCGGGGGGGAGCCGATCCGAGGGCTTTGTCCCCTTGGAGCGGGGAGGCCCGAGCTCCCTGCTCTCTCCCAAGATCCGACACCACAAAAGACCGAGCACCAATCCAACAAGGAACTGTTGACCCCTTTTCACAACCCTCCAACTGGGTCAACTACAAAAATAATTCATGCAAATTGGGGGCGAGGGTGAGGCAAAGGGCTTGCCTCCAATCACACTGATCAACTGATGACATTCAGCCTGTCTATCTGAGCGCAAGGAAATGATGCTAATATTTGTATCAATTACCGCTATTACCAATTTAAAAAGAAACAATAAAAGGACAAGTGTATGTTAAACTCATTTTTTGAGAGCTGGTAAAAAAAAAACAAAAAGACACACAGGAGATGCCGCAATGAGAGGTTAGCTCGAGAAAACTAACTTTGTCTCGAAACGGTTTTGGCCGGGAGGCAAACTCTCCACAGCAGAGCGTGGACTGGCATAAACATTTGTACAAAATTATAAGTGCGCTCGGAGGAGCATGCAGGAGTCAACCGCCCGCACGCCGATCCGGATCCTCTCTCGCGCGCGCACGCACACACACACACGCACACACGCACACACACACACACACGCACACACACGGGGCTCCGAACTGCCGCGTTTTAATTACCGCGCGGATGCACGCTGCGCCACTTTGATATGGAAATGGGACCCATCATCTTCGTGCGCGCTGCGGAGATCTTCATCTGATTCATAAAAAAAAAACAATAAACAACACTAATTCCTCCACCTGATTGTGCTGATTAGAGCTCCCTGAAATAAAAAAAATGACCCGCATCAAAAACCTCACGGCAGTCGCAGCGCCTCACATTAAATTTACATTTAGAATTCATTAATGTTCAATAAAAGAAAACAGAGGCTATTTAGCAAAAGCTACCAGGGTGGCATTTCTTAAGGCACCCTTAATTATGTGTAACTTCTTCTGGAATATGAGAAATGGCCAATTAAATTGCAGGATGGGAAATCCTACTGTGATGGAAATCATCAATAAATTTTTAAAAAAAACATCTTTTTTAGTGGTTGACATATAATTGCAGAGAACACACACTTTTCAGCCATATGTATCAGTTTACATTTTTTGTGAAGTTGCACCTCAACTAGCACTTGAACTTTGGTGTTTGTTTAAAATAGATGATCATTATTGACCAATTAATACTGCAATGTAAGAAAAATTCAATTTATAATGATTTCTTTTCTTGTTGGTTAACATTTAAGACAGCAATTGTAAAGACTGTTTAAAGAGGGTTATGCCAATACTGCATAGATTTAATTGACAATATTTAGCCAATACATTTGTATCTGTTGCTGTCACTTGCACTGGGTGGGTGGCTTGGGGGGGGGGGTTGTGTGGGGGTGGGAGCGGGGGGTGTTCACAACGCAGTGGGCCGCAGGTGCTGAGCTTTCTCTTAGCACTGAGAGAAGGTTACTCCATTTACTGAGCACAAGATTCAAAACGTGTGTTCAATTTTCTATTCTTAGGAGAGCAGAAATCTGGCTCCAAGGTTACAAAAAAGAAAAAAAAAAACAATGTGTGCCCTTAAAAAGAAACAAACCATTTCAGCTTGCGCTGCGGTGAGAGGACATGCCAAAGTGCAGAGCTGTGTTCGGGAGTCCTCGTGTGCTGAACACTCCAGCTCTTTTTTACTGCAGCAAGACTGCAATTTGGGCGTGTTGTTAAGCCACAGATAAGTATAGGCTGGCTAATTTGTACTTACGATGTGGAAAGAAATACTTAAGACTAAAGTTAAATGTCTGTTTGTACATGTCCATCAGCTGATTTATTCATTCATTTATGTATTGACTTATTTTCAAATTGTTGCGCAGTAAATTTAAGAAAAAAAAAACCTAGAGTCTGTCTTTTTTTTAAAAAAAAGACAGACTCTAGGTTCTGTCCCTGCCTGAATGAAAACACTGTGTTCATCCCTGTATTATGCTGTGGCACGCTGAATGTCCCCATTGTGCCCGGATGAAGTCTCAGTCAAAGGCCCGACTTCATCAATATTTCAGAGTGAAGTCACACTTCGGGGTGACGATGGCTCAGTGAGTGAGTGGCCTCAATTCTCTGCAGCTGAGAAAACCGCAGTTGCATTCAGATGTTTGCTCATTATACAATTGAATCAAACTGAGGACTTGAGATCACATGCTCCTGGAGGTGTGCAGGAAATGCAAAGTGATTTGACTTCGCCCAGAAGTGTTGTTTAAAAAAAAAAAAATAACAATACAAAAAAACTATTTCTTGCCATATACAACTTGAAAACAACCAACCTTGCTTGACACTAAGCACTAAATTAAGCAAACTGGTCCAAAGAAGGGCTGAAGAAACATAATTTAGCCTACCGTGCTGGCTGTCATCTGAACACCCCTGTCCAGACTAAAATAAATTCACACACACACAAACACATACATGTATATATAGTATACGGCTTTTAAAACTCTTCCCCTTTTCTTGAATTACATGTAGGAGGATGTGACAATGTGCACTAACTTTAAAATAATTTATGACAGTATTAAAATACTTCTAACAGAGGGCAGGATGAAAACCATCACTGGACTGTTACAAAAAAGTGGGTTAGAAACCCTGTCACAAACCCCGTACCCACTGTATGTCTTCACAAGGCCAAGTAAAAAAAAATAAATAAATAAAATGTTGCAACGGCTGAGTGGCAGATTCAGGAAAGCTCGAGAGATTTCCGGTCACCGAAAGAGAGAGCTTGCTAATGAACCCATCCTGGTGGGTTTTGATCATTGTTGAAATATTCTGCAGCAAATTAGTGAACACTAATAAAGACAGATGTCACAACATGTGTTTCCACATTCATTATCCTGGCTGTCCTCCCTTGCTTCTGCCATACCTCCCCATCTTTACTAGACCTGCTGTTGTTTACCTCCTTGCGCCTTGTTTACCATTAGGAGCAGCTCTGTTCGCACTCCAGTAACCCTCAGGTACGAAGCGGTGAACAGTGCCGGGACAAACGAACACCTCCTACGGCGGACAGACCCCTTTAGTTTTATAAGCCATTTCTTCGAGGAGGACTGGTGTCATGTTCCTCGTATCCAACAAATGAAAAAAAAAGGCAGTTTCGAATCTCACCGTGAATCAAGTCCTCACGCCAATATCGAGATCAGCGCGAGACAAAAAAAAATGAAACATTCATTAAGTTGGTGACAAGCTTTCATCACCGTGCGAATGTCAGAGAGTGTGCGAGCGCAAGGGAGGCTCCTCTGATATGAGGGACCCGAGCGGCACACACGGAGACCACAAGGATGCTCAATAAAACCAGCGGTGCACTTTGGAGTCTTTGCTGGTGCAGGCATCTTGAAACACATCAAGGCATGGAGGTGTTTTGGCGATATTAAAAGGTCACTGAATTTGAGCGGCACAAAAGCTTCCCATGTCACATTACTGTCCTGCTGCTTCCTCAGTGGCACATACACATGCCTAAATTTACTCTTTGATCCCCTCAGGGTTCAATTCATACTTTGATATGTTTGTAGGTATCATATTATATCATTTTATGTCAAAATCGACTCTCATTTAAATCACACACTGTAAATAAATGTCACCACATGTAGATATGAATGACATGCATAAATATGTTTGAAGATAATTGTCAGTAACATGATTCACATAGCCGTACAACTGAAATTTTAATGTCAAAATGAAGAACAAATTCAAATTGTATTTTCTCTACTAAATCTGTGTTCCTGTTTTCATAGATCTTGGAAAGGTTGTATTTTTTTAATGCACACTGTGACATGACTGCTTATAATATGATTTTATGGCAAATATTCCATTTGGCATGGAAATTAGGTTTGGACAAAATGGTTACTTTAGAACCTGGTTTTAACATTTATCTGACAATTCTACTTATTTCACCTCGACGTTCCAGAGAGCATCACATTAATCAGAGCAACAGCTACAATGCCAACCAGCTGAATTTTGTAGAAACACAATTACAGATCAGATTTCATTAACCCGCAGAGGAGTGATCCTTTATGAATAAAATGTGTCAGATTTTCTTTCTAGGTATTGAATAAACACTATGGATGCAAGGATCGGCATAACAATTTACCACAAATATTATGACAGCAGCTCATTTTCATCATCATTTTTGCAAATCGATACGTCACACGCTGCAGGCATGGTCTGGTTATTTCTAACAATCGCTTACAAACAAACTTCAAAAGGAATATTGTAGTCCAGAAACAGTTCAAAATCACAGTTTCATATGTTATTCAATGTATGTGGAAATTGTCTTTCTAAATCAATAATATTATGTGTCTCATCTTCCAAGGTTAATTTAAAAATAATAAAGATACAAAGAGAATTGTTTGCAAGTAAAATGTGATGTTCGAAAAATGTTCTAAAAGACAAAATGCAAAATCAATCATCCATCATTTTGTTACATACTGCAGTAAATGACACAACTGGATAAAACAAATGGCAGTGAATATCTGAAGAAGACAAAAGACACTGTCATCTATGATACACTCAACAAAGCAAACACATGTTTTATGCTGTTATTTATATTATTTGTTATCAGACAATTCCTCTATATATTCTGATTAAAAAATGAGTCATAAGGGTTAACGGACTGCTAGTTAAAACATAATTGTCAAAAGTTAAATGGTGAGGAATGATTTAACAGGTAAGAATGCAAATATAGAGAACTCAGGCTCTTCAGAAAATGTAATAAATGGGCAGGCCTTCCACAGAACTAATTGAAAGAGAATTATTTAAAGTTCATTTAATGCCTGAATTTTAAATTGATAATGCATTCCACTAATGCCAGCCAGGCACCCGTGGTCCCAGGAGAAGACATCAACATTCAATTAGCTTAAAACAGACATAAAAACCCACCGAGCACCAAGCCTGATAATACTCATTGCCACGTATAATATGCAAAGCACAGAATAATTGACTAACTATCAAAAACCTACTGTTTAGCTTCGACAATGGCTTTACATGAAATTAAACACTTCTCTTCTTGGTACTGTTTTGTCTTTCTGTGATCTTAAACCACAAGATGTTCTTTTAGTCTAGATTTCACTCCACTGCCTGCAGGACGCTCTACAACAGAGGATTCTTCGGGATCTAGCCTCCCTCACGTCAATCGATTGTGCAAAATTACATTTTCTTAATGTGACAAGCAGACGTGAAAAAAGGCGCTATATTGGACATTTTCTTCGAATATTTTCATTCCTACATCTTACAAGCCATACTTGCACCCTTCCTGACAAACCTTTTTTCCACAATAACCACAAAATTAAAACAGTTTCATAAATATGTACAATAAAATAATAAAAGAGTACAGTCAAATAAAAAATGAAGGTCGCATCCGCTAATAATTACACCATCAAAACGTGCTTCATGCGCAAAACGTGCTTCATACAGTACTGCGGTGTATAAAGCTGGTAACATATGAATGTAATAGACTTCGACTGAGAGTGTTTCTAACAGCGGAAGTATAGTGAGGCCGTTTTATTTTGTTCACTTCATTGGTATTATCAAGATTGTAACGTAAGATATTGGAAAAACCCAAAAGCTAAAGTTTCACAGGATACACAACAAACACAAGACTCGCTTGTCATGGGTTACAGTATGAGATTTGTTTAAATAAATCGGCCACCGTGCATGAGCATACGGAAATGCTCTCCAAAATCTCTGAATTTACTGCCACCACATGCGTCAATGAGGTGGTGTCTCTCATGCCCGGACCCAGCAACGAAAACGCGTTATAGGCGCTCAAACACCCAAGTTCCTTTTCAGATCTATGCGCTGGC
Source organism: Megalops cyprinoides (assembly GCF_013368585.1). Lineage (NCBI taxonomy): Eukaryota > Metazoa > Chordata > Actinopteri > Elopiformes > Megalopidae > Megalops > Megalops cyprinoides. The sequence continues at coordinate 11,822,629 of NC_050595.1, read as the reverse complement.
CGAGCTGAAGTAACGACGGAGGATTATAGACATTCGATGCCAGATATTTAAACCAGAAATCCCAATTAATTCCTGAAAATCCACAAACTACATCGAGGAAAATAGTGTCTTGTTCAAATTTCACAGGGGCTGTAGGTCGCGAACCGCACACTGCTCCAGTAAAATAGTTCTAAACGACGCAGTTCAATTTTAGGGAAAAAAGACGGCCACGCACATATTGCAGTGTAATGTGTTACAGTGTAACGTTGAACCGTTCAGCGTTACACTGCAATATGTGCGTGGTGTCTCTTAAAAATTGCGAACACAAAGGGCAATGAGAGGTCAATATTCTTTCAGACATCTTACTTATAATGGAGTGCTCCGGTATTAAGATGTGATGTGTTTTTGTATTACACCGTTAACTTTTGTAAGGTTTCTCGTCGCATCAGTCATTCTATTTACATTACACTCTGTATTACATTATTTGATTTTCCGGATGAAATTAAATAAGAGAAAAGAAAGAAAAAGACACAGTGATAAGGAGAGAGAGAGAGAGAGAGAGAGAGAGAGGGAAAGCAGTCGAAGGGAGCCCAAGACGCGGTTAATGTTATTTCAAATTTAGAATGCGATCTGAAACAATCGTCCAGGGGCTATCAATGGAGCCCCTTTCTGCTCCACTCAATCCATCTACACAGCCTGTGTTAAACTGGCTGCGAGTGAATAAAGTCTCCTCTATTGAAATCCCAGACAGTGCAGCATATCCCTGTATAGCAATCAGGACAATGTGCTGAATTGGCAGTCTAATTATAAATGTGCCATTTGGACTGCCATTGGGCTCCAGTGCCACCTTACCTTATGAGGGAACTTCCACTCACAGCTAACAGCAACTGTTCAAAACAAAATGCCATTACGGGATCAACTTCACCCCAACAGAGGGACACGCCAGGGGATTGTTTTTCAAACAGCCCTTCTCACTTAAGACAAGAATGTATTATAAGACACCGAGTTACTACTACAGAGCGGACACTATTTATGTATGTATAAACTACGAGAAAAATGAATGTGTTTAATTAAGAATCCGCATATTGGAGACGAACAATATGCCTATTGCAAATGTTTCAGAGGTTTGGTAAGAAAATTATAAGCAGAATGAGAGAAATATATGCTTTCATAATTATATGCTGAAATACATACCAGTGACTTATTTACTCCAGGATATGAGAAAATACTTAAAGTGTTTTTTTTTATCTTTCCCATGTTTGGAGTGAATTGTCCTGATCTTTCGCATTTCTTCTCCTGCGGTTTTAAAATGCGTTCAGATGCACGTCTATTAATTCCAGTCTTCCACAGCATACAATATTGGTTATTAAAATGTTATCGCTGCGCTTGCAGCAGCAGAGAACTCGCTTTATCGGAAATGTGTGCGTCTAATTTTGGGAAACACCCTTAAAATGATGGGCTATCTCGGTTCTCCAGGCAAAGTTCACTGAAACTACGCTCATTTTTGTCCTCTTAATACCCTAACACAAAAAAATCGTGCTCTCAGCGTATGAAGAATCTTTGACACTTCTACATGTACCAAATTTTCGACCTTTTTAATCAATATACACAGAGAAATGAAAAGTACTATTCTATACGGGTCCAGAAAAGTCGCATTAAGTCGTATTGCTCAATCACCTTCTTTACTCAAACTAAATATAATACCTCTCCTTTGACCCGAATAAAAAGTCCACACGCAGGATACCTATTTCAAAAAATCCAAATGTACACAAAATAGTATTTCCCAGTTATCCTGAATTATGATCGATGTAATTCTCAACAGCAAAACCGTATGCCGCTTAGTTATGAACACAATGGTCAAAATAATGAAGTCTCTGAACAGTGGCTAGAATATTGCTCACCTGCCTTTCAACCACTGAAAGTTAAATACGGCAATGAGTATCAAATAATTCTCTAGGAATAGAAGCACACGTTATGGAGCACTTACTCTGTGAACTTCCTCCTTTCCAGAATCGCGCACCGTGTTGTCGGCTCGCGAGGGAAGCCTGGCTTGTCCAGGTTGTGTATTGTCTCTCAATGGGTCCGGTTTTGCATGAGGGGTTTATTTTAATTTATGGCTAATGCATTCTTTTAAGGTCAATTTGCGTGACCTCCAGCGAAAGTTAAGTCCGAAAGAATTCCCAAGATATTGCACCAAAGGCAAAGAGGATTCCAAATTTTCCTTCGATAATTAAAACGCCTTTTCCACAAGCCAAACTCTAAATACCAAACTCTTAATCGTTTCGAAAATAAAGAAAATACAACGCATTTAAAACTTCAAAGAAACTTTTTAAAGACTCAAATCCTTTTACACTTGGAGTTGGATACCTAGCGATACGCACGTCATAGTCAATGAATAGTACCGCTTTGTGGACAAAAGTGAAATTGCTTCCCCCTTAGAAACAAGACATTCAGCAAGCCGCGGGACTCCAAATACACAGCAATACAAAGCCAACTTTTATGAGATTGTTAATGCTGGTCGTGGCATTATGAAAATAATCCACATCGAGCGTAACATTAACGAGTTGCATTTCATTTGAATAACTAGAGTACAGCTGAACCGCAGACGTTTACGAAAGTGTCGACAGGAGACGTAGGCTACATTTCACAATGTGTAAATACGATGAAGGGGGCGAATGACCAAACTTCTGTGCACTTGCATAAAAGTCGCACTACCAGTAAATGAAAATACAGAATCAAAGGTAACATATCCTTACCTTCATATATCCAGAACCGTATAGTGCGTTCAAGTGAGGCGCGTTACTTTTGTTGTTACGCTACACTGTTAGTGCTACGTTTCTCTTAAAAATGCAGTAAATTGTACATTCATATATAAAAAACGTAATTCGTAAAACAAACTAAAAGCCCAAATATCCTAAGCATAACGAAATATAAACTGCTGAAGCCAAAGAAAACGAACACAGCATAAATAAGCTTATTAACAACGAGAGCTGTCAGCACTGTTACGAAGGAAAACTATATCTATCAACAAAAAGACCACAGTAAATACGACACAAATACGTATAACAACGGGTTCAGATCGTTCTTGGTTACCTTGATGTAGCCAGTCTAGCAAAGCCAAATGCTGGTCCTTACGGTATCCCGTTTCGGCAATTACAAATTCAAAAATGATCACTGCAATCTGTAGAGGAAAAAATAAACTAAAGTCTGCTGGTGATTCCACGGGCCATGAAGAGGGAATCCCGTTCTTTCAGACAAGTTTAACTGTCAAAACTGCGAGGAGCTTTTGTTATTATCTGTGATATTTATCTCTTCTCTCTCACAGATACAAGTGAAGGCGATGGTTAGTGCTGTCAATCTTGGCAATCAATGTGAGCGGCCATGTCGCAAGTATTCAAAGCATTTCCCGTCGTGCAACATCAGAAAGTGAGTGGCCAGGGCATTGATCTGAGGAAGGCAAGAAGGCAGGGCTTCCCCTCCCTGACAAGAGGCAAGAAAGAGAGAGAGAGGGAGAGAGAGAGAGAGAGAGCGAGAGAGAGCGAGAGAGAGAGAGAGAGAGAGCGAGAGAGAAAGAACAGACCAGGAGAGAGAGAGAGAACAAAAAAGAAGGGACGCTTGTATGAATGAAAAGGAGAAGCAGAAATCGAGGAGAACAGGACTACGCCAAATTGGGAATGAATGTTTTTAACAATGAAAAAACGCAGCACGTGTGAAAGTTGTACTTAAATAAGGTATTGTTGACGAAAGTAATATCAACACACATCACGCATATGCACACGCACGCACGGACGCACACACATGCGTATGTATGTTTATAACTAAGTTCACAAGCAGCTTTGTAAGTGTGTGTATGTGTTATTGTGATTCATAATCATTCTAAGTTATTGGCAACTAACAAAGTCATATGCTACTACTAACTTAAATATGCAAGTGAGACAAATAATGACAGTTAATACTTCAAACTACTGTACAGTGAAATGGAAATGACTTTTTTGCACCACGACATCCAGCGAAAGGAATTAACAGCAGACATCTGAAAAAAAAAATTATGAATCGTCTGTTTCACTGTCACATAACTACATAGTACAAAATACTTATCGGTACTACAGGACAACAACCTATATTTAAATAAATGGGTGAGACGATAACCTCGGAAGCATAAGGTGTTCGAAAATACCCCCGAGCGCCTTGTCGTTCATAAAGGATTAACAGCAAAGCTACAGAAAGCTTAAAGCTCCTGGCTGTCCTCGCGTGAGCTTGAGAGAACTGCTCGATGGGATGTATAGAGGAGTCAGACAGTGATGGAGAGGCGAAGACATGTAAACAATCCTGCTACAATTAAGGAAACAACGCGAAAACATATAAAAATATTCATCACGATTCAAGCGACATTGTATCTTACTGTGTTCTTACTGATAACATGAACGACACGAGGGTTTCTTGGTTATAGTGACTTTTTAATCTATGTGTGTGTGTTGATATTATTACGTATTCGGTTAATATTCGATTTTATGAAACACCGGGCTCATTATACGCTCATTTACAGTTAAAATTAAGTTATAGCTTGTAACAACAGTAATAAATACACCAGTAACAGGTCCATTATTGTGTTTTATTTATTATTATACTGATAGTTCATTCTGGCTGTTGCGAAACTTTCATTGTTGTCTGATCAAATTGAAACGAAGAGTTGTTTTTTATAATGAAACGTTTTACTTTACATATACTTCTTCATCAATTGTATGAACCGTGTTTTCCTTGGTGTAACCATTTCATTATTTTCCCCGGCAGCATCACAAGATCTGGTATTCATTTTTTTTGCTTTCTTTTCGTCTAGTCCAAGAAAAGGAAAGTTTTCTTGATACATTTGGAATATGTGTTTATGTAATGTGATTACCATGATACACATTGACTTGATATCACCCTTGCGTGGCTTTGAGCACAAAAATGGAGAAATGTAATTCAAAGACAATTTAACATTTTGTTTAAAAACAAGCATGTGATGTTATTTCCACGAGTTGTAGGCTACTATGTGAATACTGTTAACTCCAAAAAATGTACATAAATGGGTTTGAAAGGCGAGTACAAGTTTTCTAAATGTGATCTCCGTAATTAACAAGGCTAGAACCTTAAGAAATCAATGGGAAAATCATCATCAAATTCATCACCATTCATCAAAATCACAAACATAATGTTAAACACTAAATATTGTTTTGTGGCTACTTATCATTAGTTCTTTTGCTACTGTTAAAACAGGGACATATTCCTATATGATTTTGATTTGGGTTAAAATATTTTTGTAACGTCAAGTCAAAATTTCAGTCAAATTACTTGGAGCAAAGGGAAAAAAACATGTCACTGCCCACTGGTCAAAACACACACACACACACACACACACAATGGGTGCAGATATTGGGGCTAAAATATAGCGTTTCACCAATACCCGATATCTGATTAACTAAAATATGTAAACATAAATCAACAGCACATGATGATTAGCGCGTATCAACGCGGGTACATAGGCAAGTTGAATCATGTATTAAAAAGTCACCCCAAACCGTTCCCGCTAACTGTTCCCTGTTTCCATTACAAGTAGTGATGTACATTCCACAGCGGCTGTACTTCTCCATCAAGGCGTTACGCAGGTAATCGCATGTTGCAACTCAAAACGCAGCAAGCACATTAAAAACAATCTCAATGCATCTCAAACAATAACATACATAACAAACAGAAATGCTTATGCGTGCCTTCGATGCACAACCCCTGGCAATGAGTGATCTGAGTGTATAGATGCTTAAATTAAGTTAAAAACAATTCAAGTCAAATGCCCCTCTCATAACTGACAGCTCAACGTGAACTTTGGACCTTATCATACCTAGTTTTAAATGGCATTCAAAGGCGGAAAAATAAGTTGGAAATAAAATGAAAACTTCAAATTTTCCCCACATCTCAGAAGGCACAAAAACGACCCATTTACAAATTATAAAGTACAGTGCGTTATATAAATACACTATACGTTTGGTACAAACATGACAGCGTAAAACAATCGATGAACCGAATCTGTGCTCATAATAGAATGTTGTACTTACGGTGACAGTGCAAGCTGCAGTAGGAAATGCTGTTTGTTAACTGAAGAGTCATAGAGAGCGAGAGAGAGAGAGAGAGGGGGAGAGGGAGAGGATGGAGAAAGAGAAGGAGAGAGAGCGAGAGAGAAGAGGATAGAGAGAGGGAGTGCCAGAATAGATACCCCTTCACAACATCTTATCACATCTGCCTGGCTCTTGTCTGTCTTTCATTTTCACATTCCCTTTGTTCCTGAGAAAATTATATCCTCACGTCACATCTTCATCCCCATATTCTGTCTACACCAAAGAGAGGATGAATAATTCAAGCATAGCATTGCTTTCAAGGCAATAAACCTATTTCACTTAAAACTTTTCCCTTAAAATGTTATGTGGAATTCTTGGAGTTGCAAGAGAACGTGGAGTCTCAAAATATCAATTTACAAAGAAACGCAGAGTAATGTCGATTTTTTCAGAGGCAGAGGGTACAAAATTTCAATGCAAGTTGAAGAGTTGGAGCTCGACAGAACCTCAAGTAAATGAAAATATTTAGACCGTTTATTTGCTCTTGCAACATTACACGTTATTTAAGGATTGGTCTAACAGAAGTCCAACTGATTTATAGCAAGGCAGAACTCTTGATTTGCAGTTGAAACAACGACATCTCTTCAAAGGCCGCTTCTCACCCCTCGAAGTAACGTTCTGACACACAGGCACCACTGTGGATTTTCTTAACAGCACCCGCTTTCTCGCAGAAGCACACCGTAAATTAGCATTAATGTACTGAGATATACACAACCATTTTAACATGATTTGAAAAACCTAAGACAATTCGGAAAATATTGCTCTTTATAAGGTAAGATTCATTCAACACATTTGGTATATCAATTAAGGTAACTGTACTTTTTTAAATAGAGGCAATACAACTTTTTGCGCTGTAAAAAAAAAAAAAATAAGAACTGGCGAATTTCTTAATTCATGCTGAAAGTATAAACACACGGAAACATTCTGTAATTATGGTAGGCTAAGGTTCATATAAAGAATTAGTTACTTAGCAAGAAAATCATTTTTATTCAAGATGCCCTACCTACACATTCAATGAACAATTAATTGACTATTTAAATTATCATGATAAATCTGCATAGGGGACGAATTCGCATTGCCCGCGTTATACCGGCCTGCTCAGATAGCCTTGAAATATGCGATACGCATTCCCAAACACGATCAGTACAGTATGGATAAGGTGTGAGGTACTTAAACAGAATACGGACCTCACACGCCACCTATCGATGAAGTTGAGAATCATTTTTATATTTTCATATGCATCAATGCGATCTGTGCGTGCGGTCATTTTGTCAAATAATTAAAACTTAAATATTTAAGAGGGATTGCTTTGAGTGCTGTTCCTAAAATGAGAAACATTTGCCATTTCATAATCCACGTGCAGCTAATTGTATGCTCCATATATATTAGCAGAAAAGTCTTCTGTTGTCATTACAGTAAAAAAAACGCATAGGTAGAACCTAAAATGAAGCAAAATGTTAATCAGATAAATATATAAATCAACTATCTGAATATGTTTGAAAATTGCTGAAATTTGAAATCCGTAGAACTAATAACAGTTAGGTTTTTAGATATATTTGATACCATTAACAAAACCAATCACTCAACATCATAATTAACTCAAATGATATACATTTTAAGTGTAAGATGTACCACGGAAGTCACTAGCATTAAATTAATCAACGCTGACTATACATTGGGATTATAGATCAAACATTTTTAAGGGATATCTAATCAACATGGTTTATATTTGCTGTCATTGAATGTTTATTCCTAGACTGACCTATATCGTCAATACCCAATTGCCGAAGTCATTTGATGTTTCAATGGATTAACACATGAAAATAGTGAAACCGTCCCGAATAAATATGTTTTAAGAAATCCACCAAAGACAACCGAGAATGTCGATTGATCAAAATTAAAAAAAAATATTTATCCCCTTTCTATACAGAGTAGGAACCAGTCGTTTCGATGAACTGCTGTAGGTTTCTCGTGAAGTAAAGTGCTTGGCGTTCATTTTTTTATCCAATAAACATCGGCAGCACGGTCAAATGTTAAAGTGTAATCTGCTTGAAAATTCCTCCTGTAAAACTTTGTTTTTTTGCATTCGACCCAGTCATTATACGATTCTAAAAGTCACCTTCCTTTAAGCCCGATCATCCGTAAAAGGCGATTCGTCTGCTTTCCCTATTTGAATTCATTTTAAGATTTTTTTTCATATCAGACATTTATCAGAGGAAAACATTTAAACCGTTATTTTTGTAATACTCAAAATAATATAACGCTAAACAAAACTGTTGATGTAGGACAGTGTGTGTGTGTGTGTGTGTGTGTGTGTGTGTGTAAGAGAGAGAGGAGGAGAGAGAGCGAGAGAAAGTTGGACTGACGTATTTGCGATCAAAATGACGGTGCAAGTTATTTATACATCAGGCAACACACGCGACTCTATTCCTGCGGGTTGTCATCCAGATACATTGGTTCCATATGGCCATCTTCATGCATATGTTATTCATATTAACACTCTGTTAATGATTCCAGGAGAAGCAATAACTATTGCTTTAACCATGACAACATTTATTAATAACAGAGATTGCCTGCTGTACTGATTCATTTTCACTATCCCAGTTCCCTCTCCTAAGACATCTGTATGCACTCTGTACATCAGCTGCAGGGCCCATGGCTTATCACGGTTTCTAAAGGGGGTAAGTAACAAACACGAACAGCCAAAGAACCATTACATCATATAACTGTGCCAAACGCTGTGCCAAACACAGCCTAGAGTTACAAGGAAAGTTCATCGGAAAGACCATCAGAAGCAAGCAAGTTTTTTTTTTTCTTCTGAGGGGGATGGTTAAATTTCAACACAGAAGCATGGTAGTGATTGCTCTCAGATATGATGGATTTGTTCACATACTCGTAGAGCGCAACCAATTATAAGGGCCGATTTATCAGCCAATTTCAGATGATAACAAAGATGCTCAGAACGAGGTCTGCAATCAGGAAAGGCTAGCTGTTTAGACAGCTCTCCTTCCTCCTCCACTCCAATTGGTGATGCTGAGCAGAGGAACTTTTCATTCTATCAGAAACAGAGGTGTTTTATCAATCTGCCTACCTGTTTTACACAATGATATTTACACCTACAATATCTGGAGTGCCAAGAAAGCATGCAATGTATCTTTCACCTTCACGGTGCATCTTTTTTCAGTCAAAATGTTCTATTTATCATGAATCTAACATATGCCTATTTTAAAGGCAGAGTTATTCACATCTGTGGGCTGCAAACATGTATTTAAACATAACCTTTATGTTAAAATTCTGCATTTATCTTCTACAGTGTTCTCTATGGCATTGTGTGGCCAGTATTCAGTTGAAACATCTGAACATTTGAAAAAAGTTGGTTGGGACCATTGTATTTCTGATCTGAATATGCAAGCCAGGATCTCAGCAGAGATGCAGTGAAACTGTTAAATAGCAGGAACTCCTTCCAGCACAGAGGGGATGGAATTTTCCCAGTTATTGGAATGAACAAGTGGCTTAAATAATGGAAGATCATTACATTTGAAATGTGTGATATGTTTACGATATATATCAAATAACTTACTTGGCCAATTAAGCATTCTTAATGTCCTGTAAGGCAAGAAACCCACCCTTCTCTTCAAAAGAAGAGGAGCCAGCTGAGCAATCAGCCAGAGGTCTCCACCACAGAGTAGAGAAATTCCAAACCTCATTTCATTTCAGCTGTCAATCTACTTCTGAACAATGCATTCGTCCCAACACACAAACAACATATTGCTAAACTCATAAGACCTTTTTCTATGCGATTCTTCCTAAGTTTTAGTAACAGCAAGCTATCCATGGAATAAAAGAGCACCACAACAAATTTGTGTTTCACTATTGACTGCATGAAAAGCATTATTTGGCTGTAAGTTTGCCTTGCATCATCGATTAGAAGACGATGGTCAAATTCAAGGCTGACAACACATGGTCTGGAATTCTCCCTTGTGCTCACACTGTAATTACCTGATACACAACATAAAACATATCACATTTTAATATCTAACCAGGGATTTCCTTTAAAAACATATTCATAACTTGTGTATTTTTATCCTTCAATGTGTGGGATTTTAAAAGATGATCTCGAAGACTCAAGTGATATCAGTTCCCTTCTTCACATATTCCTGTGCGTTTCTCTTTTATACCACTCTGCTTACATAGTCTGTTGCCATTGAAAAGGCTGCGTCTGCAAATATAAAGAGCAGAAAGCACTTGCAGGCCAAGTTGCAAAGAAAGAAGGCATCAGTCCAACCTTGGAGGCGCCGCACATCACATTTGCATATCACGAGCTGCTTTGATGCATCTTAAAATGCAAGTCTACTCTATTAATATTTTAAAGGAAAGTGCATGGAAATCAACATTTTTGTTACATTAAATTAACATGTGTTCCTTCCTTCTGCATGTATAATCAGGGAACACTTTACTGTCAGTGAAAAACACGGAGACAGCCATATGATTTGTTGTGATTACAAGGGAACCAGTAAACAGTCTTTAACAGCAGATTATTATGCAGAGTATACATGAGTCTGTCTTGCAGATACCACAGTTACCTCCCTGCCTGTGCCATATGGAATCTCACATTGCTCGCTCATTGCTCTAGGGAGATAATCAGGAAAACATAAAGAATGTAAATATTCTGTCAAAGTATTAATTCACGCTGTTGCAACTTTATAGGGGGGGGGGGGGCAAACAGGAACAATCATCAGCAGTGCACAGCTGATACTTTGTTTCTGTTTGAAGTACAAGCCATTGTAGCTGATATAGTCTGTGTTACTGGCTTCTTTTTTCGGTGAGTATGACAGACACCCTTTAAGTGCCAATCAGAATGGCTGAAATGGGTTCATCTACAAAATAATACAAAAAATGACTTCTGAAGGAGCAGCAGCTGTTCAGGACTGTCACCACATTTAAGGAACATTCAGTCAGCTTGTTTTGACCACTACCTCTATTGCCCCAGTGTTTCTAACAGAACACAGACAAAATATGCAGCATGATTTACTGAACAGCACTTGTACTTTACTAAATTGGAGACCAATCTTCAATGTCAATACCAATAAAGCCGAGGAGTTGGACAATGGATAAAAAAAATACTCAAACATCAGTCAAGAAATTTAGCAATGAAATTTATGTAGAATGAATGTAATGCTAAATTAGACTGCTTTGTCTAGTAACGTCTGACAGCTCAAGTTACATGAGTTGGGAATCAGTATTTAACTAACTAAGATATTCCTCTTGAGTATCTTTTCACATTGAGGGAAAAAACCAGTAAAGGCAGAAAATGACAAACTGCCAGCCATTATGTGGCAGGAAACAGGGGAAATCATTTTAACTGCCAGTGGCAGGAAAACCAATTCATTATGACATTTTGTTTCACTTTTAAGACTTTGAAGCATTTTAATTATAGATAATTGCCTCACAGGGAGGGACGTGCGTTCAGCACATTTAATCTTTGAAATAAAATTACGATTGAGGGGAAAAAACAAGCTGCGTGGGCACGGACATGACAATTTGTGTTTTTCATTATACTGGTTTACAAAAATAAACAACTACTGCTCAAATAGCTTACAGTAAGTTGAGTTGTTTGCCTTATATGTCGGAAAGTCTCAAAATACGTTTTGCTTTATCTTGGACACTTTACAGTAGTTCACATTACTGATTCACTTCATTTCACAATCAGAAATGGTGTTGAAATGGTGTATCCTGTCATCTAAAGAAGAAACAATCATTTCCAAATTTGCTACTGGTTGGTCAGGTCTAGAAGTTTATAATAAATAATAAACCCTGCTGGATTCAGATTAAGAGCAATAATAGGTATTTGTTAAGTGAAGTTGTTTTGGTTCCTATTTAAAAAAGAAGGTGTTCATTACTTATTCACCAAACAATCCTCATCAACCATGTGTTTCTTTACATACCAGCACAAATCGTGAGAGTAAAATGGCCTGTATAAATCTGGCCTGTTTTCACCATTAAGAGCCTCCATAGCAAACACAGATACAGAAAGTCTGTGGCATTACACAGAGTATACATGGCAACAATAGGTGTGTACTACTGTGGGCAAAACAATGTCTTGGTGGGTATGATGATTGGATTTAATTTTAGAGTGGCACTCAAATAAACTGCCCTCTAAACATAACCAAATAAAAACAGTCTGCCTCATATGATTACAATCCTGTACAAAAAGAAGCACATAAGAGAGATACTCCACTGCGATGAATTGGTCCAGATTATAGAATGAATGTTGAACACTGAAAGCAGGAAAAATTAAGCAAACTTTCAACCACATAAAGAAAGATTTTAGCTCATGTCCCTGGCAGGTATAATTGTATGCAATTTTCCAGTGATGATTTATTACTGTAAATACTGTGAGAGCATACCACTGCCACCTTGAAATCACTGAGCACAAAAACTCCTTTATGTGGCAAACACATGGCTACTGACTTCCTAGCGTTAAAATCTGCTGTTATTTTGGGATTCCTTAAAGACAAATATTTAATATTTGAATAAAGAGTTAAATGTAGAGTTATATATTGGCTCTTTTGCCTTCATGTATGGAAAGTTCAACATTGCAACAAGGTGACTGTTATTTTAGATTAGGCCTATACCTTTGTAACAAACAAAAATACAGTTATCTGACAAAAGTCTGTGAAAAAATGTCTGTCCATATGTCTATACTGGCAAATTTGCATTTTTAAGTATGTCCTGCTATATAAATTGTCAGTACAACATATCAATACAGGAATAGACTATGTGTAATCACTAAAGTGCTTTCAATAATGAATGTAGAAAATAATCCAATGCAAGGGTCTCAAACTGGCACCTACAGAGAAAAATCTCATTAGTCTTTGCTTAAAACAGAAAAGAAGCCAGACCATGATGCTAAAATCTCTCACCCGGCCAACATATAAAGTTAGGTCAATGTGGGAATGTGCATTCTCTCTCACACACTGACATACTCTTAATTAAGTTCCAGGAACTCCGTATTAACACGCACAGAAGGCTCTAAACCCATGCAACCACTGGTGTCAATTTTTAATGAAAATGTTATGTAATTAACTCAATCATCATTTGCATACATGTAAATTACCTAATCCCATTTGGACTTGTAAAGTGGGACACTGTGCTCTCATTAGATGACCTAAATTTCGTACTTGTTACTCTAAATTTCATCAAAGTTTAGTCGGGATCTAATAAATCCTTTTAAGTTAACAGCGACAGTATAATTAACTAAATCTTAATAAGAGAAGTTAAATGAATGTTATTCGTAATTACATAATGAGAGAAACCTCCAATATCTTCAGACTTTGATTTCAAGTTAATTATGGAAATGTATTTGTCAGTTAATTTAAATGTAATTTACATAAACACTAATGAACCAATGTAATAGCTGTATTTAGAACATTCTACTCAGGGGTAATATCTTCAATTCCTGATATTTTTCCGAATCCCAAATGGGTTACATTGTTGCATTCCCAAAAGCATACAGTTCTGCATACAATGAACCCCTCAGATAGACACGAGGACAATGATGTGTAGAATACCAGAAAACACAATGATTCTGAATTTAATTGTGGGTATTTGGGAATTTTCTATATATTATCAACGTATTATTGCTTACATCCATCAAACATTAAATAAAAAATGAAGCACCGATCTACAAGAAGCTTGATATCAACAATATTTCAGCAGTAACTGTTTGGTTTAAGCTTAAGTTCTGAAATTAAAATCCAAATTCGAAAATAAGCATCACATTCTAAGGCTGATGATAATAAATTAAGGAACTTGAATGATATGAATATCAAGCCATAATGTAAACATTCATCTATTACTAGCAATCATATATGAAGTCTTCCAACCACAGGCACTAGACAGAGGTCTGTTCCAGACTCAGACTCCGACTAGCAGGTTACAGCATAAAGAGACTAAAAATAGACGTGTTGTTTTAACCCACAGCAAGAGAGGGAACAAAGACCAGGCTTGTAATTTGGGTTACAACCCCCCCCCCCCACCCCCACCCCGCCGCCTCCTTGTGTGCTTCCAAGTCATTGCACCCTACCATACCACCAGCCAACAGCAGGCCTATTCAACACTGGCCCTGTCACTACTCCATCTATCCTGTTGCCGCAGAGATATGCTGAGAGACATGATGGGGAGCACACATCATTGCAAAATCCAGATGTCCAGCAAAGCCACAGGAACTCCAGAGCCAGTGAGTGGCAGTTGGATACCGAGACAGAGAGTTCTTCAAGCCAAGGCACATAGCCATGTCCAAACCCCATTTTTCACCTTCTTTGCAGGCCAACGGTTAGCGTACATTTTTCTTAGCATTGCTGGGGTAAATTTCATTTTGTTTTTGACTAGGGAATTTTTTTTCTGCAAAGCCAAATTTCTGCAACGCATGCATTACCCACTGTAAATGAGAACAACCGGACGGCAGAAGAATATTTAATGCAAAATCTAAAGGCTGATGCTGGAGTTATGTATGTTGATATAATCAAGAACACATAAAACCTCCCACCAACCTCTCCATTATTGACTGTGGTTTAACCACTGTGACATTTAATATTGAGGACAGCCTACAATTTCTATGCAATTAACTTCTCATTATATATTTAATGCAATAATAATTTGGCTAGCAATAAAAAGAGCACATCTGTCAGATCCAGTATGGTTGCTGGTCAACGGAAGGAGACTGGTGGAAGGGGCTTCTCATCCTAGACATCCAAGTCACTGGCAAACCCTCATCCTCCACATCCTGATATGCTCTGAAAGTTTGAAATGTGTTACCTGAAATGTTGTGCAAGTATAATTTACTTGCTTCACAGACATTTTGGATATGACTAAAATCCACAGCTTTTGCATTTTAATCATATGGTACAGATAACCAGCTTAACTCCTTTCCCACCGAAGGACAGCGTGTGTTTTGAGAGACGAAAGCCGAAACTGCACCACGTTCACCTAACGTGAGTGAATATTATAAATTCTTAAACAGAATGACAGGCATTTCCATTGTGTTAGCTACAACTATAAATGCAAAACATTGAGAAAAGAAGCCGCTGGCACGCGATTCCAACCTTGTTTCCTCTTCCAGAAAGAAACAACTAACACACCTGTTGCCGTGCTGAGAAATGGAGTGTCAAAACTGTTTTCAAGAAACGACACTATATATTCTCCTCGACGTGCATGTCTGATACTAAACTGCGGTTAGTCTTGTAATACACACACACATACACAAAAGTTCAGGTACTCGAGTTTTTGTGCTACTGCAAAAGCATGTTACTGCTGGTCCCTGGGAAATGGTGTTCTTAAGAACTACGATTCCCATCGTGCATTGCTTTGAGGTCTTTACAGAGCCATCCTCAAGCTTGAGAAACAGAAACTCATAAACATAAACCCCTGGAAGAATTAGTACACTGAAAGGGTTATTTCCACAAACGTGACTTCAAAATGAGTTCTGCAGAGGATCGACAACACGGGACAAAAAGACCTGCATCTCCAAACGAAGTACAATGTTATTGCATTTAGCTAAAATAGCGGTTTATCATGTATTAGCGAAGGCCTCATTTGCGAAGATAAGCTAGGTCTATAGGTATAGCTATAGCAAATGAAAAACTTAATTATAGTAAAACTGTTTATTCCCTGCTATTATCTGCTACTTTCGTATGTACTGGAGTAGCTGGTTAGGTATCCATTTATATTTTAAACGATGTTTTAATAGATTACAATAGACTAGCTAGGTAGCTATTGCTTTCTGAACACAAGCACATTGCTTTGCTGCTAGTGTAAATGTTTTAAAATATTTTAGCAGATTCGCTATTTTGGTACGAAATTGTTTGACCTTTGCATGTCGTTATTTTAAAAAGCACGAAATACTCATGATCCATGGCAGACTACATGATCATACATTACGTGGAAGGATTGCATCTTGCTGTAGCTAGCTAGCCAGAGATCAGTTGAACGGCCACTTTTTAAGGTAGTTTTCCATTTTCGTTACAGTTCCAGTTTGTATTGAAACTAGTTCGCTATGTTGCTAACCACAGGTAATGAAAAGGGCAAATGTTAAAGTAGAAACTTTGTTCACTAATATCCTGCACAGCTAGGATCCACCAGTTGGGAAGCGGCTGATTTGGGCAACGACGAAAGGAAACAGAAGTTTCTTCGGCTGATGGGCGCCGGAAAGGTTCGATCTCTCCTGTGGGCGCAATGCTTTATTTGCCATAAGTTGTTGATCTCTGTACTGCAATGCGCTCTGAATAGCTGGGTGCTAAGACCCTCCAGTCGTGGTTTCACACATGCGCCCAACGGACGGTGAGCTTTAGTCAATGGTGCTCATCAATGTTTAATTCTAATATTCGCATACACAGCAAGAAGCTGCTTTGCTGTGTGCTTCCACAGCCTTGAGACTGCTGTGCTTAATTTATATAAAAGGTGTTGCTAAGAGGCTTCCAAAGTTAAATGAATTGTTAGATCTCACAATGAGCCCAAGGACATCTGTTTGGTTTATGTATACAAAAGCCCACACTCTTGTAGATATTGTAAATTCCCATCGTTTATAGAACACAAGAGGAGCGCTAATTATTGTTGCCTTAATCACACCGTTTTTTGTCTATACTTAATAATGTAAGTGTGCAACATCTACATGCCTCCTATACAATGTTTGGTGGTGATACAAATGCACTGTGTGTATTCACGTCTCTTTTTTTCTCTTTAGAAAGAGCATACTGGACGTATTGTCATTGGAGATCACAAGTCAACCTCAAACTTCAGAACAGGTAAAGTGATCTTTCTCCTCCTGCATTTGGAAGTCACCTGTGCTATTTCATCCCGCACTGTATTTTCAGAGAGCCGTCCACAGTTTTGAGTGGTCTTACCCAACCAGTGCACACCTGGCAGATGAAAGAATGCAAGACACCTTTTGTATCCAGCCCATCAATCTTGATCTATTGAATTTGTAATTTGAAAACAAAAATGATCAGGATACTTCTGGTGACTGAATGAACAAAGAACATTCACTGCATTCAAAGTATACAATCTGTAAATAATTAGATGGGTTTTGCTCTTGAGCATATGCAAGGTGGTTTCCATGATGGTTTCCAGAAGGTAACAGTCAATTCCATCTGTGTAACGTATTGACATGGAAGTGATGTGTATGTTCTGATGCAGTGTGGTTATTAATGTGGTTGTGTTGACTGCTCCACCAGGAGCGGAGGATAAGAAGATTAACTTGGAGCTGGAGCACCAGTACCAGCAGGGCATGGATGACAAGCTCTCAGGCAGGAACCGGAGGCACTGCGGTCTGGGATTCAGCGAGGTGAGCACTGGACTGCCCCATCTCAGTGACAATTCAGACAGCTGAAAATGTTCCCGATATGAGAGCTCTCGCAGTGCGGCCTGTAGACCCAGGGTGAACACGCTCACCCTTTAGAGGCCCAGCCTGTGCACTTTCCCCTGGAGCAAGTCACTGCTTTGAGGGTACAGCTCCCTGAGGGAACAGCCACATCCAGATAGGCTTCACACTCCCAACATGGACTCCAGCACCCCTGTTGTCCTTGTCTCCTTTTTCACTTTTTTACCAACCTGTAATTGTTCCTTTTGGTTTTGTGAAGTCAAAAGTCATAACCGTGAATGCACTGTTGTGGTCCAAATATGTGGGGTTTTTTTTTTATCTTCTTCCCCAAAAACATATATGATTTGAAATTACAGTTTGCTCAGAATTCGTAGGCAGTCAGTTAATTATGTATAAGATCATGGATGTTATTGCAAACACATCCAATGAATGTCATGCTGCTAACAATAATTTGGCGTCACCAAAGAGATAAGTTGACATGTGTGTCACTTTTTCCAGAACACTGCCATATGCATCAGATGGTTTAATGTTACTGATCTGTCTGTAGGTCCTCTTGGTGTTTCTGTGTTGGTTTAGACTTTGTGAATATATAATATGCTGATCATTTTTTACTTTGCTGCCTTTCCTAAACAGTTACAGTGGACTCTTAGGCAGTTACGGCCAGTTATGGATATGATTTTGAGTGATTCTCATGCCAGACTTATCACTTAAACACATTGTACACTACAGATTACTGTAGCTGATGCATACCTGTGAAATATCAGGTCTGAAATTCTCCAATGCTGATGGCCACTGGGCGAATTACTATGAGCATTACCATTACTGAGAAGACCCATTCAGATGCTTAAAAAAAAACAAAAAAAACTTGACAGTAATTTTATCCCTGACCAACATATGAAAGATATGTTGGTCAGGGTTGGGGTCGATTCCAAGTTAAACTGAAACTCATGAAGTGGATAATTTATCATGAATTGTATATTCAAGAATGCTCAAGCATGGGAATTGGAACTGAACTGGCATTTTCAGTTTATTGGAATTAATGGAATAATGCACTATGGGTTTAAAATTGACTGCTTAATGTTTTATCAAGTATCTGGCCGTACCAGAGCCGTATCATTTGAACTCACTAGGAGACTCTTTAGTGTTGCGGGGAAAGTTTTTAGACCTGAGCGTTGCAACTTGTCTGATGTGATGTTTCAAGAACTTATGTTTATAGGATGGTAATGATCTCAGAAGTTAACATTGTGTCTGTATTATTTGCTGTAAACCTAAGCATTAAATCTTTGTTCAAGTATTATTCTGTCTGTGTATAGTTTGGCGCGATAGGAGGCAAAGCAGAAAGTGTGACTTCTTTTCAATTTGTCTCCAATATAATATAGCAAATGATTTCAAACTAACCTTATTTTTTATCTAAAAAATAGTAAACATTGACTGATTAAATAATTATACACTGTTTGCCACTTTTTAAGTTGTGCAATGAAGCGTTGAAGTGATGTTAAGTACTGATATACATTTACATTACACCGTCTTATTTAGTCCATGTTGGATCAGTTTTGTAAAAGGTAACGTAAGTGTTTGTGGGATCAATGTATGGTCTTGATGTAAGGGACATAAGGGAGTTTAAATTGAGGAACTGAACTGAGTGAATTCAGAGGGAGTTGTGGGAGATTATTGAGTGGGGAATTGTATGCTTTTAATTGACCTAAAATTTAAATTGAGTGGAATTGATTCCAATCCCGACATTGGCTTTAACCTCAAGTCGTGTAGAGAATTCACATTTACTTAACAGTCCCGACTAAGCCCAAAGACTACATAGCGAAGTCCTCCTTTCTGGTGCGGTCTGTTTTCCCTTTGCATGTCTCACCAATGTAGGCCTTGGTCTAACCACTACGGAAGCACAAGGTCAGATCTGAGATCAGGGACTGAGGGTATACCAAGCAGTTGCTGATCTGCTGATGCGCTGATCCGAAGTCAGCGCTGTTTAGGGGTGAGAGGAGCGCTTGGGATTTCCCTGGACACTGGCCAGCCTGATTTTTTTTTTTTCTCCTCACCGCCTGCCACCCCAACAGCTACCCCCAGCTACAGAGAACGAAACGACGGAGCGCTCAGAGAAAGAGAAAGATAAAGAGGCCAGCACAGAGCCTGCAGGAAAAGAGCAGGAACCGGAGAAGGAGACGTCTGCAGAGCCCAGCGAGTCTAGGCACCAGGAGCTGGAAGCAGACAGCACAGACGACAAGAAAGAAGACAAGCGGCACAGCTTCAAGGTGGCATTTGTGAAGTCGTCCTAACACCTGGCCGGAGAACAGCCCCTTTTAACATCCCAACATTGTGTGTCTGTGTGTGTGTGTGTGTGTGCGCGTGTGTGTGTGTGTTTGCATACATATATACGTATGTTTGTTTCTCATTTCACCCCCACCACCATAATTTTTTCACTGTTGTTGTCCCTTAGTTGAAATAAAAAAAAAAAAAATCTTGTTTTGTGTAATGTTCCAATAATGAGCCAAGCTTGCCTGCGTTAGGTAATTATTTTCCTTAACAGGCTGTTGAGGCATGGATCTCAACTGGGAAAAGTGGAAAATATGCTTTTATATGTGTATGTTGTTTTTTTAAAGGCCCTTTTCAGGAAGAAGTGAAGAACATTTTGTAAAGTATTACTGTGAGTAGTGTTCATTACACAACAGCCCTGAATTAGCATAATAGGCCTTTAACATTCTCTTTGAAGTCCAGAGGGGTGCATAACAAATGTATATGAACCACCAACCGAACATCAATAAACTGAAGCGCCACAATTCTCTGTGGACGGTCTACGGTGGATATCTAGAGGAAGGAAAAAAATTCCCCCTATTTTTTTTTGCCAAATCAGCAGAAGAACGGATGTGAGTTTTTTCCAACGTATGGCCACCGGCTCATTAGCACATAGGGACCTCCAGAGTTAAAGATCCCACACAGGCATAAGCAAACTGAGAGCCTTCCAGCCAAACAGAAGAGGAGGCTACTCTTCACAGAGGGCAAGAAAACTGCTGAACTATCTCCAGGGTTGTTTGTGTTTTTTGTTTTTTTTTGTTGGGGGGTGGGGGAGGGGGGTTTGTTTGTGTTTCAAGAATTTCAGTGGTAGCTGTGCATTTTAGGTGTTTTCACAAGTGAAATCAAATTCAGTTTTTAGGGACTTAAATGTAAAACACTCAGTTAAAGCAGAGGGAATTTGTTCCAGTTTGGTTGTACTCTCAAAAGGAGAATAATTGTCTGTCTGCATTTCAGGGTCAGATTACATTAACCTAACCAACATGGACAGGCAAATAATGTCACTGCCTTAAGTAACTACAATGTTATGTGAGTCACATATGCAGTTTAATAGAGTTAAACAGAAAAGTGTATCAATTCATCTGGTGAAGTCTGTGTTGCATGAATACCGCAACATTACAACTATAGCTCTTCAGAGTAGAGGCTGACATGAGAAATTAAAAATGCCCTTTTAAATGAGAAAAAACCCTTTGAACTGTTGAAACATCCCAAAGTTTTTTTTCTCCCTTCACTACCTTTTTGTATTGAAAGTTCTCTGTTGGCTGGAGTCAAAGTCAGAAACCCTTTTCAAATAATGGAATGAAATGTAAAGGGGTTGGAGCAATCAATAAAAATGTTCAAAGAGAATTCTTGGGACTGTGATGACGGCACATTTTGTACTTTTCCTTTGTACCTGGTCACTATGAAGAAAAGGTTATGTTACCACACAGGCAAAGGAAAAAAGTATAAAAAGGGGTTTTGAAATCTGTTTTTGTTCGCTTCTGTTAGACCCTGGCAAAGCATGATGCCTAACCCTGCAACAGTGCATTTGGTCTCAACTGTAAGACCGAGGTTAAGTTAATCTCAAATTTCGATTATTTCACATCACTGCAGTTTATCGCATACAGGACATATCCCAGTCTAGCTCTGCAACTTTTAATGGCCAAGACCTCTACATAATTGAAATCCATTTCTGTTCCACACCTGAGGAAAAACAAAGATAAGAGCACAAAAAAACAACAGATGGAACGAACATATTACACAACTGAGTTTTACAATACACTCCATTCAGATGAGTATATATCTGTGAGAAATGTTCCGAATGGCTACTGGTAAACTACTTAACCACTCAAGTTGAGACGTATTAGTTGGATTTTCTCTTCAGAAATAATGCAGCACATAGTACATTCAGCAATGTTTATTGTTCTTGGTTTTCTTTAGTACCCCTACACATAAAAGTCCTCTGCATAATTAATATAAAATTCATGAACAATAGAAATAAAAGCTTAAAAAACCCACTGAAACAATTTTAAGGCAGGAAAGTTTTAATACTGTACTTTTTTGTAACGTGGTATAATGACAAAATACTTGAGGCAAAAAATATCTGGTTAATAACTTTAATATTTACATTTGCATCATGTACCTCTGTTTCTCACCAGAAATTATTTTCTGAAAATAGTATGTTTGAGGTTACTTTTCCCAAATGTTGTCAGCAAAAATAAAATCCATTTGGCAAGCTAACATGAAACTTCCACTGGCAGTGCTGGGTTACACAAAAATAATATTTAAGTGATTTGGTGTAAGAATAACATCTGAGTTCTGACAAAAATACAATCAAAATTTGATGCAAATTATTTTGTGCCTCTTTCTGTAACTCTCCAAAAATTACATTTCCCTTAAAATATTCCTCAAAATCAGTACACACTGCGAAGCATAGCAATTTTTTTCTTCATTCCGAATACAAACCATACACGTTCCAAATCTTGACTATGATACAGTATTATCAAAAGTGCAATAGTATGTAGAAAACCTTTTCTAGAGCAATATTAACATTGTTAGACACTTCCATAGTTAACATACAGCAGCTTCCACCCCAAAGATTTCCATTTCCTCAACAAAATAAAAGTTCATTTACTCAAGCTGTGATAAAAATAGCATAACAAAACAAGTCCTACATTGGGCACTAAATGCTAAGCATTAGAAGATCCACGTTACACAGTCTTTAATATTGAGGCCAAACAAAGCTCTTCGGTCTTCACCAGTCCAGGCTGTCATGTGTTAGCACCTCAATGTTGGGACACAGCTTTGGCTAAAGGAAAAAAATACCACAGGAAACAGGGGTCAGAGTTCAAACAATCAGCATTGGAGAAGCTGACCTCATGTCTGTAGTATTTCAGCATTGGACAGGGATTAAGTAGTGGTCTGGGCACTATGCTCCACACTGTTAAGGGAGGAAACTGATTTAATTTCACTTTACCATTATAAATCATGCTCAATCGCATGAGACTCGTTACAACAGCAAAGAATCAGTTTTCTCCCTTCAGACAAAATATAAGGTTAGTACAAACATGAGAATATGAAACTTAAGTGACAAAATGAGGCACCAC
The DNA here is from genome assembly GCF_013368585.1 of Megalops cyprinoides. NCBI lineage: Eukaryota > Metazoa > Chordata > Actinopteri > Elopiformes > Megalopidae > Megalops > Megalops cyprinoides. The sequence goes on along the minus strand of NC_050595.1, from coordinate 11,799,740 downwards.
AGACAGGGGTCTGGTTACAGACTTTATGATCCATAAGGTTAAATGGTACAGGAAGCACAGGAGGCCTGGAAGGGATTCTCCATTTCCACTTTGCCATCTTGGTGCATCATAATGATCATGTGACGACACCTTCGAGTTGTGAAGAGTTGCAGACAGAAACACCTCACCATGTTCATCTTGTCCCAGGCAACAGAAACCATCACATAATTAGGTAACATGTCACTTTCTCTCAGATTGAGTTTTATTGTTTATGTTTCTAAGCCAGTTGGACAAGCGAGGAAAGTAATGAATTGGCAGGCAAACAATGGGAGTAATCCATAATGCCTGAGCACCATATTGCATTAAAATGGCACAGAGGGCTGTTCTGTGAGAAAATGGAATTATGGGAAAGGGTTTGGTTTAAAGTAAAAAAAGCATTACACAATCAAACTTGTAAGGTTGATTGACATTGCCGGTACATTACATTTTCTTTGTCACTTAGCGTACACTTTTACCCAGAGTGACTTGCAAATGTGCATACAAGAAGGTTTGGTTAAGAACAGAGACGATACTTAATGAAGAGTCCCAATACAAAAGTAGTAGTCATTACATAGCATTTCATATTCTGTTACTTGCTATAGTAGATATCTGTCTAAAGAAAGACTTTCCCAGGGGTTCCTTTACAGGTACTTGACTTTTTTTTTTTTTTTTTACAGAGGACTTAAATGATTGCTCCAATAAGGTAAACATGTTAAATAATAACTGTGAGGTAAACTATTGAGTTTCTTTCTCAGAGAACAACCCAAGGTGTGCATCAAGGTTCAAAAAGGTCCCAATTCGGCCCAATCCAAACAAAAACAGCGCTCAATGACAATAAAACACAATGCCACAACAGAGATGAGATACACAAAGGGAAATAAAACAAAGATGAAAATACCACAAAAACCCTGGAAAGAGATATACACATAAAAAGAAGAGTGTACCTTAATACCTAGTTGACAGGTAAATCCCCCCTCTTTCCCTCGCTGTGATGCATGTCATAGTGAGAGAATATGCAGTTAAACACAACATCCTATGGCAACTCATAAGCCAAAACTGCAGAGACTGCAGTTGAGTTGCTGGAAAACTCATTTGCCACATCCAGCCACAAGCTCTTAGCCAAGTAACAGCGAAGCCCAAAGACAGCCAAGTTAGACTGATTGTGCAGTTTGCGCAATTACATTGCAAAGACTGATCATTTGGGCGTACAGACCCAAATATACATCCAGCAAAGTGATTAACAGCACAGTTGCAATCATCCTTTCAGTACAAGTTATGCAGCACAATTACACAGCAGAGTTTTGAATGTACGGATTTTCACGAAACAATCCGTGAACACCCACACAGATGGAGAGAGAGAGAGGAAGGCATGCAAGGAGGAGCAGGAGGTGGCCAGTGATGCTGTAGTAGTAGAAGGCAGGGCACACTCAGCAGCTCATAGCAGTTTGAATGTGACTGAGAGCACTGACTAGGAGCACACTTATAGCACGCATGAGAAGATGAAGTCATCGCTGTTAGACACCATCAGGAACCCCACAGCACAATCAGGGGTGTATGAAGATTGTAGCCCCAAGTGCGCCCACAGATCAGCTTTTTTCACCACAGAATGGTTGGGATAGTGAGTAGGGTTGCTTATGATGACCCTGGAATTGTTGGGGACATCAGAAGGCACTGACTGGGATAATACTGTGTGTGTATACACGTATGCTTGTGAGTGTGCCAAAATATGTGTGTGCTCGCATGCAGGTCTATGGGGGGTGTGTGCATGTAATTGTGCATTTTAAATGTTTATAATAGACAGAATGACTGTGAGGTTTTTTGTCTTCTCATTACCAGAGTTAAGTACTATTCCACACAATTTACAATGACTGCCCAGGATGGGTGTATCCCATTGGCAGGTTACAGATGGCAGCATAATAGGCACTTTCGAGTGCAGCTGTTGTTGTCTGTTCCAGCATCAAGGTGTTAAAAAGTAAAGGGGATGAACCCTTTGTTAATTAGACAATGCACAAAATCAACTGTTGTTCTTTTTCATTATCTCTTTTTTTGGTTGTTTTTTTTTTCCTTTTCTTCCCCAAAATGCTGGCACAGTTACAGAAACCAATTTGCACACAATTCACACTGCCTGGTTAACTTACGACCTGCGAATGCGGATGCTAATGATGGCATGGTAAGCACTTTGTCTGCATTAGCCTTTCAACATCACAAGTGTGCCATGCATGTGTCGGGAGTGGAGGGGTGGGGATGGGGGAGTGGGGGGGGGGGGGGGGGGGGGGGGTGAGGTGTAAAGCACACCACCTGACATTAGCACAATTAGTGAAGCCCCTAGTAGTTTAGCTGTGCGACAGAAGCAGTTAGTGCTTACTTTGTTTGCTCTTATTAGACAAACGTGTAGTGAAATCCATTGCTTAGTGGGGGGTGGGGTGCCTGTGTGACGGGAGTGGGAGCGGTGGGGTCGTACACCTGCTGCAGCGCTGGAGGGGAGCACACACAGGAACAGAGCGCCGTTAGTCGCCGCCACAAGGGGGCAGCACTTTGTGCTACCAGGGCAGAGCCCCACTGGGCCCTGCTGCACTCCACCCGGCTGAGCCCCACGCCTCAGCACACTCCACAGGAACAGCTGTTTAACACAGACTGTCTGAGTCATCTGTGACAGTGGTCTCCTGTAATTGCATCAACTTCTTTTTTCCTATTAGATGTTTCAAAATTTACACACCCACCTTTGCTCGTTATACAACTCACACTAATGAGTGCATTGATACAAACTTCTGAACAGATTGCTGGGTATTATATACCCTTGACAGTATAGAAGATTTACTTGTAATTGCCGGTGATTCTGGCTGTCCGTCACGTCTCACAACAGCCCCGGTATGAAGTTATGACAGAGACAGTGTGGGGTTGGTGAGGCACGACGAGTCAAGATGAAAAGTGCTCTGTAGCGCTTTAATGCCCGGTTCAGGTTCATGTTCAAAGCGTTGCTGTGGGATGCAGGATCGGGCCTCGGCTGACGTTAACCAGGGCATTGATCAGGCCTGAGAGTGGCCCCATCTGTAGAATCCGCCCTGTCTGATGCATTTCACGCAACTTGCAATTAGGACCCTTAACCGTAAGATCTTGGCTAATAAGGGAAAATGCTGGGTTGTTAAGCACCGCGGATCCTGCTAACCCTTGCCTTGTGCGTTTACTCCCCACCATCTTTGATCCAGGAGCCAGTTTCCCTTTATCTTACATCACTTACTTGTCAATGAGATGTAAGCCAGAGTTTACTGATACTGTCATGCACATAGTAGTTCAGCTACACTGCACGAAAACCTCCAGGGGCTGAGGGCTATCAGTGTCCATTAATAAACATGAACCACACAGAAGTTTCACACTCTCTCATAAGAATAGTGAATACGGCCCCTTGCTGCTGGCCCCTGAGGGGTTGGCTTTGTGCAGGGGAAGCCCTGTGGCAGTGAACAGGTGAGCGAGGGTGGGTTACCTGCCACCTGCTTGCTCTTCTGCGAGGCCTCGGACGCCAGGGCGTAGGACATGGTGATGATGCGCTCTTGCTCCTGCAGGGCCGAGTCCATGTCTGTGACTTCCAGCTTGTCCACGGCCAGCGGCGGCGGCATGTTCTGAACACTGATACACACACACACACACACACACACACACACACGTCAGTTTCTGGGACACCACACACTGGGGAGAATATTGTTGTAAGGCACTGAAACTATTCTGATGTATCACCTGCAGGGCTTCACTGGTGATTACGGTCATTCATAAATTAGTTAAAAAGAGCCTTTTTGTATTTATTGGAAAACATGATTACAGTGAGGAATATATAATGTCTCCGTGAAGGGCTGGCTTAGGATGTCTATGTATAGGGGTGGAACAGAACATCTCTGTAAAGAGGTATAGGATGTCTACAAAAGAGTACAGAATGTCTGTAGAGGGGTGGTGTAGGATGTCTCTGTAAAAGGGTGCAGGGGCTGTACACCAGGCTGTAGAGACGTCAGACCACAGCAGGTTCTGTACCTGGACTTTGCGAGGATGCTCTTAATGCGTTCCACTTTGCGGTGCCGCGCCTCCATTTCCAACTGGCTGAGAGGCTCCTGTGGCTCCAGGTCCACATAGCGCTCAGGGATGGACACCTTCTCAGGCTTGGACAGCTGCAAGAGAACAACCAATCAGCACAAAGAGCTCTTGTCTGGAGACTGCACATCGTATTAAAGTTGTAAAGTATTCACCCTAACAGAGAATATTGAAGTTATAAAGTATGCATAATTAAGGAGTTTATTAAGGAACTGGAATGTATATATGTTTTGTTATGAAAATGAATCTTGCCACAGCTTAGTCACTATACATTTCAGACCAAAATTACTTTGGTAGAAGTAATTCCTGCTGTTGCTGTTAGTCATGTGGAGTCCGTTAAGGTCAGCGATCTCACTGTACCTCACGGCTCAGATCCAGGTTATAGTCCAGCGGCTCCAGGTCCAGCTCTCTCATGGGCGTGGCGTGGACGGTCAGCCACTCGTCTGACCGCGGCCGCTGGATCTCCTGGTGCTCAATGGGTCGCTCCTCCCCCTGCACTGCCCGCTCCAGAAGCTGCAAATCAAACTCCTGCTCTCGCCGCCACTGAGGGTCACACAAACAGCGACGTTACTCCCTCTCAACACAAACACAGCGCCAGTACTGCCTCATAACAAAACAACGCTGACACTCCGTCATAACACACAAACAGTGCTGTTACTCTTACATACATAACACACAACTACAGTGCCATTACTCCATCATTACAAAAAACAGCACTGTCGCTCTCACACAACCTACAATTAAAAAAACATTACTACCATACAATATACAAATATAACACCATCACTACATATTAATACACAATTACAACTGTTTTACATTCTTATAACTTACAAACACAGTGCTGGAGCTCCATAGCATACCAAAACAGCACCATTACACCCTAACAGCACACAAATGCAAAGGCATTACACCCTCATAATGCACACACGCAGTGGAAATACACCCTCATAACATACAAACCACTTCTAACTGCTTGTGAGATTGCACCATCTTGGTTCCAAGTTCCAGCTTCGTTTTTGTTTCAATAATTACATCATCAGTTGTCTCACTGTCTTGGCCTAAATAAAATGCTCCAAGATGTCAAGTAATTTAAAAAAAATCAAGATTGTTTCTATTTCTGTAAGAAATAGGATTCTGCAAAGAACTCCACTTCTAACCCACCAAATCCCCCAATTAAACTTTAGACATTCCAGCAATGGTCTCACATTATCTGCATTTGTACTTATTCAGTTTCCTTAATTAATTGTTCAATGTATTCATTCAATTCAAAATTTGAATGCTTTCATTTTATACTTGCAAAACAATTAAGAAAACCAGAAGCGGAAAGGCAGACAAGTCAAAACAAGCCACTGAGCAGCACTGTGACCTTTGGTATCCACCTGGGGGTGCCCTTGAGTCAAAGTTAAAGGTGCGATTCTCAATGGTGAAACTGATACGGCCACAGAGACAGGCCAGCGTAGTGCTGCAGAGATCCTACCTTTGCAGCACCAGACAGGTGTGACACCCATGTGACCTCTGTTGTCTATGTGAGGCACCACCCTGGTGCTCACTCTTCTGACCAGCACCAAAGCTGAATATCCAAGCTGCCAGCTGCTTAGGGTAGGCTACAGTGTTCCCTATGACTCAAAGCCTTTCCATTCAACATGAACGGCAGGTGATACTCATGAATGTGTGCATGAACTTATCCGTACATGTATGCATTACCTCATGTAAGTATAGTTTGTATACGTATATACAGTGATTAAGAGAACCCAAATGGTGAATACAGGATATATTCAAATACATCACCTGGAAGTTACATGGAAATCAGATATCCTCTCAATACACAAGCAATTAAAAACTTTTTTTCTGATAGAAAATACAGTCTGAAGGTGAAATTTGGCAGGGGTCAACTTACATATCGACATTAATGAGATGAAAGCTTGCATTTGGACAAACGCGTGCGCACACACACACACACACACACACTTGTAGCATCCAGAAACGCAATGCACAAACATGCACTGCTGATATATAACACATACAAGTGTAAAACCAAGGCACCATGACTTGAGTACATTGTGGAGTCTGCTGCCTCTATTCAACCTATCCATATGAACAAACATTGTTGGCTCTTATGAGTGGGAAATTTATCCACAGTATGTTTCTTTATTTTATTTGCACAGCTGCAAAATGCATGCAAAAAATGTGCAATAAATGTAAAATTAGCTTAAATTCCTTACTCTGAGATAAGCATGAAGCACAGAGTTGTTAGAATGAATAGAGGCAACACATGTCTAAACTCTCAAAGCAAAGCATGCATCATTCAGTTCACAGTCCATGGGAAGAAGATAACTGTACCACAATTTACATACTTTAACAGTAAACTGGGTCCCAGGCGCCATTGTGCTTACTGGACAAAATAAACACTGCAAAAAATGCCACGTATACATATTCATGAAACTCCAGCAATGAAAAACTCGGCCCGCATTCATTTATTAGCAGATTGTTTTATTTATTTCTTGAGTGCAAACCTCTACATTAAAAAAAAACTGAAGAAAATGTGTGCAGTGCCATTGATATTCCATTGGCAGTTAAATGTCTTATTAGTCACTATAAAGAGTCCAGATCATTAGCGCCAAATGAGCCAATGAGTGGTATGCAGGTAAATACAATGCTGAAACTATAAGCAGTTTACAAAAGGGTACAATTGCATCTTTCTGTGTGATGCCCCATACAGAGCAACCACCACTTCAACAAGGGGCATGCTGGGTACATTTATGCACATTCTCATGCTGTTGGGGTGCCGACACCTTGTCAGGGATTGGGCTGAGAGGGCCAAGGCGCCCAGATATGGCCCCGCTGTGACAAATGCTAAAAAGCTCAGAAGATCTAATGCTCGCATAAGGTCAGAAGGTGCAAAAAAGTTGATGTACCCATGTTTACAGCATAGAGAAGGGATCATCTTCAGATTAAAATAACAATGACATACATGTGACATGTACAAGTCCTTAAAAGCATCAACGTGTGTGCCTGCATATGTGTGTGCGTGTGCGTATGTGTGAGTGTCATGGTATATTATCAGCCACGCTCAGTATCTAGTCCAAGAATTTCAAGGTAATTTTCCCTTAAAAGCAAGGAGCCAATGGGAGATTAAGCTCTGGTTATTTCAATGACTACATTAAAATCTCTGCAAATGAATAAATTAATAAAGTGTAAAGCTGGCAGAGTACAAGGCAGATCTATATTAGCCCCACCCCAAATCCCCCTCTAAATATCAGCAGCACAAAGAGGCCTGGTCCCAGAGCAATGATCTGGTTAGAGGTTATGGTCCATCACGGTTATGGTCTTGTTACTGTTACCACAGTACAAAGCCTGGGACCTGAGCCACCATGGAATGAATGAATGATGCATGCTGTGCTGGAGCTTGGGACATGGTTTAGAAGGAGGGGATGAAGGGGAAGGGGTGGGGTTTCACACGCTCACAGGTAATGCCCTCCCAGCACTGCTGCCGTGCAATAATGGACAAAGTAATGGACGTTACATTATTGGCATTTAGCAGATGCTCTATTCCAGAGTGACTTACATCAATTACAGGTTTTTACAATGTCACATTCATACAGCCAGGTATTTACTGAGGCAATTGTGGGTTAAGTGGCTTGCCCAAGAGTACAGCAGCAGTGCCCCCATGGGGAATTGGAAACCGGCAACCTTTTGGTTACGAGTCCTGCTCCTTAACCACTGTGCTACACTGCCGCCCCTGAAGTTCCCTGTGGTGGCACTTCAGGAGCGTTTCCCATCAGCATAAGGGAGGAAGCAGACAGGGACAGAGAGGGGATGGAGGGTAGGCGGGGTGGGAGAAGGCCCAAGCGAGCGGTCCGAGAAGGCTAGCTCCTGGCAGGCTGGGCAATGCAGAGCGGGTGTGTGTTTCATAATAACGAGCCCCGCCTACATCAACCACCTGAGACCAGCTGGGACGAACAGCACAGCAGGCCTCAGGGGCTGTCTCCAAAGTCCCTCAGTGCCACTGCATTCTGATTTACTAATGCCACACTAAAGCCTGCCAGACAGACAGCTCGCTTGGCAAAGGGAGTTTCGAGCAGGAGCGGTGCATTTCCGATCTGCTCTGAGAGGGAGAGCGGGGAGAGCAAAATGTTCCGTGTTCCTGTTAGTAAGTGCCTACTATGTCTGTGCAATTACACGCAAACATATCCATCATATATCACATGTGCAAAACAAATTCTGATTATCTTTGCATCCATCAAGTCACTTGTGAATCTTCTACACTGCAGATCTCTTTGATTTGGGTTATAAAGGTTAGGTTAATAACATGCATCACCTCATGTTTAGCACTTTAGTCTTTAGAAAATGTGGAAATACTTGTCAGTGATTAATAGTAATGCCCACTTTTTTCCTTGTGATGGAAAGAGGAGCCTGATAAAGGCTCAAAAACTATTCTTCTCTTTCGAATACATTTAGAAGTTCCTCAATAAGAGGCAAGAACAGCAACTGCTTTCCCTCAAATCGACGTACCACTTCGCTAATTTCAGTACAATCACTCTTCTCAGACCCACTTACCTGCAACACCAACTAGCTATGCCCTACCGTTAACACCTTTAGTAACTTAACACTGTTGTAACCGAATGCTCCACATATATTAAGTGGTTATTGCATTATGTGTTTAGAAAGGCTTGTGTTTGGTCTGGGGGAGTGGTTCTAACGTACTGAGCCCAGGTCAGCTGACAGGGGTCTGGGAGAGGATGAGGCGCGGGATGAAGAGGACTGCCGCTCCCCCTGGCTCAGCGTCCTCTTCCTCTCCCGCACCAGCGCCTTCTGGTGCCTCTTCATGCGCTCCAGTTGCTCCTCCGCGCTCATCTTCCCCCTCTGCACCGCATCCACCGAGTACAGGCGCTCCAAGGCACTCTTTGGTCTCTCCTGGGAGGATCGCAAAACCAGGCGTGCGTCAACACCGACAACAGCACCAGGGTGGTACGGAGGGAGAGGCAGGGAGAGGGTGAAGGAGGAGGAAAGAGAAAAGTAGAGAGAGAGAGAGAGAGAGAGAGAGAGAGATGGAGGGAACGAAAGTGAGCAAAAAAATAAAGGAAGGATGGGAGAGAAAAGGTGGGAGATGGGAGGGAGACAGAGGGAGAGAAATAAGGGGAGGGAAAAAAGAGAGATGGAAGAAAAGAGAAAAAGATAAAGGGAGAAAAGCAGAGGGATAGAGGAAGAAAGAGAGAGAGAGGGAGGGGGAGAGAGAATGTGAGGAGGAAGACGAGGAGGAGGAAAAAAAGTGAGAAATGTGGAGGGGAATAGATAAAAGCGAGATATTTTTGGACAGACAAGCAGAAAGACAGATTTATAAACAGATGTAGAAATAAAGAGAGGCCACCAAATGAGGGAGAGGAGATAGGAATGACAATAATGATGGGACAGGGAAAGCAATGGAAGGAAGGAGAATGAGGTCTCTCCATTTCTATACTCCAACTTCCCATTAGAATGCAGTGTACACAACAAAAAATGTTCCCTGTCCACATGTTAATGCTGAGACAGTCACCCATTAACAGCATGCAGCCATCCTCATAATCTCACAACTTCAATGGAGTGTATTATTTGATTGGAATTTTGTACTGGAGCGCTGCATCTAATCCCTTCAGCTCTGCAAACAGCTGGAGTGATGGTAAGGAGTGAGTGTCATTAAGAGCATGACACTATACCCCACTGTAATCTCTAGATCTCCAGCATACACCGGGCCCTCCTTTGGACCAAGCTCTTTCTGAATCTCACCTTCAAGCCCGTGGCTGTGACTCCGCGTCTGAGAGTGACATACGATGAAATGTTTGTGGACTGGTTTAGTCTTGAGGTTGAGCCAGCCAGCCCTGACACAACAGAGGACAAGAAAAAAAAATGCCTCAAGTCTGACCGTTTTTGCCCATCAACTACCGTAAAATAACATGTTGGTTGGTTCATGTTGCTGGAGGGGCCCTTACCTCTGCTGGGCAAGGTCTGGTAACCTCCGTCTGACCCCAGGGACCCCATAATCACGTGGCCAGAGCCACTCCCCACCCCCGACAACTCCGGCTCGCTCAGGTATGACCGTAACTCCACCTGGCGTGCCAGAAAAAAACAGACCTGAGCTCAGCTTCTCCCAGCACTGGCTGGGCAAAGTACTGTTACACAGGGTGGGTGGCCCCAGCGACCCTGACGCAAACGCACCTTGTTTTCTCCATTGGGGCAGTGGCCGATCTCCCTGTCACGTTTCCTCTCGTCGGACTGCCGCTTCAGCCCCCGCACGGACGTGTGGCGGATGACCGAGGCCTCCTTCGGCAGAGGGGGTACGGTGGGGGGCTGCTCGTCGGGGCTGTAGAGCTGTGGCAGAGGGGGTCTGGGGGGGACGTCTTCCTCTGCCTGCAATCAGCAGACAATTTACATTACACTACACTACATTACATTACATTGCATTACATCCCACAAAAGAGTACAAAATGTATCCATCCAAGTTCAATGAGCAACAGTGTCAGACCAGGCTAACAACACTCCCAGACCAGTTAATGTGAGTACAGCACAATGAAATCCCAACACTCAATCTAGGTGATTTTTTATCAGTGGAAAGGGTTTTTGCTGTTTGATGTTGTTCCATTGATGTGATTGCAGAGAACATTTCTCCCTTTGACATCACAGCCACTCACCCACTTGGGCGCAGACACGTGGAGGGCGGGGCCCTGGTGTGCCCAGGCCGGCTGGGCAGGGCCGCTCTGGGAAGGCTTGCTGTCATTGGTTGGCTGCGCAGAGCTGAGGTGGGCCGCACTCACGCGCTGAGAAGGCACTGGGGACGACACTGAAGGCACGAGTTTCCTCTCTGGAGGCACACAGGAGCACACACAGGTACACACACACACACACACACACACACACACACACACACACACAGTCACGTGAACGTAACTGTAGGTTCTCAGTTTCTCTTCTTGAAGCCGAGTTGTGGTACAGCACTTCAAGTTAGTATGGATTACATCCTGGCTGTAGTATTGCTGCACCCCTGAAGAAGGTACTCAAATTGAATGAGCTCATTTCATATTGAAGATACACAAAATCTGTATCTGGAAACTGGATTGAGCATAACAGGTTTGGCAGAATACCAGAAAGAGCACCACACCCTGCTAAAAGCAAATTGCCATTGAGTAATCTGCAATGCACCTCGCTGTCTGCTTGCCAAGTCCCATGCTGTAAAACTTCACTTCTGCTTTTGTTATCTCTATTAATCCACTACACAAGTTAGATGAATTTATGCTGATGTTCCAGATAGTATTTTCCAGGTGTGGTCGCTACATTTATGAGCTTTGCCTCCCATCAGTACTTTTGAAAAACAGCCAGTATGTAAGGACAGTTAAATTGATCTCCTTTTTATGTAAGTAGAATATACAATATACTTTATTCTGTAAACAGTGTGACGTTCTGGGAAACAGTCTTGAGATCTGTAAGGCTTAGGAAGACAGCTACACAGACTCAGGAGGTAATCAAAGCTTACGCATGACTGAGCAGCGTTTTCTTTACTTTTGAGTCCATGTATCACATGTTCACGCTAAAGTAGTTTATGTGTCCATTTTACTGCAGCTTCTAATTTACTTCATCTACTTTTTCATACATGTCAGGTACTCTGTCAAAACAAAGAGTGAGATTTTGTTCTTTGGCTTATGTCACAGTAGTTCCAATCAAACAATGAGCCAACATCATGGGAAAACTATTTACTGGAATTATAAACTGGACTTGTTTTAGTTACCATTCAAAAAATAACAGTATTTGCTGTTTTATAAAACCAGAAAATGACTACCAAAACTTTCAAAGAATATAAAGATATTGTGCTTAATCCAAAATCAGATCCTGGATTCAACACACCCCGGATTAATACCAAGGCTACAAAATGGTTAAACTACAAACAGTGAGCTGTGAAAATTGCAGTTTCAAATACGACTGTAGCTCTGTATAAAGGTAGCATACACCACCTTACACGTTTGCGTTCTGCAATGCCTAACAGGGGTAGTAGGCAGAGCAAGCCTCTCACCAGGGTTCTGCACAGAGTCGATGCTGACTTTGTAGTTGGCCTTGCTGGAACTGAGGCCTGCCATCACATCCTCCATCCTCCACAGCTCTCTCTTCATCTGAGCCTTCTCCTGCTGCAGAGAGAGACAGACACAGACAGGCCCTCAGAAACGCACACTGCTAAGTGAGGATCTCTGGGTGATTGACCCGTAACAAAGAATACACACACCTGCCAACTTGACAATTCTGGGTAAACAGGCAAAACCAAAAGAGTTCCTCTTTGCGATTTGGACCCTCTCCCCGCTGCAGTCCTGACCTGAGAGAGGGTGTTTCTCCCCATCTGCTCCTGTAGGGCTTCCCGCAGCTGGGCTAAGTCCATCTCCAGCTTTCCGTACTCGTTCCAGGCATTCTCCATCTCCTGTACAGCACAGAGAAAACCAGCCGGTAAGGCATGGTGCAAAAAATAAATGCATCTCAGTGTAAACAGTGCTAAGTGGTGGTATACTGCGTTGGTTATAATATGATTGATTTAATCTAAACTCTATCTGCATTATCAGTATTGTAAGTTAATCAAGTGCTAAGCATTACAGCAAGTACTTGTTTCCAAGATTTTAAGAATCTCAAAGATTTTATCTATTTTTTTTATCATAAATGATGAATGAATAAATAAATGCACCAAGCTGAAACTCAGGCACCTGCACACAACAAACCACCTGTCAAACCCTTCTTTAATGAGTCTTTAACTTTTTATAATCCTGCTCTTTTATTTTCTGATTTCCCTACTGTGTAATGGTGCTTGAACTGCTGCACTTCTTGACCAATTATTACTGCTGCTGCAACTGACATGTATTCAGCTGTACAGTACCTTTATTCATGTGTATATGTTGAAAGACCCCAAAGATAAAAGACCCAATAAGATGATTACAGCGTAATAAAACTGTACTTATAGCACTATACTGGACTGCAATGCCTGACGGTGGTGTCTGATATACTCTGATATACAAACAACCCAACTGGAAACTTGCAGTCAGGTCTATTGCTTCCTGAGGTCAGGCTGGGCTCACCGTGGTGACCTGTGACATCTCGGCCCGGATGTGCACCACATCCTCCTGCAGCAGCCTCTGCTGGTAGGCGATCTTCTCCGCATGGGCTGGCTGGTCCCGGTACTGCTCCAGCTGCTGGTGGGCCACGTCCAGCACCGACTCCAGCTTGTCCTGGCAGGAGAAGAGAGCACACTGTAAGTATCAGATTACATATGTGACCACACACACTGCCCGGCACCACCATTCCAACTGCTCTTCATTACTGCTCATGTTGACCGTGTGTGACCACTGTAGCAACAACACCCAAATATATCCTCTGAATTTACAGCTGCTGCATAAGGGTGCTGCACATCATGATCAAAACAGTGGGCAATTTCCACAGTGGAGGACTCTATCAATACAGTGGAGAATTTCTACAGAGGAGGAGCACTCTCCACGTAAGCACATAAGGAGCGGACTCTCTCTGTACCTTATCTTCTTTTAGCGTACGCATCCTGGCCTCCAGCTCTTGCAGAATCTTGTCTTGTTCACACAATCTGCTTAATTTAACCTGAAAGGTAAAAGTAAGGCTTATTACTGTGGATCATGAATGACCATGTCATGATCACTAAACCTACAGATTCAGTGATGAATAATTCCTTAAAATTAATACAGTACTCCTTTTAAGGGGGGGGGGGGGGGGGTTAAATTAATGTGATTCCTCAGCTGAAAGTGATGTAAATAACAAATATCCCATGTCCTACTCTTTACAGCCTCTCCTTAGCTTTGTGCAGGAAATAATTAACTTTGAGGCCTTTGAGAAGAAATTTGAGGTCATAGAGCTGATATTATTAAATATCTCCTCTTTTACAGTGTATATTTATGGCCAAATGGTCTATTGGAAGTAACAAAAACAATTTCTCTCTAAGAAAGTGGGTTAGCTATGTTCAAAAACAAAAATGAGTTGAAAATAGAAGAAAAAACACTTGAGTGCTTGACTGCCTAGATTACTGCCCTTCTCCCTCACAGCGAGGGTGATTTTTTTTTTCCTCAAGTCTATTTATCATTCCATTCAATTAATAATTAAGATGTTTTTATTTCACTGCAGTATATTGTTGTTTTAATTACATGAAATATTCATCGTTCAGACAATTTCATCCGCATTCTTATAAATTGTTAAACTGGAACAATGTTAATGATGAAAAACGCCAGGACTTCCAAATTATTTACCTCTGATAGCACGAAAAAGAAAACAAAAAATTGGGATTACAAATATCAAACTGAAAAATTTAAGAGCTCAAACTATAAAATCCCATTGCATGCATTTTTCTCTTTAAATTGGAGGCTGGAAATAAAGGCGCTCGTCCATACCCTCTAGACCCCCCCACCCCTCCAAGTGGGCGTGAGATGCTGCCTTTCCCCTACAGTATTACTGTTTATGTTTGTTAGCTTTGTGCTTTGTACCAACATAACTGCAGAAAAAAAGGCCTGAATCCCGCACTTTTGTCTGGGCCTATTGGTGAAAAGAACAATCAAATAAAATAACATGATTTAAAAAAAATATATATATACACAGAGCGTGTTTATCGAGGAGGCGCACAGGGGATACTCACGTCAACGTCACTTTCGGCTATTTTGACTGGTTTCGCCGGTCTGTCTTTTAAAGTTTCATGTCCGGTGACCTGAGAAAGCCAGAATACACATGAACTCTCAAATATTTTATTCTTTTCTGTGTAGACTTTGAGAAGTAAAAACAGACGAGACTTCAAACAATATTCAACAACAAAAATCACAACAGTCAAATAGGTGTGGATTGCTATTAGCTGTGAGCTTGCTTGTAGCTGTGCAATAAAGAAATGCATTTAAAAAAATAACACAGCACAGAAGCCAGCGCAAAAAAAAGCAGAGTCCTCTGGGAGGCTGTGCACGTTATCCATGAACAAGCAGCATTTTTTCAGTGGGTAACGCAAACGACTCCAGGAACCACAAAGGTGCTTTTGTACTAGCACAGTTTCAATGTTAATAACCATGCCCTTAAAATGATCCAAAATGGCAGACTGCTCCTCCTTAAAATACTCCCAGTTCCACAAAATCATATGCAGTAGAGGTGGGAAATTTCAGGCACTGATTGCAACCATCCAATTAAAAATATCTCGTATAGCTATGAGTGGTTTATTTATTTTTTTTTTTCCTGGGACATATTAAGGAGACAGACACAAAGATGTGGATGACTTGCAATACATCATGAATGCAGATCAGCA
Organism: Megalops cyprinoides; assembly: GCF_013368585.1. Taxonomy (NCBI): domain Eukaryota; kingdom Metazoa; phylum Chordata; class Actinopteri; order Elopiformes; family Megalopidae; genus Megalops; species Megalops cyprinoides. The sequence goes on along the minus strand of NC_050595.1, from coordinate 11,784,343 downwards.
AAACAGAATGGCCTGCAAACGCAACTGTCAGCCTCAAGCGTGCAGTCCAGCGCCTTCTCGGACACACAAGAACAGAAACTCGGCCAGCTGCGCCACTGTGATGATGCACACAGAGGGGAGCCAATGGCGGCTCAGTGGCCAGACAAAGCCGCATCCCCCACTTTGCCATGGGCGTCGCCACACACAGATATGGGCCGGATGAGGGATGCCTCACAACGGAACTGTCACACTTTGCAATGCACACGGTCCTTACGTTCAAACCAGACTCAAAACCTTGAGGAGAGTTTTGTAACACACAGTGAACCGTGAGGATCAACGGTTCAATACTTTTGATCTGTTTCAAAATGGAGACAGAAAATTCGGGTTATGTTCTGTTTCAGTCAATAGCCCCACGAGACAATGAAGACGGGTTAGTTTATCAGGCTTTCACACAAATGGCTTACCAGATCAAATGCTTTCAGCATTTAAGATGCATAAAAAATTCATGGAATCAGTTTATACCAATACTACTTAATAGAACAGAAAATCTGAAGAAGTATCATTTATGCCTTGGAACTGCTGTTAGCAGAAAGAGCCACCAGAGGGCACTTACTTATGGGAGATGAAGTCCATGGTAAGCTTAAGTACGCTTTAAAACATCTAACTCCAGACTTTAACTTCTATTTGTTCTGCTGTAAGACATTGTGTAAATGTTTCCACCTATTCAGTTCACCCCTGCTGGATGCAGAGTGTTGAATGGTTTATTGTGGCAATCAGTGCCTAGAAAATAAAAGCCATGCAAAACATGCTAGGGTGCAAGTACTTTCTGAACAAACCATTTCCGCCCAAAGAACTTATCCTGAAACCTGTGCCTTCCACTCACTTGTAATGAGAGCAAAGTGACAGTACAGTGTCAAAATAGAGTAAATATCACCTGTGACATCCTGCCACTACAAACAGATTTAAAATGGTTAACCACTAATGTGCACTTCAGTGTCGATTGCCTCATACTAGTTAAAGTATTTCATGCATGTTAACAATGTTTGTTTCCAAACGTACACTGCCGTGCAAAAGTCTTAAACATTTTACATTTTTATATTGTAGCCCGTATGGAAACTAAAATGACCTTTTCATGTTCCATACTCCAAGTCTTGTTCCCCTTTCTTACCTGAGGGCTTCTTACTGCAATATCCTTTGAACAATACCACTGAGTGTGGTGTTCAGAGGGCTTGTTGACTATCCACTGAACACCACACTCAGTGGTATTCAAACTACAGTATGTCGCTCAATGTTTTCCCACCCTTATACAGAAGCACAACTCTATAGTGATCTTCTTACCTACATGAATAGTTATACATCCATGGACTGTGACTCCTGATTGTGTCTAAGTTTTTTGCACAGCAGTGTTCAGCGCAGAGGAAGGTGATCAGTGAGCCAGAGGAGACGAGGTGAGTAGAAGAGAGAGGTGGGCTACGCGGTTAAGCGCAAAAAGCCTACAGGCCAGGCCGTGTCAGTAAAGAAGGATGAGGCCTACGAGGTAAGCAGAGAAGGAGGAAGAGAGGAAGAGTGGATTGCTTTCGTCAGGTCCCACCTTCAGGTCTAGATACTCCAGGTCCTTCTTCAGCTGTATGTAAGTATCATCGGCCTTCGGGTGGGGAGTGGAGAGACAGGTCACATGACTGGAATTTGAGTGTCGACAGAGCCCTGCCTATGCCTCATTGTCACACAAAGCAGCCCAGGACCTGGCACTCCGAGAGCACTGATCAATAGAGCTGTCTGAACTCTGAACAAGCAGTCATTGCTACAAATTACCTCAATAATTTTCTTGAAATGATGAAATTATAGTTTGGGTAAGAAAGTTTCAGTCAGAAATCACAGAAATCATTTAGCTATGTCACTGAGCTGTTTACAATAATGGCAAAAGCTGCAGGCAAACCATCATCAATTTGTTAAGAGAGTGAAGCAATACAGTAAATTGAAGTATCACTGAAATATTCACACATATTCATGTTAAACTTAATACCCCCCCCCCCCCCCCCAAATTCGAGACCATTTACTTTAACAAAACAGCATCACACTATCCTGCTCTTTTCAGTTCATCATCTCATCCATCTTTTAAATCTAGATGAAATAAGCAATGGTGTTGACTGAGAGAGCCATTAAACACCATTCCTGCTCTACTCTGCTGTTCAGACAGGAGACGACTGCTGTTGAAGGTGTGGCCGTATTGTAAGAGGTGCAGGACAGAGATTAATGTCATAATGATTGGCTATAGCCTGTCCTAACTGATAAATCAGAGCAGAGTCTGCGACATGCCTTGTGGAGGTGAGATACTAATCCCACATAGAACAACACTGCTTTGGCTCTTGAGTTCACATGCATTGTTTCCAGAATTGCCAGCTGTCTTGATCAAGCACTGAAGACATCATTTTATGTAGTTCCATTTCATTCCTTGTTGGTCAATCATAGCAGAGATGCAGAAAAAAGTGTTAAATCCGAGAGAGCGTCGGCTCTGAGGGCACATGCTGTACATGCTGTACAGTCCGAAGCAAATACCAGGCACAAAAAGAGACATGACAAGACGGTGAAAGCACAAGCTGGCATATCCACGGCTGCAGTCCAAGCTGGTATGGTGCTAAAAATGAGCTACGGCCTCTGCTGTACGGCCCATGCTGACGACAGCACTAAAACAGGAGGACACAGCCACAGTCTGATGGAAGGGGGCGGGGCATTAACGAGGAGGCAGGCAGACCCGCCATGCAGTCGCACAGGCAGGTGGGGTGGGAGACGGGCGGCCGCGCCCCTCACCTGGAGGCGGGGGTGGGAGGGGCCGGAGAGCTGGCGCAGGTGGGCGAGTGCGTCGTTGCGCACGCTGGCCATGGTGGCCTGCTCCCTGCGCAGCTGGATGAGGAGCAGGGTCAGCTCCTCCGGCTGGGTGCCGCGGCAGGGGGGGGGGCAGAGAGAAGAGCCTTCACTCGCTGCCTGACACTTCATGAGCACGTATTTGCGCACCGTGCCTTTTTATAAGGCTTTTACTGAACTGCTGTATCGCTTCAGGAAGGCAGAGATAAGGGCTTTTGGTGGCAGTGGCCTTACCGTTTTCCCATGCAAACTTGGAGCGCTGACGGTGTGGGTGATGTAGCCCATGGCCGGCATCGAGCGCCTCTCCACACAGGCATTCTGTGGAACAGGACAAATCACAAATCACACACACTTCTTGAGGAAAGGACGTTTGCACCACAGGGTGCCCCTGGGCACATATTCCTCTGGTAATGTTAAGAAAGACTGCCAAAGTCTTTAGATGTTATTAAGAAGGAGTGAAAAAATTTACTCTTTCACTGCATACTGACATTAAAATGTGCCCCTAATTTCCTTCACTATATTATGTATAAATAATTAGAGCTTTTAGTTAACTTAGAAATTCTCTAGAAAAGGCTTAGCATTTGAAGCCCTCCCGATGCCCTTTAGAAGGCTGGCTGGTAAATGCATTCAGCAAAATGCTTCCCCAGAGGGTGCATATCAATGTGGTCCCTACGCTAAGAGACTGTGTATCAAAGCCTGGGTTTGAAATCCAAACCTGTGCAATGCAAATCTATTTATCTCCTTGCTCATATTATTTGAATAAATAGCAGAGATGCGCCTCTCTAGTTGTAATCGCCACAAGGCTTTGTAGATTTGACATTTTTGCTTCACATACAAAATTTTGAAAGTAGGATGATCACAGTGCCTTAAAAGGACACAAACAACAAGAGATTTAATTAGTTACACATTAATTATCCCAGAGCCGCTCTCTTAAAATAACATTTGTTTGCTACCAGCAAAAGAAACACCATGAGCCATCCCACTGATATTCCCACGCCTCTGATTTTTTTTGCTGTATAATAGGTTTTTTATTTAAATCTGAGATCAGAAGAAAGAGATGGTTGCTGATGTTTGAAAAACATCCTTCTTATAGAGTGAGAAGTACCCCTAGGCTGGCCGTATTAGCTCCTAATAACACACGCTTTAATGACGGCCCATGGAGACCCACAGACGATAATATATATAAAAAAACAACACACTCAACAAAACAGGAAGTGGGAAAATTCAGAACCTTGAAAAGCTGCAGGACACACCAAAAGAAAGTTTTGTTTATAGACGATGAAGTGACTACCCATAAACCACTGTGGCTTCTCTGTGGCTGCCACACAATGGAGAAATCACTTATGTTAATTCACCCTTTACTTGACCTTTTCTCAGAATCCACTCCAGAAAGCAAAAAGCTTGTGTCTTTACAAGTGCTAATAAAGGACAGGAATGCTGCAATTAGAGCGACTAACTTTAAAGTCACTGCGCTAGACAGAGTGACAGAGTGGTGTAGAAATGAACTTGCCTTGACTCCATCAGCTTGTGTGAGGGTGTCTGGCTTAGCTGTAAGAGGTGGATGTTTCACCACAGTGTAGAACCAGGCCTTTCATGTGTTTGGGAGTAGCCTTGAGACAGGCGTGCATGCGCGTGTGTACGTGTATGTGCGCTCCCGTGTAGGTGTGAGGTGATAGCTGCTGAGCAGACAGCGGGTAGGAACTGTGTGGGACAGTGGTAAGGAGCAGGGCTCAGGTTGATGGTTTGATTCCCAGGTAGGGTACTGCTATACCCCTCTTGGGCGAGGTACTTAATCTTCAGTGCCTCAGTAACTTTCAGTGGTATAAATCTAAAAATCTAATAGATCTAAATCTAATCTATGTAAATACTGGCTATGTTGTTGCTCTGCCTCAGAATGTTTGCTAAGTAAATGTAATGTAACATAACCAAGGCTCACCCATAATAAGGCGGGACATAATGGCAACACAGCTTTGTGAACACAACCTTCCCTTTTCATTCAACTACACTCTGATCTATGGCATATTCATTTTGATGGTGACCTTTGACCTGCTATCAGCTATTTCCTGAGAGCGAGATATGTTTTTTAGCGGGGGTGCAATATGTGATGGGGGCACCCTCGTTACGGCGTTACCTTGGAGAGCTGGGAACGCGGTCGCCTGGGGGAGCTGGAAGAGGGGGGCACTTCCACGGCCGTCCGCTCGTCCGACGGGCGCACAGTGACCCGCTCGGCGGGTGTGTGCGGCCTGCCTGGGGACAGGGCCTTCGGTGGCGGCCCAGGCGGGGGGATGTCGGCGGGCGAGGGCGGCACGGAGATGCAGCGGGGCACCTCCAGGGTGACCCGGTAGGGGGCGGAGTCGGTGTAGTCCAGGGGGACGGGGGCGTAGATGGGCGCGGTGGGGCTGCCGTGGCGGAAGCGCTGCCTCTGCTGCCACTCGTACAGCTGCCATACCGTGCCCTCCTTGGTGGCCGTGCGCTCGCCCGTCGACATGCGCAGGTGACTCAGCCGGTCCTGGGCGTACTTGTAGTCGCTGGGCAGGTTGCGGGGCACCTGTGGGGAGCTCCCGCCGGACGACACCCGGGAGGTCTTTGGCAACGTCTGATAGGCCTCCACCGCGCTGACGCGGTGCTGTGTCGGGGGGGTCCGGCGGGGGAGCGTGTGCTCAGAGGGAAGGCTGAAAGAAGAGGGGACACGTTAAAGACGAGTACTGCTTTTCACAAACCTTATTTTAAACCCAATGCAGACTATTTTGATTTAATCTTACTTTAACACTACACTTCAGTCAAAGCCATCCTCACAACACTATCGGTGCAGATTACCTCTGTCTTTCACAAACTTTCTCTCTGGTCAACACCAGACACTCAATACTTGCAGTTTATTAATATTTACTGACATTATTAACATTACTGGATTACCTTTTAACCAGTTCACAGAAGGCTGATAAACTGTACGGTGGCCTTCTGTTATAACATGAATTGATTAGTACCGTGCACCCATTTCATGTATTGCACTGAGGCAGCAGTAGAGGGAGCTGTGTGCAAATATTTCTGTAATTTTTTGTTTTTAGTCAATCTAATGTGCAGCATAGAAGTTTAAAATAATATACACTTTTTTAGAGAGAGACACTACAAATAGACATTCACACATTGTAACTGTAGTACATGGCCTGCTGTCCTTTACATCAACATATTATTGTATTTGTTGTTTTGCATGGCAGAAGACATTATGACTCATCACATAATCACTTTTTATGAGGAATAAGCAATACATAGTATTTTATATATAATGTTACTCATTTATAAAGCAGAATTTTGCGCTGATTGTTGGGAAAGTGTCTATGTGTTGCGTGTGAGTGTGTCTTTGTGTGTACACGTGCATGTGTGTATGAATGTGTTTATGTGTGTTTATGTGCATGTGAGCAGACCTGTTTGTGTGTGTGTGTGTGTGTGTGTGTGTGTGTGCGTGTGTGTGTGCATGTGAGCAGACCTGTTTGTGTGTGTGTGTGTGTGTGTGTGTGTGCGTGTGTGTGTGCATGCGAGCAGACCTGTGTGTGTATGTGTGTGTGTGTGCGTGCATGTGAGCAGGCCTGTGTGTGTGTGTGTGTGCGCATGCGAGCAGGCCTGTGTATGTGTGTATGTGTGTGTGTGTGTCTCAGTGTGTGTATATGTGTGTGTATGTGTGTGTTTGTGGTGTTCTAGGACCATGGCACTGACCTCTTGGCATCCCCCTTCTGCACCTTGACCCAGTGCTCGACCTGGGCCAGCGCGGTCTTCCTCTGCACCTGCTTCTCCGTGTCAGTGCGCGGGACTAAGCCCCGCTTGTACACCACCCCGCCATTCTGCTCAGGGGGCGGGCCGTTCCCGTTCCTGTGGGCGGAGCTGGGCAGGGTGGAGGAGGGGCGGGACGAACCAGCGGAGTCGGGCGAGAGGGTGTCCACCGCCGCCACGCAGGCCGCCGGCCTGGCCCGGCCCCCGCCCTCCACTGCATCCCTGCGTCCGCCGTGGCGCCTCTCGACCTCCTGGGGCTCACGGGTCTCCTCCCGCCTCTCGCCGGCAGGTGGCTGCTCGACCGCGCGTTCCGCCCGCTGCTGCCTCTCGGGCTGGGCGGGGCTCCTGCTGAGGCTGTTGACGTGATTGGCCTGTGGGACTGCCTGTCGCTCCGGTTTCTCTGACTTCTCTGACTCTCTGCAAAAAGGGGGCGGGATGTTCAGAGCCACACACCTAATCATTCAGAGATCCACCCCACTCTTTCCCAAACACCACAAGTTTCCACCCATCTCCAAAAGGACTGGACAATATATTTGCGGATCACACTGGAATCTGTGAGAAAGACACATGATACATTACAGTTATCTCTCATCGTTCACTGATTTATAACTGATAACTCTTTGCTTGACTGATTATGATTTTCAATGTATTGTAAAATATATTTGCATTACCCTTCTTACCTGGCAGAATTTATTTCTCCATCAAAACTCCTGTCTCTCTACACATGATAATAAGTGGTAAATGCAAAGAGGTCTGAGTAATTTGGTGAAATATGAGGTGTGCAAGGCATTAAGCTCTGAATAGCAATGAGCTGAGGACAGTTCAATTAACCTGCAGCATCTCACACTCTAATTTCTCACTTTAGTGAGGGTGAAACTGAGATTAAATAGTATGACTCATTCGATTTTCTACCAGGGTAAAATGAAATGGAGAAAAAATCCAAAAAAAAAAAAAAAAATAGGAAGATCCTGTGATTTTATTCCTTCATTATACTGAAAGAGCAGAGAGTGTCTAAAGAGCCATTTTTTCTTTTAAGTAAACAGCCCTCAGCAACCAATTCATTAGAGAATCAGACTAATATCCCTGGTGATACAGCTGATCACTTGTCCCCTCCACACAAAATGTTATTTATGAATCCTTTTATGCTTCAGATAATTCATTTGCAGTAGTAATTTCGCAACAGAAATTTCAGGCCCGAGAATTGGCATTAGAAACTGTCATTATAAATCACACACAACTATACCTTAGACTCCTTGGGTCCACCTGACAGGTGACCGCCTTATCTCAAAAAATATTTCAGCATTAATAAATTCCCAACTACATGTCTGGCAGATTCACACGCTCACAATAAAATGGTGAACCTTTGGGATGCTCGTGCATGTGACAGGGCCGCTAACGTCTGCCAGAATTGAGCTGTCTGCTTTTCTGTTTCTGCCATTTCTCCAGTCAGAGACATGAAAATAACAGGATGGCAGCGCATCACACTCGCACGTCAACACCACGGCCTCTCCGGCTCATCAATCTCAATTGAGCCGGCCCCTCTGTGCCATTCTCAGACGCTTTAAACAGCGGCGAACCCTAAAAATCCATTTCGCAGAAGACAGAGATGTGGAAAAAAAATGACGTCAATCAGAGACCGCAACAGGCAATGTGCATTTAACATTCTCCGTGTAAGCAGGAATGCATTTTATATTTCATATTTCATTTCATATATCATAGTTCCGGGATCAGAGTCACCAACCATCCCTGCAGGGCAAAAACAGAACCTGCAAGGAAACCTCAAGTGGGTAATTACCGGGTAACCATTTCTGGTGGATGGCTGTATTCTCTGTGTGGTAGCTGCCTGGCAGGGCTGGAATGGCACCGCTATGGAGTTAGACAGTGTGCAGCATGCCATGGGCCCCTAGATGGGGCATTTCAATTAAGATAAGAGCTGGCAGCTCTCTTACTCCAGTCTTCAAACATCAACAAGCTTCAGGCCGTGAATTGAGCCTAACAGGTGGGTTTACATAACAGGTGGGTAGGACATGACCTATCTGATCCATGTGCAAACACACACACTCATACAGGCATAAAAGGCACACACACATGCACATATGTACACACACACACGTGCACACACACACACGCACGCTCACACGCAGAGTAAATGTGTGCAGATTTAATGACGTGCTTTGAGAGAGAGCAGCTGCTGCACCTAGCACCAAAGGACAACCTCACTGAGAGTAATGTAAAGCAATGAAAGACACAGGGAGAGAGAGAGAGGGAGAGAGAGAAAGAGAGAGCATGATATAAGCCACTGAAATATCAGAACAGAGCTCCCCTCCAAACTAACAGTCCCATTACAACATTCACTTCAGAGGCCTGTCCCCACAGTGCCTCTTTTTTTCTTTTACCCATTGGACAGTATTCAGTCCTTTTGAGTCAATTCCATCAATGCAATGACAGGCATTGTCTGTTCAAGACCATCTCATTTTCCCTTGACCAATCACACCCATCCAACCAGTATTTCACTCTCCCTCAGCCAGTCAAGCCTGTTTAACTTCCATCTCACCCTCACTCGACCAATCACACGCTTCTAAATGTGTCCCGTCACCTTTATTTGCTTATGAAAGGGTCTGAGTAACTGGAGCAGAAAATGAGCGTGGAAGTGTGCCCTTTAAGAGAGGAAAGAGGCCAGCCCTAGTGGGCAGGGATGGCAATATGGGACCAAAACTCTGCGGGAGCCTGGGTCCCGGTGCCAGGGGAGGGTGGGTGCATGCGGTTCGGGGGTACTGACCTCTTCAGGCTGTGCGTCTGCATGAGCGCGGCCTGGTTCATGGCACGGACCCAGCCATTCATGTCCTCCTGCGTGTCAGCGCTGAAGAAGTACGTCCTCATCCCGCAGTGCTCGGCCTGCGAGCCAATCACAGCGTTCTTATTGTAAATGTAGGAGCGCATGCCCGTGTGGGTCGCCTGCGGGGAGAGAGCGTGGAGACGTTCAGGCCCAGGGAGTGGCGAGGCGACGGCGGGCACGCCGACACCAGGGACGGCGTTAGTAATCAGCATGCGGCCTTCCTGGCTCTCATAAACAGCTGCGGCGGCAGCTGCCTCCACGGCAACTGTAACATCACAGCCCCGAAGGTCGTTTCAGGGGAAAATTAAAACCCACAGAAAGTGTTTGGCTTATTAGTCAGCCGTTAAAGCCCACAGAAATGGTGAGTGCTTGTTACGTCCAGGGGAACATTTTCACTGGGGTCACCTTCAAACACTTACTGTACATGTATACAAATTCCGCACATCTAGCCCTCTCAGTGTTATTTGCCATCGCCTTAAGAACAAGTAATTGAAAAAAAATATATACTAGATTACCAAGACCAGATGAACACTGGTCCAGGTAATCTATCCAGTGAAAACGAAGATGTAAAAGACAGTTGTCTACAGGTGATGAAAGACTAGCAGAAATGCCCAGGTCAAAGGAGTGAAAGAAGCCAAAATTCAGTAAAAATCTCAGAATCCACAGCCATATGGTCTTTATTTACTTTATTTTCAATGTTGTTCAAGTTGTGTTATTTCAAATGACCAGCCAATCTCTAACACACATGACCTATTTAGATGCATCACATAATCAGCTGTTCTCTCACTGCATGACTCTTTACCTGCCAAATGCCAGACATGGCACAGTGTTACTGTAGATTTGAGGCTACGTCCTTGTGTGCATCACTTGACGATGACAAGTATATCAGAAGTGAGGGGTATTTTCATCAGTGCTGCCTGCTTTGACAGCAGGCGCTAAATGACTGGAAAATATCCTACTATATGCCGCAAACATCAAACATGTCAAACAAGTACTAATGTTTCTTTTGGTTACTAACCCTAACCCTAACCTTTAATGCATTATACCCCATCCAAGTGTTCCAGAAAACACATGAATTGCAGCCTACTGTAAGAGGTATGTGTTAACAAAATGATACCTAGATGGAAAAACACTGATGATGCTGTTTTCGGAGAACAGACCAAGGTGCCCTTTAAAGGCAGAACAGTGTATACATAAATATGCTTATTAATACAGCTGAAAGTAAAATTGCCTCAAGCTTCTTTCAGATGAATCCAGCTGAAACGTCTGTGGTTTCTTTCAGATTAATCAAGCCAGTTTTCCAATTTCCTTCTCATGCTTTTAATGGGAAGCAATGCAAGGATTTCAAAAGCATGCCACCAGCAGAATATCAATGCACTGTAATTAACAATGATTCATCATTGATGCCCTTAATTAGAAACGCGTTCACACCAATTACCTACCACGTGACATAAGCAGGCTTCCATAAAACAAAAAACTGAATTTCATGTTTGAGTTCCTAATTTGAGCCTAATTAGTCATTCAAAGGATTTTTTTGGCCCTCCACAACCTCAAACCAAACACAGTAATGTTACAGTGCCAGCACACACCCCTCAATGCAGTTCTGAATGCTATTTCTGTTTGAGGAGTAAAGAGAGTATTACCACACACACATACACACATACACACACACACACACACACACACACACACACACACACACACACACACACAAAAGGCCTCATTCCTAAGCAGAAATAAGGCAGCGTGATTCTGCAGCCTTACTCCAAAGCCTCTTACCTCCATGCTTTGCTTTAGAAGGACAGGGCTGCGGCACAGGCTTCATCCCCCTTTCTATCCCCCTAAATCTGTGTCCCGCTCCGGCGGCTGCAGCAAGGCTAACGTGCCCCGCCCGGATGGAGAAAGGGGGCGTGCTGACAGCCAGCAGCTTAATCACCGCACCACTCAGCACTTTTACAATGTCCCACCCAGCTTAGTATCACACTCTCACCCCCTCTCCACTGTCCCGCTCAGCACACTGCTGTCTACACACTGCCCCTGCTCAGTCCCGTCCTGCCTGTAATTCACCTGAGTATTAAGTGAGTATCCACCTGATCTTTCACATCCTTCCTCCCACCCTGGCACTGCTACTGTAATTCTCACAACAGTGAACCCACTGCCACCACTCTCTGATGCAGGGTCCTGTGCAGTTTTAAAGGGCCCGTGGAAAGACAAGCACAACACCGCAGTGGGATTCACAACCGCTGCACAGCACAGGATCAAACCCCATCAGAATGAAACCCTATCAGTCCTGCACATGGTGATAAATGCTGTGCCTGCTTCAACAGAGCAAAGGCTGTTTAATGTAGGGCACTGATTACAGCCTGACCCCTGCTTAACCCAGGAAACTGCTGAACTGCACATCCAGTATGCATGTGCACATGCACAGACACACACACACACACACACACACACACACACATGCAAGCTAATTCACAGACACACCCATGCGCACATAAAAACTAAAGAGGAAACTTTTAATTCTTTTCCACTGAAAATGAATCACCGAATGAGTGAGCAGCTACTAATTATTCCTGATCAATCTTCAAAAGACAACACCCCCAGTGCCAGTAGGATTTTTGTGGGTCGTTTTCAAAGCTCTTGTCACATCGAATTAACAAAGTCTTGTCCTAAGCTTTCAATGGGCTTCATCTTGCATTTTTCCTGTGTATTGCCTAAGCTATGATGCAAGTGTAGAACTAAAGTAAGCTTTACAGGAAAGACAGGCTAGCAGTCAATGGACAATAAAAGACAAGACCCCAGTCCTTCTTACAACCATACAAACCTCAATCATACAAACCTGTTCTTCCCATATAACACATAACTGGATCCTCTGTCATTAGTAGGAACTACCATTGCCTAGGTGATATTAATCTTCAATGCTAGAAAATAAAAACCATCTATTTTGCAACCAAAATAAGTAAGAATCCCTGAACAGGACAAACGCACAGTGTTAATGTATTGTTGGAGGGAATAAAAATAATAAAGGTGGGTAATAACATAAGTTTCCCTACCATAATACAGCACAGAACACATGCATGAACTGCATGCTTTTTTGCATGAACTATTTGGAACTGTTGAAAAGCAAAAGAACATGAAGACACTTTCAAAGGGGAAAGCAGCTCTGGCAAAAATAAATAAGAGTAAATACCTATTCATGCATGAGGCTGCCTGTGTGTTTCAGGAAGGGCTTTCGGGAAGAACAGGCTCGCTCCCACAGTGCACCAGAATGGTGCACCCGCAGGGTTCAAAGGGAGCCAACCGGCCAATAGGAGCGGGAGAGAGACAAAGAGTTGAGCAAACAGGGCAAAAAATCTGTAAACAAAGTTGCATTCTGCATCTCCGCTTGGGCCTCTCGAACGCTGAGAATGTTGCTGCTGAGTGACCGGGCGGACTGTTAACGCCCACACACACACACACACACACACACACACAAGCTGGCAGAAAACACAAACACTGAACAACAAAGGCAAACTCCGCACAAGGATGACGCACTGCAGCAAGAAACTTTAGAGAGCCGGAGGAGGAAGGTGCCTTCAGAGGTTTCGTTTGCAGGGGTCAGGCCGTCAGTGCAGCTGCAGGTGTTGAAACAGTGAGCCACTCACAATACGTTTCTCACGTCCTCTGTGTTTCTAAAAGAACCCAGAACCCGGGAGCAGAAACACAAGTCTTCCTTTGTGCATCTTTCTTGCCGTCCTAAATCCCAGCATATTTGAACCAAAACAGATCTTAGCGGCATGCTCAGTAAGCCATTCCTCTGATAAGGGATTAGGAAGTAGCTGCTCACAGTGCCCACCATTCAAAAAAAAAAAAAAAAAAACACTTTAGCTAAACTTGTCAAAACACAGATTCCAGTCACAGCAGATGACTCCCCTTTTAGTGCACAAAGATTGCGAGCCAAGCATTTACAAACAGCTAATCCCTCAGAGACAGGTAGGAGAGGTGGAACACACTGCCTGCCTTTGTGCTTAGACGGACAGTGCTCCTCTGTTCAAAATGAATATCAGCCTCACTGAAATGTGTTTGCTTGTTGGGCGCTTGAGGTAAGAGGGAATTCTCTGACACAGTGCAGCGCTGAGCTGTGGAACCTCTCACCTCGCTGTGACACACAGGCAAGGCAGGGAGGTGATGGCGTGTTAGAAAAAGGAAGCAGTGTGTAATTAATTTGCCTAGTGGCACTATTTCCACACTAATTCAATTAAGCTTGGTAGTGTGGAAACCAAACAGCACCTTTCACGCTAAAAAGGTGGACAGCAGCACAGAGGCCATGCACCAACTCTGGTGGAGTGCCTCCTGGCTAAAGCATTAAAAATCCACTAGGTAAAAATCCTCTTTAGAAGCCCCCTGCAGAGATTAAGGCAGAGGCCAGGGAGAAATACAGTAAAGTCCATGGATTTATTCTTTTAGAGAGGGGAAATGAAGCCCCACTAACCAAATAACTGTGGTATTGATGCCACAGTCAAATGGAGCAAGGAAAGGCGGGGCCACACCATGAGACCACATACAAACACACTGGCCAGTGTGTCCCTTTCAGATGCAGTAAAGCACCTGGACTTCCACAACCTCACAGCCTCACAGCCCATTGAAGCCAATGTGCTGTTATCCATCAAGCGACTTACATAACTGACAATTATCACATATTATTCATTTATGCAGCTGGATATTTTCAAGGCAATTAGGGGTAAGCACCTTGCCAATGGTACAACAGCAGTGGCCTACTGTGGAATCAAACCAGCAGCTTTTGGGTTGCAAGCCCTGCTCCTTACCACTACAAAACACTGCTGGCCAAAATACTAAATCACCAAATGGCGTGAGAGGAGCATGCTTTCTCCTGTGGGCTCCGGAAAGTGCAGCCTTGGGAGAATGTGGGAGGGAGGTTGTGTGGAGGAGGTTCAAAGCCATCGCTGAGAAGGTGATGACTGCCCTGTGCTGAGTGGCACAGCTTACACAGGCAACGTCAGTCCTGTGGCGGTATTTCTCAATGACGCCAGTGCTCCGTAAATACCATTCAGAAGCTAAAGTGATACTATGGGAATGCGTGATAAAGGCAAAGGCTGTATTCAACTACTGACACATTATCCTCGTGAGGCTTTCCCAACATGCTAGAGCCAGGTAAAAATGAAAAGGTATAACAACAAATGCCAGGTCTGGCCCAATGCAGTCACTGCAGCATTTCAGTAACATTCTCTTCTGGTGAAAAAACTCCAATCAAATTGGTCTCCTAGTAAATGTGTACCCAGGATAGCCAGCTCCAGTGCTTAGCTAGGCAGCTACTATTGTTGGATAGGTAACTAGTTATAGTTACAGGCACAGTAGTTAGTTAGCTATCATAATCAGCTGTCACAACAACGAGCCTGTAAGTATCAAATAACAGGATGACTCAATTTTAATTAAAAAGTGAAACACTTGTTTGTGAAATCTGCTTCTTGAAAATGGGGATCAGCATTTTTACCTGTTTCTCCCCACACAATCGCATTTCAGAATGATGAAGAATTGACTTCCACAGCAGAAATTTCACAGCCAACCACGGGACGTTTATCTGAACATAAATTGGCATTGGTGGTAATGGCAGCACTTGATCAGGAGCAGGGAAATCAGTTGCCTTACTTTGTGCTACATGGTCACAAAAGTCCAGAGTCAAGCATCCAGTGCCAAATACTACAGTTTATCCGAGGTTAATAAGACTGGTTCTCCAATTCAGGCGTGGCACACATCGATGAAATGCCAGGGGGAAACAGTGATAATGTGCTAACCACAAACATCTAGGTTTGAAGGTTCTTGAGATTTTCACTAGGCGTTGATGACGGGTGCCAACAACCACCTACTCAGCACTGGCCTGTTTCCACTCATCTGTGAGTGGAGTGATATTTCTAGCCTGGAGGTCAGAGTTCACAGTCATTACTCATGATGTAATGAGTCAAACAAAACAGGGCAGTTAAAGCAGCTCGCTAGTTAGCAAACGGGTTGTTTCTGACTGTGAACTTTTTCTCTAGTTTTCTTTTCATGATTAGCTAGCTAACCAGCTATAATTATAGTGAAAGAGTTAGTTAGACTGATTTTAATTTTTCATTATATGATGTTAAGATCATTGCAAATATCATTACAACTACCTATCCATGTATGCACCATAACTTCCATTACTGAGAAAATCTTGCTTAAATATCTCAAAATGTTTTCCTTTGAATTGTTTTTCCTTTGCAATTGTAAAATATATTAAATATATTATTACTAATGATGAAAACTGCATTCTGCATTTCATATTTTATTCATATCAAGCAGGGATAGAACGATCCCCAGTTAGACACACTCGGGGAAGTCAAATGGATGAGTTGGTCTGTATGAAAGCTACATGAGACGGCTAGGGAGGCTTTCAGATAAGACTTAAACTTGGACTAATACAAAATTTTCCTTATCTAAAGCCCATTAAATGACCCTCTCAGGTTTAATAAAACCACAGGTCCCCGAGAGACAGTGAAGAATAGAGAGCCCCTCATCTCTCATGTAAAGCACAGTATTAAAAACCAAAAAAAAAAAAAAAACTCCTAGAGGACATGACCAAATCACAGCAGGAATTTTCATTAGCTCTACATGATGCTTCAGTGAGAGAAGGCATTGCTTACTCCGGATCAACCTGTTCTGACCCCCCCCCCCCCCCCCCCGTGATGATTCACAGAGTCCACACTGCAAAGTCGCGGCCTGTTTGACCCGGTCGTACGGTGGGCCGCTGGGGCCCTCGGAGGAGA
Organism: Megalops cyprinoides; assembly: GCF_013368585.1. Taxonomy (NCBI): domain Eukaryota; kingdom Metazoa; phylum Chordata; class Actinopteri; order Elopiformes; family Megalopidae; genus Megalops; species Megalops cyprinoides. The sequence continues at coordinate 11,768,119 of NC_050595.1, read as the reverse complement.
ACACAGAAGCTGCAGGTTCACGACTGGGTGAGAAGACTGATTGCGCGTCAGCTCAGACAGAAGCAGACACAAGGCCAGCCCTAACACTATTTGCCTTCAGTAACATCAAGCTTCCCTTGGCACATCAGCACCAGGAAATCAATGCACGCTGTCCAGCCATTAGTCTCTTAACACTCAATAGCTGCTGAAGACCAGCCGCCAAGACATTCATCACACAGAGGAAGGGAAAGTTATTACAAAAGTCAAGACATGATTGTTCAACTAATGAAATAGTGGTGCTAAACACTGCAGTCATACATGTTAATCAAGTGTTCAGCTTCCTCTTTGGAGACCAACGAACTCTTTATGGTCATATATAAATCTAGCCACAGCCATATCCTGTCGTGCTATAGGTTTAATGATGTGAGTCTGCTCTGATTGCAAAAACAGAACAGATGGAAACGAGAGATGAAAAAGGATTCCTTTACGATGACAATCAGCCAATCAGGATAATCGAATGGGGTCACATGCCTGGTCCACTCACGCAGTTCCGCAATGACAATGACCAACACCACAGGGGACGAATCAGGTGCGGTCCTTGTGAATAGAAATCGTGCATTTTGTGCGCATGTCTCATAAATCTGCCATTTATCTTATATTTGCCATGGATATCGCTCTTGTTCATACATTTCATGAATCTAATGTCTATCACTCTATCTTCTGTATCTTTTACGTATCATTCATGCACATCTTCTGTATGTCTATTCTCTATCTCATGTCGGTCTATAGAGATATTCTCGTTCGAATCATGAGTCTTTTGACCAACACTGCAGTTGTTTACTTTGCTGTATTATATGTGTGAAAAAAGAGACAGGCAGGCTTTATTTCAGTATTAGTTTTCCCAGAGACAGCACGCTCTCTGCAGTTATTTCTGGCTTCAATTGGCTGTGCTGTTCTCATCCCTTACCTTGAAGGCGTATTTGCGGCTGATGTGGTCTTCGGGCTCGACCGGAGAGATGACGTAGCTGGGCAGAGGAATGCTGCCCAGGACCGTCTCCTCCCGGCTGTCTGCATGAGAACAGCGAACACAGACGTCAGCCGTGTCCTTGACAGGCCACCTCACGCCTGCCTGCCACTCACACCAGCGCCCTGGTCTACGCATGCATTAATTCATTAACACGTTTATAAATAACGGTTGCGGGTGAGTGAGTGAGTGGGTGTGTGAGTGAGAGTACGAAAGGAAGAGAACAGGGAAGCGGTGTCTCAACTGAGGTGTAAAAGCTCTGAAATATTCATGGGTCTTTTAAGGAGACTTTCTCCACGTAGTGCCATATTTCTATCTGCACTGCAGTGAATGGAGGAACAGTCTTACATGCAAGATAGGCTCTGACTACAGAAGCTGTAACATGAGGACAAATTATATCCCATAATGACACTATTCTGGAGGGAAAGACAACAGGGAAGAGGAGGGTGGGAGAAAAAGGAGGGTGGGGTGGATACTGAGCACATTTTTCCCAGGACTGGAAAAAGAGGAGGAACAGGCAAGGCCATTCCCACCCCTCAGATGATTAATGACATCATCAATTAATCTGATGTGTCCTATCAAAGATAGACACCCAGTCTCAGCCAACGAATCACACACTCACACTGTAATGACGCTCTACAGCAGGCTAACTACCCAGATACTAAAACAAGTAAGACATTCAATGCATGCATTTTACCCTCCACAAATCACAGCTGAGACAAAAACAGTAATAACCTATTTCTACTCTTTCAGCCTAGATGCAAAACAACTGACTTTGTACTAAAGCAGCTGTGCCGATATCCATAAAAAAATTATATAACCACTGCGCAGTCTGACTGATTAAATTTCTGCCAATTATATCTCAGCAGTTGCATGCTGCATGACTCACCTTTGTAATAAAAGAGGCAGTAATCAGACAACACAAACCACTTGCGTTTCCACAGCCTCATTCCAGAGCTGTCCTGGAAGGCAAAAACACAATAGGGAGCGTTTAGGGAGAGAGAGGGAAAAAAACAGGCTGAAAATAAATCATTACACCCACTGTAATTAAATTGGCCAATTTAATTTTGTCCTTGGCATTACGGACGAACATTCCTGTCCCACCACAGATGGGACTGGCTTTTGCTCTCACTAATCTGGGTCGGGATATTGAGTTCCAATAGTGTCGCGCAGCGGGGTCCAATCTGCTATCTAAACGCTCATTAGGCGTGAGAGCGGTTGACATGCGACAGCGGTAGGGGCATTCAATCTCCTGTCCTCTGCCCTCTGTGCAAGTGAGAGGACAAATACAGGGAAGTGATACAAAATAATTACAATCTGTAATTTCCTCTTCTGCCTGTCCTCTCAGTGACACTGGCTGCACAGTCCACTGTGTCTCAGGAGCAGGAAGACGTTTCACAAAGAGATGCCATCAGTGTTGCCCAGTGTTGTCCAGCCTGCGCGCATGAGGTCGTATTCATTCATCAGACGGAAATATTCATGGGGCCAAAACTGGCCCCTGGTGCACCTTTACAGGTGGTATAAGGACAGTCCTTTGTCAATGTTGTTTATTAAAAGTGCATTTCTGTAATCAAGTCACACCAATGGTGACTGATGGCAGTCAAATGTGTCTAAAGGTGACGTACATTGTCCCACAGTGTCTACAGGTGACTGACAATGAGCAGCAGTGATTGTCTGACCTGTTTGTAGAGCCATCCCCGTACCACCACCGGCACGTTGAGGTTCCTCTTGATGGCGTGGTCCCTCTTGCCGAAGCTGTGCACTTTGCCGCTGGATCGGGAGCCCTGCGGCACATAAAACAAGCGGCCGATGACATGGACAGCTTATTTATTTATTGCCCATTAGCACGCAGCATCTGCTGAGCAGACGGCTGGCAGGCCGTGGCATGAATCACTGTCACAGGTGGCTTTCCATTGTCCACAGTTCACCCATGCCAATGTGAAAGTGCACCTCACAAACTACACCATCTCGCTAACAAAACAAATGGGGGATCACGGAATTTCTACAAGCTGTAAGAAAATCACACTGTAAATAGAGAATATTTTCACAGCCTTTTATGCATCTCTCTAGGCTTGGAGTGCTTGACATGCAGCGGTTAGGTCGGAGCTGCAGTGACTGTGTCTCTGCTCCGCATGCATGTTAAGTTGTGAAACCAGGTTATTTTGACAAATGACATGACAAACCAGCTGAAGTTAACCTCGGCCCACGTGCGCAGGGATGGCGTGCAAACAGCAGCGCCGAACGGCACGGGGGAACGTCAGATGAATAAACAGAAAGACTACTGCGGAGACACATTTCAGCATGCATAACGGAACGCGCCAATGCCCGTGTTGTTTTTTCCCTATTCTTGGCCTCCCACAGTTGAATTAATCAGATAAATACAGTTCAGCTTCATTAGACTGCAAGAGAAGGGCTGCCAGAGTGCATCCGGATGAGTCATGTGCTCATCTCACTGGGATCATTAAATACTATTTCCTGGTACGGGCACTGAAGCTTATCTACAGCTGGCAGAAGAAACATATGCTAATTAGGAGGATTATGACTAACAAAGCACGCATATTATTTGAGAATCTACAAATTAGATTTTGAGCTACTGTATGTTCCTCTGTGTTGCTTTTGTTTGTAAAATGGTCTGGCGGTGCTTGTGAACCTGTACATGTTGCATTGTGGCACACAAACATGTGTAATGTAATAGCATGACAGCTCTGAAAGTCATCAGGTATAGCCCCCTCAGCACGGGAAAGTGCTGGAGCGAAGCCAGGCATTTATACATCCCAATTACGTTTCACCGCTTTCATTTACACGATTAGATTACTTTCGCTGAAATCTGCCACAAACGGAGCCAAAATCAATCTGGATCTCGCCAGACATGAAGCAGCCCCTCACACCAGCGATGAGCCTTTCTAAATCCAAAGCAAGAGACCAACTCTGAAGCAGAGGATGTGTTTCATTTAAATCCTGTGGCAGGCGTTCTCTTCTGGATGGACGTTCTGATAGAGCCGCCGCTGAGTGCATCCGTCCTGGAGGTCAGAGGCACGAAATGGAGGGCCACTATTCACTCCTATTACCTCAAGTGCAGGCTGTGGTGAAACGCGGGGGTTTCAAATGGTAACAAATGGCATCGGATGACTGATGCGCTTTCATCTGGTGCTGTCATTTCCAATCAAAGTGCGGGGGGGGGGGGGTTCTGTTGATAGGGCGGACATATGGCCCCCTCGGTGGAACGTGGCGCAGTCCGTTTTCAAGAGAGCTCGTATGATGCTGACACTGTGGTGTTGGTCACAAAGACAGCCCTGGCCTAGTTCAACCCACCCCCGCACAGAGCCGCCCATCCCATGGCCTCGGGCCTAACAACACACGTGGTGACCATGCTCTCAACTAACATAATGTATGCGCAAAGCAGAGCAATCAAAAAGAGCAAGCGTACCACCCATTCAATCAGCAAGCTGTAGCCATTCTTCAGCACATAAAGGACAAGTGGGCGGAACAAGAAGCAACTCACCTCGCCTTCAAGTACGTGTAGTCAGTGCGTATTTATCTCACTTAGGAACACGGTTGTCTCCATATGCATAGTGTGTATGGCAGGCTGAAAGAGGCAGGCCTCAAACATGGCATTCAATGAGGCTACTCCTTTCACAGCACAGTACGGGCACCGATAATGTCCACAGTACAACAGCCCTTGTCACGCTGGCTGAGGGATTCATATCCAGTCGCAGAGAACTAACAACATGGGGTGTCAGTGGCCCCCTCCAGGTCCTGAAGGGACATTGGGGGGTGCACTGTGGGTGGTAGAGGAGCAGTAAATCACTCCTAAAGATGGGGTGGGTGTCAAATGAATCCATATCCTGCAATAAGGCCAAGGCGTGCCTATGGGGGTGGGGCGGCGAGGACTCGGGTATCTGGCACTGCACACCCTCACTTACTGACAGCATCTCAAGCCGGATCCACGCCACCTTTCCCCACTGCCTTCATGACAGGACAGGCTCTGAGACACACACAGCTGTGTCTCCCTAAAGAGAGCTGCTTCAATTACATTTGGGCAGGTCTGGAAGAGTGTAACTGTTCCAGTTCTTAAAAAAGCATCTAGGATTGTTCTATTGGAAAATGAAACCTGAGGAAAGTCCATACTTGCAAATGCAAAGCAATTATAAATCTGCCTTATAAAGGTCACTTCCATGGTGTGCGTTTTCAGTGTCCGCTAAACACTTTTGGTACTGACTTGTTGACTAGGAAACTTAAAAATGAAAGAACAATCCTAGCTGACCTTTAACCTTGTTAAATACTCAAACATAGTTGAGTGCTATAGTCCTTGAGGGGGTGGCAGTGTAGCATAGTGAAAGGTGCAGGGCTTTTAAGAGAAAGGTTGCTGATTTGATTCCCCGCTGGGGTACTACTGGCAAGGTACTATCCCAGAGTTGCCTCAGTAAATATCCAGCTGTATAAATGGATAACATGTAAACACGGTAACCTATGTAAGTTGCTCTGGATAACAGCGACTGCTAAATGCCGATAATGTAATGTAACGTAAACTCCTACATCAGTGGAATTTTTGTGAAACTTCTGAGTTTGTAAAAAACTTCCCTCCTGTTACAGCCCTCGGCCATTAATCATGATCCCAATCAATCTGAGACAACACAACTTTCTACTGGACCCACAGGTGAGAAGAGAGGGAGAGAAAACTCACTCAGCTGCATTAAAGCTGTCAAAGCTGGAAAACATCTGAATCACCAAAGGGAACATCAGCTATCACCCGCCAATGATGGACTGGTGAGTGGAAGAGGGAACGCAGGCTATGGGAGACCTGTGGCGTTTCCACACAGTGTATCTAAACATGCGCGAACACCACAGAACGATGCAGAACTTTCCGGTTCCAGCCTGTGGACAGCAGGTGGCTTCCTCACCTTTGACCCTGAGGCAGTGTCGACTGTGGACGAGGTGACGGCCGTGGAGGACTCACTGACCATGCTGGAGGGCCTCTGCTCGGGATGTGGCTTGGACATGCAGGAGTTCGGCCTGCAGAGGGATGACAGTGGCAAGGCGTTAGAGATGCCAAGGCTGCTTTGCCCTGACGATCCTTCACATTCCAGCTACAGCGCACAGCATATAGATTTCAGACAGGATCAGCTCTTGGCACACGTCTTCCAACATTGTACTGCATGCTAATGTATGCCAATTTCTGCAGTTTCTCTCCGTTTCTCAGTCACCCTGGCAGTAAGTCACATTGTCTTTAGGCAAAGAAGAAGAATGGATCCAAAACAACAAAACCCATGTATACATCCATAGAGAAAATGCACCAGTAACATGAATACTGCCAGGATACAGGGAGCAGCCAGAATAGGAAGTGAGTTCCTCTGCCACTACCAAATATACACATATATACTAAAAAAGGAGCAGGTATGCATGAGAATCCCCTTAATGAAGGTATGACTGACAACATGACACATGATACTATAAAACTACTGTGCATTGTGTGCCACGCTTCACAACATGGTCAAGAGACAGAAGCAAACTAGAAGACAAACAGCAGAATAAGGCTTTAAGAAACATAACAGTCTGTCTGGGCCCCTTAGAGAATGCCGACCAAACAGCTCACCCATCCCATAATGCCATCTTTAGGAGTTACAGCAAGTGGAGAGAATGCAACAACTCCCTAGGGTGTTCCTGGAAAGAGTTCAAATCTGCAGCAGTACTGTAGCTTCACAGTCAGAAAGGCTACAGTGTTTATGCTCAGTAAGCTTGCTGACCTAATGTAAGGGAAAACCATTCCCTCAAGAACAATTTTCATGATTCCTGTTCACCCTTATTTCAAGTGTCTCAAGATTATCTATCTTCTATTAAACTTTGGTGAAACTCTAGCAGCTGACAGGACAACACCAGTAGTTGACACTTGGTGACCAGTAGTGACCCCTGACACATCTCAGGATTCTGATTACATGTCATAGAATGTCAAGGTCAGCCCAGGGCAAGGGAATACTTCCCTGGCTTCCTCAAGAATTGGCCGGAGAAGGCGAGCAGGGACACTGGATATCATATTATCATACACAGAGCTGGCCACTGACCAGTCAGAGGTCACAGCCAATGGAGCAGTCAGGAATGGGAGCTGGGGTGATTTCAGTCACTTGCTTGGTTACTCACAGACCTGCTGAACTCTGGCTGCGGGAGAAAAACCTGCAGTCTCTGAGCCACTCTCTTCTCTGCAGTCGACAAGATGTGCAGACTCCACAGCTTCTCAGGTTGAAAGGGCTTTTAATAATAGATGAAAGTCTAAGTGTTTGACAAAACATGGCGCATTTGACATTCTGACATTTGTTCTTCAACTAATTGGACTGGGAAAGAGCTTTGCTCATTTCTTTATTTGACACATGGCTACACATGCAGCTAACTGCTATTTGCCTAAGTCCTCACACACAGAGCGCCCACGCTCACTGCTCAAGATTGAGATGTTGTGAAAATGATTGACAGCTGAAGCCTATAGATAAAAGAGCAGCGCAACCAAGTCAGAAAAAGAGAGGGACAAATTTAAGTCCACAATCCACTGGGGACAGAGATATGCTCAGTGAATAGTTCAGTGCAGTCCATACTTCTGAATTGAGGGTGAACAGTCCACTGCGAGACAGAAGACAGACATGCATATGAAAGCAAATGTACTTGGCTCGTCCATGCCTCTTGCACCTCCTTCCAAAACCTGAAGTTGGCCAGGTGACTTGGATCACCTGTATGGGAATATTTTATCTCCTCTTCACAAAATGGCTCACATCCTTCGCCTTGATCAAGTTTTTTTGTGACACGTTGGATTGGAATGGACATCTGAAAATGTGGAATGACTGAGCCGACCCTTCTCTTCTCAACTGTTGCTTTGCAGGTCACTGGAGGTTTACACATGCCTGTTCAGTCACTTCAGTCTCTTGTGTTTAGGTACTGTACAGTGTGAAACCCAGACGCTAGTGGCCTCTCAGCTAGAGGCATCTTGAGCCGGAATGAAGGAGACACTGACCATCTGTGCAGTCCCTAATGGAATACACAGAAAACAACACTGGGGTAATGTTAATGAGACAATGGTCTCGCCTACCAGGCGTATGTCAGGTATGACTGTGTCTGGTACCATTCCAGCTCATTGCCAAGGTAATTAGCAGGTACAGCCCCCCCCCCATTTGTGGTGGGCGGGAGAGATCTTAGCTAACAAGTCAGTGACACGTTATTTATCTAATCGGAATGTCATATTAAGGTGTGACTTAATATCAAGGCGGCAATTCACACACACGTCTGGTACCGAAACTGCAATCTGACTGATCAGTTTTTACCTTTACAGGCAAGGAAAGAGCAATTAGAGACCCTCATCCTCAGATGGACTGCCAATAATCTTTCAGAACTCATCTCACAGTGAAGTTAGACATACACACTTAACAGTACTTAATTTTACCAACTGCACCTAATAGCCCACTGGGAGTTTAATTTATTCTCTTCTGGAACAGCAAGAGGTGGGAACAGCTTTAAAAGCTTGGCTGCGAGTTCAGGTCCTGGCCCTAGCAACAGCCTTGGCCACACCACCAGTCCAAGAGCTGAACACAGAGCCACCTGCCCGAGCTGCCAGGAACGTCCTGGGGGGTCAGCATTTCCCGGGGATCCCAGAAATGCCTGTCCTTTTCGCAGGGGGTGCCTTAGCAAGCATGTCATGATAAGAATTGTGTCAGTGTGAATAGATAACAAGCGGCAAGGTGAGGGGCGGGTGGGTTTGGGTGACAAAGTGGAGCGGTGCTCCAACCTTGTGTGTACTTTTTGTTAGCTGCTCCGGACAAGGGCATCTACAAAATGAGTCAGTGTAAATGTAAATGTCACAGATGTGACACAAGGTCTTGCTTGTGTCACGGTGCCACTCCCCCTACTTAAAGTGCACAGAGATTTGGGCAATATTCTCCGATAACCCCCACAGCTCACCTTCCACAAACCACATTTACACTGCAGTGATACGATGCAGCATCATGGACACCATCGACTTCAGTACGCATTCTCTAATTATAAAAAAGTGCCATGTTTGTGTATGCACAATCACTAACCAATCACACACAAATGAACACAGACACATATAATCACACAGTGCTTTCTCAAACCTAGCCACGGACCCAGAGATCATTGGGGCTGTAACTGTAGACCACTTAATGACAGACCATCTGTTCAACTCAGCCACGCTGCCGTTCGGACTGATCCCAAAGGCCAGCCAGAGCAGTCTGACCTCTGAATTTTTTGCTGACGATTATCACACACCATCACCAGGCACATAAAGCACCATAGATTCCTCCGATATACACTGAAAGTGTTAAAGGCTAAGTAATGTCTTAACAAAAAAACACCCCTGGGCTTTGAATTGACAATTAATCTCTTTAATGAGAGATTAGTCCTCCCAACTGACTCTTGTAGACTCTTGTTAAAGACACTTGACCGAGAGGCCTCAGCGCTGACTAATACAAGAAGATGGATTTACAGCACACGATTCCCACCGCCATTGCCATGACTCTCCCTTTAAAATAAAGCTGCCTTGGGAAGACCGCAAGCCTGCGCCATTCAAACACCCAATCGACTTGATGAGTGCTTTGTCTGATGCTGCTGTTCGATGCAATGCCAACTCCCCCATCACCTGAACGTGGTGGGGTCATACAGACAAATGCTGTCAGAGCTCAGGCAGCTATGGCCTGAGTGACTCACAGAGACAAGAGCGGCGATTGCTAGGAGCCACTCCCTGGAAGAACTCACACACTCGTATAAAGACACACACACATAGGCACACGGACATGTTCGCACACAATCTTCTGTATAATGCATGAGCACAAACAGCGTGAGACACTCACCACCACTGCGTTCCTGAGAAACAGACCCTGGTGTGGTATTCTGCCTGTCCCTCTCTCTGAAGCAGTGCACACCAGAAGCGCGACTGAGCTACAGCACGGACACCGCTGGCAGCCCCAGAGTTCTTCCACCGCGGCGTTAAACACCCTCTAATTGCCGCCTCTTCCTGTGGATCTGGGCCGGGGTGAGCAGTCGGGAACCCTCCATGCGACGTTGCGGGGGCAGACAAACACGGGGAAAACAATGGCAGTGGGTCCGGAGGGAGACCGTGCCCTGGAAAAAAGACACATCCCCCTCCATTCCAAAGCCCCACTCGCGCTGGACCACTCCCGGAGTTTTCCGACACATCTGTGCAGCGCCAGAGGGACAGTCCCTCCCTTTATTTCACAGTGGTTGATCAGTATCAGCCGCCGTCAGAGAGTTCCCACAAGCTTTTCAGCAGCTTTGGGAAGGAGGGATCGATGTGTCTGTCAGGTATGGAGAGGTGCGGTATTCCAGGCTCCCGGCCAACTAGGCCATAGCCTGAGAGGCGTGACAACATTCTCCCAGAATTCACTGCAGGTCACACTTCCCTGCTGCCACTGCGGCGCATCCACAGCATAAATACAGTGCCCCTTAGCAGTTCTGAGAGTAGAGCCAAACTGCCTGGTTTTATATTAGTATGGGGGCTCACAGGCCCAAACAACATCAAACAACTGTTCCTCCTCAATTCTATAATCTTTCAAGGACGATCATTTCTGAAGTGCTGTCAAGCCGTTTCATCTTTGACAGAGAATGTGATGTTTAGCATAGTGATTGTTTCCTTCAAAAATCCCTGCACGTCACAAAACCCTGGAATGAGGATATCTGTTCATTTCCTGGCGATGGTTCTGCTGTAAGGACGCAAGGGATAAACAACTTTCAGCATGCAGAGACAAATATGTGACAATGTTTTTCAGAGGGGGAAAATCACTTCCATAACTGCTGCCTTGTCCCTTTTTTCTGGCATATTCACTGGGATATTTCCCAGCTCGGGCCCAGGTTCAGAGGGCATTGTTTGCCTCGTGGCAGGTTTGCGTGTCCTGGCACCCTCTGTCCTGCAAACAGGCTGTGGCACTCAGATCGATACCACGGTCCTGCCAGGAGAAGCCGACCGCTGTGAGGAAGCTGACTGTCACAGCGCTAAATGAATCATAGCCATTTTTCATTCAGATGCTGAGCTGGCTCATTGCGCTTATTGAGGGAGGTTATAATGGCCACCCCTGTTTTTTTTTTCCCCATGCAGTCTCAAACAACAGTAATCATTTAACTGGCCTTCTGCTGTTTAGGTACATGTTTACTCTGTGCATACCCCAGCAAAGGACACGCATTTCACTGTGCGGAAGATTAGTTTCTCACCGCTGTGTTTTTATGTTCCCTGCAGCACTCTTTGTTGGGGCAATTGTGTCTTTACCAGTTGAAATATGACACTGAAGAAACGGCTTCCTGGGGAAAGCACCAAGTTAAATGTCCCTTGTTAAATATGCATGACTACATGTTTGCTTCAGGCCTTGCTGGATGTGATCAATAATGGTACAACCGACCGCTGCCACTGACTCCGCTCTGTTTTCCCCTACCGGAGCCCTACAGCCCAGTCACCTCAATTACCGACCCTGAGCACGGCTCTGCACATAACCCGTGGACATGATCGCAGAGGAGGCCTACTTTCCCATTCTGTGCCGGGTCCCGTGCGGCCGAGATCTGCGCTGCTGTCGCCAAGGCAACGGTAAGCAACAGCGCGGGCCTTGCCGGCGTCCGGGGCGGTCCGCGGGGCGAGGGGAGTCATGGCATTGCTGGCGCGGTTTTCCCACAGATCACCAGATACTGCAGCTGTCACGGGTGGGGAAGTATTGGCCAAAACAAGAGCGTGGAGGGGAGTGGAGGGCAGCAGAGGGACAGTGCGGGGGCTGGGGGTGGGGGCAGGGGGTGTAGAGCCGCATAAAGTAGCTGATCCACTGCGAAAACAGGAGCCACCAGAAACCGGAGAGGGCCGTTAAGCCCTGACACTTTATCTCCTCCTGTCCCGGCAAACTGCAAACATTCAGGTCCTTAAAAGCCACCCACCTCTGGGTAAAGAGATGGAGATCAGGTGTCAAGGCCTAAGTGATGGGCCATGGAGTGATGCCTCTATCACCCTCAATAAACACGTCCACTCTTCTGCAATCTGTCCTCCGGACACCACATGCTCGTGCATAAACAGCAGCCACATTCAGTTAATAACCACACTACAGGGACAGCTCCCATGGGATGTCTCCGCAGTGCGGACAGACAGACCCTGTGTCATATTCACTGTGATACGCCCCTGAACACATATGCCCGCTAATGGCTAATATTCATCAGGACCTGGAACACCGTCCATCTTCTTCCTGGGAGAAATTGGTTTGATGGAGCCCAGGAAAATATGTGTCTGTGGGTTACTATTTAATTTAGCTCTGACCTTAGTTTTGTTAGTTCTGTGTTACGTAGTTCTGAGAGACTTCATTCTAATGAAGAGCGGTTTTTCTAATGAAAACCCTTCACGCAAACAGACCGAGAAATATGTTTCAGCTGACAGCAACGTGATTAAAAAGCAGGAGAGTCTGAAAAGTATTCAAACGTGTGCAACCGACACTAATGCATTCCCCACACCTGGCTGCACCACAGGTGACAGCATTTTTGCCCGCTTTGATGGTCCACTGATCTTTTGTTTCCTGCTTAGCGTGTAGCCTAACACAACGGGGCCATGTCGGCAGGGGATGTTAAAAGCGCAGCTCCGGTTCTGAGTGCGGTGTAATCCCCCCAGCCTAGCACTACAGAGCCAGGAGCACAGGGGCGCAGAGCTAAAGGGCCACAGAGCCCAGATGAAAGAGAGACGGGCTACGGTGTGTCGTCCTCACGCTCGCTCCTTTGAATGCAGCCCTGAGTCAGGGAGGACAGGAGGGATCTCCGAAAATCCTCATCCCCGTCACCAATTACTCTCCACAGCATTTGGGGTTTAAAAGAAGTATCTCCAAAAGTTGTTGTCTGGTAGTAATGTGGGTGAGGGTGCTGTACCACTCACCCAAGCCCCATCTGCTCAGAGAGGGACGCTGCTCCCACGGGACACCCCGCATCAATCCAGGATCCTGGTAAACCCTCACCAGTGACGCATGCTTCAGCAGAAGGGTTAACACAATTAGCAAGATCTGAAGTTCCTATTACTCAATCAAAATGGAATGGCATCATGAGAAGACAGGGCATCATTACTCATCATTACTTTTATCTCTTGACGTTTCATTCCGATTTACTGTTCCCTGCACCCCCACAGTCAAAGACGGCTTGTGAATGCTGGCAGGTTTATTGTCGTGAATTCAATTAAGGGAATAACACCTAGAAAGACACAAAACCCCAGGACCTGAAACAGTGGTTGTGTAAGCAGTTATGAATCCGAGGAAGTCATGAATAAATCCATATTCATTAAATATTGAAGGGCCATTTTTTATTGTTATTCCCTCCTGCTCTGGAGTTAATGGAAAGTCCTTCTTCATTCCATTTCTGCTCCCCCCCCCCTCCCCCTTCCTCAGATGAGGAAGAGGAAGGGGAAATGCTTTCCACTAATCCTACTGCATTGCTGTATTATCTTCACTTGGACTGGACTAGAAACGCATGCAAGCACCCCATCTGCAGAGCGAATACGGAGGTTGACACTCACTGTTCTCGGAGGACGAAGTCGATGTTTTCAGGCGATATCTGTCCCGTTACAGGGTGCCGAAATGCTGTCGTTCTCTGGTTATGGCTGAAAGGGTGAAATGAGGGGGGCGGGGGTGAGAAAGAGGGAGGTAATGGGAGGAAGAAGAAGGAGAAAAAACAAAGAGAAACGGAATTATCACCCTGACATTACCCGCTTTCCCGTCACCACCGCCCTCCCTGTCGCGCGTCCGGCCGCGGAACTGAGAATTCTACAGGACTACTCCAAGTTTGGAGGCTAGCCGTGACTTTCCCGAGGGCGTGCGGAATGTGTGGCGCTGCCGTGGGCGGGCTGAGCCAGATCGTATTATTTCGCGCAAAGTGGAGGCCTCAGCACATAACACAGGCCAGCGCTGGGCTTTTATCGATTTCAATTACAGCGGCTCATTCATCGCTTTAACTGGGGCATTAAAGCATTTCACTGTCACCGGGATAAACAAGGGGAGGACAGTGGCGCTTTTGTTTTCAGAAGACTGATCCCCCGGCACCACATACATCCTTTACAACCCAAGGGATATTTCTTTAGGTTCTACCTGGTACTAACCCACAAGCTAAATAAGGAACAGGATTAGTGTACTGCTTAATGGCCAATTTCCACAAAAGAAGCCCTTATGCTGAGTCTAGGACACTCCGACAAATGTCTAACATGTCAGAAAACTGCAGTCCCCACCATGGCAATGTACACAGTCACATAATGTAGCCTCACTTGAGTCTGTCAATGTCATTTCTCAATGTCACCTCACAGGAAGAAAGCACTTGGTAAAATGCGCAGTACTGCTCTCAAACATGCTCCCATTTGTCATTTTTGCAGTAAAACATACGTAAGCGATGTTATTCTTTCTGGGTAGAGAGTAATGTGGAGTGACAGTCCATGTTTGTTTCCGTTTTAGCAGGGGAAAAGTCATTCTGTTCTGAGGAGGACAGGGACTGCACTGCACAGCAGAGACCTCTTACCAGGACCCCAGGAGAGTCCGGTGTCTTTCATGTTAACTTGCTTCAGTCCTACTGGAGGACAGAGCTTGTCATACAGACTCTTCTACTTCAAACTGACATCAGCCTTGGCATCAGCACTAGTCCCAATGTTAGCATAAGACTCAAAAAGCTTTACTGTGCATACCTCTTTTCTGTGCCTAAGAAAGAACATCCAACCTCTCAGCAAAGCTCTGTGATAATAACTGCACGTGTCTTTGCTCTTTCAAGCCCTTGTCTCTTTGGTCTCTTTCAGCCGCGTGTTGATATTGTTAATATAGTATGTTAATACAGGGCATCTTTGAAAAACAGATTTCATTAAAACCACAAAGGACACGCCTTCTTTAAATCAGCTTCAAGGTTGTACAGAGGAGCCCCGTTGGTCACTTGAGGACACTTCAGCCATCTTTAGCCATGACCGGGAGTCACTCTCACACTGTCCCTGCACATTCAACAGCGAGGAGAAAACACCAAGCCTCCTCCATCATCTTGTGTGGTCAATTAATATGACGGGATGTTTGGACAAGGTCAGCTAAATTATACACTATTTGTCCATCACTGGTCCAATCAGAGCAGTTGAAAGTCAGACCTTACAAATAGCAGAAGTTTTTTTTTTGCTGAAGTCTTCACTGTGTTATGAAATTAATAGCCCCCCCATCTCTAATGTAATATTTTTTGCATCTGTACCCCTGGTAACAGTGATAAATCACAGCCTGTTTGGGCTGGACGCTCTACATGAACGGATTAGTATCGATTTCATTTGAGACCATTTTCCCCTGTGGCCGCAATAAGCATGCCTGAGGCCAAGGGAGGAAAAATAATGTGGAAAGTTGCGAAACCTTTTGCCTACGCAGTACAAACATCAGCACTGACGCATACTAGGACACTAGACACTATCACATCTTATGAAACCTTTTCATTCATACAACTCCTTTTCTTTATATCAACATCACCTTCAACTTGGTTTATTTTTGGTCCTTTCCATTAACTCTATGCATCATTATGCAGTAGTCAACGTTCACCTAATTTTAGTAAGTCCCAGGATGCTAATGTAATGCCAGCTTATCATAGTTCTGAATAAATGGGTTCCACAAGGAGAACAGCAGAACACTTGGAAAGTGCGTACATCATGTTGCAGTGTTGAAGCGCATTTAGGGCATTTCCACAAGGAAATAAACCCACAGCAATGTCTGGTTGCATAAAGAGCATTTGTAAATCCATACCATTGATCTGCCGTGTGCTCGTTAACTGACTAAACACTTTCTCTTGGCTTTATTTTCAAACACAGATAATTCATCTCTGGAAAGATCCAACAGGCAGAATCCAAAAGACCAGCTTTATTCTGGGGGACACCTGCAACACCTCCCAGACCGTAACTGGTGTTCAGTGATTATTGAGTTCTCCACAAAACATTCTCCACAATGCTTTTCAGAGTTTTAGCCACTGTATGACATCAAATCTATTCCTGAACAAAGGAGAACACTTTCAGGGAATAATATCTTGCCAACACAGAAACTGAGACACAGCAGGTTACTTGGCCACTGCCATCTTTATCAAGCGACCAGCTGTTTGAGAGGGAAGCTGTACAAAAACAAGGATTATCCTGCATCAACCAATCAGAACCAACAGGCGACAAAACACCATTGAGGAAACTTTGCCAACTGATGATTAAACGAACACTGCCTTTCAGCAACACTTTAAATTCTGTTCGAGCCATGACTTAATACACGTTAAATAATTTGTTTAAGCTCAATTCCTGACCAGACCACGAGGCTCGCGCATCCTGAAGGATGCGGGCACGGGTTCCTCAGCATCTCTTCTGAAATAAATCGCCCCTGCTTTCACCAATGACAAACCTCACTGCCTTCTTTACTGAGGCTCTGCTCCTCTAATGACAGGGCCATTTGTCTCCGGGGGGCAAAGCACACAGAGACAGGGACAGAGGCAGGCTGGATATCTACCCTTGCTGCTTTCTGTTCCCGCAGCCCTGCAGGTGTTCACCCCTCTGATCAGTTCCCAGAGATCTTGGTGACTGCAGCAATTTAAGCCATTTCCTCACCGCCATCACACAGAACAGCAACAAAGCAGAGGCCACGCCTTCATCACTCATACAGGGCTGGAATGGAATTTAACCTTGAACTATAACAGATTCAAACTTTTACTTGCTTTTAACACAACTGTAACAACTTTTACAGTTGTGTTAAAACTGTCACTGTAATCAATCTGTAGGTTTGAAATACATATTTGTATGTACATATAAGCATATATAATATAAACAAAGTTCTCAGAGCATCTGAGGTTTATATGTATACTTATACACCTCAGAGGCTCTGAGAACTTTGTTCATCCCATGCACGGTCCACTGATCCAGTATGATGATGCCCCATATCTCCATGAATTGCTGTATTCATAATAATAAAAAGTGACTCTGATAATGAAACTGTGGCAGGAGAACGCTAACTGAAAAGGGAGAGAATAGCTTGTGTTCTCATTATGCTTCCTGCAATTGTGACATTCCCTGGCCCTGGAAATATTTGACCCTGTTTTTTTTTTTTTTTTTTTCCCTTCAAATACTATGGACACCAGTATCGATGACCATGACAGCTGGCGCACAGGGACAAACAGCAATGATTAAAACCTGAAAAGTCATTAAACAGGGGAGACCAGCCAGAGAACATTTATCCTCTCATACACTGGGGATCATATTGAGTTCTCTGTTATTGACAGTGGCGGCTTTTCTGCATTGACTGTAGCATGTTTAATATCGTATAGCGAAGCTGAACTGACGAAATTACTGGAGCGAGCTGCATTAATGCACAGATGAGAGCCCAAGGGAAGGCTTCTCCTGATCCCTACAGCCCACCACCACATTCCCACTGCCCTCTGAAATCCCTTTGCTTCAGCTCAAAACACACCCACGCACCGATGAAAATAACCCGCTCAACTTTGCCATTAGCGCAAACCTTCTCTTCCCCTTGTAGGGAAGGGCATTTACCTTGGCGGGGGGGTGGGGGGGGGGGGGGGGGGCAGGTGTCAGTGGGTGTGGAGTGGTGGTGAAGGCAGATAATTCCTGCTTGGCACATCAATCACGACAAACAGCGCGGTGATACAGTGGCGAAGGCGATACCTCCGCCCCCTTGTCCCCACTGCGGGGGCGTGAGGCGTGCAATCGAACCCCTGACTTGAGGCACATGGCGGTACATCTTGTTCGCATTAAAAGGTGACAGGAGGGTAAACAACTCCCTCTTTTGCCAGGTGCTGCAGTTCTTTAAAGCATACTCATGGCATTAAAAGGGTAAGCCGAAATGTGGGGGAAACAGGGCGTGGCCCACCACCCACTCTCCACCCCCAGCTCAGACCTTGGATCGCGGATTTATGAAACATGGCTTCTAAAATACTGTGGTCAGTATTTATGAAGACTATGTGCATATGATATATTTCAATAGCACTGTGGTCACAACATAAACATTCAACATGGTGTTTTGATGGGAGCTGTGGAACACCAGAGCACCTCTGTTCTTGCACAATGTGATTAAACCAGCTTGTGTTTGTGTGAAGGCTTATATGTTCTTGCAGTCAGTTTCACTTTAGTCCAACAAGGACACTAAATTACAGATCTAACCTGACCAGTATTGTTTCCCCTGAAGAAAAATTCTTTTCTTCCCAATACTTCTGAGTATACCCCGCCCAATAACTGCGAGGTGAGACCACCAAAAAAGAATGATTCTCAGAAACATTGTTGAATAACAATCACTAGTAACAGCACGGTCAACGGTGAACACAAATATTAATGCGTCACAATATCAGTCTCAAATCAACCTTGAGGAGACGCTCATGCCCACGTTGTTTGCGAAGTTTTAATTAAGTGGCTGACAGCTGAGCAGAAAAACACAACACAATCCTTCCATTGGAAGAGATTTATAGATTGTAATTTCTCCAGAGTTCAGTGAGCACAGTAAATCGTGAGCACTCCCAGTGCTGGTTTGGGCTCCGTTCCTGGTAACAGTGTGTAGTTCTGTGAACTCCGCTGGGGTTGCACAATGGCAGAGTCCCCTCCACGGATAATTACCAATCTGCATTCTTTGGCTCCTTTGTCTCCCCCCACATTACTTCTGAACTACTTGTCATGGAATTTACTGCGTTGCCGCATTGTGAACAAACAACTACACAGCACAGTGGTGTTGCTTGTTATACTGTATTGCATTTCCAGAGAAATTAACAGAGAATTTGCCCAATTTAAAAACAAAATCCTTTACCTTTAGTCAAGATGGTGTTTTGTGTTGAATCTACATGTAACCCATTGTGTATGTCATTAATCTTTTTCACCTCAAAGACTTGTCAGATATTGCACATGCACATATGTAAACAAATACACACAAGCATGCACCAGGAGGCACATGCACGTGCACACACGTGCACACACACAAACACACACACACACACACACACACACGCATGCATGCGCACGTGCGCTTACACACACACACACACACACACACACACACAGACACACAGACACACAGACACACACACACAACTCATTCAGTCATTGAGTGTATGACGTTACAATAGAAATAACTCTCTCAAATGTTCCTACCCACACTCAGTGAAAGCAGCTGGGCTTTGAGAGTGTCCTTTCAGCAGCACTCGTGAGACAGACTGTACTGTGATACGCCAGTTACTGCACAGAACTCTACTGCCAGCTGCACGCAGCACCCTCACCAACGGCTGTTTCAAATCAGCACGGTGGGTGAAAGTCCAGGGAATCCATGACCGGTGCTCCAGTTGAAGCACTGCCTCTCCGGTGTACGGCGTGCGGCACGCCTGAGTGACAGACAGCAGTTAGGGGTTACACAAACAGCACGGCTAGCATTACAGCGGCCGCCCCCGCCATGACACATTACACCTGCCACAAACAGCAGGCCGAACCACATGACCAGCGCACTCCATCGCTCTGCTGGAATTACTGTCAATCACTACGTAGACGGAAACCAGGACACAGTATACCGTGTCCAACGTATTTCTCCCAGCCACACAGATCAATCCCCTCCATGCTACCATAACACCCTGTCCATCACAGTGATGCATTCTCCATTAATTCTCTTCTCAGGCATGGGAGGAACATGCCTGGGGCGATTTCTCCTCTGTGTCAAACCGCTAAGACATGAACACAGTCAGGCGGGAAAGCTCCTGAAGTAAAGTTTGCTTCCCATTAGTGTCAACGGCCCGTTTGGCACGAGAGACGGGGTCCGGAGCATGCCATCTGGTAAATCGCCACCGGCGGAATCTCTTTGAAACAGAACGAGTGTGAGGCTTAGCCTTAGAAAGTAAACAGTCACCACGTGTTATGTCTTGACTTGACAGTCTGTCCGTAAACATGACCCACACCTTAAATGACAACACTCACCCTTGCCTAGGGTAAGTGGAGTGTGGACAGACAGACTATATCAGGCAAATCCGACACCCGAAACTGCGACTGGTTCTGAGCTTCCGCGTGGCAGGCGGGTGTGTTAATCAAAGGTCACTTTTATTTAAAGATTAACAGGTGGAATGTGTTTGAAATTTGGACGGGGATCAACGGATCTGGCGAGTTATGTTGCTGTGGTTTTAGAAGTTTCCACTTAAAACACGACCAATGCGGTATAACAAAATTGCTGCCCAAAGCTGAGGTACTGCAGTTAAAATCTGACATTTGCTGTGACGCATTAATCTGCATATAATATTCAAACAATTCCAGCCTTCAGTTCCTCTCCACTGATTTCACGACGTTGTGCGATTTCCTAATCAGGCTAGCGAACACTCAGCGATTACGTGGGGAGGAACAAGTGGAAAATGGTCAAGCTTTGATCAGCTCTCATAATCACTCCAGACTTTTCTCAACAGAAAACAGTTCTTTTCTTCATCCATTTAGTTACAGCATATTTTCAGCCAGGAGGCAACTCTTAAAGGGCCTCAAATGCAGTTTGCTGAACTTATCAGTAGTTTACCCTCTAATTATCATTGGACAGATATATCTGATAATGAGAAACACTGAACTGTTTTGAGAAAAGAAAGTGAATTCAAATTTGAGAACAAACCACAGACAAAGGGTTAAGTTGGACAGACCATGCACACACAAAGCCTACAGCCCTAACAAGACAAATTTAATACCTGCTTATAATGGCCCATCCCTACCACCCTGGTTCATTTTAAACAGACCCTGTGGCAGCACGTTTTGTGCAGCAATTTCAGTCCTGAATAAATCCATCGCAGAGTGCCCTCTGATACTCAGGTACAACCACAGCACTGTTCTCAATTTCCCCAACAAACCACAGCTTATTGCTAATCCTCCCCCCAATGCGCAAACTAAACCACGCTGGCACCAGACCCTGAAAGGCTGAAACATAGTGGCATTTTCATTACTGCTGCTAACGCCCACAAAAGCCACTACTATTCAGAGATATTGCGGGTCTCCACGTCACCACTCTGTCACTGTCACCCAGAGACCCGATAGCTACACACCACCTTGCCCGCTGTGACACTCTGTCTGCCCAGGGTTATGGAAAGCTGCTTCTCTGCATTTACCTCTTTCCTCATGGCGAGTTCCTGTATCTGTTTCCTTCTGGTGTTACCGCGCCGGTCTGTACGATCCTCCGGAGTTCAGCACGGAGAGAAGGGTGCCAAGACAGTAGTCGCGTTCTGCTGCAGGGAGGGGGTGGGGTGGGGGGTGAGGGGAGGAACACGATCTTCCCCCAGTCCTCTAAAGCTACTTTAGTTCCCACAGGAGCCGGTGCCTGTAATTTCGTTCAGAGAGATCCTAGGGCCCCTCTCTTGCCCCCAAAATCAGCTGATCAGAGAAATGCCACCGAGACATCAATCATCAATGCCATCAATCCCTGCCTTCCCCCACACCCCCATCCCCCAACTCCCTCCCTTTCAAGCACTACAGCCCTGCTCTCTTTCTACCCGAGACCAACACTAATTATCTCTCACCAGCTTCCATCCTCTTCAGCTGTTTACGGACCGGGTCGCTCTCTGCTGACCGTCCCGGTCACTCTCACTCCCCGCCCAAAGGCGGGACCTCACTCCGCAACCTGACACCCTGTCAATATCGTTCAGGTTGCCGTGGCGAATCACTCTGCCTCGCCACGTCTCTCACCAACACTGGCGCCTCTTGGGTTCGGCTTTCCGAGGGCATGAAACGACTTTGACATTGGGCCCTTCAATCTGGGAAGAGCAGCTCTCAGCTCCAATTGGCGGAGACCCTCCAGCTTGTTGGCTTCGCACCCCCCGCCCCCTCTTGTGTCCTGCACTGTGACAGGGGAAAAGGCGGAGCAGCAGTCCTGTTCTGGGCCAGGGGGGCCCTCAACGTCCGCTTAATTGCGCCTCTCCGTCACAAACACTCACATCACGCTTCTTAATCATCTCTCGCTCGGCATGCCACCGGCTCCACCATGCTGTAACAAACTCTGAAACTACACTAGTTCCTTTCCAGGACAGCGGACCGCAAACACAGTGAACACTAGACCTGCCTGACATTTAACATGGACACTAAAAAGCTAAGCTATTTCACGCGTTGTTTACTGCTTTGAAAAATCCTGAACCTTCACGGCATGCTGCGGATCGATCCCAGTGCCAAAGGAGACTGTGTTGGTGGTAGTCTGCAGAGGTTTTGTTGTGATTTGAGGTGCTTTATTTAGAGCCTTGAAAAAGCAGAGAGGGTAACAATGGGCTGTTTGAAGTGTTTCTGTGCTGGGTTCCGGGTTTGCTCAGAGTAAGGCCAGCCCCCCATAACTTCCGCCAGCACCGCTCTACTTTATCCATTTTCTTCAGAATTATGCTGTCCTTTCACACCATGTTTGTGCATTGTGCACCTTAACAGTTAGGCTGATATAAAAAAAGTTTTTTGTCCATGTTTTGCTACTCCTCCCTCGTTATCTGCTCTGGCTCATTAGACACAGCTACTGCTGCTGTGAGTAATGGAAACGAACTATCTAAGATCTAGGACAGGAAAAGCAAGCACTGTCACAGCAAAATCATGGATTTATACGCTGCTGTCTGTGACCTGCACAAGGCAGGTAAGAATAAAATAGATCAGGATTACGTAAGATCCCCCCACTGACCTCTGTACTGCAGTGGGGGGACTGACTGAGGGTTATTCAGGTGGGGACAGGTGGGCGTGTGATAGAATCGAGCTTGTTACCTCAAAACAATGACCCAAGTGTCACAACCCATGACCGTCACAGCCACCATGAGGTGAATCACTCTGACTGCGAGAGGACAGAGGCTAAATCTAAGGGCCTCCATGATACGTATCTAATGCAAGATTAACAGGTTTGCCTGCTCTTCCGCATCTTCAGTAGTAATTTAATGACATTGGAATTAATTTAATTCCTGCTGTATTCCTTTAAGAGCTTTCAACCTGACAGCACAGGATGCAGAGTGTTACTGACTTTGAGGGATTACCCATTATGGGATGTAAAATGTGTGTGATGGCATTTGTTAAGAGATGATCTGTCAATCATCCATGTATCAGAATTGATCTGGGGGTTTGTTACAATGACTGTAAGTCTCAGGCAAACATGAGTAATCACCACAAAATATAATTTTTTTTCTTTCAGGTGGGAATAAAAAGGTTTTTTTTACAGCTGTTCTAAATTTTACTGGATTTATTGCCTTAATAAATGAGTGTAATTGAGTATCCTACAGTATGTTCAGTAGCTGGGGGAGAATTTCCCCCTTGTATTATTTACAGGTCTCCCAAAAGCTAACCAAAAATACTGTGCTGCAAGCCTTTCATTTCTATATTAAAGCAGGTGGCGTAGCCACTTGCCTTGTCATCAGAACTGGGATATAATTAATGTACACACAGTATGTTAGTTTACAGCCACGGGCAGATGGCTGTGGGTTTTTTTTTCAGCAAATAAACTGGTGTAATGAGCCATATCCAGCACACCTTCATTGCATATCTATGGCCTGTGATTGCAAGTGAAGTGTTACCATGAATAAATGAAAGACAGTACACTTACAGGCCTATGTGTATTCATGAATGCATTTCCTACCACTGTGTTGTTGTACTGGATCATATGAAGCTGACACGACACACTTCCTCACTCAAATCAGAAAGCCTTAGCAGACGCAAGAGAGAAAAACTGCATTATAATGTGAATGAAAAACTCTGCCACTGCAAGAGAATGTGGTTAAAGTGAAGCAGCTGAGAAGGTGCCAGAGCTCCTCGCAGCGTAAATGACTTTAATGATGCTATTACCCACATGGAATGACAAAAGGCCATTAAGAGCAAAAGAATTTGCTATTAAGACACATGTCCATTTCCCCTTCATCAGCCAGCTAAACTGGACACTGGAGCCCAGAGGAGTTGTTTCTACTTTGCTTTTTTGGCTGATAAAGTGCCTGCGAGTAGGGAAAGAGGGCTTTTAGTTCCTGTAACGCAATCTACTGGCACGTTTTTGTTGCGCTAAAATAGAAAGACTTCTCATAAATAAAACACACAGCAAAGGGTTATTTTCAATTTATTTTTGACATTTTACTTTCCAAACAGGAATGCAGATTTGCCGCCTAGCCTGTGGCGGTGGTGACAACCTTCCCAGGTAAAACTTGAGAGAAATAAAGCAATTAGCTGACCGTGAAAGAGGTTGACCCGAGGTCAGGCCATTCACTTCATCTCCTGACTGATCAAGCCTCGTTACTCCCCCAGGCTGTCCTCTCTGCTGCACGGAGACAGCATCGTCCCCTAAATGAAGACCATTGTCTAATTGTCCAATTTTTCATCGTTTAGCATTTATTTGGCAGGGGTCTGACATCACATGACATCACGTAGCCCTGTGTGAGCGTGGCATCTTCCTGTGAAACAGGGCCTCATTGTGGGTCAGGTTTTGAAACGCGACAGTGGCACATCTCCGGTTTCATCAGAGGCCTGACTAATAAAGGAGCGTTCCAGCACAGGGAACGGTGAGAGGTACACAGTGGCGCCACGGGGGGGGGGGGGGGGGGGGGGGTTCACAGAGCGAGGGCCCCTACAGATGAAAACAGCAGTCCTGGGCAGGGCTCTTATAGTCACCTCAGCTGAGACAGACCACCGAACACATCATCTCAGCACTTGTAAACTGCAGTGACACCCCACTGGGCCTCAACGCTGTACATTTCTGTTAAAAGTTAAGCGCACACAGTGGTGAAGCTGTGTTGCTGTTGCGCGCGCACAGGCTGAAAGCTAATTAGAGCAGATTGAATGGAAGGGGGACTCGGGACGGCGCTGAGCGATTTATTTGGACGGAGGCTGGCGCGCCTGCTTTGTTCTCCAGGCTTGGCTGCCGCCGCACTAAAATAGAACCGCTACCGGGGAAAAAATGTTTAAAACTCTCCTCTCCTGGGAACGTGGGTGCAGAAAACGGGCAGATTCAGAACGTGGCGATCAGTCATGTCGGTGCGGCGGTGCAAAGCACAGCGCTGTGAGAACGACCACTGCGTGAACCCTGCCTTTACCACCGCTGTCTGGCCAAATAAAGCAACAATAAATAACACGAAGGCACCACAAATCCTATTACTGATTTTAGCAGACCTCTCATTGTTTTATAACCCACCCAGTGGTAACATAAGCTACCCCCCCCCGGCATCTTGGCACAGACCCCTGTGTGTGTGATTTACCTCCACCGCTCCGTGCCCTGCCGCACTGCTCAGGCTAGCCTTAATGTCGGAGCATAAATTGACAAAAGACCGACTGCTTATGGGTACTGGGGCCTCCATGTTGAGGCTCCTGCAGATTTCTTATGTGCAGACCAGGGGCAGAAGAGGAGACAAATAGTGCTAAGAATGGTGGTGTCCTCCTCTAACCCAGCCTTACAAAACACAAGCATATGCAATAAAGGCTCAAAATACATGAAAACTATGCAGACGGGATGGGACAAGAGGAATAAACAAAGTGATCTCTAACGATAAATACAATAAAGATAATTATCTGATGTATTAATGCACAGAATAAAACTCTGCTCAGGCCTTTAAAAAATATTATTAGATTTTGGTGCTCTATAGCAATCATATTTGTCCTCTCTCATCTCTCATCTCATCTCTCCAAGCAAGTTTTAGAGAGGGCACATAGTCATGACACTAAACCTGAAACACACGGCTGGATCCCACACATATCTGTAAGCATCATTAAGCATAACAAATTTGCTTTTGACCTGAGTTTAATCCAAAGTGCAGCAATGTATCTACTTCACTTTATTATCTCAACGAGTACGGGAACAGCATTACAGTAAAGTCTAATTGCATCTGTGAGCACGCTCCTCTTAACTTACCGTAATGCTGGACAATGCTTTGAACCGCACAGCGAACTGTTTGAACACATAATGCGTCCTCTGCTGGGCTCTTAGTAAACAAGGCAGTAATGGAGTAGTAACACGACATTGGGGGTGGAGGAGTGCGGCAAATTGGTACCACTGATATTGCTAACTAATGGACTCTGCTCATTACCCTCTCTGTTTGATTCGCTGTCGTTTTTCAATGCCACTCTGAAACAGATTGCCAATTAATTGTACTCATCCAATAGATAATAAAAATATTTGCATTAGCATAACCAGTTGCGACAAGAGCGGTTTACGTGATTTGGATGAGAACGCTCCCAGTTTATTTCAGGACCTCATTATGCGGAGACTGAACAATGAAGCGGACAACCAGAGAGCCAGGTCATCCACTCCCTGCAAATGAGTTTTTCCACTTTTCAAGGACTACCAAGGCGGGGGAGGAACGGCTAGGAGAGGCTTTGCATGGTGCGAGGCACAGGGGGTTCATGACAAATGCAGACCGCTTGTGACTAATGCAGGTTTATGACTAATGCCACTCCTGCTCACCTCGAGCACAAAACCTTAATTACCGTGCACCTCTGTGAGTGCGGTTTGATTCCGGGAAGCGCCGTGAGGGCGAATTGAGAGATGCTCTTTCAGATGGGGCTTTTAGAGCCTTGCGCGTCTGCTCAAGAGGGACTGTGGAGGGAAAGGGCGGAGCCCTCGTTTCTCAAGCAGAGACGATGACGGTGCTCTGCAGAAACATCACTGCAACCACTCCTCTGGGCATCACGGCAAGGAGCGGGGTCAGGCGATTCGCCCCCTCACCACACACGAGAGCGAGATTGGGTGATACACAACTTCACCATACCTGAAAGTGGGGTCAAGTGATTCACCACGAACCCAGTCAACACCATGTAGATCCCCTGATACCCTGACCTTGTAGGGCTACAACAGGAAGAAGCCTGATGAAGCAGAGCCATTCAGATGACATGGCCAAGCCACTTTAATGATTCACCAGCTTGTTACAGTTATCAGAGTAGAAAAGTCTGCAATCATGTGGTTGACTTGGTGTCGCTATATTCCACAAAAAGCATACCATATCATATAAAAGATGCTTTGAAACTAGTGTCCCCCATTTCTGTTATAAGACAACATGATAAACCAAACTGTATATGCATATGAAACTCAATAGGTGCCAATAAAAATCTGTTCCACTGCTTTACCACTGAGACAATCCCTGTAACCAATGAGCCTCTACAAAAGGAAATGTTCTACTGTCTATACTGAGTACTATAGACAGAGGGGCTGACCTTTTCTTACTCCCACTTTCAAAACTATATGTATTTATAGCGGAAAGGGTTTAACTGGACACAAGCATATTCAAACAGCAAAGCATAATCACAAATCAGCCTTGAAGTGCCACTGATTGCACTGCTAGAATTGTACTTTAAGATAAACACTGTTTGTGGGGTTCCCCCCAAACATACAATTTACAATTTCATGTTCAAATTAAGACCGCATGATGAATGGTAACTGAAAGAGATACTGGCATTTTTCAGACAGTTAACACAACGAAATCAGCTGAAGCGTTTTTTTGCCTTCTAAAAAGGAAGAAGTGATCTTGTTTTTAAAGCGGAGATTCTGTGT
The DNA here is from genome assembly GCF_013368585.1 of Megalops cyprinoides. Classification (NCBI taxonomy): domain Eukaryota; kingdom Metazoa; phylum Chordata; class Actinopteri; order Elopiformes; family Megalopidae; genus Megalops; species Megalops cyprinoides. Next base: position 11,740,657 of record NC_050595.1, on the reverse strand, counting down.
TTTCGTTTCTGAACAGCAAGCAACCAGGGAATGGTCTGTCTGCAGTGGGGTCGTGAACTGCAGATAGCAAAGTTTAAACATCATCATCTTTTGATCCCATGCAAACACTTGGCCATCTGTGATGCTGCGATAGTTTTCCTGGCTATACCCATATTGTCCTTCCACTTTGGAACTCTAATGGGCTTGTGGTAAAATGTATCGCACACAAAGTGCTTCTTGATTATTTCTGGTAACAGATAAGGCCTGGGCTACAGTGTAGCTGCGCTCTGTCTGTTCCAGGGCCTGCAGGATCAAATCCTTCGAGGGAATGTTGGAACTCCCATTAGCTCTTCCATTAGTCCACTGGCACAAACTGAGCTCATTTATAAATATTTATAAAGGACAATTTGATGTAATTCATCACCGAAATTGGAGTTTCAGAGCCCCGTCCGACTAACGCAACCAAGTGACTTTCAAGCGCGCCATCCTCGGGGTCGATGGAGACAGCAAACTGCCATGGAAAGAAAGTTGAAGTCACGGGAAACTAAGAACAAGGGGGAAGATCACAAGTGAGTCCCTTAAATAATGCAGTCGAGCCAATCTGCTTTCCTGACACCATTCCTTTTAAATGCGACCCAGAGCAATTAGTATTCACCTCCACTGCCAGGACTGGGCTGACACCAGCACACAGCTGGGCGACAAACCAGCAAAACTGCATATACTCCACTTGAAACCAATGACAGCGTGCGTTCAGAGGGGCTGCTTTGTTAACAACGTGATGGCTGCTCTGACTGCCAGTCTGCCAAACCACCCGCACCTGCCCACATCCGGTTACCTCCGCCCACGCCCGGACACCTCCGCAGCATCTGCACTCTGACGCACCAGCAGGAGAGGAGACTGGCAGTGTCAACTTGCCCAATTTCCAATTCGTCTTGTATTAATATACTTAAATTACATAAATATGTAAATGCTTGTGTTATGTAAATATATATACACACACACACATACACATATATATATATATATATATATATATATATATATATATATATATATATATATATATATATATATATATATATATATACACATATATAATATCTGTTGTGCTCTCACAAACATATGTATTGCAGGTACAGACTAAGCCCATAGGTGAGTTATAAGTAAAGACTCAGCCCACATGCTGGAAAAGCATGGGGTCAAACGGTCGTGCTCCAGTACTCTAAAAATAGGTATGATAAAATTTTTAAATTGATGTACCTGGTTTATGAACATTTGTAAATGTAATCCAGTGATACAACATTATTGACGCAAGCATCCACAGATGTCCTGGACGGTATGTACTGCTCCAACAGGCTCAGGGTACGAGTAATAAGTCATAGCTCATAACTAACTTGCAAAGACATAAGGGAAAGACATAAAAACAGAATCTGATTATACAGCACCTGATTTGATACAGTACAGCTAATGTTTCTGAAGAAAAAGAGTCCTGTGCCTGTCTACTTGCTAATACGGTTATAATGTTTTCTGTACTCGGTACACGGTTAAAATGTCAACTGCAGGCATTTCAACAGAAATTAATTACTTGCTCACAAAATTCATGCTGCTCCTACACATCGGTTAGGAGAGACACACCAGCAATAAAATTTTCTCTATATTCATTCTGTCAGCCTTCAACTAGTCATTAAGCCAGCCTTTCAGTGTACTGTAGTCCTATATAACGTAAATGTTATATGTACATCAATATAAAATACTAACATATTAAAAAACTACAGGAGCTCTTGCAGCTTTTAAATTATTTATTACTTTCATTATAGCACTGTTACTGTAATTGATTTGTATTTTAATATAATGTAACCTGAGTTGAGCTCTGTACAAGAACATTATGCTCTCACAGATGGGTGTAGTACATGTACAGATTGAGCTCACACACTCTGAAAAAAGGACATTCTGGGATCAGTAGTCTTAAACATTTTAAAATTGATCACGCTAATTATTCAGAGGGAAAATGCTACAATGGAAGCCATGATAAAGGCAGGTCTATCTGATTTTATGCCAATGCTGGGCTTGGTTTGACCTCATCTCAATTGTATGTTTTATCCTTTTCCTGACCTCAGTTAAGAATACTTTCATTTAGCAGACAGCCAAAGCCAGTCAGATATCCCATTTCTGAGATGAGGCAACTTGATCAGAGCAGAACCCTAAGTAAGGTTTGACACCCTTAAGCCTGTGTTTCCAACTATAAAGGATCTTGTGCTACGAAAGAGATGAGATTCACGGCAATAGGAAGGTTTGGCTTATCTGTGTCATTAGGGACAAGTTTAAGCTTCATGGACACAGACCTAATATCAAAAAATGGCAGCAGAAGTCCCATCAGCACTGAAGCAGATAGGGATGCAACAGTGTTCAGGGCTATTTCTTCTCTGAGGACAGAAAAGCCCTTTAGATAAATACACAGCAGTGAAACGGCACTCCTCTGTCACCTGTTTAAAGCCATAGCACTGATAATGCTCCCTGTGAATAGAAGCGAAGAGTACATGCCCACCTACTTTTCTTGGACAGTCCATGACAGGGACAGACAAGTCTGAATTATATAAAGAGAGGCCAATGCAACCAAAATGAACTGTAATGGTTACCTGTTCTAAAAACAAAATCACCTGAAAGTGTTCCCACAGCATTCTTGTACAAATGTAGGGAAATGAAAGGCAAAGGCCTGGCTGAGGCTGATGCTGTGGCTGTGAATAACTAGGCATGAAACTGGTGTGGACAGTGAAAAATCAGGTAACTTGCTGAGTAAGAGCAGTTCATCTGTGTTGCATGGAAACTGGAGGTGCAGCTCACTTCTACATCCTACCTCAAATAAATATGTAGGGACAGGAAAAAATGGCAAGGCACCAAGAGCACTTGACAGAGGTAATTAAGCCCCACGGTGGAACACAACAGGAAACGGACACAAACGGAGGAAACGGCCACACTCGGCACCATTCAGACATTTCTCTGTCTGTATTAGCCTCCCGCATCTGCTGCAGCATCAAAGCCCTTTCTCACACAAAGGACTTGAAAATTAATTACAGACAACAAGGGACCAACACACTCCAATGATGTCACGTTCAAAAGAAATGCAAATCCAATCAAGAGTGGAGAAAAACAGGGCTGTCTAATGAGAAACAGAATTAAGTCCAGCAAAAGCTGACACTCAGATAAAACTGGAGAGTGTATAGGTGCATTATATTCTATAGTTTACCATCTGTCACAAAATGGGGGACCAACCTGGTCCAAATATACAGTACTGTACAACTATCAGTTGGAAGGTCATTTTATAACACAGCTTTTAAAGAAGCCTCTACATCTGAATTTCCAGAAGGACTTGTCTGAATAAGCTATGAACTTCTAAACAGAATCTCTTCTAAATGACTGATTCCCCCCTAAACCTGCTCCGTCACCTCCCAAGCTGAAAGAATTAACAGGCAGGGAGGCTGGCTAGTTAATTTAGAGTACAACAAAGTGCTGGATTCAATTCTCACGCCCGAGATGAGATGTTCCGTCTTGATTGCGGCCTGTTTGCAGAATGTGATTTAGAGATGGTAGGTGGCGTAATTTTGCACAGCCGACCAATCACAAAGGGGCCCAGTGGGATGGTTGCCACCGACAGAGGCATAGGAACGAGACTGCTCCAGCCCTCTCTCTGAGGCCACATCGGGATACACGTCTCCCCAGAAATCACACAGACACTTCCACATGCGGACTGAGACAAAGATACCACTAATGATAAAAGGTATTGTCACATTTAGGTACATGATAAATGTGAGCATTTATCAGCACAGCTGGATTGAGAGTGCTGATAGGAATTTAGCCACTCAGAAAAGGGAAAATGTTCCAGCCTTCAAAAGCCTTTATTTCCCTGAACCTGAGAGCGCATGAGGACGTCTGACTCATATTGTTAACCATTTCCTTCAGGGGCCGCCCACAGATACAAGGCAATGACCTTGACAGCGAGCGCCTCGCTCTGACGCTTTTCCTGAGGATCGATTGGAAAGACAAGATGCAGTCATGCAAAACAGCGTGCTCCCAGCCACATTTCAAACACCTTGCCAACTCATCCCTTGTAAGGAAACGACCACACGCACAGCGAAAGTCACAACAACAAGCTAATCTGTGACACTTCATGACACATCAAAATAAAATCCAAGCAAATCAAAACAAAGCACACTTATGTCTTTTAAAGTTAAACTGCCCCTGGTCTATGCCAACAACATAACAGCATGCACAGTCTCTTTCAGGCAGGTCCAGAATTCAAGGTTGTAGGGAAATGTGACTCAGGCATTAAGAGGGTCGAGAGTGATGCTTATCAAACCACCCACAAGTTGTCAGTGACATACTGGCAGCTGGGTACTTATGGCTCTGTTCGCCACTGATCCTGGCCTTAAGGTGGTTGTGGGGGAGTGGGGGGGGCTGTGGTGTCTGGGTGAGGGAGCCCAGCTGTAACCAGCAGCTGCAGCAGCCATGCCTGATGAAGCCATCAACCAGCATCCAGGCCCAGTGACAGGCCAGGCCTGAGCTATAATCCCAGCTACCCACACGCCACGGACCCGCTCTGTAATCCTAACTGGATTGGGCGTGGCCGGTATTACATGGCAATTAAACCGTAACTGACGGACCCTCCTTCCAGGGTGCCTGCGGCAGACTGGGTTAGTGGGGAAATGGCTGTGAGTAAAAGGCCACAAAAGGAGCTGAGAGGAGAAGAGAATTCTGCTTGAAGACATTAACCTTCCAGGACCAGTTGGTTGAGTAGGAGCTCAGTGAAAGATACTGTACTTGACAAATGGAGTTTGAACAAGCAGCTCATTTAAGAAATATATGTGGAAAAAGAACATTCGTGATTTAAACACTGTCATTATGCACCACGATACCAGAGGCGCTCTTTTATTTACTGTTAAGAGCAACGCCAGCAATGCTGATGTGCAACAATGTGACACGACATTAAATACATTCCTAACAGCCACAAAAAAGCCCACAGGAGATCTGCCCTCCAGCAGCAACTTCTACAGCAGCGAGGGCAGAAATGTGGCGAATAAAGGGAGAGATAGAGGCGCCGTCAGCAGGAAGACGTGACTGGAATGGTACACACTGGCCCTGCGCTAACTTTTGGGATCTTTGCAGACAGAGAGGAGAGAGAGAGCCTGGAAACTGCAGGCTTGAACCCATCTGTCACCCGGCTAAGATTACACTCCATGGATTTGATTGTTCGCTCCTGATTCAATCACCCTGGCAACGCAACTCCGCGGGTCGGTATCCAGCAAGTAGTGGGCAGGGTCAGAGTTGTACACAATTTATGCAGAGATGAGAGCAGTCAGAGTCATTGACTTTACGCAGAGATTAGAACAGGCAGAGTCACAGACTTTATACAGAGATTTAGAGCAGTGAGAGTCATAGACATTCTGCAGAGATAAGAGGAGTCAGAGTCGTAGACTTAATGCAGAGAGGAGGACTCGGGACTAGAGTTATGTCGTTTATGCAGAGATGAAAGGAGTCACAGCTGCGCATTTTATGCACAGATGCACAGGTGAAAGGAGTCATACACTTTGTGGACAGTAGAGGGGGTGGTCAGAGTCATATACTTCAGACAGAAATGGAAGAAGGATCCAGGGCCACAGCTGGGCAGTTTATGCAGAGATGCTGGTTCTATAGAGATTAAGACACTCCAGACATTCCTCACCCCTCGGGTCACACATGTCTCCTTCTGAGTCCTACCTACTGATCTCAGCTCAGTCCAACACTGACAGACAGAAAATTATAGATAATAGCTGCGCCAAGGTCCCTGTCCAATAAAGAGTGGGAATTAAATTTTCTTACTAGACAGTCAGGTTAATTTCACTGCCTGGTTTCACAGGTGTTATGAAGGCAATGACAACCCAATTCACACATCGCTGAAGAACGATCAAAAAGACTTGTTCTCTGCATTAGCCTTTTCATAACTGCCCCTCTTTTGAGCCCTGTTTAATACAGTGCACAAACTGCAAACCAATGACATTTATCTTAATGAATCTGTTAAAACAAACCTGAATAATATCCTTAGACTAATAAAAACGGATACTGGAAAGTCAAAAGTCAACCATGTGCTAATGTTAGACAGTCAACTTCTGTTCATTTATATGTTCCTTCTGCTCTAGCCTCCCAAAAATTAAGGTGCACCCAATAAAAAATCTTATTACTTAAACTCTCAAGTCATAATATGGAGTGCTACAAATAAATAGCTCTGGGATCAGAGTGAAATGGGCACAATATAATTCCCTGGCACAACGCAAGAAAGCCCCTCGGAATAATTAATTCAAAAATCCTGAAAAAACAATACATCATTCTCAAACACTGGAGCTCTGGCATTGCCGCAGTCCACAAGGGGAATCTCAAGCTAATCAGCCCATTTGCATTCCATCACTTCTTCAGTCACTCCCTGCTCTCTGCTCAGATATGAAAAGCCTTCAGGTTTATCTTTGTGTTTCCGTCTGCCGAGAGGTGATTACAATCTCCGATCCGCATTTGAACACACACAGGCACCTCAAAGCTGTTTTCTGCAGAGATCTCATCTTGGGCCGACCGCATGTGTTTTACAGCTTGCTTGAGGAGTCCGCATTGTATCTGGGTGGAGTAGAGATTAATACTGCATTTACATCATTCCAAAAGAGACGGCTGTGGATTTATGAAGCAGATACAAGGACATAACACGATGATTGAGATCTAAACACAAACACCGTAAGATCTGGCACAGTGTAAGAATCATCACCCACCCAGTGATAAAAAACGATTCATATTCAGGATGAATAAAGAACAAGCCGCACATTTGTGATTGGACTACCCCAGTGAACTGCACACAATCCCGCCTCCCCCCCAACCCCCCAACAAGAGGCAAAGACAGAGTCTGTCACTTTCTGCACCAACATATGGACCACAGCATTCTCTAGAGTGTCACGAATGCCACTGCGGCTCCAGGCATGCGCGCGTGTGGCTAGGTGACAACCGTGCAGACAGCTTTCCCGAGCACAGAAGTCCATCCTGGCAGAAAGCTGGTGACAGACAGCACCGGCTCCCTCAGTCCCAACAGCCTGATCTCGTCTGAGCGAGCCGCACACAGCTCCCAGATGCTCTTTGTGGAGACGTTGTGTTGTGCTGATCAGACATGCAGTTTAAGCTCACACAGGAGAATGTTTGGAGAACCAACAGAAGAGCGAGTCACGGAGTACTGTGTTCATATATTATGAATAAACGATCTCATACTCTGTCTGTGTGTCCCAGAAGAATCCATGGAGTTTAATGCGCAATGGCGTTGAAGGATTTTTTTTTCTTTCTAATACGCAATGGCAAATACTTTGTTCAAGTTCTTCCCTTTGGTATTAATAACTGCAGGAGAAGCACAATGCCCCCTAGCTTTTCGAGCTGCGTCCCACGCAGGGGCAGAAGCCTTGCTCACTATGCTGCTGAGCATCCATCCTCTCCACAGACAGGCTGCTGAAGCACATGGGCAGCCGGTGACTACCAACACATTCCTCATCCAGGGACAGTGTCCCACTGATCACTAGATGGCTTAGCTGGAGAAGCCCTCTCGGTGTCAGAGAGCAGTGGGACACCTTTCACACTCTGGGGAAGGAGAAGGTGCACCTGTCTGTCTCTCTCTCACACGCACATGCACATGCACACAAACGCACATTCATACTACATGTTCCAGGTTATCTGCCTAATCTTTGTTCCTCTCAGTCTTCCCACCGCAGTAAATAAATCTAAGTCTGCCACAAATTACAGGTGAAACCGGTCAGCCGTGGTTTGTGTCGCTAATTTTAGATCTCAGCCTGAAGAGATTGCAGGTTTTTGTGTCCAGTAACCGAGCAAACAAAACAAAGGACTACCCTTCAAGCGCAAATCCAACAACTCTGTGTTTAAAAGACAACCTTTTTCTAAATAGCAACTTTCAAATACAGTGCACAACAGCTTTTTCACTTCTGGCTGAAGTCTAAAGGTAGCAAAAGAGCTGCATTTTAACCATGTGCTTTGGCTGGTGCAGCTATACTAAAAACACTCTGTTCCAAAATGAAAGTAGTGGCAGGTCAATTACAAATCAATAGCTTCAACCCTAGTTCCTGCAGCAGACCAGGAAAAACAAAGGCAACACAGAAGCCTTACGTATAAAGGAATACACGTCTTTGATACCAACAGCTTTTCACCCTCTTACTATTAGTGCAGAGTGGAGCTGAACTGGTGCCTTGGCACTGGTGGCCAATGTGACCGCATGAATATCTCTGATATCGATACACATATAGCTGTGTCTCCCATTTTAGACATACAGCATGGAAAAAGAGAACGCTGTCTTTTGCCAACAAACTGACTTGCTAAATTAGGGCTGCAAGTGGTGCTATTCATGGAATGGTTGTGATAAAATTACAACATTGCATGAAGTGACCAGCTTCCTGTGCCACAATCTGGAAGTGGTCATTACAATGATATACAATCCAATGAAAAGAGAACTGGAGTGAGATTACCATGTCAGACCTGTATGAGTCATTCTAACAAGCATTACACACACTTGCGCTCATCAATGATTAAGATGCAGAGCCAGCCGATCTGAAGCTCAACAGCCTATGAAGTATGCATACACACAGCTCTGGGTTAAACTAGGCACATCCACACACACAAGGAGTGTATACACACAGCTCTGAGTTGAAGGAGTAGGTACAAATACACACATGCATATACACACTCCAATGCATAAATGCATACACACACACACACACACACACGCACACACACGCACACACACGCACACACACGCACACACACTCACACACACGCACACACACGCACACACGCGCACACACACACACACAGCTCTGAGCTGCACTGATGATGGACTACACATAGACACATACAGGCATACAAAGCTCTGTGCTGGTGAAGAAACACACACACACACACACACAGAGCTCTGAGCTGACAGCTGGCTGTTGCTCTGTTTGTGTTCCGCCTCTCTGGCCCAGCTGCGTCTCAGAGACAGTGATGAAGGGCACCGCGTTTCTCCTGGACAGGAGATAGAGGCGTCGGCCACATCTCTCAAGAGCCAGAGCAACCCTGTTCTTCCTGCACATCCCTCCCAAAATGTCTCATCACCATTTCAATTCAGAGAGCGGATCCGTCACACGCATAGTCCACGTCTCGCCCAGCCCAGCCCAAAGCAGAAAGCTGGGAACGCCACCTGGAGCACTGCAGTGATGTCACTTCCTAAAACAAACTAATCTGGGGACAATACATATGGGGACACAGCAGGAGAGCAATCCTGACAGATTACTAAACTACAATGGTTGCAACGACCCCCTGCACAGCCACACGGTCGAGCCCTTTTTTTCAGCTGCGTGTCGGTCCTGAACTGCCATATCACCAGACGTTTAATCACATCACTTCAAATGTAGAGACTGAGAGGCGAGATAAAAGGGGATTTAGTGACAATCTCCTTTGACAGCATCCAAGCTGCAGAACACACTCAATCCATTTACAACACAAACCCTCTGTCCCCCTCTGTCAGCTTAAAAACAGACAGGCAGGAGCAGTTGGGTGACATGGAGTAATCCATTCATAGTTCTGCATTTTCATCACTGTGTGTTGTAGTATTCATTACACACATCCCAGACACAACCATCTGACTGAGAAGCAAAGCAAACCCAATAACAAAGTAAAGGCAGATGAGACAGGCAAGTGGCTGCAGGACACAGTGAAAGGCAGATTATTTGGGACAGGAGGAGAGGCTGTAATAAGGAGATCCATCTGTGAGGGGTCCCAGAAGAACAGGCAAGCCAGCAAACCGTCGCCAGCGCTGCCGCGCTAAACGTGGCTAATTGCAAAAACCCTTAAGAGATCGTCGCCGCTTCCCAAGTGATCTTTTCGACTCACGGCTTCCAGCTACTGAAAAAAGCCACTGTGCTGAGAGGGCTTCAAATTATCTGCCTTGCTATTTCCCCACACAGATATTGCTTCTAAGAATAAATGAGGAGAAACCGTAAAATAAAAGGAAAATGGGAGAGACATTGAGTTTACTGTGGAGTTATATTTGCCTCCAAACAAAGATAAATACTACATTCCACCCTCCGAGATCAGGGAATGGTGTGGAACAGCAAACTGTAAAGCTACGACTCAACACAGTGTTCAGCATACTCACCTCCACTCTGAGTGTGCATTAACCCACCACTGAACATAACCACCTCCTCTATGACCTCCTCTATAATTGTGCACCGAAAGAGTACTTGCCACACTCACCTCCTCCGTGACTGACAGCTATTCCATTTGAGCTAACCACCTGGACTGGTCCACTCTCTCTGGGCTGCCACAACTCCAGCCCCGCAATTCTCTTTACTTTCCTCTGGGCACTCTGTGGGGAAGCAGCCAGTGAGCTCTCCCTGAGGTAGATGAGACCAATAAACCTGATCTGAGATCTGAGAGACAACTGGACAAAGTCAATGTTCAACTGAAAATGCCACCCAGTTTGAACATAAACAGAGAGGGCTATGTTCAGGGCAACAGGCAGAAGCTGGCTTCTCTTTCAGTCCAACAGGCTGCTTTATTGAATGGTTGAAAATAATTAACTTCCCTGCACTGTAACTTACTTCTTTCTGGGGGTTTTTTTGTGTGTGTGAGTTATTCCTTTCAACCATTCCACGCCACTGAATGCTGAAGCGGTCTTTCGTCAGCAGAGTTGAGCGGTTATGCCATCAGCCAGGCACGTGGTGACTCAACTTCAGACAATGAGACAACAATGAGATGACAATGAGACACCACTGCTCCGTGCTGCAGGGGCATTCATGATTGACTCGGGCCGACCCGGTCAAGGTCTCTTCCTGCTAGCAGTGGAGCTCTGTGTTTGTTCTGCCCAAAATATTCACAGCCTATCAATCACAGAGTTGACTGGCCTAGCGGCCAGCCATTAGCTGGTGGTGTTTGCATAGACCTCCATTAGCAACACTATCCCTAGATGGCAACAATGTACACATACAGTGCTGTAGAACTTCCCCAGCACAGAAATGTCTACTCTTCACCAAAAATGAGAGGAAAAAGTATTGAGATGCTTTTAATAGTTGTGTCCTCTCTGATATAAACCAGAGAAAGTTCTGACAGTATGTACCAATAATTTCTTCAGCTGCTTTTAATGAGTGTGGTTGCTACGTCCAGCTAAACAAATTGGTTTAATTAACATTTCAAACATACTGACCATGAAGTGACACATATTACTCATTTTATTATGCAAGCTTTTGTCTTGATCTTAACTAGAGGTGTGTCAATTAGTTTGTTTCACTGACCACTCACAACTGGCCAAGATATGTTTGAGTGACTCTGACTGTTGCATAACAGTTTCATCAGTCATCAGAGACGAGACCGAGCACAGGTGATTAACCTACCAAATGTCAAATCTAATCAATATGAAGAAAAAAGACAGAAAGGAACCAGTTTGCTCAACTTTTTAAGCTTCCCTCAGCACACTTATTAATAAATAAACAAATAAATTATTTGAACCACTGTTTACTATACCATTTAAATGGCCTTTCCTTCTTTCAGAAAAACCTACACAAAAAAGCTTCTTAACTAAAACAACAAATGGGGAGTACAATTGCCAAGGACAGTTTATTGTGACTGCAGGCTTTATGAAAATGAACGATCCCACAGAAGCACAGGCTGCATTAGCGTGGTTATATGAAGCTGTATGTAGCAGCAGGAGCAGGGCCGGTTCACAAACAGGAGCGCTGTCAGATATTACACAGCACAGACATTACGTTTATTGGATTTAGGGGGCTGTTTGCTTTTCTCAAGCAATATGAGGGAGAAAAATCAGTTAGACTTGAAATAAAAGGGGGTCACATCTGCTGGGCTGTGATAAATGCAATTATCTAATTACCGCTGTACAAGAAAAAAGTTGTTGAGCTACTGATATTATGCAAACAAGCGGCTCAGTGCTATTTCAATATTTTTTAATGGCATGAGAGTCCACCGTTTCTCATACTGTGAGCATGTGAGTTTTGACAAGTTTTGATGAGGACATTTATAGTCTATCTGTCACATCTGGACAATTCACGCCCATCAGATTAAGCTGAGGTTCCTAAGAAAAAGGTTTGGACCTTGCAGTGATGCGAGGAAGTCATTCCCTCCGGTGCAGAAGATGGGGGTGCACTGTGCATTGGTAATAAAACTCTCCATTTCTCCACAAACTCCTTTGCTAATTCAACACAACCGGCCATTTCAAAATGACATTAGATTTAGTTTTTTTTAAAAAGAATTTTACCTCAGAAAAACACATTCCCTCCTCCACACACACACCAGCCAGAAATCTTTACCAGTTGGGGTCATTCCAAGAACCTTTGCTAGAATTTCTCTCAGTTTGCCATGTGTTGGTAAAATGTAAGAGCATTTCTGGAGTGTTTTTTTTTTTTCTTTTGCCTCGGTCGTGAATGGCCTCATTTTACCAAAACGCGTGGGTGGATAGTTCCGGGTTCACCTCTCTCAGGCCATTCAGGGTCGCTCTGTCCCCGCTACCGCCATGCCTCGCGTAACCCGCTGACTGGCCATCAGCGCAGGGCTTTGAACCGCAGCTGTCCCTCGGTGTCTCCCGGCTCACAGAATTGCACAGAAAGGGCACCGCGTCGACAACAGAGTGAGCCGACACTCGGCGACCGCCGCGCTCTGAGTGTGGGGGGGACCAGGGCTCCGCCGTGTGGGGCGGGACCACTTGCGGTGAGGCAAACAGCTGAGCAAACACGCGCGCCTATTCAGATGGAATTCATTAAATAAGTTATCGTTCCGTTGCCATGGCGGTGCCCTTCCTAAATAACCAACAGATAGAGATAGGGTTTCTATTAAACCGTTATCGGTACCGGAGGAATCCCTCTCCAAACAGAGCCGGGGCTCGCTGCTCGGGGTTGGGAAATATGCAAACATTCGTCTGTGACTGTGATGCAATTTCAGACACAGCGACACCACCGGGGCTAGAATAAATTAAATGCCAGGCGAGAGCAACAGGGAACCAAATGAGCACGTGCTCTGACTGCGTGCAGTACGGGGGTGATCAGAGGTGAGTGGGGTCGGTTCACACCCTCAGACCCAGCTGCACTGTGGAAGAAGGGGAGTGCTCCGGGGTGGAGACGCCTCAGCCATCCCGGTGGACCGAGCCGCCCCGCCCCAGGAGTGGGTCGGGGTTCTGTGCACACAGAGTTCAGTGCCCTGCCAGCACTGCTCCCCCCCCGAAAAGCAGACGATGACCTGCACTGCGTAGCACCCCATAGCTTACCCTGCACTCACACAGCACCTCAGCAAAGACAACCCTGCAGAAGTGGGCAAGCAGGGAGAGAGACGAACCAGCACACTGAACACCAGGGGAACCGGCTTCCTCTGTGATCAATAACTTAATCTTTCCAATACTACAATCAACACAAACATTGTTCCCCTCAGACTTAGAGACCCTCTCCTCCAATCTCCTACACTGCAGTCAGTATAACCCAGTCCCGCATAGACAATCTTTCCCAATACTGTGATCAGTACAAACCTGGTCCTTCACTGACCCTCTCCTTCAAGACTATTATCAGTATAAACCCGATGCCTCACCAAACCCTTGCCTCCAATAGTGTAATTAATATAAACCCCATCACTCAAAAACCCTCTTCTCCAATACTGTCAACAGAATAATTCCAATCCCTCACAGACCCTGTGCTCCGATACTGTAATCTGTATAAACCCGCTCTCCCATAGACCTTCAGTGATGACACAGAGACCTGATATCCTGCATCAGAGTGTACGCTGACTCTGTGCCTCTGTGTTGTTTGCAGAGCCTCCCGCTTTCCACACTAGAGCCTAAGCCGATCCGTCCAGCCCCCAGCTCCAAGTCAGCAGGTGTGAGCCTGCTACTCAGCAGCAGTGCAGTCCACAGAGTGCAGACTCCTGCATTCGCTTTCCATTACAGCAATCAGAGGCACGAGTGCCGGCAGGACAGCGGCAGCTCGAGCCGCGCGGCAGATCGACCACGGCGTAAATCACCCGGACAGAGGTGCGGCGGAGGTACGCACCTGTGCGGGCCATGGTAGAAGGGGTGCGGAGCGTGGCTGAAGTAGCCCGGCTGGCCCCACATGTTCGAAGCTGCTCTGTAATCCACTCGGCCGTGGCGCTGCGGCAGACGCGCTCAGCTGTGGGAGTTTCATTTAAAACTGCTTCCCGCTCCTCGGCTCTCCCACTGAGAGAGGCACGGGGAGGGAGGGGGGGTGCCGGGCAGGGGGTGGAGCTAGTGTGCCGTGACCCCCCACCCCCACCCCCAACCTGCCGAGATGCGCCTCCCGCTAGCGACTGGGAAGGATGGGGCTGAGCCGGTCCCTCCCCGGCATCACACGAGACATTCGGAGGAATCCTGCCACGGGGGAGGACGGAACAAAAGTGACGTGTCCCCGGGGGTGGGGGGGCGTGATCACGGCGTCTGATGTCCCCCGCCGCGTCTGGTCTCGGATCCGGGACTCGCCACACGACAGCTGCTCCTCTGATGGACGGCCTCTCCGAGCACAAGCAGAGAGACGCTGCTCTGACTACCGCTCGGCTCGCCGGCGGGAGGCACAGCGCTGAGAGAGAGAGGGAGAGGAGAGAGAGAGAGAAAGAGAGAAACAGAGGGGAAAGAGAGAGGGATAGAGAGGGAGGGAGGAGGGAGGAGGAGGCAGGGTGAGCAAAAAGACAAAGAGGAAAGAGACAGAGAGAGGAAAGGTGAGAGAGAGAGAGAGAGAGAGAGAAAGAGAGGGAGGGAGGGAGGGAACAGGAGAAGAGAGGGAGAGCAAGAGGGAAAGGAACGTTCTACCAGATGCTGGCCTCAGCCCAGGAGCCCAGGAGACTGATTACGAATGCTGAATATCCCTCCTATCAGCTAATGAAGACCAGGCTGCAGGTGAGACAGATCTCCACCAGGGGGCACACCCAATGTCACTGACTCCAGTGACCCCTGCATCCCTTCTCCTCACTCCAGCCCTGCAGCCCTGCAGCCCTGCTCTTTCTAGGTCCCACAGGTTCTCGCGCTGGTATTTAAAACAAATGCCTCCTTATAATTCCAGATTTCATAACAACCCTCATTCAGTCTGGGTCTCACGTTACTGTAATATCACACCAGCGCATGTTTGCACACTGGTGCTCATCGCAGACCGTGTCAAGTGACAGAACACAAGAGATCAGAATGATAGCAGGAGTAATTAAGCTGTCTCGGCGCATATTATTGATTTTCTCTATCTGCACAAAGGCAATCATTTCTGTAAACTACACCTTCGGGCCAAATACCAGGTTGGTGATGACTAATGAGCAAAAGCTGCCTGACGCGCTACTTAATTAGCAATGACGAGCTGCAAATGCCTTGGTGCTGCACACCCGGTATGTTGTCAGTCCAGAAATGTCCTCAACCTCGACAACCGGGCCCGTCAAATCTCACTCAGCCACTTGGGTAATGATCTCTGTGACATAGCACACAGGGCCCAAATTCATCTCCAGCACAGGCAGACGGCTTGGATCATTCACAACCAATTACGGGCTCTATAAGCTCTGCCCACAGTTACTGCTGATAACAAGCCTCTGTCTCTGCTAAAAGCAGCCCATACAAACCATTAGGGCTCTCCTGTTTTGAAGTGGTTGGTCTAACAGGTTGCACTTAGTCTAATACAAACAGCTGTCCAAGCTTCAGCATGTTGTGTCTGTCCTTATTTGCTGTATAAATCACACACAGTGGGGGCATTGGTGTGTGCCCGTTAGAGACCATCAACAGCCCGAGTCCAGCTTCATCAGCTCTATATAAAAAGAAAAGCAAGTTTCCTGCTGCTTCTGTCTCCATCGTGTCTGTTTGTCATGAATCAGATACCTTAACCTAGCAGACACCTTCCCTCTCTCCTCTCTCTCCCTGACATACACATGAACAGACGCACACACACGCTCTCTCTCTTCTCTCTCACACACACGTGCATTCATACACATGCTCACACGCAAGTGCACATGCATACACACACGGCTGAACTCTCTGCGGCTCTCCTAGAAGCTCCACTCACAGAACCTACTGATAGGTTTAGATAAGAGACCAGAATGTGTCACTCACTGTCATTCAATCAGCTAATCTGTCAGGACGCACACAGCAAAGACCATACAGGATACATTGTACGGACAGCTGGAGCTCTTGGTAGAGTTTGAACTGGTATTCTCCTCCCCTTACACAAAGGCTCGAGCTCCATCTAGCCGTACAGCCATCCAGCTCCATCCATCTGACCGTAAAGATGCCAGATGAGAGGGAGGAGAGAAAAACGCCATAGCAACAGTCGGTGCGTCGTTTGTGAAGAGCGCTGAGTCTGACCCCTTACTGTGCGTGACAGCACACCTCAATCCTGTCTATCCTTAGGGAACCTGGTGAAACCAGAAATCCACATCAAATGAAACAGTCCTTCGCTTTAAAGGCTGAGCAGCCCAGATGCATCACAAGAACAGTGCTCAGAAGCACAACATCAAACATACCTTTGTTTTTATTAACTTAGATGTTTAGTCTGTTGATTGTGCATTGAATGATTGTGGATTCCTTGAATTACTTGACTTGTGAATCGTGCATTACTGGTACCATGGATATCAGTTATACTTTCATATCACATTTTGCATTAACATACTGTAATGCACTGTATGATGAACCTTTAACTAATGACAGTAATAACATTTGTGGTCTTTCAGGGATTATAATGGAAACTATATTTAGCACAGAGCTGACTTGTTTTGCATATCATCAGGGGTAAAGTTTTCCAACTTGATTACAATGACTTTTTCAATTAATATTGTATCAAGTTAACGACGCTCATTTTTCACCAAGACTTTATCTCTCTGAGTGAAGCTGTCAGGCCGAGCGGACGAATCAATTATCTGAGAGGGAATTTCTTTTCTTGCGATGCCACTCCCGCCGCAGGTGCGGTTCATCAGACGAGATCCCGGCGGCGCTCACGGAACTAACAATGCTGGAGACACTGTGGAGAAGTCAAAGAGTCACTGCGGGTTCACCTCCGCTTCGCGCCAGAGAAGTTAGCCGTCTGTAAATCGCAACCCCATTGTGTAGGCGAGGCAAGCTCACCTGGGCTCTGTCCAGGGGGGGAGGGGGAGGTGGCTGGGGGGTTGTGTTTACTAGCATGAAATATCATTCACTCTGTGGTATGCATTACAAAGACCATTCGCCCTTACTTGGAGACATGGGATATGCTAGGATGATATCTGTTAAAAAATGCCTTTGCCCAGCCTGCACTCACAATTAGAGACAATTGCCCAGACCGCTTAGACACATCGGTGCATTTGGTTTCTAAGCATCCGCTAAAATGCAAGGAATGCCTTCAAACTTTTAGCGACCATGCTCAGATTCTCTTTTCTACTTGTGGAAAAAATGCCTTCTGTAAGATTACAGCCTGGAAGCACTGTACAAACCACATGATACAGCACAACCACACAATTATGTGAAAGCAATACTTTGCACACAGAGTTCTTTTCAAGTAAGTAAGTGCACTATAACAGCTGGCTGTGATCCCCTGGGTGGTCTCCTCTCTACTGTAAGAGTACAAAAGAAAGATAACGATAATATTTAACATATGAATGTCAAGTGTAACAGCGTAGTCAGAGAAACATCGGCAGAACCTCAACACAGTGGTTTGTACCATAAACCAAATATGTCCCCCTCTCAGCCATACATTTTGAGAATTATAGGGGAGGCACCATAATTGAGCGGTTTCACACCGCTAACCAAGTGTGCACCCAGCTGCTGACTCTAGGCAATCAAGGAAAAAGTTAAACCAGCCAACCAAACACTGAGTTATTAAAAATTGACTAATGACCCATTCATATGAATTAATAATTTATATTAGGTGACATTTCAAAAACAAGTAAAGTTCAAGACATCACAGATTTCTTTTTCTGCATTTGAACACACGTATTTTCATCACTTTAAATGCACAAACGCACTTAAGCTAGATCCACTGGACCTCTGCGAATTCTAAACTATTTTTCACAAAATATTTACTTTGTGAATACATTATTTTGAAGGTTTTTTTATAACAACTGCCTGAGGCCACACTCAAAAGTGAGAACTTTTTTCGGCACCTCTTCAACTCCTAAATCCTCCTTAAAATCTCTGGCAATAACAAGTCTGTAGCTCGAAAAACGAGATTTCTTTCTGTTTGCTGAAAACCTCTGCAATGCTGTGCTATCTGCCTTCACTTGCAGTGTGGACTGCAGTAGATAGGCGAGGCGACAACATTGTAGGGGGCATGCAGGGACCCCAACACCCCCACCCCCACACCCACACCCACACCCAACCCAACGATAAGAGAACACATTCCTACTGTCCTTGGAAAGAGCCCACACTCACATCTGGTTAGCGTCAAAGTTAAAAATAAAAATGAGCCCTTGATCCAATACTCAGGGCACTGCCATCTATCAAGCCATGGGAGAGGCGGAGGGCTCCGGAAAGGACACGTTTAAGGGCAGAGAAACGAAAATGCAATCAGAGGCTTTGACGCATTGCCCAGCACTGCATCGGCAGCGCCAGGAAATAAAAACACTCAGAAACACAGACACACACAAACGCACGTATGCACGTACACACATACACACAAACAAAAATACATACACACACACGCACGCATGTGCACACGCTCACTTAAAGGCTGCAGACTTCCAGCACCTGTTCCTTATGTATATACAATCTACGACAGTTGACACAAGCAGAGGAAAATGGGTGGATATCTCATTAGGCAGAGGTCAAAAATACCATAAATCAAACCATGACAACAATGTTCACATTTAATTCAGTACGCTATATGTTCCTGAAAGACTTGTAAGAGCTATCTATCGATTAAGAGTTGAGTTACCTAATGGATTGATATTTAATAATGTCTGGATAAAATAAATAAGTAAAGAGCCTGGATTACATAGCATTAGCCACTGCCTGGAGGAGCTGCACTAATGCAGCAGACAGTCAAGGCATTTTACTGCTTGTAAAAAAAGACAGAGCCCTTTTTGTAAACCAAACCTTTCTCTCACACAAGTTCATGACTTCAAATTACCACTTACCTAGCTCCAAGCCAACAGTCAAGCCTCAGAGGCAAAAAACAAAAAAAAAGAACAAAAAAGTGGCCTAGCTTTGGTTTCCCTGTGGTTGTTTGAGCTCACAGTCAGAGAGCTCCTGGTTTACCATTACAGTATGCCTTGGAGAGCAACCTCCCTAATGGATGGGTCTTTTCTTCTGTCCTGAACCAGTCAGCGCTTGAGACTTTGTGGCGAGTCTTCGAGGTGTCGTTGTGGTCACTCTGACCCGATCCCCCGCCCGGCACCGTGACAAATCCTCAGCAAGTCTGCTGCGGAATGTCACTGGACTCGCATGCCAGCCCTCTTACCTTACGAGCCAAAAATATCCCGACAGGCCCTGTCCTCTCTGCCCGCGAAGGGAAGGAAGCGAGCCTCCCGATAAGACTTATTAAAGGCAGGGTTCGAGTCTGTCTCTGCCCCCGAGTGTTTGATGTCAATTCAGCGAGGCCTACCCTCTCTGGCCCCATATGGTGTGCAGAATGGAGTGCTGGCACCATTTCATGCTGTATAGGCACGTAGGCCCTTCTCTGTCTCCATTTCAGACTGAACTGGTGCAGTTTGTGGGAGCTGAAGGCCTGAGCTTGGATGGTACAGGTGGAAGAGTCTGTCTTCTCCTGAGCCATCCCACAGCATTAACCCACAAGAAATTGTTGAGGCTCCAACCCTATTCTCTGCTCCACATTAAAGTCTTCCTGCTTTCCTCTCTAATCCACACTTAGCGTGCAAATAGGACCCTTCTGTGCCTCTTGCCTGAGAATGTGGGTTAAGGCAGAAAGCCTGCTTGACACAAGCACATGGAAAGATCACCACGGGAACCAGCAGGGGTACCACAGGTAACCACACCAGCCTTTACCCTCTCCTTACCACAGAGACCACACCACAGACACCAACCTCAACCCTTTCCTTATCAAACAAATCCACACCTACCTGTACCAATATCACACACATCCAACCCATCTGATATTACGGCTTGTACAGAATCACATACTGGCACAGAGGTAAGAATATTTATGGAGGGTGATAAGTGCTCTGCTTCTGCTGTCTGTCCAAACAGCCCATTAAGAGTTACAATACCGCTATAGAAATGTCCATCTATTATGGCAATATAAATCTAAGAATAGACATAACCTTTAGTGAAGCAGTCTAAAACACTATTGCACTGAATAAGGTTACACACACGTTGAAGAGGGAATATAACCTAAACAAGCAGCTAACAGTGCATAAAATTCAATATTTAATCAAAAAAAGGTGATGTATAATAACACTCTTTCACATTTTCTCCATAAATACATACATACACAGAGGTATGAAACATCTTTGAGATGATGACAGCCATAACTGATAATTGATGTGAACCCTACAGGCAGAACTACACACAGCTTGATAGTGTGTGAGAAGAATGCAGTGATTACAGCAGTTGCGTGTAGGCTGAATCCCTCAGGTGGTCACTGCTGAATTCTGTTCAGTCAAGAGCTGATGTAAAAGGCTCAATAGCAGTCCCTGGTGGTTATGCTGAGTAACAGCACTCTTGGCCCAGTCTGGTATCCACACAGCTCAGGCACACATACTGTGGGGATAAGCTCAGCTGAGGGAGAGAGTCAATCAAAGGGTGAATATTACACAAAAGAGCTGACACAGCTAGAACCCCAGGCCATCCAGCCTCTTATAACAGGTTCCTCAGTGCATTACAGAAGCAAGGACCTGAGCTTAAGCCATGCACAACAAGTGTGCAATTTAGCGACATAAATTACTGTGATCGACAGAACCATAACGGTTGGTTTGGCCATTAGGCTAAGCAGTGTGTGAACTAACCCAAGCTTGTCTGTAAATCAGACCCCGCACTTCAGGAACATTCATATTCCTTTAGTGGCAGTAGCTCCAAACACTGTACCGTCCTTTAAAGTAGTCTTACAACTAAATGCTTTATATGGTTTTACTGCTTATGTTGCAGTGCACCCTTCAAAATGACATCAGTCACAATGCCATAAAAGTGGCTTGTCATACTGAATGGGTAGCATAAATGCCAGGTTAGGTATTCTGGGCACCGCACATCTCAATACAAGCACCTTAAATCTGCCAAGCAAACAATTCTGCTTTTTCCAATCTGAAAACCACTTTTTGAACGCCCTCCCTCTGACAGGTGTAAATGGGAAACTGCTAACGCAGCCCATCTCTGTAGCTGTGTATGCAAAAAAGGCAGACTTTTCTCTCCATCCTACCATGAATAAACAATACAGTGCTCACAGATGCAAAGCTAATCAAATTACACTGAGCAGAGACTTCACATTTTGGCGTGGTCGATATGTTCAGTGAATGATGCCCTGAACGAAATTGCCTTTGACCGCTTGGGTTTTGGGCTGCTTTATAGGGCAATTTATCAGATGTTCTGAAAACAATCATCTGCTTACGGGAGTAGCGACATTCAATGGCTGAACTCAACACAAACAACAGGGCCGCCCCACCCCGTGTTCCCATACAAACCAACACAGAACAATCAAAAGAGCAGAACCTTTAGCTTGGGTTCTCCTTTGAAGTTTTCTCATTGCACTTGGAAATCCTGCTCGCGCGCGCACACACACACATACACACACACACACACACACACACACACGCATTCACGCACACATTCTTCACCAGCGATAAAGCGGTGTTAGGAGGTTAACCACGGTGCAGTATGGCTTCCTGTGGCAGGATATGAAGGATATTTCAGGCTGACAGTATCCCCCTGGAGCGTTATGACATATGTACCTGCCAGGACTAATGGCACCAGAGTTTGTTCCTGGAAGCCCCGATTTACAACAACACTTTAGTTTTCTCCGCTCAAGACAAATTCTTTCACAGAAAGTTCTTCCTTCAATGGAAAAAAATGCTCGAGAGCCTCATTCCATGGAGGCCACACCACTCCCAGGGCAGAGCACAGAGTCTGCAAAAACAGCATCTGAAGCTGGGAATCAGTGGGGGTGATGCACACGGATGTGAAAAGTTCTCATGTTGTCTTTCACCAGAGCGCCGTCCAGATCAAAAGCCTTGTTAATCTGCCCTGGCCTGCCACATCTGCAGAGAACACCTCCGCAGAGCTCTCTTAATGAGGATCGCCTTTACTGCAGAAGGGCACTGCGGCATCGGCACTTCACTGCTATTCTCATTAGATACATTAACGAGAGATTAGAAGACATTAACAAGTAAAAACTGCACTCTTACCCAATGTTTCTGAATGATTCTAATGCCCCTCCAGACAAATATTAATACTTTAGTTTCTTAGAAAGCAAAACAGACCTAGTAGTTATTGAGTTATTTAATATCCTCCCTTATTGTCAATGTTACCACTTAATGGGAAAGGAACTGAGTAACCCTGCTAGTTTTTTATTCAAATTAAAGACACACAGACGTTCAAACACTATGACATGAGACTGGTGTTTGCCTTACCCCAAGATATAACATTTGGAAGATGGATTTGAAAAGGCAGGGAGAGACTTTGCAATTCAACTATGTAACGGTTTGAAGCACAGTGAAGGATGTGCCAAAGGTGTTTTTAAGTGGCTTAATTTACTTGGTATTTTACATTGCTGTGGTATTCTCATGCAGCAAAGAAAAACAATTGAGTTCTGCTTTCCTCCATAGGCAAACCCCAAGTTGCTGGGTTGTTCTTGATATTTCAGTGCTCACCTTTCATTCACAAAATACCATAGCCTGTGTGGAGATGGGGGACCCTGTCACAACGTGTAATAACGTGGACACCACCTTTTACAGTGCCCCTGTTTTACCACAAAACTCTCTTGTACTATGTGGACACCCCACAGTGGCAGAGGTCCATGAAGTTGCATTTTGGTCTTTCTGTCATGATGCTGCAATAGAGATGCACACCAATTTGAGTGGTCTATTCAGAAAGGAGAACCACAAAAGCACAGGTTGCTGTAGTAAACCTCTCAACTGGATTTTTTTTACTGTTTCTTTCCCTGAAAAATTCAATTTTCTCAGAACAGATGTTTTTTTCCCCTTTATTTTATGTGTGAATATGATAGCAAATAGCAACACCTCTACCCAGGGAATAGGAGACGCAAGATGTAACACAACGCAACAGCTTTATTTGGCCTCACACATTCCACCTCTGGGTCAATACGCATTACTTGCACAGCAAAGCCTTACTTCCACACTCACGCTCTGGCAACTTGAAATATCATTCAATGAATGATGGGTTTGCTCATCTTACCAGCACCTACCTCTTGGCTCCTGCAACGGCCTGGTGTAAGTTTGACCCGGCCGCCTCGGCTGGGACTTCCTGATCGAGGCCGGTTTTCCCCCCCTGCCCCGAGGGCAGACAGCTGCAGCGGGCGCCCATTCTGGTATGGCTGTTGCCGGGCGCTCGAGGGTGGAGCTGCTTTCTTTTCCGCCGTCTCTTGGGAGACTGTGCCATCCCGGACCGGCGCGCGTGATTACCGTAAGCGCATCTCGGAGGCAAATGTCAACGCGTTTCCCCCCCAAGGGTGCGGGGGGTTAAATATCACGGGTGGCACGGTGTGACAGATGGGGGTGCCTCCCACTGTACGGGGCTCTCAATCCTCTCTTTGTTATCCCCCCTCCTTCCCGTGCCGCTGTACCCCGGCCCCGTCATGCAGCCAACAACCCCCCCCCCCAAAAAAAAACAACATACACACAGAACAACAAAAAATGCTATGCTAATAAAATGGCACCCCCCTCAACCATCATTGTGCAGGACGCTAATGACAGTTAGGATTTTACTGCCTTGGCTCTGGCTCTGAGATTGTGTTTCAGGTTCCTTTACAGAAGAATGTGTCTGGGTTCCCAGTCTCCCTGGATATATATGACTGTGCAGTGCGTGAGATGGTGGGCAGCTATTAATCGATTTGCTTGTAAATGTTAAGAGCGAAGCTTCCACATAAATGTGCTTTGTTCCAAAGACAGTGTGTATATATCGAGTCCAGGACATTACAGCAGCAGTAAAAATGCGTTGAAAGGCCAGCAGCCCACAGGTACCACAGCGCAGGGACAAGGTTCAGCTTTCTAAAGTTTCTGAAGATTAATCGAGGGCCATCCGCTGCGCAGACGGGCAGAGGGGGCTTTGGGAGTGGGTCTGGGAGGTAAATGACTCAGCCTGCAGGTTGGGAACGTTCAGAGAGCTCCCTCCGGGCTCGGCGCATGCCGTTCGAGCCAAACAGGAAACCGCTAAGGAGTCACATCAGAGGCAAACGCCTTGCTGAAGACACATAATCTCTTTGTCCTGTGCTCATCTCAGCGAGGCGGCCAGAGCCCTGGAGAACGACGGGAAGACAGCTCCATGTTTTATTCAGCCGCCCTGATACCTCATTCCTCAGCCACGCTTACCACTGGGGCTAAGCGAGCAAATGGAAAGAGGTCCACATGCTTGTTTCAGGCCCCGGGAACACCCAGGCTCCCTCAGGTAGGATTTTCAGTAGGAGGAGCGAGGGGTCCAGCAGTGTGGGAAACTGTTTAGCCTTCTGTGCACAACAGGCAGAGTGAAAGAACACTGATATGACCCAAAGATAGGGCCTGGCACTATATCTCAGTTCCACTAAAGTGCATCAAACAAGAAAAACAGGAAAGATCACAAATGCAGCACTACTATGGGAATAATGAAAGTGAAAGAGGCAAGGAAACAGAAAATTAAATCCATTTTTGCTAACAACTGCCAGAGCAGAGTTGGAGAGCAAATGGAGAGCAAAGATGGTCTTTCGTGCATTGGGATACAGGCATGGGGTACTTGGGACAGACAGATGAGCCAAGGGGAAAATGGAAACCAAAGAGAGACGCATTTCGCCATCTTTAAAAGCGGGCGAGTGACACCTCTTTAAGGCTGCGACATTTACACATTCAATGGGACACGGAGCAATCCTGGTCGGGTCGAGGGAAGCTGCTTTTTGTACTTCACCTGAGCCAGAGGGTCACCAGCATACGCGAGAAGGAGGGGGTGCTGTAAGAGCTCACACTGGGAGGATGTCGGCTTTTCCTCTGAGATAGGGCTCCGTGCTGTGCTGCAAATGCTGCCAGATTTCTGCCGCTCTGTGGGGCTGGCTACTGCACACTCGCAACGGCTACCGAATGACTGCCAAGCTGGGCCGGCCTTAAGGCCTCTGGTAAGTGAGGGCTGAACCTGCAGAATTATGGTAAGTGAGGGCTGAGCCTTCAGAGTGTGCAAGGAGTTAGGCTTACACATGCAGGGAGTACAGCCCGAGTATGTGTGCAGTAAGGGGTAACTGCAGAGTGAAAGAGTAGTGTGTGTAGAGTATGGGCTAACCCTGTCATGTGAATGGGTTGAGTACCTATGGACCGCAGGTTAAACCTGCAAAGAATACAGCCTGAGCATGTCTACAGTAAGGGATAACCCTGCACAGCCAACAAGCAGGTAGAGCAAGTGTGTGGAGTTTGGGGTAACCCTGCAGAGCATATGGACTGAGTGCGTGTGTGGTAGCCCTGGTCAACCCACCAGTCCCCCCAGGAGCGCTCAGTCTGCCACCACATGCCTGCTCTAGAAACGATCACTCTCCCCAAACTCTCTAGCCTGTTGGCTCCACTCCCTGCAAGTTAACCCCCAAATCCCCCATGAGACATTGGGCCACGTTAGGTTCCGGTCACACCAGCAGGTAACACCCGCATAGGGAAGGCCAGACTGGTGCTGCTGAGGGGAGGGGGGATGGGGGGGTGGGGGTTTGGGCACAGCATGCCCTTCATCGCGCCTGTCATGACTTCCTCCGACACCTCTGCCTCAGACATGTCCGACACCCAATCAATCTTTCTCCGCCCCATGGTCCTTGGAAAAATACAGATCTAACCAAAGCAATCCATTACAGGAGGACCCCTAAGGGGTGAACCCTTGTAAACCCCTACATCCTTCACTGGAAGTAATTACAATTCAATTACTTCAACAGCGTCATAAGGTACTTGCTCCAAAACAGTCAGAAGCTTTGTGGGGAGTTGTCTTAAATCCTTAAAGCCAAGCTGTAATGATTTCGCTGGGTTTTAGGGGTTTCTAGGAAGGGAGCTGGTCATATGGGCACAACTGCATTCAACTCTCAGATGATTTTATCTCCTACTCCAGATAAATATGGCACAAACAATCACATCAGTAAAATCAAGTCATCCAGACAAAATAAAAACAGCTGCCGATGTTCTGAAAAGATGTTTGCAAAAAAGCTCATAATCCTGCCCCTTTTCTGACCTGGTATAATAAAACAAAAACATGTCTCTTTCACTCACTGTTCTTCAGAGATAAAAGCTGCAGCACGAGTCACACTGAAAGATTTTCTCTCTTTTATCACAAAAGACTGCTAAGCCTTTTCCCACGCAAATACAAACTCTAGGGCAATGATCACAGGCAGACAGTTGTTCAAGAGGTTGGCCGTCATTAAAAAAGACAAAGCATATTTTAATCATATTAGGCCTGTCATGTTCTTTTCATTTGGGGGTTAACAGCTTTGCCATGAAAAGTGACCCAAATTAATGCATTTTAATATATCATCAGGTAATTTTTTCAGAGAGCAACATTCTGTTGATGGTACATTGAACCAGAGGCACTCCTTCCTCAGAATGGAGGAAAAGGTCAAAAGTCACAGTGAGGGTGACCTGGGAGAGACAAAAAGACAAAAAGCTCACGCTATTTAAAAATTCTACGTGCAAAAAAAAAAAAAAAGCACATTAATCAGAGGATTTCC
The DNA here is from genome assembly GCF_013368585.1 of Megalops cyprinoides. Classification (NCBI taxonomy): domain Eukaryota; kingdom Metazoa; phylum Chordata; class Actinopteri; order Elopiformes; family Megalopidae; genus Megalops; species Megalops cyprinoides. The sequence continues at coordinate 11,713,859 of NC_050595.1, read as the reverse complement.
TCTGCGAAAATAATGCCTTATTAGTACAACCGAGAGACTAATGCTCATGGGGAATTCTGATGTCTGATCTCCACTTAAAGCCTTTAGCTTCCACGCTTCTGAAACATCTCAAGGCTAATTAACTTATTGTGCCCGGATAACAGCCTGAGCAGAGAGCAGACCAATTAGAGTGCGGAGGGAGGGGAGAGTGAAACTAAACAGGGCTGTCTTGACAAAAGACTGGAATCAAAAACTGCAAATTGATTAAGCTTCATATTTGGGGAAAGCGTAAGTACAACTGGCTGCTGGGGGTCGTAAAAGCGCTCAGACGCATTGAAAAGGAGTCTGTGTGGGAAATCTAGCACTCCCATCATCAGTACTGGGGGGGATCTCTACTCAAAAGGTAGAACGTTACTGTCCCAACAGGACACCATTGTTCCTAAATGGGATCCTCTATGCCTTTAGGGAGGTATAGAGTTTCACTTGTCCAAAGGTAGGGTGACTCTGGCTGTTCCCTTGCTTGTGTGGAGAGAACCGGGAAAACAACTTTTTACTCATTATACACCTGTAAATGTACGAGTCTGCAGAATACACACGCATCTCCGTTAACCCTTTCATTTCAGAATGAAACAAGGCCTGTCCTGCACTGATGGTTCAATCACCTGTATTCTCTCTCAGGCTTATATAAAAGAGAAGCTACCATAGAGTGAACTGAAATCCAATAACAGGGCTGACCTTTTGATATTTTCGCCAACACCACAAAATGAGACAAATCGACGGAATTACATTCAATCAAATTTCCCTTGCTGCAGCTTTATAATCCTGGCAGAAAGACGCAGAGCTGGCTCTCCGCTGAGATAGGTGGGAATGAATGTGACCACGCTGTGGCAGCGACCATAACAATCCCTTCATTGTGCCTGTCTCCCACTCTCCCAGCCGCCTCCATCACGCAAACCGGGCTGTTGTCACGGCAGCGACGTGCGCACTCCCTCCTGCCCGGACTGGCTGTGGGGTCACTGGCAAACAGCACGGCTGAGGAGAGCGCTGCTGCCCGAGTCTCGCTCACAGGTCTGCAGCTTGATTCTGGGCTGTTGTACCATCCTGTCACAGACACAAACCGCTATTCTAGCAAGCACAACTGCTAGCCCTGAAAAGCACTGCCGAGCCATCAGTCAGTCTGAGTCCCCCATATTCAAACTGCTTAGTTAATTCCAAAAAGCACCTTACTGCACTGCACTGGTTCCACAACTATAGCAGTGTGCCTGCCTCCTGGACACCCTTCTTTGCTTCCTGCACACAGCCAGCCCTCCATGAAATATTGACCAGTGGGACAGACACCTTTCACCTTGGCAGAAAACCTTAGACGTGGTCATGCAATCCTTCGGATCTTCTCCTCCGGGCTGATCTGGACAGCGGAACACGCAGCCTGGAGCTGGCAGGCAAAGGAGAGGGGCGGGGCATGATCCCAGGTGATACCACCCTAACTAGCGACTGCTTCAAACTCTGGGTGGACCAATGCTGACGTGGGATGCCATTCAACCTAGAAGAACCTGCAGCACCACGCGACAGTGATATCACGCAGTGAAACACCAACTCCATGCACTTCCTTCTTTATCCCTCAGGCAGCAGAAGGCCTGAGGGGACATCCTGTCAGTTCGAGTCTGCTATAGTGATAGAAGCTGAAACAGATTCCGCAGGCTCATTTCCTCCCCATTCGGATTTCACACGGAAACCGCCCTCAGGAGCGCGCTCCCGTACCAACCCCCCACCCCTCCTGTTTTCCTCTTCGGCGTCACAGCGGGTGAGTCTCCACACGGCATGCGGCCGCGTTCGCCGGGGCTAATCTGGATTAGAGCGCAACACTCGGTGCAAATTCCCGGCACACATAAACGGCGATGCCGGCTCGCACGTGTGTTTCTAAGGGGCTTGTACGATTACATCAATTTATTACCCGATCCCACCCCCCGCCCCGTTTCCTACATGTTAATTAGCGGAGTGCAGTGGGGGCCTATCGGGTCGGCTTAGTATTCAGCTCAGTCAGCCCTCACCTCTGCCAGCACACAGGGGAGTAACAGAAATAGCTCATACCTTCCCGCTCGACAGAAAATCTGATAAAGATGCAATCTGCAGCAATCCACTGCAAAATACTTTGTCCTCACCTTTTGCAGACAAAATAACATTATCCTCAGCACAAATAAAACTGTCCCCTGAGGACTGTAATTTAGAGGGAAAGCATTCAAAGTATTCACTCTGACTTCAAGGACTAGCCAAGCCTTTCTCCCGTTTTCCCAGCAGTTAAAACATAAAATATTCAAGTTTATACAGTTGATGTGTTGTGGAGCAAAAGCTAGGCTGATTTATTTCACTGAGTGAAAGCAGACGCTGAATACAAAGCAACCCCCTCTCTTCCACAGAGTATGACATTTTGAAGTACAGAAATGAATATCCCTGCAAAAAAATGCGCTCATGCTAATGTAATCTACAGTACCAATATTTATCACTGCATCGTTGAAACTGTCAAGCACATGATTCAACCGCCATAGTGGTTAATGTTTAAAGAGCGATAATGTTTACCATAGTTAAGAAACCAGAACACTTCAGTATCGCAGGACTACTTCCTTTTGCTAACAGCTGTGACCTCAACGTTCTGCGCACAAGAGCACCATAGCGATATAGAGCGTGTTTCCACTCCCACACAACATGACATAAGTCACACTCAACAGAGGGCAGCTCAGTGAAGTGAAAACTCCTCAGTGCATTGGAGATGCTGTCAAATCTTCTTTTGTCACGCTGCAGTGATCTACAGATTCCATATTTAAAAATAAATGTGTGAAATATGAGATCCTTCAGGCAAACATGATATGAATTCCTTATCTTTGTGAGGTTTATTGGTGGTAAGAGCTAGCTAGGCACGATAGCTTGGCCACACCTACAAGTAACAGCCTCAGCTGTCACCTTGAGTAACTTACTATAGGCAGTGACAAAAACTCAAATTCAACAGTGGAGATAAGTGTATAATACACGTGTTTGGAAAACATTTTAAAACTGCTGAACTGCTTACAAAGCAACGTTAATGCATGTCAAGGGTAATCTTACTGTACTGCATCCATGGTCCCACATATTCACAGTAACCATGGCAGTGATAAACCTTCACCCATACAGAGCCATATGTTTAACCTCCAGTTGCTGCATTCAGAGATAGCACTGGTTCGGTTCCAGCATTTGTTCCTGGCTTCCTAGACCTCTGCAGCATCTTCGTTTGCTATTGGGCTCACAAACTAACAAAGAGACAATGTGTGCTGGCTGGACGCAAGATCAAAACAGGAACCTCCGAGTCATTTAGGGCAACAGTTAAGTGATTTATTCCGCAGCTCTGACATTTAGGCCTTAATACATCTGCGAGCCGCTCTGTTGTGGTGCAGCGCCTGTGTACTCAGTACAATGCTGCCCTTCATGCGCACCGCCTATAAAAGTGTCAGCTGCAGCCAATTCCCAAAATCATTTTCATTGACCTTTAAAAAGCCCACCCTTACAACGCCAGCATCCTGTTCTTCCTTTTTTAGCAGTCACCAGGCCGGCCTAATGGGGTCCTAGTGCCACTGGCTGGCCAAGTAAATTAATCCCAAGCAAAGCCTCACCATTAAAATGCAAAGCAGAGAGCAGGACTCTTAAGTGCCCTACAGTCACTGCACTTAATTTAATGCGGTCGCACAGGGAGGGACCACGGCAATAGTGTGCACTCATGCTTGTGCTTCTCACAGGTGAACGTGTTACCTGCCGATATATGTGCTATATATGGTTCATATGCCGATATATGCTTTTGACACCTGACTATGGGGTCTTACGGGCAGTGTCTCAGGTCAACACTCCCTAATATGCTCCATGCTCAGTGCTGCATGGCACCCTGTCATAATGTTCTGTGCTCTTGGTCTCTTGTAATCGTAAATCTGGACCCACAGCACCAGGACAGCTTGTCTCTCCTTCACAGTATGCTCCGGTCACTGTGATAACATGCTCTTTGCCCTCACTACCTACAGCATGATTTACCATTATAGAACGATGTCTGTCCCCAGAACAGACAGTGTGCTCTGGCATGAGAACATGGCATTCTTTGAAACAGGGACCCACACTTTCCTCTTTCTGGCAGTAGGACACATGGCCACAAAATCTTTGAATGTATTTATCGTGAGGGTGGAAAATATTGTGTACGTTAGGGATCCAGTTTAGTTCAGTGAACCTGAACAGCAGCGAAGCAGAGAGAGTTTTCTGATGCAGACATGATGATCATGGGTGTTCATTCCTTCTTGATTATCTAAAAATGTGATATTAGTACATTTCTCATGATACTCAATTGTTATACATATCAAGAACTAAACAATATCCCCAGACACTAATTATAATGGCACAGTTAATGCAGCCTCTGAATTTTCTTTACAGAAGTACTATTTAACTGTATGTTTTTCTCCATGCTTAGTGCAATCTTCACAGGTATCCATATGATGGATGTGTATGAAATGGGATGGGGACGTTATGGCCATTATCTTAAGCAGACTGTTGCTTAAGTGAAGCAGAGGTCTATAGGCCTGGAGGAACATGATACACATCAAATCCTCTCCAAACATCTCATGTCAGTCCTTAATGCATTCCACTACCTCCATTCATTCATGCATTTTGGGGCGCAGAAGGTGGGAATGATTTTCGACACCGAGTCAGAAAGTGCATACATACCCCTGTCCTGGTCCCGTACCCTTTCAGACCCTGTTTATTCATGGTTGAGAATGTCGCTATCGGATCACAGAAATCCAATCATCTTTTCCCAGCTCGCTCTCTCTGGCCCGCCTGGGCATTCCTTCCATACTCCCGCCACAAAGGGGGGTGCGATTGGGTTTCAGCTTCTGTTCACAGCACAGACCTCCACCGATCGCCTACAGAACACCCTCAACAGCGAACAGAAAAAAAAGCATAGGATTTTTTCCCCCCCTCACACATATTGCACTGGCCCAGAGGTGGCATGAATTGATTTCAGAGGCGATCTCTGTGCCCATAGGAAATACCCATCTGAGATGTGGGGCTTAGGTGACAGAGAGGTTCACGGTCTCACAGACTTGTGTATTCTTGTCCAAATAATCAGGCACGCTCTCATGAGGAGATGAGAACAGGGGTGTCACAATCATGCGAGAGTGACACACACATTCCAAGCTCAGTTAGAATGAGCGACAGGTACCAACACTTTGCTGTTAATGACAGCATACACGCTATTTACTATGCATTTAAGATAAGCGGGCTTGAGTGCCTCGAGGGCAAAAACACTAATAGGCCACATCCACCTATAGAGGGCCACCAGTCAAGTTGACAAACATGACATTATTTGCTTAGCAGACACAGATTATGCAGGTCAATTTACACAGTTCAAATTTTACACGTTATCCACACATACAGCTAGATATTTACTGAAGCAACTGAAGATAGGTACTTTTCTTAAGGATACAACAGTAGTTCCCCACCTGGGAATTGAACCCATAACCTTTGAAGCTTAGAGAGAAGCTACCATTCCTCTTTATGGGTTTTGCCTGAGTGATCCCTCACCTGAGACTGCGATGCAATTACCGGAGACACAACGTCGCCTTTCCGGCTGACTGATCTAACTCAATACAACTGATCCAGTCTGTATCATCACCAGCGCTATGCCCTGGACATAGCATTTTTAGTCATGAACTGAAGGATGTTTAAAATGCACTTGAGCCAGAATGTCCTCCTGTCCAGAATCAACACTATATCTAGTATGTTTATTTTATCTGGTACATTTACTTTTACTATATACACAAAGGGGGAAATCCACAAGGAGGAAATGCCCTCAATGCCTTAAACTGTGGCTTAAATGTGGCTCAAAATCACAGTCTAAGCTCACAAACTATTTCACCCTCAGATTACTTCCACTCAGACTCACTCACCCATAGAACACTGTACTCACACTTCCTCACCCACAGAGTACTGTGATCACAGAGCACTGGACTTGCACTCACCCACAGAGCACACTCATGCTCACTCTGTGTTCATTAATGCATTGAGCATTTGTGTTGGAACTCTGTAGCATGCACTCCTCTGCATATTGGGTGGCCAGTTATAGGCAGGAATGCATCAGCCCTGGATCCTGTTCAGCAGCAGAGTGTCGCTCAGCTAGGGGAAGTAGCGAGCAGGTTAGGAGCACAGGGCGCCATCTTTAGCACCCGCTACAGCGATTACTGCAGGTGGGTGGAGTCAGAGTGATGCAACTACATTGATTCTGTCTGCCTTCATTACCATTAGCAACTGAGTGTGACCAGATATTCAAGTTCAGCCCAGCACACAGAGAGAACACAGACTGACATTCATTCTTCGTGTGGAAACAGTCAGCACCCAGTCTTGTCCAGTTTTTAAGACCGACAAACATGAAACAGATCACGCGATCCTGTTGTTTTGAACGTGTTCCATCATGCAGCAAGACAGACATGCTAGCCCTTCCCCTCACATGTAGGACACAGCACGCAGAGGGGGATCGGGATCCAGTATAACAGAGTGGGCGCTGAGCGTGAGCGGAATTTCAATGGGAAAGATTCTACTGTTCCTGTGGGTTTCGCCATTCACTGCTTCAATTACGCTGGCAAAAAAGAGTAAAGTAATTGCTAATGGTGCTCTTTTGTGGGGCACCAGCATACAATATTGATTGGCAGCTCCTGTAATTACATTACCCCTTTTGGCCGCCTGACCCCACGGTACAGGCTTAAAAAACGTCATATGAAGATGGCTGAACTGCTGTAATGGACCCTTCCAGGGAGATAAGAGACACTTCCGTGTGCAATGTCATTGCATACGAGGACCGGGTGGTCAAACACTCCAGAAGAAGCACGAGGTTCTGTACTCTCCGCTCATTATTAAAGCTAGACAGAGAGGGACACCAAAGATATTCTACACTATGACCAAATATCCAGTTCCTACATTCCTCCCATCCATATTACTTCCTTATCTGAAAAGTAACAGGAGGTTTTGGTGCAGTCTGTAATGCTATGCTACGTATAAATGTTCTGTTATAGACAGTGCCCTTTATTAAATAGTGTTTATAACAAGACAGCAAATCTTAACATTGTTTCAGCAGTGTCAGAGATACGACTTCTATTTTGAAGAACAGGGCCTTGAATATCTGGTCCACATACAGTAGAACATCTGTAGGGAAATGGTGCCCTCTCTGTGCCGATCTGGGGTAGGAAAGACCCCATTTCAGTGCAGTGTGACTTACTGTGATGTGTAAAGCTGGTCCGTTACAGCCACAACACACTGTGAATCCATCAAAGCCATGTTAGGCTACATTCTTTTCATTCAGTTCCTATATCTATCTATCAGGGTCCAAACCACACAGCAAAAGCCAGCATCATAGGGATAGGCTGAAACTTTGAATAAGCACGTTGCAGAAGCCTGACTGGTGTACTGTGTCACTTTTACCACAGATATTTAATCTCGTGCTATGCAAAACATAGGAAAAACACTAGTTTGTGAACAAAGTGATGCCACAGTTTCTCTGCAGGCCATCAGAAATGTCTGACTCAATAACAAATACAACAAAAAGTGGCAGCATTTGGAATTTGTCCACTATGTATTTATCACACCGTTTCATTCAAGAAGGTAGTTCTGAGTCAAAATAAACAATACAGGCAAGACTTTACACTGAGCACAGAGTAATATTTCTAGTCAAAATTCACTTTTTCTTTTTTAATTCTGCTTGCCAGGTTGCAGTTCAAATCTTTAAATGCAACTCAGAGAATCAAAATAAGGTGAAATTCTCTCTCAAACTCCCAAATGACCTTAAACAAGCTGTAAACTACAGCCTTCAATGCCCAATGGCTTAGCCCTAGAGAGGCATTATCTGACACACCTCTCACAGTTTAGAGCTTAGAGTTCCCAAATTCTCCAACACTGTGCCAATTGGCATTGGTATCTTTCCATAAACCACAATACCACTTTTTTTCAAACAACATCAGACAGAAGTCAATGGAAGTCCACACCGGGGTAGGGGGACTATTTGTATTTGTCTTTGCAGAAAAGCTAGTACATTTTAGAATGCTGTCCATTACTCACACTGAAAAACATAAACATTTGTTGTAAAACATACCACATCTGTCATATGTCACTGCTTGGACGTTACACACTATGTTATACAAGGTAGCAACGAACATTTGCCGATTTATCTTATCTGTAATCTGGAAAGTGCACAAATTCAAAACAAATACAACAGAAAAACTGGCAGTGTGTGGGAATAACTAGAAAGACGATCAAACTGTCGAAATGAGAACTGTCCAGCCCAAGTTTTCACTGAAGCAGACTATCAACAACCGCTTAGACACAGTAAAAGTTGCCACAGTCCCAAATGAAAGCAATATAAAACTTCAGTTCCTAACCAACCAGATGCGTGCGAGCGGTCAGACTGCGTCTAACAACTGCAGACTTTGGACCATAATTCTAACAGCAAGCTAAGTAGCCCACTGATTAAATGAACAGCGCGCAACATGCCTGCTCCTTCGTGTAAAAATGTTATTGACGCGAAAGAGAGCTTGGTGGGTTAATTAAAAGATAACCCTAAATCTAACCTACATTAATACGTCTTCGGTGACTCACTATAGCTACGTACATGCGCCACCAGCATTTCGCTGACAACCCGCTGCGGAGTGGAACCCGTGCCAATTGTTTGTGGAATGTCAATTCCTCGCAACTCACACAATGCAACCAAGAACAGAAAGTGATGTCCAGAGTACTTACTCTATGAAGTAGCTTGCCCCCTCTTCTGTAAATCCTTCTTCCCATCCCCGTGGCAAATCTACAGCGGAATATACAACAAAAAAAAACATGTGAATAGTATAGCCATAAAGACCATTCCCGAAAACTTCCGAACCCTCTACTCCACTAAAATACAGGGAAAAGTAACGTTACCTAAAGTAATTAATATTGATTTAGATGAATGCTCTGTACTAACTACGCTACCTGAACGTATCATATGCCCAGAGTTGACAGGTTCACCAGTGCGGGGATGGAGCCAAGTAGTGCTGTGAGTTTCATCACTGAAAGAGAAACAAAACACCTGTTACCGAGCAAAGAAACGCAAAAAAATTCCGTCAAAGCTGCGCCAGTAGTGATCGCACTCGAAACATCGAGGGTAAGGTGCGCGCTCACTTTATGAAAAACACTCTGCCGTCCTTGCAGACTCCGTAAGACCAGTGATCAGGTAGAGTGTCCCGCCCGAGCGGAGCCGCCATGATCCCGGTTTGAAGTACTATTTCATTCTCCGCTCCGTGTAGTCTCCAGGGAATCAGACATAGTGCAATGATCGCCACCAGGACTGCATTGCTTTTAAAGGGGAAGACCAAACTTGGAGAAAGTGCAGCGCGTCTTTGTCCCGTTCTTTAGCCGACAGAAAATAGTAAACTTAGATGCTTCGTGATGAAAGTATCGGTACAGAATGTAGTCATAATCAAGTGTAATAAAGTAAAGCTCCCCGTCGATATTTCGATACCAAGTACTGGGAATTACTCCAACAATAGAGCATTTGGAATGCGTTGGGTGGATTTCGGTATTAACGCCCTCTAACCTGAAAAGGCCAACATTCCAAAACTACCAGCGTTCATTTCACACGCACATTCCAACACTCTCACGAAAGGAAACTGAACTGTAATTTAGAAGCGCAATACAACACTAATGCTCTTTATTTATAGCTGTTGCAAACTGCAGTTAGGCTGTTAAATATGCTATGGAAATTCAAAACGGGACAAGATCTCAGAGGTGATGTGTGCAATACAAAGATGTCCTTGTTGTGGACGCTTGCAAATGAGTATTAAACGTGAGATTTGTGGAAGCGTTTTAGTGTTATAAATATGTCGTGGCAATAATAATTGCATTATTAAACGTGTATGTTCTCACGAAAAATGTACATAAAGAAGTACACAAAGTGAATGCCACCAATCGAACCCTACCTATGATAAATATGAGATGAGCATAGACAGGTGAATTGAAAGAACCCGTACGCCAGCGGAGGCGGTAGAGAGTATATGAGTTTTGGTGCAAAGACGACCCTGAATACTCGATGCCGTAAAACATAAAGCGCCTGCACATGTCAGTAGCTCACAGACGTTCTCTCACAGTCAGTGTTCATAACTTGCTGATTGCCTTGTTAAAAGACCTTTCAGCAATAGACACCATTTCATTTGTTTAGCTAGGATGCGTGAAGCAACACACAGCAAAACTGTTAGAGGAGTAACTGGTTACTATTAATAATGCCTTCATTTCACACCCCAGCTGGGGAAATGACAAAGTCAGGGGGCTGAGAGAAATACAGTGGCCCAGGGCATGTGCCCCTATATACACTCAGAGGAACATCAATCACTGTGGACAGATACTGACAGGCTGACACGCAGAGGATTTGTCAAAATGGAAACAAAAAACAGAATCCTCTGAAACAAAAACTGCAGATCCCCTCAAACATAAATCAGTTACATCACTGCTGTTTTAACAGAAAATAATCTGCATTTGTTAGCCTGTTGCTTTTGTATAGTCACTATATATGTTGTTGATGCTGATGCATCTAAAATAATGCGTAATACACAAAAATTAAATGTCTCAAAATGAATGTTCAGTAAGAGTGGCATAAACTGGGGGTACTCATATGATAGTGATTTCCTTGGACTTTTAAACACGAGCTGAGATCCCAAAGTGTCTTTGCTTCATCTTATCGTTGAAACATGTCACATGACACACTTGCTTCCTGTCAGTGTTCTGCTAGCATCAGTTTCCATGACAGCTGCCCCTGGCCTGACAGCACATCTAAAAAAAAAACATTCCCAAAAACACCAAAACTGGTCCACACAGCCATTTCTGCTTTTAGCAAGATGTAATGTGTCCCAAACTGCACTGTGCTGCATTTATAGACAGCTCTTGCACCATGTCTTGACTGCAAGAGCCAGACAAACATGTGCAAGCATGTATCCACAGGCAGCACGGCACGTCTTGTATATACCGCTGAGGTGAACAAAGCACTAGATGTAATTATAGAGAGCAGTTTATGTTGGACAGTCTGTCCTGGGACATGAGAAATGCCATGGAATATGGGAATAAACAGTGCTGTTTTTTGGACAGGCTGCCTCCCCATTCATTGGGGGAGGGGGGGGGGGGCTGTGATACTCGGCGTGTGATACTCTGGTCTCAGAGGAGCCACTATCTCTGTCTTTCTTTGACATGTTCAGACAGGGTCGTGAGCCGCTGGGCTTCAGTGGGCATTCTGAGTGACTGCAAGTGCAACTAGAGAAACTCCTAATTACCCTATTTACAGGCCAGCCGAAACAGCTGTGGCAGCTCCAAAGAAAAACAAAAAAATAAAAACACATTTGATGTGTCACACAGTTGATCATATGTATATTAAGAATGTAATGTAATGTTCACTATAGGGGCATCAGAAGCAATTTGACATGTTGTATCAACACAGGACCAGTAGTAGGATTTACCCAGAATTCTATCACAAGAACATGTCTTACCCACCTGTGTTTAAAGTGTGCCCCTGTGTGCATCCGAACAGTGAATTCTGCTGCAGTGGAGAGCTTTGTAAAGAAAGAATGATACTTATGGGGAAAAACAACTCCTTAACTTTCTACACTGGTAAATATGCGGGATGGAGGATAAAAGGATTTGGCAAAAGGGTCACATCCATCACATCACATTCACAGTGATAGGGAGGATAATGCTGAGGCTGTGAGTGTGTGTGTGGGCTATATCTGCCAGCTTCTCATACCCGCTGGGCCAGCAGCTAGACCCAAAGGACAGAATCTCCTGACCTGAGACATGATGAGCATTACAATAATGCTTACACTGCATCAGACAGATCTGCCCAATTTCTTGAAGCCATCTATAAATCGAATGCAGGGCAGGCAGCATAGCTCAGAGTCAAGGCATATTTTCATAAGTGCAAGAGGAAAGATGGTATATCATGGACAGCTAAAGGAAAAAAAAAACGTTACTTTCTCATCCTTGGCCCACTCTCTCCCACTCCTTTACGACACACTTAATACACTTTTCCAACAGCCATTTGCATTTTTATGGCCCACAGAATTCAGTATGACAGCACTTTTCTCCTCTCTGAATTAATGCAGTGTTTCAGGCTATTTGATTTTTCAGTACAATGCAACCCTTTTATATGCGCTCTTTAACTGTTTAACACAACATCTCCCAAGGGGTCCTACACTGCAAAATCAGCTGCTGTGTATAAATTGTATATCAATACAAAATGGCTTGTGTTTGTGTGTTTGAGTGTGAGTGTGTGCGTGTGTGTGTGTGTGTGCGTGTGTGTGAGAGAGAGAGAGAGAGAGAGAGATAGTGTTGGGGGTTGGATGATGTTATCACTCTCTCTTCCTAAAAAAAACATTGCATTTAACCTGCTTTTAACATCAAACACCTAACCTTGTCCTAAAAAAATAAAGGACCTTGAACTGTCCCCCACAGATTTGGTGCAGCAGTTCTCCATAAAGGTGTGTTGAGACTGTGAACTTCTTCAAACATGCACGCATAACTGTCGCAGCAGTTTTCTTCTGAAGGCCTTTCATCTGACACTCCATGTGGATTTCACAGGAAGTATTACCAGGATTATTTACAAGCCAGAGACAGTGCAAACACCATCACAACCTGACAGTACTTCATTGACTTACAGCCTCTTGATATCTGATCTTCACCACCCACTGGGGTTTATCTGACATACAAGCCTCTTCAAACATACTTAACTAGTGTGAGAGAGAATTCACATTCTTGTGAAGGAAAACAATCTTTACACCTGACATGCCACAAGGGAGGGAACAGGAAGTATTTCCAGGATTATTTACCATCCAGAGATAGCATAAGCAGTTTAAACTGGAAGTTCAGCATTTACCACAACCTCCTGATATGTAATTCACAACACCCACCAGGGTTTATCTGACATACCACAATGCATTGCTTTTTCAATCTCCACTTTGATTTTTTGCTGCTGAGGGAATGGAGTGTTTTGTAATTTATCTTCCAAGGATGCTGTTTTATTGATGATTATCAATTCCCCCAGCATACTCTCTATCCACTGTAACAAAGAAAGCAATTAAAGGCCTTTTTTCTCTCCATTAGTGAAATCTGAACCGTTAGAGGAATAAATACAGAACAAAAAATGCTCCATTGGTAGGACCCACAGAGCGGAACAGCGATTTGAATATGTGACCTCCTCAATATGATTAATCAAAGAGGCATATCTATCTTACCTGAATGACCTTTAAATTAATCTGATTTCAGCTATTGCTAATTAGTGCCAGAAATCTGAGTCATGTCCTAAGTATATGGAACGCATGGCTGAACATGTCAGATCTCCCCTTACAGTTTTCTGCCTTGCGATGCACTGTGAACATCATGTACCACTACCTCCCGCACATGTTAACCTGTCACTCTGCATGCAGAGCTAGAATTATTTTCAAAGAGACGGCATGGACTGAACCATGTTAAAAAATTCTTGAAGGGTCTGGGTACTTTTGACACAACGGATCCACTTGTACCAGCCAAATCCTATCTCCAGCCATCATGAGAAAAAAGGTAAAACTGGTCAGGGCCAAAGCATGTGGCAGAATCTATCTACAGTGGCTTAAAACTGCTGCTGAAATCAAAGTTACGTCTGGACAGCTTCAGAGCTAGATATCCGGTTAATACCCTTGGTCTCATCAGTCCAACACTAGAGTAGGTGGATTCTGAACTTTGATCATTCTGACTGTAGAATTAACCTTGGCTACGGTCAGGAAACAAATTTTAATAACAATTAATAATCATAATTTGTTTAAATGTTTTTTTAACACACATCATTGATTCTGTTAACCAAGAAAATCATTTTTATTCAGTTATGTATTTGGTTCTTTTATCTTTTTATTAGTCTCCACTCTGGCCTCATTATGAAGAGGTATCAACTCACATTCCGCAAGGTTTTATAGAAATGCCAGGAGACAATTCCCAAGGCAGTGAACACTTCAAATGAATTCAACCCCGCCCCCCCCCCCCCCCTTCTTTTACTTGTGTACTGAACATACTTTTGTAGCTCTCCTCCAATCACAATTTCCTTTGAGACAACAGCCATGCTGATTTCATCTCTGAATTTGGTCAACATGTGTCTTTGACAAAATACATAGATGCCCGTTTTTATTTTTTTCAACACGAGTGTACATTTTTCATAGATGTCAGTGACTGCTGAAGTCGAAACAGCTGAAAAAGTACCCATTTCATTTATAAGTGAGTTAAAAGTTAAGGACAAATGACGATTTAATCCGAGGTTGACTCCATCAGCCTAAGAGTATGAGGTTCAAAAACTACTCACAAGGAGTATGCCAGCCTGCTGGATATGTACACCACATCAAGGCTTTTTTCTCAACTTGGATCGCTGCCCCTCCAACACCAGGGGTTCACGAGGCAGCAAGGTGACTCAGCCTTGTCTGCCTGACACTGATGGAGAGGCTGTAACAGCCGAATCTCTGCAGGGGTAGATAAAGCCAGGCTGAACCACACATGGTCATTTGGGATCACCTCCCTCCCACTCTCTGCCTCTAATCAGAGGAGTCAGGCAGTCAGCTATAGCACCCTGAGGCACAGATAAACGAGTCCGACTCAGAGACCCATGGCAGTTTCTCCCACTAAGGTCCAGACTAAAATAGAGCTACCATCTCCCTCTCTTTCTCTCGATCTTCTTGAACACACACACACACACACACACACACACACACACACACACTCCGTCTTTTTTCATTACAAGTTTCCCCATTGTCTGTTATGTAAATGCAGAGTAAATAATGCATGCCTCTGCCCCCTGAAACCGCTTGCATAACAATGAAATCAGCAGGCAGACTAAGAAAAACTTTTTCCCTCCATTTCTGCTTAATTAGATATTCAGCAGTCGCATGGAGACTTTGGCAAATCAAATGCACCGTATCTGTCAAACGGCCTTTAGCATTTGGACAACACAATTCTCTCCAGTTTTCCCAATGCCATCACTGAAAATATCCAAAGACATCCACCAGGGTAGTAATTGGTGCTCTCCATAATTGGACATTAGGGTAGTGCAGAGATTTAGTATGCGCAGCCTAAATAATTCAAGCCCGGCCAGTGTGTCAGCTCTGACATGGCACTGAACAGTATCGTCAGGCCAAGAAAAGACATGGCATGCTATGAAACAAATTAAATACAAGGGCTTTGCATAATTAACCATTAATTTGCTCGACAGAGTCGCCAGGCGACCTCCTTTTAACTCCTGCTCCTGGTTTCTGCAGAGGGGAAAGACAGCCCCAGCTCCATTAATGAGATGCTGTCTCTGTGCATAATTAAACAGAGGGGATGTGAAAGACGCATTAAAAGGGAGGGTTTGGGCCGTGCAGGTCTTTCGTGTGGAACTGTTCTCAAGAGCCGTGTTCAGGTCTTGCAGAGGCACCTTCATTTATCCATTCTTTCGGGCCATCAGTTCTAAATTTACATAATATAATTTCATTTATCTTCCTTGACTCTGTGCCAGGTACAAAGGCTCCATTCAAGTTTATCTACCGCCGCTGAGGGCTGGAAACACACCCTTTCGCTGGACACAATTCAGGCCACTGCAACTTGGTTTCCATGGCACCCACGAGTAACAAAAGCAACAGCAACAGTATCTTAGATTGTGTACCTTTTACTTTCAGGAAAGTTACTTTAAACATTTAAAGTTTATTACATTATCTTAAATAATTTTGATTGCGATTGTCAGTTTTAGAAGTATTTTGTGTGTGGTATATTTATTCAGACAAGTAACTAAAAACCCCAATATTAGTGAAATACTGCCCCCTTGTGGTAAAATTCTCTCATGACAATTATATTCACTTTTCAAGAAAAAAACCTTAATGATATACATTAAATAATGCAATCTAAAGACTAAGAATAATTTGTGGCATGCTAAAAATAATTGAACATAGACATCTATAGACCACATTAGTAGTAATGTTGATTCATGCCATTTTTTCTAATTACAATGGACCCTCAGGATTATTCCCCTGGAGATTGGATGGGGCCCTGACCACCAGCTGCCACCCACAGGTGGTGAGCGAACATATCTTGTGTTTGAAATTGCTATGTTCAATTTCTTCACTGTGTAAATGGCAATTTGAAGAGGACCAATTAGGCCTCACTGAAACTGATGCACTTACTGAATAGACCCAACCAAAAATTCAAAATTAGCATTAAACCCATTTCCAATCATTTCATTACTGTCATTTAGTAGACACACGTACCCCGAGTAATTTACAATTTTATCCATTCATAGTGTTAAATATTTACTGAGGCAACTGTCCCTTAAGTACGTTTCCCAAGGGTACAGCTGCAGTAGCCCAGTGGGGAATTGAAGCAGCAATGAGGCCAGTTTCAGTTAGGAGGCCTGCTCCTTTCCTCTACACCACACTGCTGCCAACTTTCATTTTATTTCGATTCTTAATTACACCAATCCATCCCCATCCAACCAGTAGATGAAATTCACTTACATCAAGAACATTATTTCCATCAGTAAAATGGTGTTACTCCTTGTTAATATATGCACACATTTAGCAGTTATATATGTGATCAAATTCAGGGAGATTTCCCTCTATTTGACAGGGTCATACTTTCCCCAAGCATACAGAACACACAACTCATAAGACTTTCTTCCAAAGCTCTTTATTAGTCCAAAATGTGATATTTATGCCACGAGAGCGGAGGCCGTGGAGGATTCACTGTGGATTAAAAGAGAGGAAAATACATCAGAATGGCACACAATACCCATTAACCCAGGGCGACAACAACCAGTCTAGACCTCTGGTCACATGGAAGAGGAAACCACAAACTTGCCTGTATTCAAAAGAAACTGATGAGTAAAATTTTTGCTTTTTTCAGCTACAGGTCTGGAGAGCAGACAGTGAAATGTCTGTTTTCACCACCTGCATTTACCAATGTTTAGCTGTTGGCCAGGCTAAGTCGGCTGTTTTCACTTAAAAGCCACATATAGGTGCAGTGGGGTTAAAAGCAGATCAATTCCAAAGAGCTGAATGCCCAGGATGGTCAGGATGTGGTCACATTTTACATGGGCTATGGGACGATCATCGATGATAGAAAAACATTTATAAATGCACACAAAAGGTATTTGTAAGTGGCCGAACATAGAAAACTCATTCTTGATGGTAACTCAGATTCTGTATACCTCAGTGACACTGGTAGTTCCCACAAAAAATGGTTTCCTGTGCAGATAACTGTCTGAAGGGGACTGGCAGGGTTGGCACAGGAAAGCCACTCTGCTAATTTACCTCCAACATTTGTCTGGCACATCAGAAATATCTCAGTTCTTACAAGGAAAGAACAGGACAATGAAATGTGCTGTACTGTATCAGAACAGTTTGAGATCGAATGTCCTGTTCCCGTTACACCATTAACTCAGACATTACATGTTACAACTTCCAAGATGACCATTTGACACACGTGCATCGCGCACATGAAAGAAAAGATACGGTAACATATGATACGTACTACTTCCAGTTGGGTGGGAGTACTCTCTTGGTCTTGTAGTAACGGGCCAGCCTGTGAATCCTGCTCTCGATGAGAATCAGACGGAACTTGGCATCCTTGTCCTGTACAAACAATTCAAGATATCACCAAAAAAAAAAACAAAAAAAAAAAAACCCAAAACTGAATTAATGCCACCTGCCAATTTCATCTATGCTCATTCAATACACATACTGTCTTCCAGGTCCACCTGCTGTCCATTTCATGCCCTCTTAAATGCTAACTAATAATGGACTTTATAGAGCAGAAAGGATTTACTTAGCTAATGAAAATGGGGATTAGTAGATAGCCAGGTCAGCAATCTGGCCATGACATAGTGGAACCACATCCTGATACTGAATGAGAATTTTCACCAAAATCTAAACCAAAAGTCAGAAAAGTCCAAAAAATTGAAAAAGGCACAAAAATACCCTAGTGAAAATGCAGTTATGCTTAGAAATAAATCACACAGCACAGAAATGTATGTAGTATGTCTCAGACACAAATGAAAGTCTTGATCTAATGTTCAGAAGTAGTTTTCCATATTCAGTGCTCTGCAGAACTACATGTCTCATTCCACTACATTTCAGCACTCTCCAACAATCACCAGTCTTTCAAAGAACCACAGAAGTGCCTGTTTTAATTCCCCTAGACTCAGGCTACAATTAGCATGCAACTTGGACTGCAGTCTTCAACCCTATCCAAACCATTACAATTCTGGACAAGACCTCTACTTGTGTCCAGTGTCCCCTGTCCCAACATCACTTCCAACAGAAATCTCTCAGCTTCAACAAAGGCTACAGGGTGCTGGCAATGAATTTTTTTTTAATGAGGTTAATTTGGGGGAAACGCTTGCCTGGCAGGAACACTATTACAAATCTTAAAGGGACATCAAATGGAGGTGGGCAACAAAATCTACCAATATACTGCTAAAAAGGAGATGCTGTCAACGCATTTATTTTACCAAAAGTTCTGAATTAAATCAACAGTAACCAATTATGGCATGACAACAACACTACCTTATAGAAGTACAACATCTACACATGACAGTACACCAGCACTCTAACGGTGTCTACAAAATAGGCTATTTTAATTAATAAAATAAATCTGCTCATAATTTTGCTTCTATCTTAACTCCAATATTAAATCGAAAATGGATTGTCAAGATTGTTCCACTAAAATAAAATGTGAATTGAATGGTTTAGCTCCACAGGGCCAAAGGTTATGAGAAGATGTAGGAATATTCAGTCAATATACTGCCCTGGAAACCCTAAAGGCTGGACACTAGCTGGCTGTTGGAAGTTGTGGAACGGGGCTGTATGTTACAGCACATGCTGCGCCCCATGCACGCATGACACCATGCAGGGCGTCAGCCTCAGGCCAGTCCATCTTTTCACCTGCCGTTAGCACTAAAGGTCACGAGCGGGTTCAGTGGGCCCATCACCTTTCTGTTCCTTTCCAAGTGCTTCCTCACTGCAACCGCCTTCTTGATCAGGTGGTACAGGTCCTCAGGGAGGTCAGGGGCCAGACCCTTGGACTTGAGGATCCTCAGGATTTTATTGCCGGTGACAAAGCGCACCTGGGCAACACCATGGGAGTCCCTCAGGATCACACCTGGAAAACATAAGTGACATTTTTCATTTTTCAACACCATACAGAAAAACAGGCAGAATATCCCCAACCCCAGGACCTACAGAAACCCCACATTTCACCATTTTCTCTGGTCAGTCAAGATACAATGGCAAAATTCAGACTACATTCATCAATCCTCATTACTGCAGATCTACAGCCAACTGGAGTTTTGAGTGCCTCAGACTGGCTACAAATGCCACTGCCATAGAAATACAGACAGCAGATACATTGTTAGGATGGCATATCTCCTGCAACGGTAAAAACGACAATTATTAGAAAAGACAGCCAGACATGTATGTACCATTAATGAAAATAAACAGGGTTCAAATAAAAACCCTGACTATCATGATTCCTTAACATACCAGGCGGGGTTCTCTACGTACATTTTATGACAATATGAAACTGAAGTGGGTCTACTCAAAGCGACTGAAAGCAACAGACGAAAAGCTCAAGCTAAGGGCTTGGGCTACAATGTCAAACCGTAAACTTACCAATCTGAGATGGAGTCAGGCCTTTCTTGGCCAGCTTGAAAATCTGCTCTTTGACATCATCGGATGTTAGTTTCAGCCACTACGACAGAAAAAAATGAGAATGTTAAATTCGAGACCTTTCGTTCAGAAGCACGTTGGCTAATTGTCAAACTGCAAAACGAATGTATTGTACACCAGTACTCACTGTTGGCACACTGCGTCTGTATGGCAGCGCTGACTGGGACAAGCCCTTTCTGCAACAAAAATGAAATTGTTAGTTCGACTCGGGTCATATCCGACAGGCTGGACTCTGTGCCCTGCTTCCTCGTCGCAATGCAAGAATTCTACATTTTGGCCCAACTAAACATTTATTCCTGCTAGTTAGCTACTGATATTGTGCTCCCTCCACCGCCAAATCTGAACGTTCGTGTTTCAGTTTGCTAGGAAGGCCGGTTACTGGAGCTAAGATGATAGCCTTGGACAAAGTACATGGTTGTTAGCTAGCCAACCAAACAAACTGTCGCTTATCTACGGTATCGTCAATTGCAATGCTCTGCAATCTAACCAGACACGGTGGATTTAATGATAAATCCGAATAAAACAGACAGGCGGCCTTCATGCCGGTTCTAACCACGGAACCTATTTAGCCAGTTAGCTAGCTGGCTAACCATGTGTTGTTAGGCAAATATGGATTCTGGTAACGCTTGGCCACGTAGCTACCCAATTATCAAGCATGGATATTTCACTTTCTTGTGCTTGAAAATCCAATATGACAGTACTGCTCAAAAATGTAATATTAATATTTTTTATTTAAAAAAAAGAACAGCCCGTGTCGGAGGAGAGCCATACACGCGGCCATGATGTGCTCCAGTTCTAGTGAGACAATCCGTGTTTAACACGCTTCATTTTTTGATGAAAAACTGGCGCTTTTGCCTGCCATTCGGACACAAAGTTGCGCACTATAAACTGACAGGGATTAAATGAGATCGTTTTCCAGTCTATATGGCTAAGATGCCACTTTTATAGGGTAAAACGGCTGCTTACCCGGGAGCGTGCATACGACCCATGATGGCGATCTAGTGGAAAAGGAGGATCGCATTGAGGCTGCGTGAAAATCAAGCCCTGTGCGGGAAGTGACGTCAGGATGAGTCAGAGACGCGTTTTCACGGTCGCGCCGCAGATGGCGCTCAATCCGACCAGAGGGATAACATCGAATCAGGAAACAGGAGAGGTGAACGAAACTAAAACGCTTCTTTGATTTGCGTTCAATCTGCATCAATTCGGCTGTGTTGTTAGATTGTGCTACTTTACCACAAAAATAAAGTAATTAAGGGTTTGAGAAGTTTCGCTTTTTTGGGGTATTTTTGATTTAAGGTATTTTTGCCTCACGGGAAATATGGAGAAAATATTCTGCTAATACCTGAAGCATTTCTTTCGTTTACATTTACATTGCATTAATTTAGCCGACGGTCTTAATCAGAGCGATTTACAGCAAGATTACGGAAGTGTATCCAACACATTCCCAGACCAGTGAGTGAGCATAATGTTCAAGCCCTAACACAAGTTACTTTGTGCTAACTTGACTAGGCAGTCTAGAAATTAAGGGAAGCTAAATGCATGCGCTACAATATATTGCAGTCACTAGATCACAGAATCCATAATGCATTGCGATACTAACGGTAAAATAAACAACCTATATGCACTTTCATACCCTATGTACACTTTTCTCTGTGTATAGTGTTAACCATGACAGCTGCCAGGGTATAGGGCAGTATGTAGGCTATATTATAATTCATTGCAACACTAGAGGAGAATAACCCCCTCCAGGCTCATGCATAAGCAATGAAACTTGTGCAGAGAGCATGTAGCCATTCTGCTCTAAGTAACTGTTCCTGGATCAGCATCAGAATTGTGTATTATATGGCTGAGGTTAGCATTAGGAGTGATCAAGCTGGTCTTAGGTCTGCTGTCAAGGGCAGTAAGCGTCTTGGGCCTGACAGTCTCCCCAGACCCAGTGCTAGAGCAAATCAATAGGACGGGCATTTGATTTTCGTGAGGGGGGCACACAAAATCACCACGGCAACTGCAAAATAGCAACAACAACACCACTGCGTGTGCACTGCCGCACTACACAGCACTTTAATGTTTCCGTTAATGAAAAGCGTTTTATAATTATATGTTATTTAGGTTTACATGTGAGGGTGGGGCCGCCATCAGCAGGCAAGGAGTTCAAATGCGTGCACAGCCCGGTCTGGCCCGACCCCAACGCTGGCACTGAGTCTCCCTCACATGGCACTAACCTCCTAAAACTGTCCTTATATGTCCACACACACCCTAAATATTTAAACTGCTTTTAAACAGTAGTTTTGACTCATTTACTGTAAGTTTGATGAGGGCAGTATTGTTGACAGACTGGGGTATTATTTAGTGAGGTCTTTAGTGAGGTTTGGCCATTTACTTTTGACCCTTTAATCATTACAGTTGCAGCTTGCACTTGAGTGATATTTTTGACTGATTATTTCAATACATTCCACATCAAGATTTGTTCATTTTTACACCAGGTTATTATATTTTCAGCTAGAATTTCTATATAATTGGAATCATATCGACTGCGTTGTTCTTTAAGCATTCCAAACAAAAATTGTTTTTGTTTGTCTCTGTCGGCTTATGAACATGAACATCTCTCCTATGGTCTACATATGCTGTCTTCATTTTGTGTTTTTTTTTCTTCTTTATATTCTTTTGTGCCGGGAAATATTTATCAAGGCAGGTCAGCACTTTAGTCAGCCCAGTGTGTCTGGGTTCTTTGGGATCTGTATTCAGCCAAGATTTTCAGTCTCCATGGAGAGTGAAAAGGAATTAGTGAAACATTCATGTAGATTTAACATGCTCTCAGAGGAAGGGTTCTTTATGTATTTAGTAAAAAATAAAAACTAATATGGTGCAAGTCATAATTGTCACATTATGTCAAATCAAATATGTATGTGTCAGACAAGTCTCTTTGTATGGCATGTTGTGACAGAGAGGGCAGTGTGACAGAGTGCCGTCACTACGGTTGAGTATGTGCTCTGATTGCCATGCCAACAAGCCTGACTCTTTGGTGTTGCGGTCAAAGTCGCATGGTTAGTACCCCGTAGACCCAGGTTTGAGGCCGGGTGGGGTGACTGCTCTCACCCTTTGCTCCACATGTTTATTATTGTTATGGCTTTTTGTTAGTTGAAAATGACAAACAAAACAAATTTGATATAGTTCCACCACGAGTTCCTCCAAAATGTGAAAAAAAAATCCGACCACAGGGGATGCTTGGCTCCTCATTAAAAATCTGAACAAAAACAGTAGGGTGCCAGTGCACCTGCAGTGCTTAGCTCCCTGAATACAGCTGGAGGGAGCACTGATGGGCTCCCAGCACAAACTGGCTGCCTCTAGTCAGGAAAGGTGTCATAATGACTGTGGTGGGTGAAAAAAAGTTTCACAGGTCTCATGATTTGAAGGCTTACTGTATAGCTTGTTGAGCCATTTGTTTTTGCAAGTAAGGGAGGAAAAGTCCCATATTGTATGTATGTGATCAATAATCACAAAAACTGGTGTGGTGGCATAAATGTGTGAACTAATTTTCATCAAACTCAAACATGGTTAAATAATATTTCCATGCTGAAATCATTGTTACAAATTGATTGGTCCACAGTGGACCTGTTTCTGTGATTCCGGAAGCTTCACTCTTCCATCACAAGTTAATAACTTTTAATTAAAAAAAATAATTGTGCTCCTTTTCTGCAGTATCTGGAATGGATTTTAGAAAGGATTTTATGCTAGCACTGGCAGATAAATCACTCAAAAACACAAGGTTCTTTTTTTGAATAATACATATCTCCATTAATTTCACCCTCTCAGTTCCACACTGATAAGTTAAATAATACGTACAAAGGTAAGGTCAAGGCATGAAAATAAATGAAAATTACAAGGCAGACATATGCAAACTACTGAGTTTTATTAACAAGTTTGGTATTTTGAGCATTGAGGATGAAAAAGCAGATGAAAGAAACAAGAACAACAGACTCTTGTGGTTTCTGAATGAAAGGTTTTAGCAGACAGGTTGCCATAAATGTGGTCAATCAGACTTTAAATGAAAAACATAAATAAAGAATAGATTCAAACGGACGACGCGTCATTGTCGCCGTCTCTCCTTCATCGTCTCCTGCGGTGCAGTTTTGCTTTCTCTTGGGCTTGGGCTTGGGCTTGGGCTTGGGCTTTTGTCTCTTCCGTCGTGCACTCGGTTCGGAGGCAGCCGCACTGTTCGATATACACGTAGGAGTGTTTGAACTTCGACCCATCAGGGCAGACCATCTCCACCTGCTTCTTACTGACAGCTGTTTCTTGGCAGCAAGAACAGGATCGCTGCACCATTTTGGCTTGGAAGGAGTACCTGAACGTAAAAGCGGAGAGAGGAGTGGGATGAGAGTGAGGCTGTTGTTTCAAAGGCACAGAAGTCTTTGGTAACCTACTGGGGACCAGCTCAATAGCACGTTGAAACAGATATTCATAATCTGGGCCAGTGAACAAATTCTAATTCCTAAAACACATTGAAGTACACTCATGTTAACAATGAACAAATGGAAAGAAGGACATCACAAGTGTGTCAGCTGTAACCACAGTTCTTTGATCCACACACTTACATGGAGGAGGTCTCACATGAGCCGGCACAAGTCGTCATTTCTACTGGCTTCACAGATTGGCAGCCATCACTGACCAGGTGGGAAACAGTCCTTGTCACGTTACATGGCTGCCATTTTTTAATACCTGGCAAAAAAAGGTAGGGTTTCACCACACACTTACTAATCCAGCTTCATCCAAATATTTTCTTTTCAGAATTTGCTACTGGATTCAAGGCTTAATGAGTTTAACAAAACAATTAGTAACAGATTGGAGTGATAGATCAGTCAATATGACAGACAGGGACACAACTCAATAATGGTTATGAGATAACACTTAGGGAACATGTTCAGGGTTAAGGTCAGGCTAGTAAGACTACATGAAATAACAGCAATGCCCTCCTCGCATACGGTTAGAAACATCCCACTCTATTATGTTATCAAAAATAAAGAGGGCTGGGTTCCAGTTTACTTACAGACATGACAGCAGCCATCTGGCGCAATAACTTCAGTTCCCTGCAGAAATGAAACAATTAGACAATCTTCTTTGCATAATCAGCAGTTTAATAGGGGATTCAAGTAGATTAAGGATTTGCTCTTTATGGTAGGCTAACAGAAGAGCGTGGCACCATGTGCCATACAGTATGTATCCCACAATTCATTCCTCCCTTAAGGTCATAACGCTTCCTTTCCTATGCACAGGTACCTCACCTTGTAGCTGATAAAAGCAATTCCTACTAAGTGAATGGACTGAGTGACACATCATGATTCCCCTCCTACCTAAAACATCATCACCAGCACTGCTCCAAGTCATATCACCCCTGTACTCCATAGCTTCAAATATTAATCTTGGTCAGAGATTAATCTTGGTCTAAGTCTTAGCCTTGGCCACACCTGTCCTTATTTTTGAGGTCAGGTCAGTGTAAATGGCAAAGTGTTCAATGGGTGTGATAAGGTCTAGTTATTCAATTCACTTACTGGAATGCAGTCTTCCGGATTGAACTCAGGGCAGACAATCTTGGACTCCATGGATATAAGTTGATTTTCTATCTTTATGCACTCATATTTCACACACTTATTACCAGGGGCCGACCAGGTGGAACCAGGCTGTGGAATTGAAGAGTGGAGGTAAATATAGTGACAAAGCACAGATCCTCATTGTGTGTGAGGCTGTGTGTGATACAAATTTACCCTCTGCATCAACACAACCATGGTTTTATTTTGAATTTTTGGGAGCAGCCATATTTTGAATATACTTTGCCATTAGGGTTTTTTTTGTATTCACCTTTACAGTGTGCACAGTTTGGTCAGGCAGGATAATAACACAGCTGGTCTGCACACACTTTCCACAGCACTGCCCAGGTACAGGTTGGTGCTCAAAGCCCTGCAGAAAAAGATGAGAGATCACTTAGATGTACAACCTGACACTTCATTCTGTCTTAAAGCAATCTTTCTATTTCAGTTTGAAACTGTCATACTTTTCCTTGTAACCATGTAGATACAGCAACAGACAAAATCTAAATTGTATTACTTTTGATAGTTTTAGCAGAGTAGATTTAATAGCTGGTAACAGTTTTAGAACTAATTTTCCACGGCCAAGAAAAGACAAAAATGGAGAATGCATTTAAGTTAAATTGAGTATTTTGTTTGATTAGTGTGTCAGTGAGGGAACTAAAATGATCTATCCTAATATTTGAAATTGCATCCGACCAACCAACTCAATGGTCACTTACCAGCGGACAGTGAGTGTCGCAGGGTGTTGGTGTACATTTAATGCTGTGCAGATGGGTGTTTGAATCCACCTCATGGCTGCAAATACACTGTTCACACTTGGCTTTGGGAACAATGTCTCCTGGCTGAAGGAGCACACAAAAGAGTTGCATTAAAAAATTTGTAGCAAAGGACACGGTGCTGTTTCCCTCCATCGCTTACAGAACTTTGAGCCCACTGCAGTAATATTAAAGTACTTTTGTTCAGTCTTCTCAAAAACAACAGGGAAAATAATGAAGTAAATGCAAGTAACTAGAAGTCACAGATGAGGGCCAACCAAACCACTCCTCTCATTCCTTGGAAATGATTGTCTCTAACAAACACTGAAGTTGGTTCTGACCTTATATTCCGTGCCATTGGAGACACAGACGGCTTTGGGTACTGTAAAGAAAGACAAAATTAAAGGTAAAGGTGGTTGGAATTCAAAGGATGCCATCAAAAAAACACCATTTCATTCAAGACAGTATGCTGAAATGTTTAAATCTCTAGCATAATCTAAAAAACTGAGAGCAGAGCTGTAATGAATTTGGTTAGTGAAATTTTTGTGGTGAAAAATTCATACTATAAGCTTATTAAATAATTACTTCTCTAATGGATATATATATATGTATATATATATATATATGTATATATATATATATATATATATATATATATATATATATACACGATACAATGAAAGAATCAGGGTTCCTACACATTTTCCATTTCAAAATTCCATACTTTTCCAGATTCAAATTTCCAGACTTCTTGGTAGATTTTTCAGACCATATTTGACATCTGAGTACAAATAGCTGTTAAAATAGATGTTTATTAAGTAAATATATACATATTATTGTTCCCCCATATTTCTTAGGCTCTTTTATAAATAAGAACTGAAAGTGAGCTGAAAAAAGTTAAATAATTTAATTTTCACGGTGTCTGTGCAGCCTTGTTTATTCACTGTGTCCATGGAAACGATGAAGAACGCAGCTGTATGGTTTTCTTATGCAGAAGGGATACGTTTCTGATAACTACATCACTGCATAACTCTTAAATGTTCAGACAAGCTTAATATTTGGTTATTTGTGATGCTATGTACTGTATATATGCAATTCAAAGATATTGCCGCTTTCAAACTAATTTGGTCGTGGATGTCCGGATTTGGTACAGTTACAAGGCACTTTGGGCAGAGCTGTTTTGCAGGCTGTGATATACAGGCGTAGAGGCAGTTCTGTGTAGGAGTGTGCGTTTAGTCACATGCCATACTTCTTGCCTTCTGGCCCGCGCGCTCTCTCTCACACAGTGGTAAACATTTTGGCTGTGTTGGCTGCCTGCTCCAAACGCCATGAAAAACACTCTGCTTGTATGATCAATTTATTTTTAGAAATTCTGGATTTTATATTTTAGAAAACAGAATAGGGGCAAAAGTCTGGAAACACAAATATTCTTCCATACTCTCTTTTCTTTTGTCCATACTTATCCAGACCTGGAAATTACTAAAATCAAATTCCATACTTTTCCATACTGCGTAGGAACCCTGAAGAACGAGAAAATCCCAGCTAGGATATCAGATATCTATAATCAGGTAGCAACATGCTCACAGCAAGTTTTGTGCTGTAAGGGGGAATCTCCCTCTACGCCCATGGGGGTTAAAAAAAAGGAACTCACGGCATGTATATTTAGGGCAGCAGGCGCCCATGGTCACTTCTAGTGTGTATCCAGGCTCACAGGTGTGTTTCGCAGGACAGATGCTATTGTTTTGGCATGCTGTGGGAAAAGACAGAACAAAGAAAGTTTTGCA
Source organism: Megalops cyprinoides (assembly GCF_013368585.1). Lineage (NCBI taxonomy): Eukaryota > Metazoa > Chordata > Actinopteri > Elopiformes > Megalopidae > Megalops > Megalops cyprinoides. The sequence continues at coordinate 11,685,987 of NC_050595.1, read as the reverse complement.
ACTGACTGGATACAGCAACAGTGCATTGAAAACATACATAATAGGTCCCTCCAGAGGGGCAGCAAAGGGAACAGCTTTTACACAGGGGTTGGTTTAATGCTCTTGGTTCCAAAACCGGTGAAACTGCACAGTCTGACCCAATGAATCAAGTCCAGCTGGGCTACTCACCGCATACGGTCTTCTGGCAGCAACCCTTTGTCTCGATGACCACTATTTGTCCCACTTCGTCGCAGGTAACAGGTGGCTGAGGTGGACAATCCACCGGCGTGCAGAGGATGTGCAGAGTGTCAGTGTCGCACACACAGTTCTGGCAGTCACTTGTCCAGGTCTCACCGGCCTACACCAGTGAAAAGAAGCCAGTCAGTGCATGTGTCACAAGAGCATCAACTAATCAGAGCTTAAGTATGCACAGTTTCAAGCGCTTAGGGCAGAATATGCAGTTAGCATTCTTCAAAAAATGCTCAAAACCATCCAACTCTGATGTAAAAATACAGTGTGAGAAGTAAGTGGATCAATTTTTAACAGCTAAGAATATATAAAATCTCCACACCCAAACTAGTGTTAGAATTGAAAATGTATATAGGGTTAGGGCATGGGTTAGGGTTACCTTAAATCTGTTACAAAATGAATGCTTTTCTATTTGAATTTACCTCAGTTTATCGACATTCATGATTTATTTGTGTAATGTTACCTATGAATGCTTGGCCAAAAATACAAATGGTTTGGGACAGGTTTAGAAGTATAGGAAACCTAAACAATCAGCTGAAAGAATAAAGAGTTAACAGTAAAATTACCCTTTTCGGCTTTCCATTTGGTAACAGGCAGTATTCTAAAGAAAACACACACACACACACAAGAAAACTGTCAGTTATCTGAGCCAGTAGATTTTTTTTTTTTTGACAAAATTGTCTTCCTGTTTCTATTTCTGTTCTTATACAGCAATAAGCGTGCACAATTCAATTAATTTTTTTTTGATGTGAAATGAATGTATGAATGAATGAAAAAAAAAAAAATAGCACAAGACTAGGACTAGTGTTTCATAATTGGCATAATTGGCTGTTTTTGGTCCTCTGCTTACCACAGTCGAAGGAGACACACTCATCAGAGTCAGAGCTCAAAAGGGTCGTTCCAGGAGGACAGAAACATCCTTCTGTAAGGATATTTCCCATCACGCTGAACTGGTTCACCTCCTTGATGAATTTTGTATTGTACCTATGAAATGATACAAAGAGAAGAAAATGCTATCTATGCTCTGGAGTGCTTATAATTCCTATACATAATACCTGCCAAATACAAAATTTGTCTCTGAACAAGTAAAACTGCCCAAAAGAAAAAGACAATGGACAAGATTCAATTTCATGGTATTTTTTACGTTAGGTATATAAAGTGAGTTAATAAACTTGATATCAGGTAAACCAGCCATTTTAAAATAAAGGTTTGCCAAATATTTATTCATCACCTTTTATCAAATGAATGGTTCGTAAAGTTTTTGAAAGCAATAGGTAAGATGTTGGTATATCAATCCCCCCCCACACACACACGCATAAGTGCGCACACACACACACACAGTTTTCAACATACCTGACATCACAGGTTGGCTCTATCAGAGGACCACATGGCTCATAAACTTTAGGTTCTTCACATGTGTAGTCTGCAATTAAAATGGAGAGAATTTGCTAAATACATGTAATGGGAATCAGTACAGGGCAAGGCAGGTCTCCTAACAATGTTATGTGGAGTGACATTCTTTCTTACCGCACTCTCCACCTGTGGAGTTTCTCCAGTCGATACAGATTCCTGCCATGGAACAAGTAGCTGCATATATCTGCACACTTGTACAGCCAATATGGCTGTCTGGCATGTGGCAGACATCAAACTCACAAGCTATCACAAATGGCTCATAGGGGATGACCTTGTGGCACTCTTCAAATATCCTGAAATATTAAGGATAGTGTCATAGCAGGGTAACAAAAATGTTAAAATAATCACACCGCCATTGTGCTCTCCCTACATACGACAAGGCTTGATTTAATTTTTTGGGGTGTGTTAGTATGAAGCTACAATATTAATAGAACAGACAGTACAACACTATTCATGTCTGGCAACAAATATGGCTGAGAAGTAAATCCAATTGAGCAAACTGCGGCTCTTACTCATTCTCGATGACTTTACAGATGGCTGGATGGGTTTGACATGGTTTGGGCGATGGGCTTGGTGTTGGTTGTTGTTGCCCACAGTGACTGTCATTCTTCCCTGTAACATTCCAATGGTTCGCCATATCTGGACAGGATTTGTCTATTTTCCCACTGGGTAAACGACAGTCATCCTTGCGGTTGTTGTCACAGGTTCCTTAAACATTGAAAAATACAGTAATACAGTAGTTATACACATAGAGGAAGACAAACATTTAGCATGCAGGATGCAAAATGGCTAGGCCTTGTCTGTTAAATAAAAAGGTCTGTGTAACACACACGGTTGTTATATTTGATAGATAATACAAAGTATTAAGTTACTCTAATACATTGTTACATTATTACAATTAATGCTTTACTACTTCAACTACTATTATTAATAAGAATAATAATTATTATTATTTTGTATTATTATTACTACACAAAACATATTTGTAAGCACTTACCACACTGCCCCTCTGTGTTGTTGTAGAATTTAGAGTAGGGCAGGTAAATGCTGAACATGAGGCCTCTGAAGGAAACACGTGCATCTATGGCAGGTATGACTAAGAGTGTTTCAATTCCGTTGTCTGAGATCCTGAAGTCTTTGTTTTCATAGGCAGGGATGATTTGTTTGCCGTTGATATAAATCTGAGAAATAGTTGAGCGGTAACTTTAATTTCACCCTCTACTTCTTGAATTGTGGCACCAATAACTTGCAATGTGCAATGCTAAAATACACAACACAGTGAGTCTAATATAAAACATTATTTCTAAAAATATTGCAGTGTGAAAGCCAGAGTGTCCAACAAGGCATTGAAATTATTCAAAATGTAGGAAGGTAACAGTGCTTAGTTTACATGGAGATGACACTTACAACCTAATCATTAAATGTAATATAGGTCATCAATGCTTTCTTAACACAGACAGAGTAAACAATGTAAGTAAAAATTACCAAGTTTGTGAACACTCCATGAATGTCCTTCTGGGTCATAAAGATCTCATAGGATTGGTAATACACTGTTAGGGACTGGGGGCAGGACAAACCATCAGGGGAATCGCACATGTAGTTGTCAATGACAACACTGAAGTTGTATTTTGGGTGTATCTCTTTGACCAAGACATAAGAACAGTCTCCTTGGAAAGCGTAGTAAGTCCCATCAAAAGTTACATAATGAGGATCTCCCCATCCATAGCAGACACCTAGAAGGACACAAGGAACACTCTTAGAAAGCCTGTTTGTTAATATGCTGAAAGTAACAGAAATCTAATGTGGTTCCATCCAGTAGTCGTGTAATAAGTAGATGACAATAAGTAATAGTATCATCTAATATACAGAGACGTACGTATTTTATTGTACACGAAAACAGTTTTGTTAAAGGAGGATTGCTCAATATAAAATATACATTTATCACCTGTACATTAAGCAAACCTCTTTTCACCAAACATCCTAATGAAACTTGATGGTGTTTTCTCTGTTATGGAAGTGTAAAGGAATGAATTAAATTTTAAATAAAGTTAAGTTTTGGTCATATTTTGAGAGCTGCTCTGATTAAAAATTAAATCTTTTCAACAAATCAATGTTGAGAAATACTAAGAATCATTTCTCAGGACTTACATTGACATTGGTATTGATAGCAACATCCAGACTCATCATAGACCTTCACAGGAGGAAGGTTATTTTCACAAACAATTGGCTTCACAGGATCACACTGCACTGGCTTCAAGGTAACTGACCCACTGTAGCAGGTCGCTATGGTGCAGTTGTCATACCTCCATGATTCACCACTCTACAGAATAAAAAAATATATAAACATAGTGCAAACAGGTATTTCATGCAACATAAATTTACTATCATCCTATATAATTCTAAGGCAATACCTAGTTGAATAATTTTTCAGCATTATTATTACTGATTACCTTTTTTGGTGGATGGTATTGGTCACAATCAATTTGAGTTGTTGATGATGGTGATGTTGAAGTGGATGGTGACGTTGAAGTGGATGGTGAAGTTGAAGTGGATGGAGTTACAGAGGGAGTTACTGTGGTGTAACATGGACCAAAATTTTTGACTATTCCACAAGTTTCATTGCAGAAAGCCGTGAAACAAAACCCAGCATGGTCGGTGACGTTGTAGATCTCCGAACCTGTGAAAAAGCAGATGGAAAAATGAAAAGTTGCTCAATTGAACTTATCTGCATAAAAAGTGAACATTAATTTCTTCTGGATTATATTTCATTGCGTGATTAAAAATTTACCTTGTGGAAATGATGTCCCATTGTATTTGCACATGCACTGGGGAATGGGATGGGGAATGGTAGTTGTAGGGATTGTTTTGGTTACAATGGGTAAAGTTGTTGTTGGTGGAGGTGTTGTGGTTACAGTGGTTGTTGTTGATGGACTTGTGGTCACAGTGGTTGTTGATGGAGTTGTGGTCACTGTCGTTGTTGTTGACGGAGTTGTGGGTACGGTGGTGGCTGTTGAGGTAGTTGATGGAGGACAGGTGCAACATTTCACCCTTATCTCATAGTCAAAGCACTGTTTCTGCAGACCCTGGTTTTTGTTCAAACAAATCAAGCCAACAGATGGGTTACACTCCACATCTTGCCCCAGCTCTGAGAGCTGAAGGTTGGGATATTTCTTAGCTCTACACTGAACCGCCAGAGGATAGCTGCAGATGTAAATACCAGAGTCAATTATCTTTTGGATGGATTCATTATCACCGCCATTAGGACCAGATGTAGGTTGGCTCACATCAATCCAATCGGACCAGTAGCATACTTCCTTTCCATCACAGGGTGCTGTAGTGGGTGGACTGGCAGTTGTAGAGGGTGTTGTGGTAACTGTGGTGCTTGGGGTGGTTGAGATCGGTGTCTCCGTGGATGGAGTGGTAGTAGTTACCGTAGTTGTTGTTGGAGGTGTTGTGGTTACAGTGGTTGTTGTTGGAGGTGTTGTGGTTACAGTGGTTGTTGTTGACGGAGTTGTAGTTACAGGAGTTGGTGGAGGACAGCTGCAACATCTCACCCTTATCTCATAGTCAAAGCACTGTTTCTGCAGACCCTGGTTTTTGTTCAAACAAATCAAGCCAACAGATGGGTTACACTCCACATCTTGCCCCAGCTCTGAGAGTTGAAGGTTTGGATATTGCTTAGCTCTGCACTGAACCGCCTCTGGATGTCTGCAGATCTGCACACCAGCATCAATTATCTTTTGGATGGATTCATTATCACCGCCATTAGGACCAGATGTAGGTTGGCTCACATCAATCCAGTCTGACCATTGACAGATTTCTTTTCCATGACAAGGTGCTGTAGTAGGTGGACTGGCAGTTGTAGAGGGTGTTGTGGTAACTGTGGTGCTTGGGGTGGTTGAGGTCGGTGTCTCCGTGGATGGAGTGGTAGTAGTTACTGTAGTTGTTGTTGGAGGAGTGGTGGTTACAGTGGTTGTTGTTGGAGGTGTTGTGGTTACAGTGGTTGTTGTTGATGGAGTTGTAGTTACAGGAGTTGGTGGAGGACAGCTGCAACATCTCACCCTTATCTCATAGTCAAAGCACTGTTTCTGCAGACCCTGGTTTTTGTTCAAACAAATCAAGCCAACAGATGGGTTACACTCCACATCTTGCCCCAGCTCTGAGAGTTGAAGGTTTGGATATTGCTTAGCTCTGCACTGAACCGCCTCTGGATGTCTGCAGATCTGCACACCAGCATCAACTATCTTTTGGATGGATTCATTATCACCGCCATTAGGACCAGATGTAGGTTGGCTCACATCAATCCAGTCTGACCATTGACAGATTTCTTTTCCATGACAAGGTGCTGTAGTAGGTGGACTGGCAGTTGTAGAGGGTGTTGTGGTAACTGTGGTGCTTGGGGTGGTTGAGGTCGGTGTCTCCGTGGATGGAGTGGTAGTAGTTACTGTAGTTGTTGTTGGAGGTGTTGTGGTTACAGTGGTTGTTGTTGGAGGTGTTGTGGTTACAGTTGTTGTTGGAGGCGTTGTGGTTACAGTGGTTGTTGTTGGAGGCGTTGTGGTTACAGTGGTTGTTGTTGGAGGTGTTGTGGTTACAGTGGTTGTTGTTGACGGAGTTGTAGTTACAGGAGTTGGTGGAGGACAGCTGCAACATCTCACCCTTATCTCATAGTCAAAGCACTGTTTCTGCAGACCCTGGTTTTTGTTCAAACAAATCAAGCCAACAGATGGGTTACACTCCACATCTTGCCCCAGCTCTGAGAGTTGAAGGTTTGGATATTCCTTAGCTCTGCACTGAACCGCCTCTGGATGTCTGCAGATCTGCACACCAGCATCAATTATCTTTTGGATGGATTCATTATCACCGCCATTAGGACCAGATGTAGGTTGGCTCACATCAATCCAGTCTGACCATTGACAGATTTCTTTTCCATGACAAGGTGCTGTAGTAGGTGGACTGGCAGTTGTAGAGGGTGTTGTGGTAACTGTGGTGCTTGGGGTGGTTGAGGTCGGTGTCTCCGTGGATGGAGTGGTAGTAGTTACTGTAGTTGTTGTTGGAGGTGTTGTGGTTACAGTGGTTGTTGTTGGAGGTGTTGTGGTTACAGTTGTTGTTGGAGGCGTTGTGGTTACAGTGGTTGTTGTTGGAGGCGTTGTGGTTACAGTGGTTGTTGTTGGAGGTGTTGTGGTTACAGTGGTTGTTGTTGACGGAGTTGTAGTTACAGGAGTTGGTGGAGGACAGCTGCAACATCTCACCCTTATCTCATAGTCAAAGCACTGTTTCTGCAGACCCTGGTTTTTGTTCAAACAAATCAAGCCAACAGATGGGTTACACTCCACATCTTGCCCCAGCTCTGAGAGTTGAAGGTTTGGATATTGCTTAGCTCTGCACTGAACCGCCTCTGGATGTCTGCAGATCTGCACACCAGCATCAATTATCTTTTGGATGGATTCATTATCACCGCCATTAGGACCAGATGTAGGTTGGCTCACATCAATCCAGTCTGACCATTGACAGATTTCTTTTCCATGACAAGGTGCTGTAGTAGGTGGACTGGCAGTTGTAGAGGGTGTTGTGGTAACTGTGGTGCTTGGGGTGGTTGAGGTCGGTGTCTCCGTGGATGGAGTGGTAGTAGTTACTGTAGTTGTTGTTGGAGGAGTGGTGGTTACAGTGGTTGTTGTTGGAGGTGTTGTGGTTACAGTTGTTGTTGGAGGCGTTGTGGTTACAGTGGTTGTTGTTGGAGGCGTTGTGGTTACAGTGGTTGTTGTTGGAGGTGTTGTGGTTACAGTGGTTGTTGTTGACGGAGTTGTAGTTACAGGAGTTGGTGGAGGACAGCTGCAACATCTCACCCTTATCTCATAGTCAAAGCACTGTTTCTGCAGACCCTGGTTTTTGTTCAAACAAATCAAGCCAACAGATGGATTACACTCCACATCTTGCCCCAGCTCTGAGAGTTGAAGGTTTGGATATTCCTTAGCTCTGCACTGAACCGCCTCTGGATGTCTGCAGATCTGCACACCAGCATCAATTATCTTTTGGATGGATTCATTATCACCGCCATTAGGACCAGATGTAGGTTGGCTCACATCAATCCAGTCTGACCATTGACAGATTTCTTTTCCATGACAAGGTGCTGTAGTAGGTGGACTGGCAGTTGTAGAGGGTGTTGTGGTAACTGTGGTGCTTGGGGTGGTTGAGGTGGGTGTCTCCGTGGATGGAGTGGTAGTAGTTACTGTAGTTGTTGTTGGAGGTGTTGTGGTTACAGTGGTTGTTGTTGGAGGTGTTGTGGTTACAGTTGTTGTTGGAGGCGTTGTGGTTACAGTGGTTGTTGTTGGAGGCGTTGTGGTTACAGTGGTTGTTGTTGGAGGTGTTGTGGTTACAGTGGTTGTTGTTGACGGAGTTGTAGTTACAGGAGTTGGTGGAGGACAGCTGCAACATCTCACCCTTATCTCATAGTCAAAGCACTGTTTCTGCAGACCCTGGTTTTTGTTCAAACAAATCAAGCCAACAGATGGGTTACACTCCACATCTTGCCCCAGCTCTGAGAGTTGAAGGTTTGGATATTGCTTAGCTCTGCACTGAACCGCCTCTGGATGTCTGCAGATCTGCACACCAGCATCAATTATCTTTTGGATGGATTCATTATCACCGCCATTAGGACCAGATGTAGGTTGGCTCACATCAATCCAGTCTGACCATTGACAGATTTCTTTTCCATGACAAGGTGCTGTAGTAGGTGGACTGGCAGTTGTAGAGGGTGTTGTGGTAACTGTGGTGCTTGGGGTGGTTGAGGTCGGTGTCTCCGTGGATGGAGTGGTAGTAGTTACTGTAGTTGTTGTTGGAGGAGTGGTGGTTACAGTGGTTGTTGTTGGAGGTGTTGTGGTTACAGTTGTTGTTGGAGGCGTTGTGGTTACAGTGGTTGTTGTTGGAGGCGTTGTGGTTACAGTGGTTGTTGTTGGAGGTGTTGTGGTTACAGTGGTTGTTGTTGACGGAGTTGTAGTTACAGGAGTTGGTGGAGGACAGCTGCAACATCTCACCCTTATCTCATAGTCAAAGCACTGTTTCTGCAGACCCTGGTTTTTGTTCAAACAAATCAAGCCAACAGATGGGTTACACTCCACATCTTGCCCCAGCTCTGAGAGTTGAAGGTTTGGATATTCCTTAGCTCTGCACTGAACCGCCTCTGGATGTCTGCAGATCTGCACACCAGCATCAATTATCTTTTGGATGGATTCATTATCACCGCCATTAGGACCAGATGTAGGTTGGCTCACATCAATCCAGTCTGACCATTGACAGATTTCTTTTCCATGACAAGGTGCTGTAGTAGGTGGACTGGCAGTTGTAGAGGGTGTTGTGGTAACTGTGGTGCTTGGGGTGGTTGAGGTGGGTGTCTCCGTGGATGGAGTGGTAGTAGTTACTGTAGTTGTTGTTGGAGGAGTGGTGGTTACAGTGGTTGTTGTTGGAGGTGTTGTGGTTACAGTGGTTGTTGTTGACGGAGTTGTAGTTACAGGAGTTGGTGGAGGACAGCTGCAACATCTCACCCTTATCTCATAGTCAAAGCACTGTTTCTGCAGACCCTGGTTTTTGTTCAAACAAATCAAGCCAACAGATGGGTTACACTCCACATCTTGCCCCAGCTCTGAGAGTTGAAGGTTTGGATATTGCTTAGCTCTGCACTGAACCGCCTCTGGATGTCTGCAGATCTGCACACCAGCATCAATTATCTTTTGGATGGATTCATTATCACCGCCATTAGGACCAGATGTAGGTTGGCTCACATCAATCCAGTCTGACCATTGACAGATTTCTTTTCCATGACAAGGTGCTGTAGTAGGTGGACTGGCAGTTGTAGAGGGTGTTGTGGTAACTGTGGTGCTTGGGGTGGTTGAGGTCGGTGTCTCCGTGGATGGAGTGGTAGTAGTTACTGTAGTTGTTGTTGGAGGAGTGGTGGTTACAGTGGTTGTTGTTGGAGGTGTTGTGGTTACAGTGGTTGTTGTTGATGGAGTTGTAGTTACAGGAGTTGGTGGAGGACAGCTGCAACATCTCACCCTTATCTCATAGTCAAAGCACTGTTTCTGCAGACCCTGGTTTTTGTTCAAACAAATCAAGCCAACAGATGGGTTACACTCCACATCTTGCCCCAGCTCTGAGAGTTGAAGGTTTGGATATTGCTTAGCTCTGCACTGAACCGCCTCTGGATGTCTGCAGATCTGCACACCAGCATCAATTATCTTTTGGATGGATTCATTATCACCGCCATTAGGACCAGATGTAGGTTGGCTCACATCAATCCAGTCTGACCATTGACAGATTTCTTTTCCATGACAAGGTGCTGTAGTAGGTGGACTGGCAGTTGTAGAGGGTGTTGTGGTAACTGTGGTGCTTGGGGTGGTTGAGGTCGGTGTCTCCGTGGATGGAGTGGTAGTAGTTACTGTAGTTGTTGTTGGAAGAGTGGTGGTTACAGTGGTTGTTGTTGGAGGTGTTGTGGTTACAGTTGTTGTTGGAGGCGTTGTGGTTACAGTGGTTGTTGTTGGAGGCGTTGTGGTTACAGTGGTTGTTGTTGGAGGTGTTGTGGTTACAGTGGTTGTTGTTGACGGAGTTGTAGTTACAGGAGTTGGTGGAGGACAGCTGCAACATCTCACCCTTATCTCATAGTCAAAGCACTGTTTCTGCAGACCCTGGTTTTTGTTCAAACAAATCAAGCCAACAGATGGGTTACACTCCACATCTTGCCCCAGTTCTGAGAGTTGAAGGTTTGGATATTGCTTAGCTCTGCACTGAACCGCCTCTGGATGTCTGCAGATCTGCACACCAGCATCAATTATCTTTTGGATGGATTCATTATCACCGCCATTAGGACCAGATGTAGGTTGGCTCACATCAATCCAGTCTGACCATTGACAGATTTCTTTTCCATGACAAGGTGCTGTAGTAGGTGGACTGGCAGTTGTAGAGGGTGTTGTGGTAACTGTGGTGCTTGGGGTGGTTGAGGTCGGTGTCTCCGTGGATGGAGTGGTAGTAGTTACTGTAGTTGTTGTTGGAGGAGTGGTGGTTACAGTGGTTGTTGTTGGAGGTGTTGTGGTTACAGTGGTTGTTGTTGACGGAGTTGTAGTTACAGGAGTTGGTGGAGGACAGCTGCAACATCTCACCCTTATCTCATAGTCAAAGCACTGTTTCTGCAGACCCTGGTTTTTGTTCAAACAAATCAAGCCAACAGATGGGTTACACTCCACATCTTGCCCCAGCTCTGAGAGTTGAAGGTTTGGATATTGCTTAGCTCTGCACTGAACCGCCTCTGGATGTCTGCAGATCTGCACACCAGCATCAACTATCTTTTGGATGGATTCATTATCACCGCCATTAGGACCAGATGTAGGTTGGCTCACATCAATCCAGTCTGACCATTGACAGATTTCTTTTCCATGACAAGGTGCTGTAGTAGGTGGACTGGCAGTTGTAGAGGGTGTTGTGGTAACTGTGGTGCTTGGGGTGGTTGAGGTCGGTGTCTCCGTGGATGGAGTGGTAGTAGTTACTGTAGTTGTTGTTGGAGGAGTGGTGGTTACAGTGGTTGTTGTTGGAGGTGTTGTGGTTACAGTTGTTGTTGGAGGCGTTGTGGTTACAGTGGTTGTTGTTGGAGGCGTTGTGGTTACAGTGGTTGTTGTTGGAGGTGTTGTGGTTACAGTGGTTGTTGTTGATGGAGTTGTAGTTACAGGAGTTGGTGGAGGACAGCTGCAACATCTCACCCTTATCTCATAGTCAAAGCACTGTTTCTGCAGACCCTGGTTTTTGTTCAAACAAATCAAGCCAACAGATGGGTTACACTCCACATCTTGCCCCAGCTCTGAGAGTTGAAGGTTTGGATATTGCTTAGCTCTGCACTGAACCGCCTCTGGATGTCTGCAGATCTGCACACCAGCATCAATTATCTTTTGGATGGATTCATTATCACCGCCATTAGGACCAGATGTAGGTTGGCTCACATCAATCCAGTCTGACCATTGACAGATTTCTTTTCCATGACAAGGTGCTGTAGTAGGTGGACTGGCAGTTGTAGAGGGTGTTGTGGTAACTGTGGTGCTTGGGGTGGTTGAGGTTGGTGTCTCCGTGGATGGAGTGGTAGTAGTTACTGTAGTTGTTGTTGGAGGTGTGGTGGTTACAGTGGTTGTTGTTGGAGGTGTTGTGGTTACAGTGGTTGTTGTTGACGGAGTTGTAGTTACAGGAGTTGGTGGAGGACAGCTGCAACATCTCACCCTTATCTCATAGTCAAAGCACTGTTTCTGCAGACCCTGGTTTTTGTTCAAACAAATCAAGCCAACAGATGGGTTACACTCCACATCTTGCCCCAGCTCTGAGAGTTGAAGGTTTGGATATTGCTTAGCTCTGCACTGAACCGCCTCTGGATGTCTGCAGATCTGCACACCAGCATCAATTATCTTTTGGATGGATTCATTATCACCGCCATTAGGACCAGATGTAGGTTGGCTCACATCAATCCAGTCTGACCATTGACAGATTTCTTTTCCATGACAAGGTGCTGTAGTAGGTGGACTGGCAGTTGTAGAGGGTGTTGTGGTAACTGTGGTGCTTGGGGTGGTTGAGGTCGGTGTCTCCGTGGATGGAGTGGTAGTAGTTACTGTAGTTGTTGTTGGAGGAGTGGTGGTTACAGTGGTTGTTGTTGGAGGTGTTGTGGTTACAGTGGTTGTTGTTGACGGAGTTGTAGTTACAGGAGTTGGTGGAGGACAGCTGCAACATCTCACCCTTATCTCATAGTCAAAGCACTGTTTCTGCAGACCCTGGTTTTTGTTCAAACAAATCAAGCCAACAGATGGGTTACACTCCACATCTTGCCCCAGCTCTGAGAGTTGAAGGTTTGGATATTCCTTAGCTCTGCACTGAACCGCCTCTGGATGTCTGCAGATCTGCACACCAGCATCAATTATCTTTTGGATGGATTCATTATCACCGCCATTAGGACCAGATGTAGGTTGGCTCACATCAATCCAGTCTGACCATTGACAGATTTCTTTTCCATGACAAGGTGCTGTAGTAGGTGGACTGGCAGTTGTAGAGGGTGTTGTGGTAACTGTGGTGCTTGGGGTGGTTGAGGTCGGTGTCTCCGTGGATGGAGTGGTAGTAGTTACTGTAGTTGTTGTTGGAGGAGTGGTGGTTACAGTGGTTGTTGTTGGAGGTGTTGTGGTTACAGTTGTTGTTGGAGGCGTTGTGGTTACAGTGGTTGTTGTTGGAGGCGTTGTGGTTACAGTGGTTGTTGTTGGAGGTGTTGTGGTTACAGTGGTTGTTGTTGACGGAGTTGTAGTTACAGGAGTTGGTGGAGGACAGCTGCAACATCTCACCCTTATCTCATAGTCAAAGCACTGTTTCTGCAGACCCTGGTTTTTGTTCAAACAAATCAAGCCAACAGATGGGTTACACTCCACATCTTGCCCCAGCTCTGAGAGTTGAAGGTTTGGATATTCCTTAGCTCTGCACTGAACCGCCTCTGGATGTCTGCAGATCTGCACACCAGCATCAATTATCTTTTGGATGGATTCATTATCACCGCCATTAGGACCAGATGTAGGTTGGCTCACATCAATCCAGTCTGACCATTGACAGATTTCTTTTCCATGACAAGGTGCTGTAGTAGGTGGACTGGCAGTTGTAGAGGGTGTTGTGGTAACTGTGGTGCTTGGGGTGGTTGAGGTGGGTGTCTCCGTGGATGGAGTGGTAGTAGTTACTGTAGTTGTTGTTGGAGGAGTGGTGGTTACAGTGGTTGTTGTTGGAGGTGTTGTGGTTACAGTGGTTGTTGTTGACGGAGTTGTAGTTACAGGAGTTGGTGGAGGACAGCTGCAACATCTCACCCTTATCTCATAGTCAAAGCACTGTTTCTGCAGACCCTGGTTTTTGTTCAAACAAATCAAGCCAACAGATGGGTTACACTCCACATCTTGCCCCAGCTCTGAGAGTTGAAGGTTTGGATATTGCTTAGCTCTGCACTGAACCGCCTCTGGATGTCTGCAGATCTGCACACCAGCATCAATTATCTTTTGGATGGATTCATTATCACCGCCATTAGGACCAGATGTAGGTTGGCTCACATCAATCCAGTCTGACCATTGACAGATTTCTTTTCCATGACAAGGTGCTGTAGTAGGTGGACTGGCAGTTGTAGAGGGTGTTGTGGTAACTGTGGTGCTTGGGGTGGTTGAGGTCGGTGTCTCCGTGGATGGAGTGGTAGTAGTTACTGTAGTTGTTGTTGGAGGAGTGGTGGTTACAGTGGTTGTTGTTGGAGGTGTTGTGGTTACAGTGGTTGTTGTTGACGGAGTTGTAGTTACAGGAGTTGGTGGAGGACAGCTGCAACATCTCACCCTTATCTCATAGTCAAAGCACTGTTTCTGCAGACCCTGGTTTTTGTTCAAACAAATCAAGCCAACAGATGGGTTACACTCCACATCTTGCCCCAGCTCTGAGAGTTGAAGGTTTGGATATTGCTTAGCTCTGCACTGAACCGCCTCTGGATGTCTGCAGATCTGCACACCAGCATCAATTATCTTTTGGATGGATTCATTATCACCGCCATTAGGACCAGATGTAGGTTGGCTCACATCAATCCAGTCTGACCATTGACAGATTTCTTTTCCATGACAAGGTGCTGTAGTAGGTGGACTGGCAGTTGTAGAGGGTGTTGTGGTAACTGTGGTGCTTGGGGTGGTTGAGGTTGGTGTCTCCGTGGATGGAGTGGTAGTAGTTACTGTAGTTGTTGTTGGAGGTGTGGTGGTTACAGTGGTTGTTGTTGGAGGTGTTGTGGTTACAGTGGTTGTTGTTGACGGAGTTGTAGTTACAGGAGTTGGTGGAGGACAGCTGCAACATCTCACCCTTATCTCATAGTCAAAGCACTGTTTCTGCAGACCCTGGTTTTTGTTCAAACAAATCAAGCCAACAGATGGGTTACACTCCACATCTTGCCCCAGCTCTGAGAGTTGAAGGTTTGGATATTGCTTAGCTCTGCACTGAACCGCCTCTGGATGTCTGCAGATCTGCACACCAGCATCAATTATCTTTTGGATGGATTCATTATCACCGCCATTAGGACCAGATGTAGGTTGGCTCACATCAATCCAGTCTGACCATTGACAGATTTCTTTTCCATGACAAGGTGCTGTAGTAGGTGGACTGGCAGTTGTAGAGGGTGTTGTGGTAACTGTGGTGCTTGGGGTGGTTGAGGTCGGTGTCTCCGTGGATGGAGTGGTAGTAGTTACTGTAGTTGTTGTTGGAGGAGTGGTGGTTACAGTGGTTGTTGTTGGAGGTGTTGTGGTTACAGTGGTTGTTGTTGACGGAGTTGTAGTTACAGGAGTTGGTGGAGGACAGCTGCAACATCTCACCCTTATCTCATAGTCAAAGCACTGTTTCTGCAGACCCTGGTTTTTGTTCAAACAAATCAAGCCAACAGATGGGTTACACTCCACATCTTGCCCCAGCTCTGAGAGTTGAAGGTTTGGATATTCCTTAGCTCTGCACTGAACCGCCTCTGGATGTCTGCAGATCTGCACACCAGCATCAATTATCTTTTGGATGGATTCATTATCACCGCCATTAGGACCAGATGTAGGTTGGCTCACATCAATCCAGTCTGACCATTGACAGATTTCTTTTCCATGACAAGGTGCTGTAGTAGGTGGACTGGCAGTTGTAGAGGGTGTTGTGGTAATTGTGGTGCTTGGGGTGGTTGAGGTTGGTGTCTCCGTGGATGGAGTGGTAGTAGTTACTGTAGTTGTTGTTGGAGGAGTGGTGGTTACAGTGGTTGTTGTTGGAGGTGTTGTGGTTACAGTGGTTGTTGTTGACGGAGTTGTAGTTACAGGAGTTGGTGGAGGACAGCTGCAACATCTCACCCTTATCTCATAGTCAAAGCACTGTTTCTGCAGACCCTGGTTTTTGTTCAAACAAATCAAGCCAACAGATGGGTTACACTCCACATCTTGCCCCAGCTCTGAGAGTTGAAGGTTTGGATATTCCTTAGCTCTGCACTGAACCGCCTCTGGATGTCTGCAGATCTGCACACCAGCATCAATTATCTTTTGGATGGATTCATTATCACCGCCATTAGGACCAGATGTAGGTTGGCTCACATCAATCCAGTCTGACCATTGACAGATTTCTTTTCCATGACAAGGTGCTGTAGTAGGTGGACTGGCAGTTGTAGAGGGTGTTGTGGTAACTGTGGTGCTTGGGGTGGTTGAGGTCGGTGTCTCCGTGGATGGAGTGGTAGTAGTTACTGTAGTTGTTGTTGGAGGAGTGGTGGTTACAGTGGTTGTTGTTGGAGGTGTTGTGGTTACAGTTGTTGTTGGAGGCGTTGTGGTTACAGTGGTTGTTGTTGGAGGCGTTGTGGTTACAGTGGTTGTTGTTGGAGGTGTTGTGGTTACAGTGGTTGTTGTTGATGGAGTTGTAGTTACAGGAGTTGGTGGAGGACAGCTGCAACATCTCACCCTTATCTCATAGTCAAAGCACTGTTTCTGCAGACCCTGGTTTTTGTTCAAACAAATCAAGCCAACAGATGGGTTACACTCCACATCTTGCCCCAGCTCTGAGAGTTGAAGGTTTGGATATTCCTTAGCTCTGCACTGAACCGCCTCTGGATGTCTGCAGATCTGCACACCAGCATCAATTATCTTTTGGATGGATTCATTATCACCGCCATTAGGACCAGATGTAGGTTGGCTCACATCAATCCAGTCTGACCATTGACAGATTTCTTTTCCATGACAAGGTGCTGTAGTAGGTGGACTGGCAGTTGTAGAGGGTGTTGTGGTAACTGTGGTGCTTGGGGTGGTTGAGGTGGGTGTCTCCGTGGATGGAGTGGTAGTAGTTACTGTAGTTGTTGTTGGAGGAGTGGTGGTTACAGTGGTTGTTGTTGGAGGTGTTGTGGTTACAGTGGTTGTTGTTGACGGAGTTGTAGTTACAGGAGTTGGTGGAGGACAGCTGCAACATCTCACCCTTATCTCATAGTCAAAGCACTGTTTCTGCAGACCCTGGTTTTTGTTCAAACAAATCAAGCCAACAGATGGGTTACACTCCACATCTTGCCCCAGCTCTGAGAGTTGAAGGTTTGGATATTGCTTAGCTCTGCACTGAACCGCCTCTGGATGTCTGCAGATCTGCACACCAGCATCAATTATCTTTTGGATGGATTCATTATCACCGCCATTAGGACCAGATGTAGGTTGGCTCACATCAATCCAGTCTGACCATTGACAGATTTCTTTTCCATGACAAGGTGCTGTAGTAGGTGGACTGGCAGTTGTAGAGGGTGTTGTGGTAACTGTGGTGCTTGGGGTGGTTGAGGTCGGTGTCTCCGTGGATGGAGTGGTAGTAGTTACTGTAGTTGTTGTTGGAGGAGTGGTGGTTACAGTGGTTGTTGTTGGAGGTGTTGTGGTTACAGTGGTTGTTGTTGACGGAGTTGTAGTTACAGGAGTTGGTGGAGGACAGCTGCAACATCTCACCCTTATCTCATAGTCAAAGCACTGTTTCTGCAGACCCTGGTTTTTGTTCAAACAAATCAAGCCAACAGATGGGTTACACTCCACATCTTGCCCCAGCTCTGAGAGTTGAAGGTTTGGATATTGCTTAGCTCTGCACTGAACCGCCTCTGGATGTCTGCAGATCTGCACACCAGCATCAATTATCTTTTGGATGGATTCATTATCACCGCCATTAGGACCAGATGTAGGTTGGCTCACATCAATCCAGTCTGACCATTGACAGATTTCTTTTCCATGACAAGGTGCTGTAGTAGGTGGACTGGCAGTTGTAGAGGGTGTTGTGGTAACTGTGGTGCTTGGGGTGGTTGAGGTCGGTGTCTCCGTGGATGGAGTGGTAGTAGTTACTGTAGTTGTTGTTGGAGGAGTGGTGGTTACAGTGGTTGTTGTTGGAGGCGTTGTGGTTACAGTGGTTGTGGTTGGAGGCGTTGTGGTTACAGTGGTTGTTGTTGGAGGTGTTGTGGTTACAGTGGTTGTTGTTGACGGAGTTGTAGTTACAGGAGTTGGTGGAGGACAGCTGCAACATCTCACCCTTATCTCATAGTCAAAGCACTGTTTCTGCAGACCCTGGTTTTTGTTCAAACAAATCAAGCCAACAGATGGGTTACACTCCACATCTTGCCCCAGCTCTGAGAGTTGAAGGTTTGGATATTGCTTAGCTCTGCACTGAACCGCCTCTGGATGTCTGCAGATCTGCACACCAGCATCAATTATCTTTTGGATGGATTCATTATCACCGCCATTAGGACCAGATGTAGGTTGGCTCACATCAATCCAGTCTGACCATTGACAGATTTCTTTTCCATGACAAGGTGCTGTAGTAGGTGGACTGGCAGTTGTAGAGGGTGTTGTGGTAACTGTGGTGCTTGGGGTGGTTGAGGTCGGTGTCTCCGTGGATGGAGTGGTAGTAGTTACTGTAGTTGTTGTTGGAGGAGTGGTGGTTACAGTGGTTGTTGTTGGAGGCGTTGTGGTTACAGTGGTTGTGGTTGGAGGCGTTGTGGTTACAATGGTTGTTGTTGGAGGTGTTGTGGTTACAGTGGTTGTTGTTGACGGAGTTGTAGTTACAGGAGTTGGTGGAGGACAGCTGCAACATCTCACCCTTATCTCATAGTCAAAGCACTGTTTCTGCAGACCCTGGTTTTTGTTCAAACAAATCAAGCCAACAGATGGGTTACACTCCACATCTTGCCCCAGCTCTGAGAGTTGAAGGTTTGGATATTGCTTAGCTCTGCACTGAACCGCCTCTGGATGTCTGCAGATCTGCACACCAGCATCAATTATCCTTTGGATGGATTCATTATCACCGCCATTAGGACCAGATGTAGGTTGGCTCACATCAATCCAGTCTGACCATTGACAGATTTCTTTTCCATGACAAGGTGCTGTAGTAGGTGGACTGGCAGTTGTAGAGGGTGTTGTGGTAACTGTGGTGCTTGGGGTGGTTGAGGTCGGTGTCTCCGTGGATGGAGTGGTAGTAGTTACTGTAGTTGTTGTTGGAGGAGTGGTGGTTACAGTGGTTGTTGTTGGAGGTGTTGTGGTTACAGTGGTTGTTGTTGACGGAGTTGTAGTTACAGGAGTTGGTGGAGGACAGCTGCAACATCTCACCCTTATCTCATAGTCAAAGCACTGTTTCTGCAGACCCTGGTTTTTGTTCAAACAAATCAAGCCAACAGATGGGTTACACTCCACATCTTGCCCCAGCTCTGAGAGTTGAAGGTTTGGATATTGCTTAGCTCTGCACTGAACCGCCTCTGGATGTCTGCAGATCTGCACACCAGCATCAATTATCTTTTGGATGGATTCATTATCACCGCCATTAGGACCAGATGTAGGTTGGCTCACATCAATCCAGTCTGACCATTGACAGATTTCTTTTCCATGACAAGGTGCTGTAGTAGGTGGACTGGGAGTTGTAGAGGGTGTTGTGGTAACTGTGGTGCTTGGGGTGGTTGAGGTCGGTGTCTCCGTTGATGGAGTTGTAGTAGTTGTGCTTGTAGTTGTGGTTAATGTTGTTGTCGGGGATGTTGTACTAGGGGTGCTATGTGGTGGTTTTGGACTTTCTGTCGTAGTCAACGGGCTCCCTGTTGTTGTGCATTCTACAGCTTTGCAGCATTTCACTTTTATTTCATAGTCCATGCAAACTGGTGGAATACCTTGATTTTTGTTTTGACAAATCAATCCAACCTTTGTATTGCATTCTACTACTTGTCCTAATTCGGACAATGGCACTCCAGGATATCGTACTGCTTGACATTTGACTTCTTCAGGTTTTTCACATATTTTGATTCCAGATTTTATTATTTTTGAGATTGACTCATTATCTCCACCTTCTGGACCAAATTGAGGATAATCAATGTTGATCCATCCTGACCATTCACAAACTTGGCACATTGGAAGTGTTGATGGAGATGAGGTCAGTTGAGTTGTTGGGCTTGGTGGTGGAGTAGTCACTGGTGTCTGTGTTGTACAATGGCTGTCATCGCAACACAAGACTCTTACTTGGTAATTGTAACACAGTGGGAAAGGACCTGACTGTTCCTCATTTTTACAAATCAGACCACTTGCCACATCACAATGCACAACTTGGCCCACATCTTGAATGTCTTTTTCTGGAAATTTCTCAGCTCTGCACTGGATTTTGGTGGGCTTCTCACATATCTTGTGACCTTGTGCCCTGATTCTGTTATAGGTTTCTGAGTCACCTCCAGGAGTTCCAAGTGTTGGGAAGGTAGTATCAAACCACGGTGACCATTCGCATGGATGGTTGCACGTAGTCAAGGATGTTGGGTAAGTATATATGGTGGATGATATTGGTGTTTCACCTGTAACATGATGGGTAGGAGGGGGTGCACAGACATAAAGAGATTATAAACAAAGGGTTTGGTGTTGTAGTTCACCAAATTCACAACTCAGACACTCTCAGAATCTGAACTATGTACAGTAAACAGCTGTTAAAAACATTTATAGATTGTTATGAACACAAATAGAGTTAAAAGCATCAGAAAATATTGTTAGTTGTTTGTTAAAAAAACTTACTAGTTGTTGTAGATGGCTTTGTTGAGAAAGTAAAGATGGTTGTTGGTGTTGTTGTGGTGCTGGAGGGTGATGGACTGGGAGATGGGGTCGGCGTAACACAATGGTGGTCAATAATTCTGTTGATTGTCCCATTCTCACCACAGACTGCATGTATACAGCTTCCAATGCCATCAGTAGTGTTGTAAACTGTAGCCCCATAGGGGTATTTTTGCCCATGGAATGTGCAAAAACACGCTGCAAAATTAAATTAATAAAATGCATTTCAGAAAATGGGGTATTTCTAACTGCAATAAATGCCATCACACATTTCAGTTAAAATGGATGATTACATTCACAAAATTTCGAAACTGGGTATCGTTACCTTCAACATCACGGCTGCAGTGAATTCCTGATGATTTGCAATAACTTTGGAAAGACAACCACATGCAGTTTAGTTCTCTCTGTTCTTGGTATATTGACATGTACAGCATTTAAAATACTTCAGTTTACACATTTTTTGTTTTACTTTGTTGTACAAAGACGAATCCAAGGAAAGCCATACCATGTTTGACAGTTCTCTGTGGAGGGAACCTTCTCTCCATTGTTGTAATGTTTCCCCTCTCCATCGTAGCAGCCGCACTGTTCTCTTTCCACACACTTCATTGTGTCCTCATCAAAATAGGGTTGCGCAGGGGGGCATTTTGGATAGCAGCCTAAGGACAAAATCTCATCAGCTTTCTGTTTCTGTTAATGCTGATCAAAAATAGTTGCATGCATTAAGTAAAACTGAGTCCTGCTTGACTTGGGTTGTCAGGGTTCCTTGCATCAAGTTGACCATGAGTCAAAGACGGTTGTGGATCACTTCCACTCAAGAGAGAGTAATATTTCTCTTGATTAGCTGATGTATCTAAGACATGATAATACTAATAATAATAATCACAGTTATAATTAGACCCTAGACTCTCTCCCCTTTGATTCATTGTTAACCTGTTGTCCTCTAACATAATTTTTGCATCCTTTTCATGTGGACAGACAGACATGAAATGCAAAACCTTCAAGGTCAGGATAATAAAGGATACATTTTTATGGCATCATTATACATTAGACATAATCAAAAATCATACAATCATACAAAAAGTGAAATTGAGAGTGCCTAAATGCAAAAATACATCAAATGTTTTAAATGCATCGTATAAATATCCCTTGGATAGAAAATAATGGAAAACATTGATATGTCATGTTCTCCAATTTAAACACACTATGGAAAGAACAGGAGTAATGTAAGACAATGTGGTCCCATAGTGTGTGTTTTGAGTGTCCCAGTAAAGGCCCAGTAAAGGAGCAAAGGGTGTGAAATGTAGCATTCAATCTAAAAAAATGCAAGAGCGTTTGAGGTCTTACAGGTAAATTATGTTTTCGTGAGTGTTTTCTGCATTTTTCTGCTCAGTTTTCTGCTATTTTTATGTCACTTTTCAGGTAACAATTGTGGTGTTACCTAGAATTGGAGGTAACTTAAACTGGGAATTACGATATCTTTTAAATTTGATCATCTTAGATATCTAATTAGATATCTAATTTTTAGTAATTTTCAGTATTTCTCTTCAGTTGATGGTAGTTCTTTTGGACATACAGCTGGGTATATCACATTAGCTAATAAAGACAACACCAAATATTATCTTATTTTAGCTAGCTACTAGCAGTGTAGCATACACAATGCTGTTATTGCAAAGAGTAAATGTTTGCGCTGACATAATTCCGTAGTTGGGTGAAATGTTTGACAGCTGTCAAACACTGTGTTTTTCAGAGAAAGAGAGTGGGTTAACAGGTACGACCTCCTTGGCACTGAGTACTGTAGCATAAATGATTATTCTCTACCTTCTAGTGCTGGGATCAGGCTGGAGCACTTCCCAGATGGGTTCCTGCAGGTCTTCATACAGGGGGCTCCACAAGGCTTGTAATGCCACTCACACTCTCCAGGGGGGTTGTAGAAATCACAGAACAGGGCTGCAATGAAGGGACAAAATCCATCCGTTCACTTCATTTGTCTGTTGGGCCTAATATTTCCAAGTTTTGTTTACTTTGTTGTCAAGTGAGGGTTTTGCCGTAGGCTATAACTTACGGCAGATCTGTGGGCTTCTCCAGACAACACAAGCTCGGGCCTCATTACATGCTTCTGCATACGCTGCCACAGCAGTGCAGAAACATTCGCAGTCTCCTCCACTGTCACATGCACAAGCATCTCTCACACAAGCATCATAATAGGGAGTGGGGTCCACCTAGGCATAAAAAAAGCTTTGGTCACCCTAAGCCCACCACTTAAATGTAGAGTTTAACTTAAAAGCACCATGCTGTAGTTTGAGCTCTACCTCAGAGTGACAGACTCTGAAAACTTTGCTGTTGATGATGCTGCACTGTTTCTGGGCCCAAGACTGTCTGTATGGGTTTGAAGTGCAGGGGTCCTTCTTGATTCCAGTATTGGGGCAGCTTGGAGAGACTTTCCAGCTGTTTCCAAACTCCAGAACGTCAACGACCTCTGCTTTGCTTCTAGTGGTGAAGTCATTGTTTCCGTTGCCATCGTAGTTTCCACAGAGACCACAGACATGACCCTGGGGAAGGAAATTAACTTACATGATTCCATTCTTTCTTTTGGTTGTCTCCTTTGTTTTCCCCATCTGAGGGATATTGGCAGAAACAACACAAATTGTAAGATGGATCCATCTTCACTCACCTTGAATGTGGGGCTTAATTTGATAAACATGCTGGTCTTCCTGTCCCACATTAGAATCAGGCCATTGTTGGCCTCAATAACCAAATAAATCCCCATGGTGCGGATCTGGTAGGGAATCTGTGCCCCAGTATCTCTCTGGATGACTTGGTAGCTTCCGTCTGTCAGTATCAGTTCAGTATTCTGAAAGGAACAAACATGTTTTACCATGACCACCCCAAACTGCAGGTTTGATGTGTGATGTCTCACCACTGCCTCATAAGGGCTAAGCAGGCTGATGACTCACCCCCAGGAAGACCTTGATGGCCTTGGAACAGGTGGTGCCAGTGGTTCCACAGGGAATGTTTTCAGTGATCACTCTGAAGGTTCCGTTTACATCATTGCTACAATAATCCTGCACAAGCCAGATATTTTGTCTGAGTTAAACACAGAATGTTGAATACTGAATAACTAAACACAAAAATATAGTAAAGTAACAACTATTATTATTAGTAGTAGTAGAAGTAGTAGTAGTATTATATAAGTATGCTTCATACATTGGCAGTCGCAGTCTATATATGAAAAATATTAGTTACACCTACCATCACATGAGAGCACAACATTATTTAGTTGATATCTCAGGTTATCTCAATGTATGATCTCTTGATCCAACAGCTCTTCACAATCCTGTGTCAGTAAAAGCTTTACCTTGGCTAACTTGCAGTTAACTCTTTTCTTTTTGCGTACAATACAGGAGAATGTAAATTGAAAGCATTCTGTCACAGCAAGTTACACTCAAACTGAGGAACAAATGGCAATACTCCTGAGCCTAATCAGGAGCACAACATTATGGTCCTTCGAAAAGCTTGATTTCACCAAAGAAACCCGTGTTAAAGAATATGACAACTTTGAAGAGGTTCAACAGACACACCTCTCCCTTAAGCCTCTCCTGGTCCCTACAAACTGGGCCAAAAAGAGAGTGAGACTGTTGCACAAAATGTGGCTGCTCTGAAAAAAAATTATCAGAGAATTGAGAGTTTTACACATAGTTGGAAAAAGTGATGAGAGATTTGCATGGGTATTAAAACAGGGGCACAGAAGGGACAAAAGGGACACAGAAACCCCTGTTTACCGAGACGTTTTCAAAAAGTGGTGGAGAGTAATGTGGTAGGTAAATGAGTTCTTTCTATTAACTAAGAAAATATGTGGAGGCAGTGGGAAAAGAAACCATGGTGAGAATGATTGCTGGTTGAGGCAGTTAGAGAGTTGTCTCAACTGTGGCAAAACAAGCCACATAAGGTGCACGTGTAATTCAAATCACCATTGCATACGATGTTCTGAAAACATACACAAGGGATGCTGTGTTGCCTAAAGATGTCATCAAAGTGACAAGGAAATGAATGGCTAAACCGCCTTGTTACTCTTGGATGTAGTCGGGAGATTTTCAGGACATAGCTGGAATACCTGAGCCATTCATGCAGTGATGTAGCAGCTGGACTTCACAAGTCTGTAGAAATGGTGAAGGCCATTGTTAGTGCTCCTGCACCAATAACTGTGTGACAGCTAGGTTAATTTCTGGGTGTTTTGAATAAGTGTAGTAGATTCATTGTAAACAGTGCTGCTTCCACTTGAACTGGAGCAAAGCCCGAGAAACAATCACCCAAAGGGCAAAAGAGCAGCTTCATAGGATGTGCCCATTCCCTTCAGCCTAACAGTTAGCATCAGACTGCATCAGTCCTACATTTGGAAAATGGGTATAAAGGGAAAATCACCTACTTCAGCTGAAAGCGGCACTCTCCTGGCACCATTCATAGGCAAAGTAAATGCACTTATAGTACAAGGAGGTTGCTTAATGTTAGGTAAGCAATTCCAAACAATGTGCAAAATGGTACTGTGTTAAAAGTGTAACATGTAGAACCTTCCAGAATGGTGAGAAGTTTAGCGTTGGTAAATAACCAGTGGCAAGAGGAACCTAGTGGCCTGCAAGACATGCCCAAAGTAAAAAGGTGGCAAAGACATACACATCCTGCCAGTCTTGGTAAAAAGTGCCATATCAAGTATCTCTCTACCCCTGACTATGTCAAAAAAGACCCATGAAGTGACCACCGTGAAAGTCTCTATGTCTATTGTAACTTCCTCTGTGTTAATAAGCAAATATGGAATTCCTTCATAGCTCAGCAGTGCCAATGAACCTCAATTCAGTACCAGTGAGTTTGCTACATTCATGGTTTCCTGTTATAATAATTAGTATGACAAATAAGACGTCCCTGTGTTTTCCTGCCATGTTATACTGTTTTGGTTGAGTACTTTGTACAGACAGTGAAGAAAGCTGTGAAAATGTCTAAAGGACCAGCCATCCTACAGCACAAACTGGACAACTTCCTGTTAATGTAGGAACCCCCATCAAGCAACATAACCAGTTACCCCTGAACTGTAGAATTGTCTATCCCAATTAGATAAACAGTTTACCATGGGACAAAGTGGTCTCACCAAAGATTAGAAAAAGGGAGAGAAGCAGCCTCTGTACTGGTGATGTCACAGATGGAACCAATTTCATAGACAGTGGAGGTCAGAAACAAAAAGAGATGGAAACACCATGCTGACCAGCAACTTGATTGTCTTATTGACACAAAAGTGAACACAGCTGCAATGAAGGTGCGCATACATTGCAGTCAAAGGACATGTCAATACCACTCTCACAACAGCTCAAGAGACCTATGCACTGGAGACTAACAGCCCCACAGTGGCAGAAAATGGTGACTTTGAAACTGCCAACTTGCCTAACTGCCCCTGCCAACTTTCAATTTACCTCCTGATAAAGTTTGATGTGTTCAACAATGTAAATACAATGGATGGATTGCTGTGTATGTAAATGATATCAGTTATACCTACCATGTCTTCATAGATTGTATTCATCAGATAAGTCAACAGTATATTTATGAGTACACACCACAATCAAAGCATGAAATGAAAAAATAGCTCTCTGATTGTGACACAATAAACAAGTCCATAAAATAAAATCGGGTTAGTAAAATTTGGCACCTTTACAAATTCACAAATTTACACATTTACAAATTAAAGAGCACTCCATTTACATGAATAACTTTTGTGTAATGGTAAAAAACACTGAGACAGAATTATTCCTATACTAACGTTTTATACTTGTAAGAATCCAACATTCTCCTCATCTCTGGCTCACTCACTGCATGTTATAAAATACTACGTTGAGTGCATTGGAACACAATAAGCTAAAACAATCATTATTAACAGTGTGGATTTTTTTCTCTGTTATTGAGCTATGCTTGCTAAGCCTTGCTATCAAGGTTGTTAAGTATAACATTCTTATGACTCTCTTATCGCATCCACCACCAAACTAAACATTTCTGTAGACTTACCTGAGTGAGAGTGTATTCACAGTCTCCATTGAAGGTGAACCTTTTCCCATCGAAAGTGATGTAATGCCCATCTCCATAGATGGCACAGGTGCCGTGACACTGGTTAGTTGTACACTGCCATTTTCTGTCCTTGCAAGTGCTAAAACAAATACATGAATATAGATACAGGTCAACAAATTGGTGTGGAAATTTCTATCTGCAAAGTATGAGGCATTATGCAATGTAATCCCTGTCACTCCCACAGTCAAGCAGACAAGAGGGTGGAGGCAAAAACACAAGAAGTTGTGCATGGATTCTGCTTTTCTAAATGGCATTAAGGTGTGAAATACAGATCTCTAGGAAAAGTCTTGAATGGGCAACCGTATGTCTTTCAGAGTAGCAGAGAAACATTGTATAAATGAATACGATATTAAATTGATGGCATAGGCAAATATAGTATTATATGTCTTTAAAGGCTATGATAAAGGCTATGCTTATCGATGGATCATGCACAGCAGTATTACTGTTAACACAAATAATTGCCAAACTGGTTACATTATAATGGGTCATGACGGCCATACTTTTAAAGTATCGACATGAAAATTTGGAAAATTGTTTGAACGTATTGTAATGTATAAGAAAGTACAGCATATTTTAGATTCACAGACAGAACCTATGGTTTTATGATCAACTGAATGAATTGATTTGTTTATGCGGCCTGTTTTGCTAAAGAAGCGAAGGAAGAAACTCAAAAGAAAAAGGTAACTGAACGTTGCAAGCTCAGTATGTCAGCAAGACAAGCCTTTAAGTGTTATCAAAAAAAAAAATACAAATGACAAAATCCTGACAGAATGTTGACATAATTTTTGATTTACTATGGTTTAAGAATCTGTGAACATTCCACCATGTGTGCTCATACAAAAACAATTATGTAGACCATCTACAGTCCAAATTCAAAGACTTGAGCCCAAACAGTTTGGGTTCATGGGTCTTTTGATGAAGCTTAGGAGCTCAGCCCCTTAACTGTACAGCTAAAAGGTAATATTTTGTTTTATAATTATTTGACCATGACAAGCATACCAGGTGTTGCAGTCAACTTTGATGGTGTCTCCAGGTTGGTATGGCACTCCATTGTGGACGCAAGGACAAAGCTCCTCCTTTATGCATCCCCCTTTCCCATCCGACACCAGTCCAGCAGGACACACACAGCCAGAGACACATTCTGTGCTGATCTGTGATGACAAAATCATTTTTATATAGAGATGCTGTACTGAAGAATATAAGTACATACACACAGAGTGGGAAAACCCCGGCTTCAGAAGGTAAAAGTCCTACCATGTATTTGTGCTAGCCATTCACTAAACAAGGTGATTTCACTAATTAGTTCCTCTACCTGGCTGAAGAGTTGTGCTAATTAAATTCAGCTGATTTCTGAAGGTGGGGTTTTCCACCTGTACACACACACACACACGGGCGCAACTACGTATTTCTTTAGATACATTCTTTACATACAAAACCCTATTTAGTGACCTTGTTTAAATGTTGCAGTATTTTAACGGAATACACATTTGACGTTCTAGCTAGTAAATAGGGCTCCTATGTTGTCAACGCATGCAGGTCTAAACTACATATTTATAATTCACTGTGTCAAAAACAAACTCCACATTTAAAAATTCAGTTAATTCAACGTTAACGTTTATGTTAATATGTCCTATCTGATATGGGTGAATGATTGATTAAAAAACAAACAAAAAAAAACCTAACCTATATTTGATTTCAGCTTACAACTACCTCTCCTCAGCTGCTCGAGAGTCCACTATCTGCTGCCTGTTGTCTCCATCCTCACTTCTGAGACCCCAATTGTAAAGTTAGCCAACATCATGTAGCAGCTAACTGCCCAAGTATATAGCTGCTTAACTAGCTAACGAGCTACCAACCTAACTAGCTAACAAGTTACCTAGCTAGCTACCAGACCTTGCCGTTGGGCAAAAAACCCAACAAATATTATGCTAATCTATACCCTGCCCTCTCAAGAATTCTTAACTTACCTACCTCTTTTCAGATGTCTCGTTTTGCGTAAACCAGCTATTAAATGTTTTCCACATTGTAAATTTCCTGCTGCCTCTTTCTATTTCTGCTTTGGGCGCCAGGCCTTTTTTTTGTTCTCCATTTTGCGTTTTCTCCTCTTATGAGAATACAGTACTAGACTGTAGGCGATGATGGAATGCTGCTTTGGTCGCTGCGTAACCCGCATTACTCGCGACCATCATCGTTCTGTGGTGGTACCGTACGAATGAAATACTATATGTTATTTAACCGATTTTCATCAAAATGACTTTCCAAGCCTGATGAGCGTTGTGCAAGTGCTACAATGGTTGCATTTTAAGTTTTTAATTGAACTTTTGGTATGAGAATCAATGGTGAGATGTCATTAGGTCAGACAATATATAACAAATGGCAGGTGGTATACATGGTGTAAAAAGAGATTTGACGGGCCGAAACGTATTGGGGGTTGGATAGTCAACTTACACAGGCCATGTCCAGAGTCTGGCAGCTCTTCTGGCACTCTGAACCCTTGACTCCTGCAGCAGCCTTGGAGCAGTCAAAGTAGACCATTGGTGCAGTGCATGCTGGGAGAAGAAAGGAGGGAGATTCATAATCATCAGGGAGATGTGTAGCGTGTGCCTTTTGTGTGGGTTCTGGTGGAAGCATTTCTGAATCAATTTTTAAATACCTGTTACTTGCTTGTTCACCAAATTCCATTGCTTCCTTTTTACTAACCAATTAAATGTCACTCTATTTTGTCACTATCATGTTTACATTAATTCTGTTTGGACAACCGGGTTCAATATGGTCATAATATTCAACATTGTGTGGCTGAAAGTAACATTTTGATAACGTGTGACCGATAACTTACTTGCAGGCCGATCTTGGTGGCCAATGCAGCTCAGTTTTCCTTGCTTGCAGGAGCTGCAACAATGAATTCACAATAAAATTGTGTAAAACACTGTAGAAAGGATCATGGATTTTTGTCCTTTGTCAACATGTAAACATCTTATATCATAGTGGAGCCTACAAATACAGTGGTGTTTTCTCCTGGAGGCCAAGGGAAGCCAGGCCTCCCCTGTTTTTTTCAGACGGTATTGTCATTTTAATAAAAACACTTCGTTTAACTGTTTTGTTAATTATTCTGCACTGTACAAGGAATGAAACAGCACCCCTCTAAATGTTATGTGGTGAATGTGGTGAAAAACTATATTGTACTCTTACTGTAGTCTGTCATGTCCGCGAGCATAGGCAGTAAAGGGGAGGCTAGGCCGAGTTGGCATCCCTTGGTGAACAAAAATTGAATGATTAACCAATCAGATGAGGCTACCGTCATGCCACTCCACAAAATTTTGATTAGACAGGACTATGCCAAGGGAAGCCAGTCGCTCTTGGCCTCACACCAATCAAATCGTTGTATGTTATCAACATTTGTTAGCCATTTTGTATTGACATCATCGTTCGTTAACAACATTAACAGGTGCATTTATGGAGGGTGGAGATTTGGAGTTTTTAATAAAGAACAACTTTACTAAACTGCCACTACAGCAGCAACTTAAAATCAAATCAGATGGCAGGCCATCGCCAACACTAGAGCTACGTATGGAGAGGAAAAAAGGGTTCCGAACATACAATGAATAAAATTATAACCGCTGGAGTGGCTAGCTGGTAGCACTAAACTTAAGCAGCTATTTTGCTGGCCGTGTCCTCTTTTTGACAATGCACATACAACAGATGTAGCCTAGCCTATTAATATAATATTTTATGATGTGAACGTAAAACTTTAAACGTCTCCTGATTGAGTTTGTGAATGAATGCTTCTTTTATTCATTAGCGAAACTGTACTGTGCATTAAGCGGCCGGTTATGCGTTTGGATGGGGGGCGTGCATAAATTAATAACAAAATGCATAAATTAATAACGTTTGTGTGTGTGTGTAAGAGAGAGAGAGAGAAAGCGTTTGTCGGTGTCGTAGGCTATTGGTAACAGGCATGTGGAACTCCCCCCCCCCCCCCCCAAAAAAAAGGGACATAGATTTAGAGGCCTTGTCTCACTTGGCTTCCTCAAAAATTTTCCCCGCATCATGCCACTGTACAAATAGGACACTAAGAAAAAAATGTTGTGACCAAAGACAGTATAATACTCATAAAACTATGACTGAAGACAATACAGTGCCATGAAAGAGTAATAGCAGTAGCTTTCTACCCCTGAAAGATAATACCTATTTCTATAAAATTATTGACATTTAATGACCCCTACCACATTGTGCCATCTTTGCTCACGAACTCTCCAAGGGGCACCACTGAGCCCTTGTAGTAGCAGGAGCAGCTTGTGGGTGGAACACATTTGCCGTCGTCATTCAAGAAAGTTCCATCGGCACAGACGCAGCCATCCACAGGGTCAAAGGTCATTGAGCAGACGTAATCAGGGTCACCGTAGCAGCGGCAGGTGTGATTGTTGCTTTTTACGCTGTAGCTGTACACCATCGTGCTAGGACAGTTTGTGGAGTATTTACCTGTGGAAAGAAGGCTGGAGTTTGATACCTGCATCCAAATATCTCAGTCAACTTGACCAAAGCCTTTGTACTACAGTGGACTTACTGCAGATGGTGTCTCTCCAACCGTCCAGCTGGACACCTTTAGCCATACAGGCATGGACGTAAGAGGAGATGGCAGCACACAAACAGTCTTCGGTCTTCTCACAGTTACAGCTGTCGTACATGCAGTTCTGGGGGAAGCATGGTTCAGTGTCAGTGTTCAGTGTTAAGTGCTACCGTAAGGTTTGGGTGATGTGTACCAATGTCTCTTTCACATATATGACCATTGATAGCTATAAAGAGACTCACTGCTTTGTATGCATCTGGGCTTATCTCAGCATGGCAAGGGGCGAACACCGATTGTGGATCTGACAGAAGAGAGCACCAGTGCTGTGCATATTTCTCTGTGAAATCAAGAGAGATACATTTTAGACAACCATGGCCTGAGACACACAGATCTATGTTATCCAGTCTCTTCAGTTCACTGTTACTCCAATGTGTTTGAAGTCCTGGAAATATCACAGTACCATTTTGCACGCTCAGGCTGCATGGGTTTTCATAGTTTTTCTTCGCGTCAGGGCAGCTGGCTCTTGTTTTCCAGGTGTTTGCAAATGCCACGGCCGTTCCCTCAACCACTCCACTGATGGCTTTGAAGTCATCAGCCTGGATATTGTTAAAGTTTCCACACAAGCCTAGAGGGAACAAAATAATTTCAACCGAGTCAGCAACATATTATTATATGACACCTCAAATTCATGGAAGCAGGTCTGCTGCTGGATGGAGTGTGACAGGTAAGTGTAGTTATGAGTAAAGACATACCGCAGGTCTTCCCCTGGTAGACAACACCAGCAGTAATGTAGACCTGCATGATGGGGGAGAGCTGGACCTTCACCTGCAGCCCGAAGGCTGTCTCGATGATGATGTAGAACGTAGATGGTTTGAAAATAGTAGAACTTCCTGAGAAATGCAAAACAGCAACATTAGAGAAATACAAGTATTTTGATCTCCCATAGCCTTCAGGTGAATGAATTAGAAATCATAATCAAATTTTAACATTGTTATACTCATATATTGTCATACTTGATCCACTATTATTATGATCTTTCAATAGGTTCAAGTTCTTGTCCATGACAATAAAGTGTTATGAGTGCTCCAGTCAAATTTATAGACTAAGTAATTTCTAGCCTTCAGAGGTAATGTTATGCCCTTGCACAATGCTTATATAAAAGGACAGCAAAACAGCTCACCTTGAGTAGCAGGCAGCTGAGAATAGATTCCATTGACATAGACATTTCCATCTGCCTGGATGTTGATCACCTGTCAGAAACAAAAAGTTAATTTAAATCCCAAACCAAGGCAACTTCTGACTGTAAACCAAATCTAGGTCTTTCTTGTCCATAGCTGGATCTATGAAAATTCTACACTAATAAAACTTGACAACCCTTAGTTTAGCAAAAAAATACTACTGGTCACTAAGTGCTACTGATCACTCAATAGAGCAGCTGGATCTTTATCATCCAATTGTAAAACTAGCTTCTGATAATGGATAAGGTTTGTAGAGGTAACCTACGGTGGATTGTTCCGAGAGGGCCAGAGTTACACCTTTCAGACAGGTCTCCGTGTCTGTCAGTCCACACTTGACAATGTCACCCAGCACCATGAACAGAGTTCCATTACATTCCTAAAGGAAAAGAAGGACACCAAACACCAGAGCTTGTTTTTACTAATGGAGATGGAGCATATGCACACAATGGCGTAGTGACCCTGTAGTTTGATTTATGGTGTTCTGAAGAGAAACCTTCTACTGATAAGGTTTGAAAATTGTGACAGGAAATGCATGCACTATATTTTCTGCTTTAATGTGAATTGTGTGTGAGGCTTCTTGCATATGCAATCAGAGGACATTCAGGAATCAATGCAAAGTCATGTCTCAGAAGATGTAATGAGATTTATTACAGTGGACAGTTTTTGAGGGTGATTTTTTTTGTTTGTCAAAGTGCACATCAAAAACATTTAAGAGTATTATATTGGAAAAAAACTTAATAAAGAAAACTCTTTTCTATAGAAAGAAAAGAAAAGAAAATAGAAAGAAATAGAAAACGCCTGAATATTGGTCAGAAATGGCCATGCTCAACCAAGACATATGCTACGTGGAGAATTACACCTGTCAGAATAAAAATACATGAATGTGTATAGAGACAAAAATAAATTAATACATGCATTTTAAAGTAATTTCAGTGGATATGAACTTCTATGCAATCAAAGTGTAAAGGTTGTGAGTGATGTGGGTGTGGAAGTATTTATGTTTGACCATGAGCCAAAGGTTGTTGACCCCCCCCATTGATGCATCAAAATGGGAAAAAGAATAAGGAAAGAAAATGGAGTGGAAGAGGGATGCCATGAACAGTTGATGCAGAAAGGAAGTGGTAATGTAAGTGGGGTTTTGATAGTCAGAGATGGGACCAGTTTGTCTACATAGGGATTTTCTGAAAGTTCTCCTCCCAAGTCTTTGTTTGGAATGTCATTATGTTGGGTGAACATTATTATGGGAGATCTAAATGACGAGAAATCTGAAGTTTGCCTTTTTGGAAATTGGCTTGGGGAAACAACAGAAAGTGACGCATAATCATTGATAAATAATGTAGCTGGCTACTCACAAAACCAGAAGAAAATACGATTTAGATATAAGATGTAGCTACAGTGATAAAGTTCAATGTAGAACATTCCCTTACGTATGTGTAGAAAAGAAAATTTGCTCCCATAGTCTTGGTATTGTTGTTAATGTGTAAGTAAGAGCATTAATCCCAATTGATTTTCATCAAAGAATAAGCTGTCATCTGAAGCTTAAAGTGATTAATCACATCTATTAATAAACAAATCATTTCCTTCTGACAACAAAAGCCTTTGTGCAGAGGACAGAAACATTAAGATGATAAAATGAAGGATAATGTGTCTGAAAGAAACATGACGTCAATAAAGCAACATGTTGGTGATCAAGCCTCTGAAGACTTTATCATAAGATAGAGGTTAAGATAGGAGGAAGATAAAGAATTCAACATAATTTTGACAAAGCTGTTCAGAGGCAAATTAAATCTTGAGACGTAGGCTGTTCAAGACTCATAGAGATGGGGATTCTGTATAAAATAAGTCCTTGATAGCAACAGAAAAAAGATATAAAGGCAATTAAAAAAATATCAAGAACAGCGATGCATGCAGTCAAGAGAGAATCTGGCAAAAGGCAGAGCGGTTCAAACGGAATTCATTAAACAGGACCTGTCCATAGGCAGAATACCTGCCTAAGAAGACAAACAAGATTAAAAACAAATGAGGAAATTAAAGGAGTTTTATTCTGAAGAAAAATAAGGTATTTTGCAGATCCTTGACAGTAGTGTGTAATGTTCCCTGTGTGTGTGTTTAGTAAATTGTTTAGCATTTTAGCTATTCCAGAATCCATGGACACAGTGATTTAAGGGCATCTACCTTTGAGAGGACATATGTGCAGTCTCCATGGAAGGAGTAGGATTTTTTGTCATAGGTGGTCACATGCGAACCCCCCTCCACTGAGCAGGTTCCTGGGCAGTCCTCATCATTGCAGCTCCACTGGCCTCCGGAACAGGTGCTAAAATGGACATTTACGTTGACTGAGGCTGTGTGCAATGGCTTTTAATTATATAAATCCCTCAGCAAAGGGCTGTGTCCTTATTAGTAAGTCACTTAGTAAACACCTTAATCCAGGGTGGCTTAGTGTACATATGAAAAAGTACAATCACAAATATGCTGTATGATAAATATCAATAAATATGAGTGACTCTTTCTATTCAGAATCTTGGACAATTTCCCTCAGGAACAAATACAATTGCTAAAAACTATACACAGTTTGCCCTCTGGCACAGATTTATATACATCATTTTCTACTTTCTTTCTAACCAGATGTGACAAGGGTGCCTTCTATCAGAAGCATATTTTGCCATAGCTATTGACACAGTTCCCCAGTGAATAAGACAAACGCAGGAATGGTGGGAGTGAAAAGAACCAAAACATGGAAACTGAGTTTATTTGCAGATGACATACACAAAAGAGAAATAACGCTATTTAATTAAAACATGAAATTCCTATTTAATAATAAAGAACTTTAAAGAAAACTTACCATATTTTGCAACTGCTTGTGTAAGATTCTCCAGGTGCATATGTCTTTCCATTGTGAATGCAGGAACATTCATTCACTGGGATACAACCTTTCTCCTGGATGTCATCAAAGACAGTCCCTTTGGATCAGAGTGGCGGCACATTACTTTTTCTGATTCAAAATGATGTTTTTTTGCTTTCACTGAACTTCGCATTATAGCATTAGTACTCTGACATGCAAAAATGCTTGAAAAGGTATCACAAGGCCATGGTATGTTTTTTGGAAACCTATGCTCTGGTATCATGACAAGTGCATTACCAGGTGGGCAGAAGCATCCATCAGTGCAGTGGTCCTCACACAGCTGGCCTCTTTCTGGGTTAGAGCAGGTATCCGCGCAGGGGATCCCACACTCGTGGTGCTCCATGTTGAAAGGGCACGACTTGACTGCGTGACACAAGAACATTTCAGTCAGACACCGCCTGACGAGCAAAACCTTTAACCCACTGACCTCTTGAGAGGTATACAGTCCAGTGCTTACATCCTAAAATGATGCCTACCATGCTACCACACTAAGTAATAACTTGTACCCTAAATTTTTACTTATACTCATACCCTAAACTGTTACTTATACCTATACCCTAAATTGTTAGGGTGTTTTTTAATTAAGCTGGAATGCTGCAGTGTGTGAAGTATGGTACTGAACAAAAAGTGGTGAACAGAGGGACACGTACAGCAGAACTGGGTGGTCCTCCACTGCTGAGGCTTTCCCCCAGCATGCACACACTGCCGTGAGTACTCTGAAATGGTGTGGCACAGGCAGGAAGAGCTGCTACTGTTGTGACAGTGGCACATGTCCACCACGCAGGCTTGGAGGAAGGAATCTATGGCCAGCAGGTCCTTGCAGCTGCTGAAGGCGGGGCTGGAGAACAGCTGCTCGCACACAGAAGTCTGCAAGGGGACAGGCGCAACAAGGAGAGTGTTAGCTGTAATTAACAGACCATGCAATTTACAGAACTGAGATAACATAGCAGTTTGTCAAATGTAGAAATCTTCAGAAAGGATCATATTTGATCCAGTCGCAAGTGTAGTGTATAAGTACCAGATCTGTGCATTTCTCATCGGAGCTTAGTGGCAGTTCGGTGCAGGTTTCTGTCGGTCCATCCATCTTCCAGAAGTTTCCGTAATCAAGAGGAGATATTTTTACCCCTTCAGAAAATGAAAAACATGGAAAATCAATCTATATGGTTGACACTGCTGGTTTTCCAGGTTGAAGCATTCCTTGAAATGCTTTTAAATGAAAAGGCTCACCAATTTCTCTGAATGGCAGTAATGACCCACCTTGTTTAATGAACTCATCGTAGGTCTGGACACCATTAAAGTCACCACAGAGCCCACAGGTCTGGTTTCTGTATTTGTCATCCACCTCCACCTGTGAAATGCCATGATATGCTTAATATAAGCAGCTGAAACATAGTGCAAGAATTTCAGTATTTCAGTGTAGTTACATTCAGGTCACACTTATGGTTTGCAGGTGGTTTTCCATGCTTTGAAAATGGTATAAATAGTACTGGAAAACAAAACATGGCATATCACTGCATTGCTTACATTTGATTAAAATTGTTAACAACGATGCACAGAGGTCATTGCACTGTTTAGAAACTGAACAGCTTCAGTGCTTTATCATGGAAGGTGTGTGTAATTTTTCATCATCACTACCTTTAAAAGACACACCTGCATCAAAGCTGTAGTGCACCTCATCAGCTTTAAATGCCTATACCACAGCTCTTCAGTCCGTCATTATTAGCTTATTTGATTGTTAATCACTACAAATTTAGCACAGTCAAGACATTACAATTTCTAAAACAACAACATTTCCATTCCATCTTCCTATCTAAAGGTATTACTCGACTGGGACATGTAATTTCTAGTAACTCATACCCTTTGGTGATTTTGGTGAAATCTGCCAGCAGGTCATACAAAAATCATTTGGCAATTACATACATGCTTTTTGCGACTGCAGCCCTGTCAAAAGAACCTACAACACAATAACACCCACTCATATGATAGGTTGTATACATGCTGTACTGTAGTTTTGTACCAAGGCATCAAACTACAGAACAGCATGTGTAAGACAGAAAACACTGATATCCTTTGCCCCCCAATAGAGGAAGAAGGTGGTAGGATAGGATTAAATTTAATATCTATGACTAATTATGAAGTATATTTATGAAGTATTAACAGAACCTCTTGCTTTAACCTGAAGTACTGCTCAGAAATAAATTAAAACTCCTTGTGTTTGCTTTTGATCTTAGCTCTGAAGTTCATACAGGAAGTACTACATGTAATGGCATTCTTGTGGCATATTATTGAAAGTATTCCAACTTCTGAACAGTTGTGCCCTGTGCGTATCTCACTCAAGCAAGGCTAATTCCATTATGTGTAAACTCCTCTGTGTTTATTCAGTTAGATAGAGTAATATTTTCTTTGGACTGTTGCAACATTGACACAGTCTGAAGCGGCCGTGGGTGAGTTAACATGGTGTCAAGTGATATTTTGTTCTATTTACACAGGTGAATGATAGCTCTTTTTGACTCATTGGCATACAAAGAATCAACTTCCACATGTAACATATTTTTAATCTTTTCTTTTGAAACAGGGGAAAAGGGTTTTACTTCAGGAAAATATTGTGATTTATCATAAGGAAGAGTTTGCCATTCTACTGTAACCCATTTTCCGGAATTTCTGTGTACAATTATAAAGTGAGAGATCCGCAGGTGCCCAAAAAAGCTACAATTAACATGAAACAAATGATATTTGAGTTTCATACCAGGAGGGAGTCATCTTCATTCCATATGGCAACAAGCCCCAGTTTGGCTGTGATCTTGATGTAGGAGGGGGACTTCTCAATGAAAACTCCAGACTGGCTGAATGGGAGGGTGACCCTAGAAAAATGAAGATTTGGGTAAGATGGAAAGACTGCTACTCCTGCGTACATAATTTTAAAGGACCTGCAACACAGTGTCCTTTCAGTGTGTTTGGGACTAGCACGGCTACATTCTTTTCTGTGATTATGCTGCCGTATGACCACTTTACAGTCTTCCCTGGAGATGACATTTGCAGATATGTCTACAGTGCAATACGTCACGTAGAAGACTATGGACTCACTTCTCCCCGTTGACTTTCATGGAACGTTTGGAGAGCTCCACCACTGTTCCGTCCAGCTTCATGGTGATCGTGCTGATGGTGGGCGTGTTGTCCACCACCCGCCGCCTCATCTGGATGTTGAAATCTTCATAGTTGCTCCTGCACAACGACGTCAGGACGTAGTTGCAGGTGGAGGGCAGCTGGAAGAAGTCCCCATCAAAGGTCTTGAAGTGGTAGTTGCCCCATGTACTGCAGACACGACCATTGTGTGCGGGGCTGACTCCTGGGGAAAAGGGCACCAAAACTGATTAGTGAACTCTACGACATTTCATACTCACCTGACATTACAGTCTGTGGACGATTTTTTCCCCTCCTTACATCAACATAAGTAAATGCCACAGCTGTGTGTGGGCTGAGGGAGTGTATACATTCAAGACTTTCTCTCGCATGTACCATGACGGGTGTATCAAAGTGACTTGATAAATTAAGCAAACTTATATATACTTTATTTCAATAGCATTTGTAACATTTGTGATTTCAAAACACAGGTCAAATAAATATTTTCATTTAGTTCATAGGCATGTATATCTGTGGTACAAGGACTTTTAAACTACTAGAAGTAGTGCTGAACACCATATAGTCTTACCTGATGTTACAACTATTTTACTCATTGGAGGTATGATGTTAACCCTATTAGCTCCTTTTGTTGGGGTTCCTGAAAAGAATAAAATTTAAACATTATTTTTAAAAGATTTTTTGAATTGTGTCCAAGCAGTAACATATTTTGTGGTTAGTCTTATTCTTCCGGTTCTTCATAGGTTTGCCTAATGTTAATCTCAGAACTGAAATTAAACATGAGATGCTACTGTGCTAAATCCAGTTTATCAATAGAGACTGACATGAATGAAAAATACATAAAGAATGAATAGGTTAATGTTCTTCTTAATGAAAAGTAATAACAACAAAAGTAAGTACAAAATTCCTTCCTCTGCCTTGTAATTTTTCAGTTTTTTTTAAGGAAAATATGGGGACATCTTGACAAAAGTATGTTTTTGTCCACATACCCTTGTGTTCTCTTTAAAATGGAAAAATAAAGAGGATGGAGGTCAAAGTGTAAAAAATGACCAGACCTGTCAACTAAAAATATAACTCAAGAAATCAACCGACAGCAGTAAAGATGACAGTATATGGTAAACATACATTTGTGCAAATAGAAATCCTTATCCAAGGAGAGAAAACCGCTTATTGATCATTGAAAGCACTTACCATTTTCTGAAGAGGCTAATCCCAAAGACAGTGCCAGCCATATCAATGCCCATGTGGGCATCTCCCTCAGTGTACCCATTGGTGACCTGTGGCTTGCGAACAAGGTCTCCACAGGTGCTAAAAGTGAGGTGCTCACCTGCGCTCTGGATTTTATATCACCTGTCATGAGGAAGGCTCGATGTGCCTCTGATTCTGAGGAGAAGGCGGGGCTGAGAGGTTGAACTTGCATTAGCTGAAAGGCAGTTTTGCCTCATATCAAATCTCACATTACAAATGTAAGGATATCAAGGGCCTTATACCATAAAGAAAAATGCTAATTACATGTCAATTGTGTAATTATGCCTTTTGAAGTATCAGTCAATATAAAAATATAGTCTTTGTGGAGTTGTTTTGGCCAAAACAAAATTATTTGCGCACTTGGGTGTTTGACTTGTTTATCTTACTTTGACTCATGCTATAGTCTTACATAAATCAGACCAGGTGTGTGCCTGTTGGAAGATTAATTTATAATTTTATTCCTGGGCTTGACCGGCTGTCATTCTTATCATGAACAATTCCTGAATACAATAGTAGCAATAATGCCTTTGACTCAATAAGAATGAGTATTTGTGTATTTTGTTCATTATTATTCATACAGCATCCTTTGAAAAGCCATTTCCATTGTTTTACTGTTCAGGTCTTTTGTGATTGTATTGTATTTTGGTGTGTGGCTCTCTCCCACACTCATTGGTCATCTTTGGTATTACCATATATGTGCAATGAACACATAACGCAACCACTTTTTGGCCTTTAAGCCAGAACCCAATACCTGTATCCCATTTTAAAACTATTTGGTATAGGGGTTGACCAAAACGTATGCCATATAAAGGATCAACCATACCAAGGATGAAGGTCATCATAGTCTGTCCATCAGAAAGTATTTCCAACTGAATGGCTGTTCCTGCGTGTAACCCATGTCCACCTCCTATTTACAGTTCCTAATTACAATTTTCAACTCTCTTTGGTGTGATCTACAGTTCTGATACTGATTAAATGAAATTGTTATGGTTGGGATTACTTACTTCTGCAGAACGGTGGTACATGTGAAATGAAAGTATCATTCATTAACATGGGAGATTCACATACCAGTCTTCTCATATAGTTCATAACAGCAGGAACTATGTCTTAGACAGGATTTTCTTTTTCTATCTAAGTTCCAAGTTGAAGTCAGTAAAAGGCCTTAATATTATTTACTTAAGTATAAAGATAAGAAACCTCAGTTAACACAGATCTACAAACAGTAGGTATAGTGGGTACCATCCTACTCCAATTTAAATGATTATTCAGTTGTTTTGATGGTGGCTTCCTCTCATGTCTTTCATCTCACAAGTTAGCATAGCACATTATATAATGGCATCTTTGACCACCATCAACACAAAGTGAAAATATATGTATCCAAAGGCAACCGCACAGGCCCTCCCCTTTCATCAAAAGGCGTGGCTGCCAAGTCACATCAAGGGCACAAAGGAAGGGAAATGAATAATTGCAAAATGGAGAGGTTGAATTCTCCATTACTCCAGGAGAATAATGCCCCCTTCATGTGTCAGCCTTGTTCCTATGTAGGCCCATGCCACGTGCTGCCAACTTTAGCTCCACTTACTCACAAGAAGGTGTAGTCTGGAAGGCCGTGGCATGGGCAAAATAAGCCGATAAGAGTCAGTGGCTTGATACCAACTTCAGGATTAGAATCCTGGTGTTCATGAAGACATATGTGTTTAAAAATTATTACAAGTCCATAAATTTGCTATGTCGAAAATGGCAGTCCAAATTAAATTGAAATATAACTGTCTGGAAATAAAATGACCGAGTCTGGCAAGCAACATACAAATTCAAGAAATATGTCACTAGGTCTGATTTTTATTCACCAAATTAGTACCAGGATACATGCGTAAATCCTGTCATCTACACCCCATCGATACGTACCAATCTCTATGTGTCTTTTCACGCCTCTCTGTTACACAACCTACTAAGAATTCAGTAGTAGCCTTACTAGAAAAAGAACCATCAACAGGAGATCAATTTAACCAGTACACCTGTGGTTACATTTTACAATTGGGTATGGAAACATTGACCATATCCCTGGTGAAGTCAGTTTGCCAAAACGTTTGAATTTTTAACCCACAACGTGTTGATTGCTAATCTTTTAGAGATGTAGTTACTGCAATTATTTTTCTCATATCAACTATTATGTGGAATGAATGACCTATCTGAACTTATTTGTGTATTAGGCTCATAATCCCTTCATGGGATTTGTATTTTTTGTTGTTCAGTACCTCAGAAAAGCTGGAACTGTAGGATCAATATTTATAATATAAATTATATATGACAGCAGTCCTGACAGCAATATACTACACCTCATAAAAAGCTCCTTGGTTTTGATGTGAATCAACAAAACACATTCTCATGTAGTAAAAATAATACTTTGAGGAGTAAACCCTGAATGTTGAGGTATGAAAGATCATGAGATGCAGAGATGCAGAGAAAAGGTATGTCAGTGAGTTGGCGCATTTTGGCATATCCCACAGCACTTGGGGTGAAAAACTTAAACCTTGGTTTATTCTGACTCACTGACCTTATCGTTAATATGCAGATAAATCTCAAAGAACGTAGTTATCATTGTATCACTATCTATTTGGCAGATGCCCTATATATGCCTGGAAACTGTGCAAATGAATAAATGATAAGAACAGCAAGGTTTCAGGGGAAATTGTTTACATATGAAATCACTAGAATTGCAATATTTAATAAAGGATTGACGTTGTGTAATACATTTGACATAGCCAAATGGTATAGTTTCCTGTAGGGTGAAGTTACTGTGACATATCTGAATTACAGAAGAGTTACTTCAAATTAATACAAAATAGGACAACTATACAGCACTTAGTACAGCCATCAAACAGAACAAATAGAATAAAACAAACATAAAAATATATGTGTGTATATGTTTAGCCTAGTTTCCAGAATACTTGTTGAACAAGTTTGGTTAGTAGGTCAGTTGTGTAATTTTAACTGTAGTGGAGGTAATGTCACAGGCCAACAGTCTATTTAGAATTTTGCAGCCATAGCTAGGAAAAACACATAGTCAAACTCAAATTCAAACTCCATGGAAAAACTAAAAAAAGAAAGACAAAGACAAAACCTGATTCAAAGAGGTTGGCTGGCTAATCCACATATGGTTGGCAAATGGTATTGTTCACAGTCCAAATATATTATAAAACTTAAACACAGCATTTATAGAAAAGAATAAAGGTATACGAGTGCACTCTTTGCAATCCACTGGGGAGTGTTACTACCTCGGCGAATGCAACTTTTAACTTATTAAATCAAATTCCTCAGAGGAATTATGAGAAATAGAAACAATTCTATTTGGCTATCAAAAATCACTCTCTAAAACTGGAGAGTCTGGACATTAAGTAGATCTGTCCTAAACCCTCATGAGAGCTGAATTCTAGAATGCACTTGCCATGCCTTTGTATGTGACATTTGTTATTGCACATGTTTGTAACATGACTGTCATTCCTGTTGAATAGTGCAATATTCAACACCAGTAGTCAGTTAATTAGCTTCCCATGATAACTGTGTTTAAATGATAACAATAATAACTTATATTATATTTATATAGAATATATATAGAATCTGCACTACTTGCATGCTTCCAGATTTTTATTTATTTATTTTATTATTTTTTTTTTTTTTTTTGCATATATATTTTTTTTTTCAGTGATTAACAAAGAAATCAAATTCAAGCATTTCTGCTAGAGGAGTACATTGTCATCACCTACATACTTTATTACAAGAAAGTAAGGAAAATATGTAAGTTACTGAAATATTTTATATCGAAAGTCTATGGTGCAGCAAATAATAGAAATGTATGTGATAACCTGCAAGCACAACAATGCAGATATGGAGCTTTTTTATAATAAATATGCATTAAACCCAAGTCTGTGTATAGTAGTTATAGAGTTGTGCAAATTTTGTAAATGTTCCCTGTAAACAATAATAATCAGCAGAAACCTATTGCAATAATATATAATACTAATATAAGAATGATATGACAATGATAATTTATGATACCGTTACATTCTATTTATGTCAGTGTTCAAAAATAAACCCCTAACTGTAAACCACCTGGATATTTTACTTTTTCGCTCATATTTTACTCAGATTGACTTGGATTGAAACAGGGCTAGAGATATTTTAATTGGACAATGAATCTATATCTACACTACCATGTACTTGCACCATACTGTAACACAAATCCATACTGTAGGATACCCTACAGACTGTTCTAGTAAAACAGGTCTTGGAACCTTTCTGCATTACTTGAAATGGATAAAGGTAAAACAAATTCATGGGTCATGCGTTGGTTAGATAACCACATAAGACACATACAGTATATGACTGACAGCCCCAAAGTGATTTATGTTCTCCAAACATTAGTCTATGTCTCTTTTCCATAAAAGGGAGAAAAGGTGTTGACTCAGTGTCTCTGTCAGCATTTGGGCTGGAGATTGTTTCAAGACTTGTTTCTAGTGTTTGCAGTTGAAGACTAATTAGAAATGTGCTTGTTAGTGTGATAAGTACATTTGAAAAGTATAGAAATTTAAATGATTTTTCTGTCTTTATTCCATGCACAAAATCCTTCCTACAGACTTCCCACTATAGACAGAATACATTGCATATAATTAGAACATTATATCTTCAATACAGTAATAGGCCAATAATGTCCTTTTCTGTGCACTGGTGCTTACATGACATTCCCTGATTGTTGACTGTTGCTTTGATGATCAGTACTGATACTAATTAGTGACACAACTGTAGAATAGTCTCAGAATCCTAAGAGGCTTATGGATGTGGATAAAGGCAGCTGAAAAACCATGCATGATATTAGTAGCTATTTAACAGAGATAGATTTCAGTATCTGTTGGCTATATTTTCTTTTACTTGAGTCATCCTTTAGTAATATTCAGATTAAATGTTAACAATCATCTTACAGTTTTCAAAGCCATCATCAGTTATAACCATCATCAATTTTCAGTTAGCTCATCATTGATATAAGATGTTTCTTAGCAAGAAAATTGTGTCAGTGCATGCCATTTTATCAAAATTATGAACTTCAATAGAGTAGTTATTTTCTCATCACTTTATTTGTGCAGTGGTAGCTTTAATTATTCAGACAGTACTAACATAGCTTGATGGCAAAAGCAGCACCAAACAGCACCATTGGTCCTCTTCCCCTACAGTATTCTAGGAAAGTGCTGGAACCATTGCAGGTGTACGGGCGTACCTGTGTTTTGGGGTGGGATCGGTATGAGGGATAATCGCAAAGGTGCGACCAGATAGGCAGATTATGATACCAGAGACATCATTTAAGGATTACAATGATACACAGATCATGATACAGTGAGGTATATACTGGGGTATATATTGGCCCAAATATGCTGTCATCCATATTATAAGATTAAAAAAAATACAAAAATGAACTTCATAAAACCTAAAAATGTCAATTTCTTTCTGTGTT
The DNA here is from genome assembly GCF_013368585.1 of Megalops cyprinoides. Lineage (NCBI taxonomy): Eukaryota > Metazoa > Chordata > Actinopteri > Elopiformes > Megalopidae > Megalops > Megalops cyprinoides. The sequence continues at coordinate 11,641,049 of NC_050595.1, read as the reverse complement.
TGCCCAGGAAGGTGTGTGCAATTTTCTGACACACTACTTATTCACTGCATGCTAATAACTAATGGCTATTTTATATACTACAAGTTCCACAGTGTACTAAAGGAGAACGAAAACTGATTGGCACTTCTCTCTCAGACGTCATCTTAATAATTCATTGACGCCTGATGAAGATATCACTGTTTTCATCAATTGTTGTGGAGGCTATTTTTACAATCCATGAGGAAAATACCTTTTTGTTCTTCCAGCACGTGTTTATTTTTACATATTGGATTTCAAACCTTATTATTCTATCACAGACTCTAGCTCTTTGGATTGCTTGCACCCTCTATGGTACATAAGAAAATGTTTTCTACTCAACACTGTTTTGAGGAGCAATAATATGGGGGAAAAAAACTTTCAATCTTTTCCAAATACACAGTCCCATTTATGATAAAAATTCCCTCCCCAACCACATTAATTGTCAGTATAACAGTATACTAGTAAATACTGTCCTCCACTTTCCCACACAGTGTAAGATTCCTACCCTTCAGGTGCAGGTGCTCCTCATGCAAGTGCAAACTAACATTAACCACAAGCCTCGCCCACGTGTAGAGCTAACACTAACCTCGCCCATGTGTAATCTAACATTCACCTCGCCCGAAAATACAAATAAAACTAACCTCACGCAAGTGTAGTACTAATCCTAACTTGTTCCACAGTAGTGTCTCCCATGGATGTTGAACCCATAGCCCCTTGATCTTTGTTATCATGTTGGTGATACATGAAAGGGTCCTCCATGTTTGCTCATTCCACTGATTAAATAGGAGCAATACACATAAAGCTGCAGAAAAATGGGCTCATTGGATGTATTTTTTCTGATTAAAATATTTAAAAAACGTTACACAGTAAGCACAGAGCAATATCATATTGTTCACAGCTGATGAATTTTATTCCAGAGATCACAAGGATCACATTTATGCACACCCCTGTAGTTAATATTTGCAAATCAGCTCTGGAATGGATTACACTCACAAAACGCTTCCAGGAATGTTTTAGGAGGAGGAGGTTTTTAAAACTCCTCCAGGCGGAATTGTTGTATGTCCTTCACATGCTATGCTTTTCATTTCCCTGTCTTGAATTCATATTCTAAATATTTGGTTGGATTGACGTCTAGTGAGTTGGCCAATGTTGTGTACATTTAGCCATTTATTTGTAGATTTGGATGAGTGTTTTGGATCATTGTCAAGCTGGAAGTGCTTTTTGCCACTCTGTATCCAGACGGTGCCAATTATAATTCTGCACATTTCCTTTGAATTCATAGTCACTAAAGACACCTGTCTCACAAACTGCAGTGGAAAAATACACTTGTATCCTCTTCCTGGTAGTTTTTCAACTGTACCAGTAGTCTTATATAGAGTGGATATGACAGTGGAACATGGATTTACCTTTTTGTGAAAACATTTATACCAATCTCCCAACTTGTTGAGGTCAGTGAGCTCTCTGATTTGAATCACTATGATAGGCTACATGCTACGAATGAATCAGATTTCCTCTATGTTACCTCCATTTATACCCCCAGGGAAACAGGAAACCTTCAGGAAGCCTCTGCACATTCAAAAGCAGAATGTTGGTTCATATCTGTTTTGGTGGGATTGGGGCTCTTGAGTGTCTCAGTCAGTAAAGGCAATATCTCTGAGCACAACCTAAAACCTAAAGTCTAGGAGTGTCATTCACTGATAATGCCCTAGAGTCTGTATTATTGGGACATAACTGGTTCCTGAAGATTAGATGGTGATGGCGAGCCAAGCTTAAAATGCCAAAACCAAAGTCAGAGTGAAAAAGGAGGAACATATACTTTTACTTGAAGATGTGAATAAAATAAAATGACCTTTGTGTTTTCTGAAATAAACTTCATTATTCATGAACAGTATGTTTTTACTGTGTGCAATGTTTTTAATCCTAAAATATATCATTAAAAATAAGGAGAAAAAAATCCAAGTTTGTGTTTAATCAAGGGCAAATATTAAGTAAATATGCAGGGCGATATATATGCACACATGTGCGCACACGCACACACACACGCACAGTGTAATTTGTAATGTAATCATTTGTAAGGATGAATCACCTGTAAATAACTGTTCAGTGCATCTCCCCAGGGCATAGATCTTTAGAATATCCTCTTCAGTCTTCTGCATCATACACTGCACAATCTTCCTTGAGTTAGTCATTTCACAGCCTGATGCATCTGGAAAGCTCAGAATCATTTACAGATGGCAAAGGCAGATTGGGATAAATAGACTTCATCAATCCAAAACTGGGATGTAATCTAGTGATATACAGTGGAGGCTGCGAACTCAAGGACATTCAGTTAGTCCTGAGATGTTTAACTTGTGTTGCAAATACATGTGATTTACAATTATGGTCATGTTCCTCACTGAGATGTGTGTCTAATATCTGAACAACGGACCGAGGGTTTGACTCCAGCTACAGGGAATAATCGATACAAGAAAATCCCATTATGGTCATATTGAAATCCAGTGGGGGGGAAAACATAAAAAAAATGCAGCTGTGTGTTATCTGATGTACCTTGTTGCCCTCTACAAAAGACTAACTGAAAAGACTAATTTTGTCAAAGTTAACCGGGTTTAGATCACTGGACCACTCAACTCTATTTTTCATTCTATTCAACCATTTTGTGACATTTGCATCAGATCTTTGAGGCTATAGCTCATTTTGTGCTGGCACAAGTGTTTGTGGCTCAAATTTTCACCTAATCACAGAGTGGCCAAACAGAAGCAGTTGGGATTTTTTTATTTTTGAAAGCGGAATCAGGAAGTTTGCCTTGGAATTACACAATTCCTGTAAATGAGCACTGCAGAAAAAATGGCTGCATTCTGTTTAATTTTTTCTGGAAACTGACTACCTGCAAATGGGAGAGGTTTATTAAAACAGTGAATAACTGCCAGTCTCGAATTGAGTCATGATTACATTTTTGCTGAGTCACTTAAGAATACAAAGAGCTGTTTATTAACCGTATTTGGTCATATGACAATCAATTTATTTTGCTAATACTTGCTAATACTTACTAATACTATATTAGTAACATGCTGCTTGGCTTCAAGATGGAGATCTGGGCTATAGGCATGCAATGCCACAGCCACAATGTGTCATCACACATCACACATGGATGTGGCACGGTCATTTAAGCATTCATGTAGCCAATTAATTACCAACTCCCTTCTCTCCTCAAAGAAGCACATTTGACTGTGTACTGTCTGTCACCACTTACAGAATTAACTGGAATTTCAATATGGCAGAAGACAAATGTCACAGCATACCTCTACCTCCTCCAGTTTCTATGTTCCAGTATTAAAGCTATGTCGCACAGCAATTTTTATACAAGCACAAAAAAAACTTGGAAAAATTGGAATCACTTCTTTGTCTAACTTCTTTGTATAACTGTATACAGTGTAAGATCATTCCTGCTTTTGAGAAATGCAGCACATTTGAACATGTAACTAAACTTCAGAAAAACATGGGTTCAATGAAAAATTACATTGATGTTCTCAGCTCTTTCTTCCCCTAACTGGTTCTTTAGCCTTTACCTTAGTTCTTTCATTCTCAGCTCCAGGTTTTCTATATCAATTACAGCAGATGTCTGTCTGAATCACAAATACAAACTGTTATTTAGAATCTATTTTATTTTCAAATACTACTGAAACACACCTACACAATTGATGATGGTGTCTCAGTGCAACAGGATTCAGAGTGCTTGTAGACTGAGTGGTGTTGTTTGGGTGGTTGAAGCAGCGCCCCCTACAGCTCACTGTGCTCCTTCTGCTCCTGCAGTTCACGAATCTTCTCTGGCAGTGTCTGGGTATGGAAGATGTAGCGATTCTTCCTCAACTGATGGCCTATTTCCTGCTTCAGCCCCAGACCCAGATATGCCTCGTCCTCCCCATACTGCGGCCATTCAACCAAACCTGCCCCATTGGGAGACCTGCAGGAAAAAATCAGGTCATCACCTAGGTATCTAAAATGTATTTACAACCACCTCAAGTCTACCATGCATTCAACATCACATTTGTCTTTTAAAGAGCAGAGAAATGGTACAACAATTCAGCATCTGACAGCATTTGGGACAGAGACTGCAATGATTAGCTTCTAGTGTCTGCAGGTTGAATTATGCTACTAGTTATACTGGTCCTTATGCGTAATACGGTAAGACTACTGAAATCAAGCTAAATCTTTCTTCATGCCTTCCCAGCTGTAGGCCACTTTGATCATGGTGAGGCTTGTGCAATTTGGTGAAGGTAGCTGAAAAACGGTATGACATCTCAAGTATAACACAACAAGAAATGAACTAATTCATTGATTAATTAAAATTGAAAAAGTATGACATGGATTGAGAAAGTTCATTATTCTAAGCTTACAGTCAGAATTCTAGTTCTATTAATGCCTACCCGGTGCGAGCGAAGTTGGCCCAGTACGCCATCACTGCCCTGCACAGCTGTTCTTCCTCCTTTGTACACATGACTGAAAGAGAGGCATGTCGTTTTTAGGAATCCCATGTAAGCACAAATGTTTGAAATCCAATGATGCACTGTTTAGATTTTTTACCTTTGTCCTCTCTTTCCATCTTGATGTGGCCGTTCCAGAAGCAGCCACCAAAAACAAACAAGAGCTCATCCGCGTGGTCCGATTTGACGAAGCTTGGCCTCTTCTCCTGGATCAAGCTCGGACCATGCTGGAACTCATACAAGTACACAGGTACACCTGCGTCTGGTGGTGGAGGGGTAATATACAGTAAGATACTGTATCTTTAGAAATCTCGTTCACATTTTACCACCTTCCAACAACACTTTTTTTTCCCACAAATTTGCTATCATTTCTGTGAAGCAAATGGGAGCAACAGCTAAAACCAATTTTGCTGGTAAGTAATAACTATATAAAAATTTTGCAGCATTTCATGTCGTAATATGGGTGTAAAATTACTGCAATTTTTCCAATGTGCAAGGAGCTGCATGAATGATGGCATTTTTACGACTTGTGCTTTCAGTTATGATCACCTCGTTTCAGGTACAACAGGAAAAACAGCCAAACAAGCTCAGCCTGCTACGTCTGTCAGTTAAGCGCTTTATTTTAATCATATTTTCATACATGCATACATGTGTTGTGTAACACTAATATATGTTGTGAAAAGTAGTCACACTACTGGGTACTCTTCTCCCAGTGGCCATCAGTTCTTCTCTCAGACACATTCTTTAAGCCTGTTAGGCTGTTTATACACTTACAACGGGGGACTGAATACCATATTCAGTCTATAGTATTGGCTTCAGCTCTGCATTGGCACACTCTTAGCGGGGTTTACTATCTGTCTTCATTCTATCAGTCTTCTATTCACCCACAGAATACCGTCACCATTAAAGTTGTAAAGCAAACTCGCTGCAGATATAAATGCAGATTAGTCATGTCATGTAGATATCAGTGCAGATTAGGCATGTCGTGTAAATGGAATATACACACGTTACTGCCACTGCATTTTCACAATAAATATATGTTACCCTTATTCTGTTATTCACTGTGTGTATCTTAAGATGTGCTGCCGAACTGTATACTGCGCATATACACAACTAAGATGAGTTAAAAAAAAAAAAAAACATTAATATATGTATTTGATATTTCCTCTGGGAAAGAATAACTTCAGATTGAGATAGTGTCGTGATTGTGTACAATGATGTGTTCCGTTTCTGGCATGAAGCCTGACAGCCTGACATAATCCCTGTGACCTCTGACCCCGGGGTCCTTACCTCTGTGAAAATTCGCTGTCTTGATGGCAGGAATGTTAAACATGAAGTCACTCATCAGCTCCACGTACCCCTCCCTAACTGCAATGCGGTCTCCCGAGGTGCCTAGGTACTCATCTGCAAGCAGCTTGCTTATCCTCTCATCTGCGGACTGAGACAGAGGCCTGCTGTTATGGCATCTAATCCTGTCTGTCTTTTCATCTATTTGGCTATCCAACTGACTATCCATCCACTTATTTGTACTGTGACAGAGGATGAGTTGATAATAATGAGTGGGTGGCAGGGTTGCATAGTGGTAAGGAGCAGGGCTCATAACCGAAAGGTTGCCGGTTCAATTCCCCACTGGGGCATGGCTGCTGTACCCTTGGGCAAGGTACTTAACCCACAATTACCTCAGTAAATATCCAGCTGTATAAATCAATAACATGGAAAAATTGTAGACTGTGTAAGTCGTTCTGGACAAGAGCGCCTGCTAAATGTGGCATCTGACCTCACGCAATCTCTCAGGTGATCTCATTTGTTTCTCACCTCAGGGCTGAAAAATTGTAGCAGAGGTATGACTTGCTCCCGGTCCAATCCCTCCACCCAGCCATGAGGAGAAAAGTACTGTGAGGTAAAAAAAAAAAAAAAATCATTCCTCTCTACATGTACAATACCATTTACCACAAGACATCCACTCCCAAACCAAATTTAGAAGTGGTATTGCAATATATATATGCCTCATAGCTTTTTTATCAATCATTCCAGTGTATGATTTGTACCCCTTAGGGAAAAACCCTGGTACATATCCTCATCCAAGTGCAAGCTAACTCTAACCACTAACCTCACCCAAGAGTAGAACTAACACTAACCTCGCCCAAATTGCCAACTAAAACTAACCTCACCCAAGTGTAAACTAATATTAACCTCACCCAAGAGGACAAATAAATCTAACCTCACCCAAGTGTACAACTTAATCCTTATGTTCAACAGTAGGGTCTCCTGAGGATTGTGAACCCATAGTCCCTTTGATTTTGGATGGTATTATATTGTATATATATATTGATACGGATTACAGACAACTTACGCGGGCTAGCAGCCAGCCACACTCCTGGTTTGTCACACCTGTCATAAATGGGACTTTGTGAACTTCATGGCCCTTGAACACCTCCTCAATTGACTTGGTGAGGAACACTCCATCAATCGTAAAGCCAAAATAAATCATCTTTAAAAGAAGAAAATACAAGCTGACCATTACAGATTTCTTTAAATAAAAAGTAAGGTTTATTTAATGATTATTTGTTGCTGGGTGATGTGATATAGAACATGAACACCTCTCCTCACCTTAATATACTGTAACTCAAATTGTACCTCAGATTTCTGTGTCCGAAGGTGGAGTGAGGAGGTTTTGCATTGATGGATAAATCACAAATACAGTCAAGACAGTTTGAGTGTATCTCACCTCGGTGTGTACATGCAGGATATCCTCTTCAGTCTTCTGCATTAGACACTCCACAATCTCCTTTGAGCTAGTGATGTCACAGCCTGACACATTAGCTACCACCTAGAGGTCAAGAGTTGAAGACTAAGGAATCACCCAAAAGTGCCAGAGGGAGACCGGACCTTCAAGAGGTCAACAGTCAGAATGGGATGTTATCTAGTTGTAAACAGTAGGAAACTGCGAAATAAAGTCCACAGACTCAATTCTGAGATGCAGAGAGAAATAACTGAGACAAATTACGGTGCAAATACATGCACTTTACTGTTCTGACATAGGAAGAGGAGAAATACCTGGGCAATAGCCAGAGGATTGTGACTGAGGAGCATTTTCATCTCTGCGGTTCCACTCTCTGCAATCGCACGGTGAAAGAGTCCAGATGACAAGGGAGAAAGGAGCTGTGGACCACACACACACACACGCACACACACACACACACGCGCACACACACACGCGCACACATACACACACACACACACACACACACACACATAAATGCATTCAGTCAATGTGACTATATAAAATCTATTATGTGAGTGGGCTTGCAGATAGCAGATGGAGCTGCATACACAGTGCTGAAGGGGCAGTGTGTATTCTCAAACTGCCTAGGAATGACCATTAAAGTACTGAAGTAGCTACTGGAATACTAACAAGTGCACCAATGCTTTCCTCAGACAAACACATCTAAAAACATACAGAGCAAATCAATTTCAGTTAAAAGTACTTCAGGCATACAAGCCTCTGAGAATAAAGCTCCTTTATATAAAGGTGTATTTTTCATGATTCAAATCTCCAGAGAAGCAATCCAAAATAGTGAAAAAAAGTAAACCAAGTTAAAAAAAAAAAACATTGAAGATGCTTGAGTCTCTTCACTTTATCCTTTACAATTTATTAGCATTAGTAGCATAACTATGACAAGCTGCCATCTAAGGCAATGGTGTGTGGTCCTTCAGGGCAAAATGATACCATGAAGGTAGAAAGGTGAAATTAAAAGTGTAATGAAGCCATCTGGGTTTTCTTTAGTACTACCTTTAGATATTTTGCTGATCACTGAATCATGTACATCACACTGTATTAACAACTAACTTCTAAGGAAAGACTGAGGGATGGAAAACGTTGGATACTGTTAGAAAGGATACATGCAGAAATTCAGCAAACACACACACACACACACACACACATAATCTTGCAGATTCTCCCCAGCAACTTTGAAATTGTAAAAGTTTGAAACCTCAGTATTGATTTTGGTTAGGTATAGCTAACTGATACTACACAATACACTATATTACATTGTATTAAACTGGGGATATTCATTTTCAACTGTACAGTAGTCTATTGTTGCACACAGCATCCTAAAAAGTATTATCAGTGAAAATATTATGTTCACACATCTCACAAGCTGAATTACACCACGATGCTTGACAATGCTTAAGCACTGTGAAGCCCTTTCATCTGTCATTAATACATGTTAGTAATGACTTTTATGCATACATTTACACCTGAAATATATATGCCTTTCAGTTTCAATTTCAGCATGATATATGATTAATAGTATGCCTATTGTGCATGTGAAGGACAGCCTTCATCTGACTTGAAAGTCTTTTTTTATTATTTTTAGTAACCTGTTTATTATACAACAAACTTAAATATTAGTGTATGTTTCTTCGTTTAAGTCTCATCAGACTAACAGGTCTCATTTCAGCATAGGTGTAATGGTCTGTGTTGGTTTCCAGCCAACGAGCCCCACCTGCCTAAGTGACGGCTCATTAAATACAGGTGTGCGGCTGGAAAGCAGGAGGCGTTTTGTTTGGTTGTGGCTATGCTCAGGTTTTTGTCTTTTGTTTTGTGTATTAAAACAAATAGTCTGTTTATTTCTTTTATTTTTTCTCTCCCCTGTTATGGCAGGTACATTGGCTAGCACCACTACAGAGCACCATGAAAATGCTGTAAAATTACAAAGAACAAACACTCAGGATGTGTATAGCCTGTGGCCCTTTCACCACACAATATTCAAAACTGGTTTTCTTTATCAAAACAGAAGAGGGGGAAAAAGGCTAACGTGCAAATAAGCATATTTCACTGACTGTCCGTGTGTGGATGATGATTTCCTTGTTTATATATTGTTTTGTGCTGTTCTGCCTGATGCCTTTTGTGGTTGACTTCTGGAGTTGCTCTGGCTAGGACTGTCTACTGGATGTCAGCAATGTAAATGTAAAGTTATATGTAACATCATTCATCTTGTATGTCACTCTAGATAAGAGTGTCTACTTAATGTCAACAATGTAATTGTAATGTTATATGTACTCATCTTACACGTCACTCTGGATAAAAGCGTCTGCCAAGCAAGAAAATGGAAATGTATTCATGTGTGACACAAGTTGTCTGTGTGTTTTATTGTATGTAGTTAGTTTATGTTGAGTTTTGTGTGGTTAATTTTGAGTTTAGGTATGCATTTGTGAGTTCTGTTTGTGTATTTGGATTTCCACCTGCAGTGACACGCTCACTCCCCCAGCTGACTCCCCAAAGATCGTGACTAATCCAGGGTCCCCTCCAAAGGTGTGGATGTTCTCCTGGACCCAGTGCAGTGCAGCCACCTGGTCCAGCAGGCCCAAGTTCCCAGGGGCGTGCTCATCCCCTGTGCTGGAAAAACGTAAAGACTGGAGTCACCAAAGAGCCCCTCCCCAAAGTGTGAAGTAAAAGGGATGGGACTCATATTTACCTGAGGAAACCAAGGAGTCCAAGGCGGTACTGAATCACCACCACCACCACATCCTGATAGGCTGCCAACACAGCCCCATCCTGAAATGCCGCTCCTCCCACCGAAAACCCTCCCCCGTGGATCCACACCATGACCTGAGGAAGTGCTAAGAGTCACTCCACAAATGCACGCATACATCCAAACGCACTCTTGCACTAATGCGTCCACTCCCACAGAGCGAGAAACACTAGAGCATCCTTCTACAAACAGCTGTGTTTGTGAATAATATTCATTTACAAACTGTGTGACAGACATTTTTGGTTTGACATGATGAACAGAGTTTGGACTCACAGGTAATTTAGAATCTTTTGTGGGAGCTGCAGGTGTGTACACATTCAGGTAGAGGCAGTCCTCTGAAACCTCAGGGATGTCCATTTCCATTGACACTTGTTTTGTTAAATTCACCATTACCTCTCTGTTTTGTAGACACCTAAAATTCAGAGCCCTGTTATGATTACTGCTGTCAATGTTTGTCCATGTAATGAATATGTGCGGGTAAAGACTCCAATGTTCTGTCTGAGGGGTACTGGAAAACTGCTGAATCTCTTTAAAACTAGACAAGAAGCATTAAAACAGTAAAACATTCTTAAACTACAACACAGAGAAGTAATGGCTCTGTGAATGAAATGAGGAAAGACTGTGTATGACGAAGGTAATGACTATGAGTGTAACCCGAGTATTGACTGTGTGGTTATGACATGAATAACAAGTGTGATATATGGCTTGCCTTACATGGGTGGTTGCTGTGAAGCATCACGCTCTCCCTCCCATGGCTTTGCAGGCTGAGGTGGGGCCAGCCTCAGAGCTCCCACTGGTGGCTGAGCGAAGGGCACACCCAGGTAGGCATGGACAACAGTGTCCACGCCCCTCACAGTCATGTACTGCCCTCTCAAGCTCCCAGACTTCAGGGACACCAGTGGACCTGGTGGTAATTGAGACCGTAGAACTCCAGCAGACTTGTTAAATAACACAGCAAAACACAAAGGCCTGGCAGTATATACATTACAATCCAAAGCTGCACGCTCATTATTTTTTTTAGAATGAACTAGACCTGACACATTCTTAAATTGTTTTTTTTTTTTTTTTAACCATATTACTCCCCTAAATATGCCATTGTTAACAGCCACATTCATGGTGAAAGGAGAATAGAAACAGATAAATGCATTCATGACTCTAATTTCGTCATTTTCCATTTAACAAAACATTTCATTAAAAAAACTCAGAGGAAATGGTAGAAGTGGATTGAATTGGTTTAAACATATAACTTACTTTAATACTGAGCTAGTATCTTCAGTGAAACTCCAAATGTTCACAAATTTCACCAATACCTACCAACCAAGTGTTTTGCCTATACTTCCACGGTTAACGAACGACTACTGTACTGCGGTAGGCTACTGTACTTTCGTTGACATAGCAAAATTCTTTACTTAGTATGCCGTTACTTGCCTTTTGGATCCGCTGAAGACGTGTGCAAAAACAGCAACGCTGTTAGGCAGACAAGCTGTGCGCTGCTCATGGCGAATGATTGTTCTGTTTGCGGGATCCAGCAACAGGCATTGTTAAGCAAGTCCAGTTCTGCAGCGGAACTGTGAAACACTTCAGTAACATGATCGTTAACGCAATCCGTAAAACGGCTGCACTTTGCTCCAGTTTCCTTATCACCACCCCGGCACTTTGTTGAGACACAGACAGACCGATCAGTCTACCATGCATGTGTTCGCAGGCGGCCATCAGGACATGATTTGATACATAAGTAATTATAATCACTACGAATTCCTGCACTATTAATCCACACACGTTATAGATATGTCGTCGAACAACCTTCATTTAGATCATTCAGTTTTTATATTTTGCTTTAGCCTGTGTAAATGTTTTCACCAAATTCCACTAATCTTTAAATGATTAACTATGAATGGATGCCACCGCCTCAGTATAGCGTAAATAAAAAGAAATAAAAAGCGGGTTATACTGGAACACGACTTTAATGGTTAATCCAGATCTTTATAAAGTGTGTTGAAAGTTTGTGGATTTAACCACAAACACATAAGGTGTGGTAGTGAATGACGTAGCGGGTCAGGTATTCATTGAAACACTCTTTTCATGGTGTAGTGTGTTTAAAGGGTATTTCACAAGTAATTTGACACTCTTATTTTAATTAATCGCCTGTGCAGCATTCTACGTTTAACATATGCTTTTATGCCAATCGCCGGTAACGTGAGTGATGCCACGGCTATTGATAGTGCAGGTCAGACGGGGAGGAAGAGCAATGACGAAGTAGAGCGAAGTTCTCATTCAAGTCACTTTATTATGGTGCACGGGAATTAAAACAGATAAATCACTCCTCACAGGGCCAGGAGATAAGCGTGCACACTTTTATTGGCTACATAGAAACAGGTGAGCCTGATCAGCAATTGCCGTTGTGGATTTTGATATCCTTCGTCCCGTTTCTACACACGTTTGAAAGTACGGAAGACGCATGGATAGTAACACAAGTGAAACACCCCAGTAAAGATTGGTTAGGTTAGAAAAGGTTAAGATGGCTAGGCAATGGTAGCCATTAGGCCAAGAGACGTCATAGGTTCGGTATTTAAATAGCCATCTTTATTTGATGACATGGAAACTACAATTAAATACAGTTTTATAAATGCTTACTATTTTTCTCCCTAGAGATGACAAGTAGGCCTAAAAGGTCACTTTTGGACAATCTTAGGATCAGTCAAGGTCAAATGAGTTGAATTATAACTATAACCTTTGCCAGTATCACAGCAAGCTTGGAATATAAGTTAATTGATCAGAGACAAGAATGGAAATAAATGAAGGTTAAGTAAGTATACATATCAGTGTGTTTCATGTTGTTTCATTTTGAAAAAAATACATTTTAACAATTTGTAAAAAAAAAAAAAAATCAAATTTGGGGTTGGGGTTGTGTGCTACTTTCTGAAATAAGACAAGTGGTGGTACTACTGAATCAGATTTACAGGTGGAAAAATAATGGAAACACCAAATAATTTTAAACAATATTTAACTTCAAGGGGGTTTGGCTACCCTTTGCCTGTAGAACAGCTTCAGTTCTACTTGGAATGCTGTAACACAGTGTTTCTCAACCCTCTCCTGGAGTAACCCCTGCCCTGCATGTTTTAGATCTCTCCCTGCTCCTGCACAGCTGATTCAAAGGATCAGTTTGTTATTAAGCAGCTTCAGGAGTTCATAACAAGTTGATCATTTGAATCAGCTGTGTTGGAGCAGGGAGGGATCTAAAACATGCAGGGCAGGGGAGAGTTGAGTGTTTCTCAACCCACTCCAGGAGAGGGTTGAGAAACACTGCTGTTACACAAGGTTTCAATTGTTTCTAGTGGGATATTGGACCATTCTTGAAGAAGGAAGCTTCAAGCCATTTGATAGATGAAGGTGGTGCAAATCTAGTCCATGCTCTACATTCCAAAATTTCCCAGATAGGATCAATATCTTGATAGGATGTTTAGATCTAGTGATTGGTGAGGCCATGGAAATTGATTGTCTTTATCCTGCTGTTCATAAACCACTCTTGAATTCATGTGGCAGTATGTTTGGGGACATGTTGAGGAAACAGTTTTCACCATAGCGTGCACCTAACATGGCTCCTCATTCATTGTCTGTTATTGTACAATTCAGAGTAATAATTGGGACCCAGTGAATCCCCCAATATAGCTGCCCATACCATAGCAGACACACAATAGCATGTTTATCAGTTGGGAACGGGCAGCGTGGTTTGAAGGCTTTCAAAGAAGTGCTTAAACATTCTCTCCATGTAAGAAAAAAGTAGAAGACACCTCATTATTCCATATTACTTTTTTTCCAGTCCAGGTTTATGCTCATTACACCAGGTTATGCTTTGCTGTATGTTGGTCTTGGTTACAAGAGGTTTTCAAATGGGAGTCTTATTTCTGCTTTGTTATTGACATTTGACATCGAGATTTTGTCGAGACTTTGTCAAGGAGTTGTAGACTGTGACTGACGCACCTGCAATTCGGGCACCAGCTATTGGACCTCCTTCAAAATCTGTTAGATCTTTCATGTTGGTTTAGAGAGTAGAGACTCGTATATAAAGCGTTGAATTAAAAAAATATATATTTTCTAGCAGCAACACATGACATTAGTATTAACATGAATATGAATCGTGTGGACTCCCTTTCAGTTGCGATTTAGTTACTTATTTAGTAAAATACGAGTTCTGTTTCATTTGGCGTTTAGATTATTTTGTATGATCACAGTAGGTCGACTCTGTCGTCTCTGTTCTCCAAAGGACTTGATTGGACTGAAAAGTAGCAATGTGAAAGCAATTTCACGCATATAATGCTGCACAAAGGGACTATGAACAGGAAGTTCACTGCGTTTCTAACGAGTCAAAGTTCAGTTGCGTTGCTCTCTTATGAAACGAAGAGAATAAATGGGGAAAAAAGGAAGTTTTGTTAGTTAACTTCTGTTAAATTTTAAGTGAACGTGGTAGGGAAGTGGCGTATTGTATCACATAAAGACACTTGAAACCTAACGAGTTTAGCTAGTTATCTGGCATAGTACTACTGCAGCAAGATAACTAACTCTGCCTGACATTTCTTGTGCGGGGCGGCGGTGTAAGACCCATAAATGGGTGGTGTACTGGCAAGAATTACAATGTAATTGTACCTCTGGGTTTTAAATAAAAGTGAAATCCAACGTCTGTTATTACGGTATCGCCAAGTCACATTATAATGAAACAATGCGTTCAAAGGCTAGTCATGATTGGATATTTAGACCTGTTGTTTTACAAGTTAACATTGGGCCAGTGGCGCAATGGATAACGCGTCTGACTACGGATCAGAAGATTCTAGGTTCGACTCCTGGCTGGCTCGTATTTTTTTTTTTTTTTTTTGTAGAAATCTTTTTGGAATTTAAACATTATACTTTTAAGTTTTTGCACAACATTTCGTCCGAGTCTTGTAATCTTTTGTAACCTTCAATGTCGTGACTTAAGTTTTAGATAATATTATTCAACTGGGAAGGAATAAAAACGAAGGCCTCTACTGGCTTCTAGAGGCGTCTCCGTATCACTGCACGATGCGGTAAGAATCCAGCACCGTCTATGCGGAATTTAAGACACCCTCAGCTTCATCAGGAATAAATTGTTAGTTTGCAGTTGGTGACACTAGGGGGAGCTCTTTGTCAGTTCTTCATTAAAAAAAAAACCTAAGGCCAGGAAATGGCCACTACTGCAGGGAAACCTCAATGCTATTACTATATACAAACTCAATTTTTCATAGGGTGTCATTCAGAGTACAAACACAGATAATCACAAATGGTGGATACCATTTTGGGGGCAATCAATATGGGGGGTAAAAGATAGTGTAGATAATGTATCATCATAGGAAAAAAAATTATCTCTCACCTTTCCATTTTTCTATGTAAATGTGTCATCAGCTGTACGTCTGTGTTTATATTGCTCCACTTCCCCATCTCCGTATTTCTCCATCTAGCTATATCATCTAAACTTCAGATATAATATGCTTTTTTGGCATGAGAAATTAAACATGTCTAGAATCTTAAAGCTAGATGAATGGTTCTGTGAGCAGATGCCTTTGTTTCTGTGTTTCTCCAGAGGGTTGGGGGGGGGGGGGGGGGGGGGCAGTGTAGAGCTCAGAGCACAGGGAGCTTCCTGCAGCAGGCCCGATGCTACATCAGCAGCAGCTGCATATCCACCTCATCATAAGGGAGGAGCAGGCACAGGTGGTGACTAACACAAATTCTCACTGTCACTGCCTTACAGGCTGTCATCCTGGTTCATGGAGAGAGAGTGGCTAAGTAGTTAAAACAAGAACAATAACAAAAAGCAAGTGGAAGTGGCAAAGTAAAAGTTTGAAATTGCAAAATATTTTTCTCCCCATTGGAGACTTTGTTTTAGTTTTCTGTGCTGTCTTGGCCAGTCTTAATATGTTTTCATTCAGTGAGGGGTGTCTGGCAAAGGGGTAAGGGTAAGCAGAAGATGTGTTGAATTTATTGTGTGTGCTGTCTGGCCTGCTACGTAGTGCATGTCATAATATTGAAAATGTACACTGCACTTCATGTGAAAGTACGATTAAATATACAAATATTTATATAGTGTTATTATCTTATGGATATTTGACTTAATCTCATTCTGGAGCTAACCACACTTATAAGATTTGCATCTTTTGGAAAACAGGACTCATTTCCCGATGATCAGGTTTGCCACAAGGTTTCCAGGAATGAATTGTGGTGTAAAAGTGGTGGCTGCCTGTAACACACGCCCTCATACTTTCCTCCTTCTGCAGACAGACACACTCGCAATCTCACACTCACTCACTCGCGCAAACACTCCCACTCATGAGTCTACACAGATGAAGTAATGCACACTCACCTTGTCTTTCTCAAGCACACACACACACACACAAATTTTATCTGTCCTTCTCTCTTACATATGTACTCACATACTCTGTCTCAGCCACTCTCACAAAGCACATATTCACACGGTCTCAGTGTCACATACATACACAGGAAAATACTCTCTCACATGCACCCACACAAATATAGGTGCACACATGCACATGGGCGGCAGTGTAGCATAGTGGTTAAGGAGCAGGACTCCAGGACTCGGAGTGCCAGTTCGATCCCCGCTGGGACACTGCTGGGACACGCTGGGACACTGCTGCTGTACCCTTGGGCAAGGTACTTAACCCACAATTGCCTCAGTAAATATCCAGCTGTATAAATGGATAACATTGTAAAGAACTGTAACCTATGTAAGTCGCTTTGGATAAAAGCGTCTGCTAAATGAATAAATGTAAATGTAAATGTAGCCCGGTTCTTCCTCCAGGTGGGTGCTTCCCCTTAGAGGAAATGAAAGTGAATCCCTGTGTGTCCCTGACTTGTGCATGTGTTTCAGAGCCATTCCACTTTGCCCCACAAAAGTGGACAGGAAGGGAGGGGGTGACCTCTGATCTCACACAGCTGCTGGGATTGAGAGTCTTTGATATGGCCTGGCTGGTACTCAGGAGGAACAGGCAGGAAGTGATCCGTAACAGCTGGCCATGACTTGGAGGAGCAGACAGGAAGTGGTGGGACTCACAACTCTGTGTGGGGGCCTTAGCACTGCTGATTAGCCCTTGCCTTAGAGGCCTGTAGACTGTCCCTCTGTTCCAACAGTTTAATAGAGTCTTAGAACCCATTTTGCAGAAATTAAGGCCAACGCTTCATGATTCATGTACCCCTGGGTGTCCAGCAAGCTTAATTATCTCTGTACATGCAGATGATGTGGTTGCACTTACCAGCAGTCAATGGCCAAACATCTTGAATAGGGTTATCAGTGAAGCAGTGTGTTACTCACTGGCAAAAGATGAACTGGGTCGACCTCTCTCCCTAGAAGAGTTTCCTGGACTACAGAATGTGTACGAGGTGAGGGCACACTTTAAAAGAACTTAAAAGGTGTGCTGGAATGGATGAAGCGACGTCTTGGCAGGTGGAACTGGCTGTGACCCCAAATGTCATTTAGGGGGCTGCACACTTAACACAAATTAGCTAAATGAGCTCTGTGGCACCTCTGGGGTTGCTCGCCCGGGAATGATCAACCATTCCTGACGACTTCTGGAACAGTCTGCACTGGGTCTGTCAGTGTGCTGTGTCTGCTCTCAGAGGAGGGGAGACAGGTCATGGCTTAAAAAGTGGAGGAGCAGTGTTCCAGCTCATATTTGTGAAGAAACTCCTGTAATGACCAAGAGACTAGGCTGCTAGTCTGCACAGATGCCTGTCAGTCTGGTGCCCAAGACCTAAACTGTTTCAGTTGGACAGCACCTGCTTAACCACGCTGCCCACCCTCTGATGCTACGTAATGGGAGAGTGGCACTAACTGCAGGTGGAAAGGACAGTTCAAACGTTACTCTACTGGTTTTTACAGAAGGCCATTGTCTAACAGGTCATGTTTGGATGTAGTTACCAGGGCAACACCAGAGCTACAGCAGCAGCTCGCTTTAGTTTGGGATACTGCACTCTTCGCTCGGCTCTGGGTGTGACTAGTGAGCAACAGAGAATCTAGTGTAGGAAACGGGCCCTTGCACTGGGCATAGCAGTTGATGGAGGAATGGCAGCGTGCCCTGTTTAATGCCCTGGCATTGTGACTTGTTCCATGGTTACTTTGCAGGAGGTGTGACGATCTAGCACGGAAGACTACATCCAATCCCTCTTGGGCCCTCCAGTCTGCACTGGAACTGTCTCCTTGTAACCCCTGCTCTCTCTGAGGGGTTGAGGAAGGGTTGTCTTCCGATTCCGTTCACACTTCCTGTTTCTCTCTTCTGTTCTCTTGGATCAAAGACAGTCTCATGACCTTGGTGAGATCAAAGTAGATGCAGACCGTTTTTGTTTGCTGTTTTTTTTTTTTTTTATTGTGTCCGGTGACTTGGCTTATTCACAGGCTTAGACTCACTGAGTCACTGTTTCACTCTTAGTGACAATTACTTACATTACAGTGTGTGTGTGTGTGTGTGTGTGTGTCTGGCTGTATCATACTGGTGTAGTGTACTCAGAGTGGTGTAGTGCTCATTCTGAGCAGAATAATGCACTTTCAGAGAGGTGTAATGCACTCTCAGATGTAGTAGGTGTAGTATACACTTAGAGCAGTGTAGTGCACTCTCACAGTGGTTCAAAGGAATAGAGTTCACTCTCAATACAGTGTAGTGCACACTTGGAGCAGAACAATGCCTGAGAGGAGTGTGGTTCTCTGACCCTGACACTGCACTCAATCTGAGTCTTAACTATTGACAATAATATGTAACCTGTCAGACTTTAAGACAGAATGCCTCTAATATACTTTTACAGTGCCAGGTTTTCATGTATTTTAAATGAATGTTCTGTTTCAATGGTTCCTGTTCCCATTGGCAGTGCATGCGAGCACAGTCAGATATGTCCTTTTCTGCCTGGTTTCCTCTCTTATTTTATTTTCATTTTGTCTATTAAATGATATGAACCGGCCAGATCAAACACAGAGTCACTTCCTCTAACCCTGTGTTCCAGGACTGTCTGAGATACACACAGGCAGACAGAAAAAAATGGCATCTTCTCCTGCACTGTTTTCCCAGGAGCCGAGCAAGAATGGCCCCAAAAGTGTGTCTCTTCCTGTCCATGTTGACCTGTCCTTTATTGTTGCTTATACAAGGCTCTTTACATTCACATATAACCAGGTGGGGACAGAATAAGCACTAAACTGAGCATGCTTACTGAGCCTTTATACTGAGCCTTTATCTCTCTGGTCAGCAGCCCAGAGTCCTGACTGCATGGCTGCACTTTTCCCCCATCCACTCAGCTCATATGATGTGTATGATGGCACAGTGGCTGAACCCTTTGCCCGTTAGCACTGGTTCACACTATTCTCCTCTTTCTTATATCCCGTATTTTAGGACATCAGCACTTTTCTTTGCTGCACTGTCATACCTCTGAGATTCACCCCCGCTCCTCATTTAAGGGAAAGCGCTGTTAATAGAACTGGCAGAGAGTTTGTTGCTGTCCTGTTCCAGTGGAGTGGTCTGCGAAAGGCGAGGTATCCACCTTCTGACATGTTGTGAGTTTCCACTTGCTGTGTTTACGGCCTTCGGCGCTCACCCACCTTCCTTCTGGCGGGGGGGATGGGGGGGGGGTGGACGTTGGGACTGGGAGAGGCAGCGATCAGAGAAGGGGGCCCGTGCCAAGGGGATCGTCGCCCCCCCCCCCTTCCGAAACTGAACTCTGAATGACTCGGATTTGGACTGAACCGGGGCCAGATTCAGATAGAAGCAGATTTGATCGCTGGAACAGAGCGGGGAGGAGAGGTGACACAGTACTACACGAAAGAATATTGCGAACACACACGCAACGCACACTACACGGACCACACACGTACACCGCGGCCGTGCTTCAGGCATGGTTCTTCCAGTGGGGAGCTGAAATGGGAAAGCAGTAGTAAGGCATTTGAAAGGAGCCTCTGATTTACTGCCTGCTAAAGGCTGCTTTCTCTCCCATTGCAGTTCACTGGCAACACCAAGGGCACAACTCTTCTGGTGGACAGGTTTCCTCAATAAATGCCTTTAAATCTGATCTGGCTTTGCAGTGCTGTTCCAATAGGGGGAAAAAATAATAGACTTCTGACTTCTTTACAACATTTCATATCTGTTGTTTTTGTAATGCATTTTGATATTGTGGCAGCAGTTACAGGTCTCAAACGAAGTTTTAGAGAAAAAGCTGAGTGAAATGTGATGTTTTTCTACCCATGCTGACTTTGAAACCCTGTAGCAGGGCCTCTAAGGATAGATAGCACAAGTACTATGGAGATATGGGGATAGATGTTGCTGGAGTCAAGTAAATTATGAGAGGGTAGGGATGGATACTGCAGGAGTAGGGTAAATACTAGATACCAGGAAGAGCCTTCAACTCTGTGTGTGTGTGTGTGTGTGTGTGTGTGTGTGTGTGTGTGTGTGTGTGTGTGTGTGTGTGAGCACTATCACATAATCCAACAGACACCACATACCTGGAGAGGAAAGCACATTTCAGTGATGTCTTGGCTCACAGGTTCAAAGGTCAGGGCACCAAAGGAAGGGTCCATGCCTGATGAAGGAGATGTGTGCTGAGCTAAAATGGTGATCAACATTGAACAACAGTGAATTGTCTTTAACATCTGCACACGCATGCACACACACACACACACACACACACACACACTTCAAACAAGGATATACCTGAAGTTTGTCTTGACAGTGAGAGGTGAGAAGGATCCATAATTACATTCACATAGTCTGCTGTGCTGTTTCAATATTTTACACATAGGTATGCAGTGCAGTGCATTGCATTGTGGTTCAGTCAGTGTTCTAAAAACCTCCCCTCTCATGTGTCATTCTGGGATTGTATGGCTGTTTTTTTTTTTCCCAAGCTCATGTTCTTTTTTCGTGCAGTCTGATCTGCCATTGTCCAGGGGGGCAAGCAAAGTAACTTATTTGTCTCACTTTCTTCTCATAAGCTCCCAGGAGTTTCTTGGCTCTGGCTTGGCTCAGGATTCGCATGGTTGCACAATGTCTGACAGAGACACTCTAGCACGCTGTTTGAGTGGTGTGGGAATGGAAGACTGGAGTGGTGGGGGTGGGGGGGTGGGGTAGGTTGCGGGTGCAGGTGTTGGAAGTGAATTAAGTAGTCTCCTTTATCTCTCTAGCAGCATGTGTTCATCTTTGATTGTCCTTTCTCCTATCACATCATATGGATGGTCTGCATGGTTTCCTCTTTCCCGGTCACTGTTCCGTCATTAGAGTGCAGGGACACACCATCTTCTGGGGACATATATGACACATGTATGTGCATTCTCTGCTGGATTGAAGAGTTTGTAGAACCTGAAGTTAAAAATAAGTGGGGAAAAAAAGAAAATATGAGAACTTTCTACTGCATTTAAGTGCCTTTGTCTTTACTAGTAGAGGCAACATCAGTACGGCCCAGCAATCATCATAGCCAAGGGACTTCAGACCAAGGTAAATGTGTTAACCTCTTTCCTCATAAAGAACGACAGCTCACGACAAAAGGTTAACTTCAGACTCCTCTGTTGTTGCATTTGTGATCAATAAACCTTTCTTTGGTAAAGGTAAATCAGTCAAGACGTATTTGTTATGGCATGTTTATACAATTTATATTGTCACAAAGCATTGGACCATATGCATTTCCAAAAGGAAACTTGGACGGTTGCATTCTGGGATGGGTGTGTGAGCTTAGAGCGAACCCTAAGGGAGTCAAATGAGGGTCACTTATGCCTCACCTAATTTAGCTGAAATGCACATGTGGCATATGCAACATGTTGATGTATGATATTAAAATTATTGATGTTTCTAAATATTATGATCATTCTGCAAATTGAGAACAGATTCTAAATAGTAAATACTTTCAGCTTGATCTGGTGCTGTGCTCAAGAACATATGTTCCAATAAGACAAGTATATATATATATGTAAATAAATAAATCTACATTTATGGTACAGAATTGACTTCACTCCAGACTGCCCTCAACTGTTTCGAAAAATGTGTTTTTGTTTTGTTTTGAGGTTCTTTGTTTTCTTTTGTTCTTCATTTCAAATGGCTGTTTTGGTTTTTTACCAATTGTTAAATAAAGTGTTTTTGAAAAGCAAAAAGTCTTTCACAGTGCCCCACCCCCTTTTGCTCTCTCTTCCTCTTCACATCTGTTCTGGTTCAAGGCTTGCTGCAGCTGCAGATGTTGTTGATTGCTGTGGATTAGGGCAGAAGTCCACTGTGTTTGTCTCTCCAAGGTGAATTTGCACTTTAAAATGTCTTAGTATCTATCCCCTCTTGGTCATTATTTATCCCTGTACTACAATATTTACTGATACTGTTGAGGTGCATACCCCCCACTCCTTCACCATCTACCACAGTTCCCTCACTATTTGTCCTTACTCTGTCTATATCTACCCTCATTCCCTCAGTATTCATCTGTTCTCCCTGTATAACCACTGTAAGTCTCTCAGTATCTGTCCCAACTCCCTCTGTAGCAAACCTTACTTCCTCCATATTCACCCTCCCTCCCTCAGTATCTATCCCTACTCTCTATGTCTATCTCAGAATTTGTCCTTACTCCCTGTAGATCTACCCTCACTTTCTCAGTATCCATCCATACTCCTTGTATATCTTCCCTCACTGCTTCAGCATCTGTCCTTTCTCCCTCTGTATCTACCCTCACTCTCAGTATCTATCTGTACTCTGTGGCTGTTTCTCTAAGTCAAGGATGCTTCCTTGGTAGGAAGGGTCCTTCCAAGTCAGGTCCTTCAGAGGCTAGGCAAGACTCCTTCCTAGCATTCGGAGAACAGATAATGGAACAGTCTAGCGAGTGTACAGGTGTGTGTCATTGAAAAGGTCCCGCCTTCAATTCTGCGCCACAGTCTCTTGTACGTGTGCATTGGATTGTGGGTACTTTAAGGACGCCGAGGATACACGCTGTGCATCCTTGAAAACTGTCTGAACAAAGGACTCAGTCCTTGGAAGAATTCGAAGGATCCTCGACATCAGAACAGTCCTTTGGCGGGATTCGATGACGTAGCATCCTTGAAATGCAGCCGTTAAGGATCCTTCCTTGACTTTGAGAAACGCCCTATGTCTCTTTCACTTTCTCAGTATCTGTCCCTCTGTCCCTACTGTCCCTCTGTATCAACCCCCACTTCTTCTGTATCTACCCTCACTCCCTCAGTATCTATCCGTACCCACTCTGTGTCTAAGCTTACTCTCTCTGTATTATCACCAGTGTGCAGGCCCTAGGGACAGAATACAAGCCTTAAACATTGTTTTACACTCCCTCTTTCACAGCTCAGCATTTGAGCCAGTCCCATGTGAAAGTGAAGTAGAATGCACTTACTCATGTGCTACTGCTAAACATGCAAGTCAATGACAGAAATAATAGCTCTCCCTACACAAAACAGCAGACGATTAATCGTTTAAGCTCGCTGATGACCATACTGACTGATTATCATGAGGGGACCATCTTAAAACAAAGATGCCCTGGTGAAAAACAGCAATTTAGCTTTCCAACAGACAGGATGCATCTTTTCACAGCACAGCGTGGCAGCTGGAAGACGAGACTAAATCACTGCACACAGTAGACATGTCTGGGGTTTTGCTTCCTTACAAGCTTGTGGTGGATGTCACTGGTGGTCCTTTTGGGGGATTAGGACATCTGGTACAGTGATTTGCTGTGGCTGAAAGTACAACAACATGGTCCAAAAGCACTGGTTGAAGCGAGGAGTTGCCACTTGCGTGTGTGACTGCAAATGTCACTGAATTCACAGGGCTTACAGTGCAGGGAAATTGAAATGGTCCAAAGTGGTCATGCTATCATTGAAATAAGGTTCTATTAGCATGGCTAGAAACATGAAGAGCTAGATTTTCATTTCTGAATGATGGTGGGTTTCATGCTGAGTTTCTGGCTGTAGATCCTGGTCCTTTGACCACTGATAGATCAGCGCCATGCAGCATGGAACGAAGGTAGCTGGTTTGCTAGAACGGCAATAGAGAAAAGAAAAGGTTTTGCTACCTGCGTCAGTAATGCAGTCAGTGGCTGTAGTGGATGTGCCACTGCACTCCAGCATATGTGCAATCTCCAAACCATTTATGGGTGCTGTGCTGCTGGTTTTGAAACATTGTGCCAGGACATAGCTGTGACAAAAACACTCTGTCACGCCAAATTTCTTCAGTGGTCAAGATCAGAATGTGTGGGCATGCATGAAAGACATGGTGGGTGAAACCACTGGTATAAATCAGACCTAGAAACCCGAGTTTGTTGTGAATGTAATCATGCTGTTGAGTCAGGGAGAACAGGCCAAAGAGATCACATGACGAGAATTCAACAGGACTTTATCAGATTTATGCCTCTGACTTTTCTGTGGTTATGAAACAAGAGGCAGTTATACAAGTTGCCCTTGTGAGACTACAACATAGTTCACTAGTTTCCACATCCCACAAGATGTCCTGTATGATATGAACAATAAAACATTTCAGTTGGTAAGAAAGTGGTTTAGTTTGGATACTCCACAACAGTGACATTATAGTAAGACAAAAACAGAGGACTGGGTGCTGCAGATATTGAGTTTATATACACTGCCACAAGATTAGCACATTTACTGAATATGCCAAACAGTGATGATCCCACTGTTACAAGACTACTGTAGCTAGCTCCTCACTTACATTTACATTTACATTTATTCATTTAGCAGACGCTTTTATCCAAAGCGACTTACATAGGTTACAGTTCTTTACAATGTTATCCATTTATACAGCTGGATATTTACTGAGGCAATTGTGGGTTAAGTACCTTGCCCAAGGGTACAGCAACAGTGTCCCAGCGGGGATCGAACCGGCAACCTTTCGGTTACGAGTCCTGCTCCTTAACCACTATGCCACACTGCCGCCCAAACTTCTGTTGAATCCTTAGCCTCCTGGAAAGAAAAGTAATGGAAAACAGGAAAGTCAAGCTGCTGGATTTGGAGTTTGCTCAGACTGGCCAGATCTAAATGATCTATGTGATCAGACCGGTGTGTCTTTAACCGGAGTATGGAGTATGGAGTGACAGACTGACAGCACCAGTGGGTGTTTCTGATGCTGCCGTTTCTGAGCCACATATATCAGTAGAAGCAATGATTTGTCTGTGTATGACTGAACATCAGAAGAACAGTTGAAGCAGTGTAATATTGGACTTGATAAATATAGTTAGAATAAAGATAAATCAAGTGTGGCACTGGAGTGATCTGCAGCTCCAGGGGAAACTTGCCATTTGTGATTTTGCTGAGCTTTCAATTTTCTGTAATGCAGTAAATAAGATTATTCTTTCCTTCAGCTAAGGCACAATTACAAGTGCTCATAACAAAATACAAATTGGCACTCTAGATTGGTATCCTGTTAATCATGAGGCATATTGTTTAATGAGTTCCTCGGCAACATTTGTAGAATCTGGTGCACATATAGTCAATGGTTGCCATGTATGCAAAGCACTGTACGCTGCCAGACCTGAACATATTGTTGAGCCAGATGCAAGTGAAATTGCACAGAGTTGTATGTCAATAGTTACAGCAGGCTCATGTCAAACTAAATTGGTTCACTTGTCATAAAAATAAATTCGATGCATTGATGAGCTACTTGGAAACACACCTGATAAAATCCCCGCGAATGAAAGCCAGAATTTGTATGTAATTGGGATTGGCTGTCTGTTTTATTTGTAGATGGAGCAAACATTTTGGGAAAAACTGAAAATTGGCACAGCCTTTGAATAACACCATAGCTGGCTATGTAGAACTTGGAGGGTGGAGTACATATAAATCAGGCAAAGCACCAAATTTCTGACCTAACATATTGGTATGGCTTTATTTTGCAACTCAGCAACACAAGGACATAGACAGGTGGATGAGTGTAGTCAGACAGTGACCACATTCATTCACTCCACAGTGGGGAAGATAAAACACATACCTAAAATGTCCTGAACAGAATAGGCAGACTTATGAAGTGGAGCCAACCAATAAAAATGCTGACAGGTCTAAATACAGTGGTATAATATGGAACACTTATCCAATTCTACAATATATAAAGACTAATCTAAGAGATCATTTATTACGTGTCATGTAATAACTAACTCAACATAAGGAACACAGGATGTCAGCTTCTAGATATCCTATAAATGAATGATATTTTTTAACTTCCATGTAAATTAAAATAGTACTCCTATGTGTGTGCATTTGCATGTACATATGTGTGTGTTTATGAAAGAGCATGTATGTGCATGCGTTAGAGTGTGTTTATGAGATCATGCATATCTTGTGTTCTAGCATCCTGTGTTCTGTACTCTCTGTCCTGTGCTAAGATGACATTAACATTTTAAAAAGAATAATGAAAAACCCTTGGACAGAAATGGAGGAAACCATTTAATGAGGAAAGTAACTATTACCAAAATACCTCTGAGCCTCATGATAGCCAGAGAATTGGAGCCATGTGTGGGGTGAGAAGACTGTGACAGGACGCCTCTTTAAAGTGGTCATGCGGGTACATTTTTATGGAAGTGCTTTCTGTTCGTTTTGGCAGAACAGTGTGAAATACCATATTCTCCTTCACATATTGCCACATTTATTTATTGTTTTTTTTTTCTTATTACTGTTGTAACGGTTGTAACATTTTCCCTTGCTAGACATTGGAAGATAAGAAAAAAACAATTGAAAGGATTGTTTCCAAAAGATTTTGTTTGTGCCAAGAAACTGTATTGTATTTATTTGATGGAAAATAGGTCCTCTAAATTCTGGGAACACAATGTGATGTCTCTGATGTTAGGTAGCATACAGAGAGCAGTGTGTTGGTTTCTTTTTGGGCTGCAGACTGACTGCAGTGTGTTGGTATCTCTCTAGGCTGTATTTAGAGAGCAGTGTGCTGATCTCTGTCTGGGATATAAGCAGAGAGCAGTGTGCTGGTCTCTCTGAGCGCTCTGATGAAAGCAGTGTGCTGGTCTCTGGGCTGTTTGCAGAGAGCAGTGTGTTGGTATCTCTCTAGAATGCACTGTGCAGAGAAGAGAGTACTGGGTTGTCTGTTCATGTTTGTTTTAAATTTTGTGTTAGCCCCACTAATCTATTCGGGCCAGCAGTGCTGTATCTTAGGAATGGGTTTGCTCTTTCCTGTGGGTTATGTCTTGGTAGCAAGAGAAAGAGTGGGCTATCTATTTGTTGTGGCAGTGAGAGTGGGCTGGGTCCCTGCTGTGGTGGTGGGCTGGCTCTTTGTTTTAGGAGTGGGTTGGCTATTTACTGTGTGAGTGGGAGTAGGCTGGTTACCTGCTGTGGGAATGGAGGTGGTAGTGGCCTGGCTTTTAGCTGTTAGTGTGGGTTAGATCTTTGCTGTGGGAGTTGGAGCAGGCTGGCTCTTTGCTGTGGGAATAAGCTTTTCTGGCTGACCTGTCGGTCTTAAAGATTTATTTTCCCCTCTTTTGGATGTAAATGACAGAGACATGGCATCCTCATGCCAGCCTTTGATCTGCTGCCATGTCCTATCCCGTCCTGCTGATTGCTCATGTGTTTGAGTAAATATTTCACTGTCAACCACTGCTTACTTTCTTGGGAAGAACAGAGCCAGACAGACTGATTCCTGGCCAAGTGCATTTTGTTTGATTACGGTCGAGTGCATTGTATTTGCTGGCAGGGGTTCTTCTTAGTATTGCAGCAATCATCTCTGTTTACACTATGTTACTTTGTCTAATTCTGTTTTAATGAGAGATTATTCATTCTAATAGCTGATTGTGCACAGAGCATTCGATAAATGGGTTGCCTCACTGATGAAACTAGTTCAAACTGATCCACCATCTAACAACTTCTTCCATCTCCTGCTTTGCCATGGATGGAGAACTGTGCAAGACAGGAATGCTGTCAGTGGCATTGCACTGTCACCAAGTAGCCAGTGGCAGTAAAGAAATCATAAAGGTTTCTGTAAAAACAGAGAATCACCATGGACGCGTGTGTAGGGGTCAGGAGGTCAATGGCCAGGTTTCTGTGCGCAATGTGTTGAATCAGGACAATCTGCCTCATCTGGTCCTGAACATGTGGTAGCTCTTATACAAAATCTTGAAAAATTACTTAAGCTTTTTTATTTATTTATCTGGACATTTTTACTTTTTATTTTTTTTTTTGTTCTCACAGTATTTAATAGTTTCCACAGCACATGTTGGATCAAAAGAAAAATAACAGGCCTGCATAAGATCATGTTTCTGGACAGGAAAGATTTCTCACAGTGTTGAAATGTAGACCTGTAACAGGCTTATGACAGGCGCAGGATAGCACTGGTACTGAAGAGTGGGTCCTGGTTCAAGGAGGTCTATAGTGTCAGAGGCGTCCATTACTTTGGCAGATATAAAATCTGTAAATTTTCTTACCAAGTGTGCTTCTTAAAACATTGCAATTTTAAAGTGTATATTCAAATAAAAAAATGATAAACAAAATCCTCAATTCTTAACGCTGTCTTGCCTTCACTCTCGGGATGAGTGTGCAAGCACTGTGTGAGAAGGGAAGTTGTGTTAGTGTTAATTATGTGTTCACACAGTGATGAATTAGATGGTGCTGTGTGTCCCTCTCTCAGGTCATGGAGGTGAAGCATGAGGCCATCCAGTTGTAATGGGGGGGAGACCAGGGGGAGTGGTGCGGTTCTAGATCGTCCTGCTCAAGAGACATTTTTGCCCTGAACCTTGACTGCTGGGCAGGTCTGCCTAACAGGTGCAGATGGTTATATAAATCCCCTCCGTCTTTGCAAAACAGCAATGCCTTTTCTGTGTCATCCAATTGGGGATAACATCTGTGAGCCAGAATTCAGAGGGAAACACTTTTTTTTTTTTTTGAGAGAAACATACGGTTTAAATATACAAAACTTACAAGCTATTGTGAAAAATCTCATTCTTGAAAATTGTTAAATTTAGTATTAGCTACATATCAAGTTATATTTACCATATGAATGTGATGCCCATCAACTCTGTGGACACTTGAAGGGCAGGGCCTGGTGAAGCCTGCACTGGTAGTGATTTGCAACCTAAGTCAGTGCTTCACTACCCACATTCTTTCAAGATGGAGTATATTTGAACCTCTCTTGCACATCCAATCACATTGGACAACATACCATTTTACAAACCCTGCTTTAACATGCAGATTTATGTACCAAACTATGATGTGGGTATTTTTACGTTATCAAGCACCATTTAACTGTGTATTGCTGACAGCAGCAATATGTTTTTCACATCCTATTATGAATCAGTTTTATTACACCGGAGTATGTTTAAGTACAGAATCAGTCATCCAGACTATGACTGAATCTTGTGAGAAATTCTGTATTTCTGTTTAGCGGGGGGGTGTAGGGCCTGTTACTGTGGTGGAGCAGCGGTTTGGGTTTTAAGATAGAAGCAATGCTATTAGTGGTGTACAATCGGGTAGGGACAGTGCCACTATAGTGATGCCTATGAGAGACAGTGAGGTAAAGACAGTGCTGCTGAAAAAATGTAGCGAATCTGCAATTTTGAGGGCGATTCCTGCTGTAACTTGGTGTTTTGAGATAGAGAGTTCATTTTGAACCCTCCCACCATGCTTCAACACCCCTGCCAAGACCCACCAGCCAAAAAAAATCCTCCAACTCCTTCAACGGTTGGAACCTATCAGTAGTGTAAATACCACTGTCTGACCTCCAACAACACATCCCCTTGTGTTAGCTAAAACTCTAGAGCGGACATACCTTTATTCACTGTGTGCCACACTTATGCACTGTATATGACACAGCAATACTCGAAGGGCCTGATTTACTAAAGGCTTGCAGGTGTTTTAATTTGCGCAATAAATCGCCACGGTGTGTCTGCTAATGTGGTGCACTGAGATTTGGGCATCGTAAATGTGGAAGATGTGTGAACCATTGCCTTTTGCTGGTTCATGTGAATGAATATGTCATAGTAGATGTTCCTGTGCGTAGGTGCAAAATAGTGAGGAAAAATGTTCATAGATGACTCTGAAACAAATGATATAGTTTAACAATACTCAAAAGTAACTGTACATGCATATTAATATATGGAAGAGGTGTTGACCTTCACAGTAACGTAACATTTTTTTCCCCTCACAGCATATATCTTTTGGTAGATACTTGTCCTCATTGTGTTTATTCCTGATATACTGGTATTTCAATGCTGGAACTCTGCAATGTGTTGGTTCACCTCAACTGCCAACAGTTGTTGTTGTGGATGAAATTTCACTTTTGTCTTGTGTGTAATCTCTGAGCCTGAGTGCACATGTAAGTCTGCCATGTTCAAAATCGAATCACCTCACAGCACGCATAAAGGTTTTTTTTTTTTTTTTAAGAACTGCCCATATTTCAATCCATTTGTTTGTGGCTATCATCATTTATGTAATTACTCTTAACAGATCACCTGCAAAAAGGAAACACACTGCATTCTGCATACAAAATAGTGACCTTGTATTTGGGTAAATCGAGATCTATGTGTTACTTGAACACTTTTTCAAATTGGCTCTTCTTCATATTTCCATGGTATGATTGCAATGTCTCCCCTTGGCTGGCTTTACATACTGACTGGGTTATCTTTGGATAGTCACTGCAGGAAAAGTGTTTGGACAAAAATGAAATAATAAAATAAAATTCCTAGAATAATGGGAAAATGGTCAACTTCCGGGTCAATAAATCAGTATTTGTTAATGTTTTCAAAACAAATTATCTAAAGGCAAAATTTTCATGAACTTGGCCAGGGACTGATCACTGCAGCAACAGTTCAAGCGTGCAAGAGAATTTTGCCTTAATAAAGTTTCACCAAAATGTCAGCAAGAAGAACATGCCGCACACAATCCATTTCGCTGCCTGTCATGTGTATAAAAGCATATGTTACACTCACTCCTCTGGTGCATTGGACTTTGATGGTATCTGTTGCTCTTCCTATCTCCTCCTGTCCTCTCTTCCCCATCAACTTCCAGCAACTTCCCCATCAAAAACAATTCTATTTGACGAAAGTGTCCTCCTCTTTTCCGGTGTTTCCCCTCCTTGCCATCCAGTGGGGTCCCAATACTCTGTCGAGCTGATCAGCTTCTACCTCTACATTTTGTTTGTTATGGCTTTCTCTAAATAAATACCAATAAATGTCATTTGTGGTTATACAATTTCTTCCTTAGTGAACTTGTACTTGTATGTATCCACATGCGCATGCAAGGTGTGTGTGTGTGTATGTGTGTGTGTGTGTGCCTTGAGCTTTGCACCATGGTTTGATGGATATGCATCATTTACAGCAGTAATCAGAACTCCCAGGCCTGTTTAGTAACAAATGTTGCAGCCACAGGGTATGGTTACTGCTCAGTATATCACCACCAGCATGTTCTATATCTCTTTCTGGAGCTCTGTACTTCAGACTGGGTTCATGTACAATGTTACAGCAGGCAGCCATAGACATACCTGGACATCTCAGAGGCTAGAAGAATCTCCTGGTGGATAACAACAGCTCTCCCTGTAGATCAGTGTAGGT
This sequence comes from Megalops cyprinoides, assembly GCF_013368585.1. Lineage (NCBI taxonomy): Eukaryota > Metazoa > Chordata > Actinopteri > Elopiformes > Megalopidae > Megalops > Megalops cyprinoides. The sequence continues at coordinate 11,609,488 of NC_050595.1, read as the reverse complement.
CTTACCCTCAGCCAGAAGATTTCAAACTCACTTCCTCAAGGGTTGTGTGGATGATGGTTTTTGGTATAAACCTTGGCCCTAACAAATTTTTATGTTAACAAAACGTCACTTTTTAGAATAATATTTTAATAGGCTCAAGACATCTTGAACTGTAGTGCATTTTAGAGGAATACACAGGGGTTTGTTAGTTTTAGTTTTTATAGGATTAATGTATATAACTGATTAATGATTATGGCCTGGAAGATTAGTTGCAACAGAAATAACATACACACATCGCATAAATAAGCAAGTATGAAATGTTTTTATTTAGGGACATTAACGTATGACCGTGGAAAGCGTGGGGGTTGGATCCATTTTATGAGCTAATCCTTTCTGCCACCTGATACTCATTTATCTCTGAACTGTGCACGTACTTATCAGGCCAGAAGAAGGTTAGAAGAGCCGAACTGAATGCCGTTTACTAGCATTTTATGCAAACTAGCAATTACAGAATTAAGGGCTGCGTCTGAGAATTTCAAACTGAGGGACCACACACCCCCTGAGCTCAACGACAGTCGGGAGCGCAGTAGTTAACGGTAGGTGGGAAGGGAATCCTTCGGTCTAAACGTCGACTGCATGAGATGGAGAAGTGAAGCGACTCGAGCACATCGGCATCCGAGGGGCTGTCAAACTCTTCTAGAAGGTTCACAGACATCATGAGTTAACGTCTTGATCATACTTCATCACGGGTGAGTCATTCTCTGCAGACAGCTACATTTTTAGTACTCCGCTTGGAAGAAGTCGAATTGCAACTGAGAGAGTACCGAGGGTCACGCCGTCCTCACGTTGAACTTGAAAGGTGATGACACGAGGATACACCGAAGGCACTGCAGCAACACATAGCATTTGCTCGTTTGAAAGACGAAACAGTCACTTCTCTCTGGTATTCAGAACATTCTAAGAGAAAAAGCACACAGCATATTTCTAACATATGAAATGCACTCAAGCTTTGTATAGATTGAAATAACGTCCACAAGACTTTCTGGGGAAAAAAAGACCACATATGCATTTAATAGCTGTAGTTCCTGAGCAGAACTCTGGCGTGCATCAGAAATGTTTTATATTTCCAAACACCGACACGAGCTGTTGAAAAGGGCGGTGTCTAATTTTACTACTTGCAATTAACCATGCTATATTCGCAGTTTATTTATATTGTAACATGAGGGGTGCCCAATAACCATAACAGCTCTAGTATTTTACTTAGTAGTGGTTCGTGATAAGTTAACCCCTTGTTAACATCACAAGACACGCGGCTAGGCACCGTTAATCTTCCATTGTATTTTTTTTAACGTGCTTCTGATGCGGAACTCGTTAGATAATGCTACTTATGAAAATGAATTTGTCTTTCCTAAATTACACTTGCTTTTTGCATTTTTTTTTTTCGTGGACATTAAGTGAATTGACAGATTTTTAAGATCGGCTACGCGAAGGTCTGTTCCAGACATACTGTTCGTGATTAAGCAGAATGCCTGTCCCTCGCTGAATTTTAGAGCCAGCTGAAACGAGACATTTTGTTTTGCGCAACGACTGTCTGCAACTGATGATTGGGGTATGTGTTTGTCTGTGTGTCACGGGATAGACTGACGACGATCCACATTGTTTCTGGAGCTCTGCTGCACGCGCTACCTCTGACGTAGGGCCCTTTTTCTAACGAGGTTTGCTCTGTGCAGCGAGTCAGGAGCTTTGGCAGTGTGCACGGCTTGAGGCAGATGGCAGTATTGGATAGCTCAGGTGAAAAATAAACTGATTTCTTGTGCCGCAGTCCTGCCTGGTATTTCAGTTTTAATTCCTGGTCTCAGAGGTTCGGATTTGGCCTGCAGGATGCCTGAAGGATTATTGGTATTTAGAAGTCGCTCTTATTCAGAGCGACTTACATCAGTTACAGTTTTTTAGCAATGCTATCCATTTATACAGTTGGATATTTACAGAGACAGCTGTGGGTGAAGTACCTAGCCCAAGATTACAGCCGCAGTGCCCCAAAAGAGAATCAAACCGGCAACCTTTTGGTTACAAGTCCTGCTTCTGAACCACTATGCTAAACTGCTGCCCCGTTTATAGATGTGGTCGTACTGACGTGCAGGATTGACTGTAATCAATCATGTATTGTGTTTATGAATATTCCACACATAATGTATTGTAAAACTGTTAAGCTCTGGTAACTGTGTGTTGCTGCATTTTTTAATGAAAGCAGTTTAGGAGCTGATTACTTCTGATAAATCAGTAAATCGCCAATCTCTCAGGGAATGAAGAGGATTTTCTTCTTGCTACATTGGTGGGAGCCATTTTTCATGTGAATACACTTAAGCACCACTACTTTATCTGCTGCAGAGAGAGGATTTATTTCACAGGCGCACCCCCCGCACACACATTTTTTAAGAATAGTATAAGTCTTCCTGTAATTCTGCAGAAGCTCCCCTTGTCTGTGTTATCATAACCACTGGGTAGCTCTGATACTCAGCACCAGGACCCACTACATGGCACTGGATGTACTTCAGCAGTGATTTTGGGAAAAGATTATTATGAATAATACCGTTCCAAAAAAGGATATATTTTTTAATGGGTGCTGAAAAATGTTTTAATGCTCTCAAGATGAAATCTGAATCAATCCCAAAATAGATTTACCAATGTTTCCCATTGGGGGTCAGTGTTTTCTTTTTACCTTCAAAATGTACAGGAGTGGAAGTAAAGTAAGTTTTCAATGGTGTGGAACTTTCAGCAGCACTTTGTAAATGCTGAGGATGTATAATTTAACTGGACTGAAAGGCATTGGTTCAGCTTTATTCCACAGCTGACCCTATGTCCTTTTTGGTTCTTATATTGTTGTCTTAAAAATGTAACAAACCTAAAAAATGTGTTCTCGTTATTATCTTTGATAGGGCAATTATAACATTATCATTTGACTCCTAAATGTGACCCTAAAAGCTTGTGGTTTTCTAATGATAGACTATGAATGTGACCAAAAATACTTCTGAGCAATGAAGATACATTTGAAATTAGTCAAGCTACATGTGAAATTAATTATTGTTAAAGAAGAAGTGTAGTATTATGGTCCATTATGTGGGCTCTATGGTGATGATGCATTTCCTGTGGGCTCCATGGCAATGGAGCATTTCCTGTGGGCTCCATGGTGATGGTGTATTTTCTCCAGGCAACCGCGCAATAATGCATTTCCTGTATTCCCTCCATCAGATAGTGTACATTGAAGGCTGTGTACACATTTCACTTGTATCACATATAAGACCTTTAGGACCTTGTATGTAAAACTGTATTATCAGCTTCCATTCATTGTTTCCTTACTGTATGTATTATTGTGTCAAGCCTGCAGTGATTTTAAGTTCTGGAATGTCCTCTTTTTAGGAGATGCTAACACAGAAGAAGAAAGAGGTTTTGCTATTTACAATGTATAGGTGAAGTGCAATGACCATAGCGACAGCAACTATTTACCCATACCAAACTAAACCACCTCTTATTCCCATAAGTACCTTGCAAAACTGAAGACAGGTCAGATCATTATAAGGTGATGTACCATCTGTCAGACCACAATGGGCTTTCTTGCAGAATACAAGACAATGATATATTTTCTATGGGTTCCATGATGATGATGTGTTTCCTGTGGGCTCCAAGTGCAGGCAATAAGCCCTGCTCAGAGAAAGGAGAATTTGCCGACCATGGGAGAAATGGCTTGTTTGTTAACACAGTATGATGAAAGAGAATCATTTTTCATTGAAAAGGTTCAACAGGCTTGGGAAAGCTTGTCTGTTATTTTATTCCACATATCTTTGTTATGGTTACAAATATGATTATTCCAGACATGGCATGAGTGTCTTGCTTCAGTTGGAGCCAAAAATGTTTGATAATTCTGTCAGTCCAAATAAAACGTTTTCCTCCAGCTCAGTGTTGCCAGAAGTTTATTCTAGGAGAACAGGAGAGCACTTCAGACCTCCTATTATGACATACTGCTGAGTGTGTGTAAGTGTATGCATGCATGTGCATGTGTGTGTTTACAGTGATATGCATAGTAGCTATAGAGTGGCTGGGGGTTGAAGTTTCAAGGGGAAAAATCATATCCCCTTAGCCAGTGATTCCATCCTTCTGTCTCTGGGCTGTTTACTGCACAGAATGTTTTGGTGACAGCAGGTCCTGGTGAATATTGATATCCGTTGGTTGTGGGACTTTATTTGCTTTGTCACTTGTTTGTTCTGATAGATGTGGAATATTTGTGAAAGCCAAGCATTCGGAATCAAAACAACGCTCAGCTACGAGTGCTCATAAATATTCACGATTGCAAAGAGAACTTGCGTTGTTGAAAGTATCGAAGTGATGTATGTGTACCGTGTCTTTAAATGTGGTGTCTTTAATGGAACACTTGAAAAGTGTGTAGAGTGGCCTACTCTTGTCCTGTAGCTGATCAGGCCTATTTGGTTCTGGTGGCCCAATCTCAGCCAGTTATGCAAATATCCAGGCCTCTGCCCTACTGGTACCAGAATCAGATAGGGCCCAGATGCTGCTGAAGCATGCAGTACTCAGTCTCGGGGCCCTGGATATGTTTGGAGGATTGCGGTAAGACTGTATCTGTATCACATGGCTCGCATAAGTAACTCAACTACCGTACTGTAATCGATTGCAATATCTTCCATATGTGAGGTTTCAATTATACTGTTGTAGACATCTCTTCTGGTTTGCTCCACAGTTCCTAACACACACTAGTTAGACCCCTGTGTATTGGGAACAGGCCAAGTGTGTTATGCTGTGGCCTCCTCTGATGTGTTTCTCTATTCAATTATATCAGTGTTGTAATATACAGTTCCTTCCTTTTTTAAATCTCCGAACAGATATATACGTTATGGGAAAAGGCCTATTCAAGAAGCACAATGCTTGATTTTTTTCCACTGCGGACGGCATGGTATCCATTAGCGGCATGAGGCACGTCTCTCTGCAAGTTCCACTTCTTCCACTGCATCAGAGAAAGTGTCTTCAAGAGAAAGGTTCAGATTACCTCTGCGGCATCACTGGTGACATCACCAATCCATGGGTCCAATTGGGCTGTAGGTGTGACTGCCCCTGTCCAAAATTTCCGGGCAAGTTTAAATGTGGGCTTCATTGACAGACATACTTGACAATGGAACAGACGGCGATTCTCAAGTTTAATAAATCTCCAGCTTTCTTCCTCTTTAAAAACAATTCTCATGCTGAGTAGAGATTTGAGTGAATACAACATTTTTAATTCCAGCTGAAGCTGATGTGTAATGTCCTGGTCTGGCCACAGGAGGAGCCAGTGAAACACCTTGCTGGGATGTGAATGGCAGTGCTGAAGTGGATCTCTCTCTCCCTATTTATGATTAACGTTATTTACTGCTGTTGCTCAGCAGACAATGTTATCCAGACTGGATATGGCTTTTATAGCTGTAAGTAGTATAAACAGCTACAAAAGCTCTCCTTGTCTGTTAACTTTTATGTTGAAATGGAAGGCACAAGAGCTGTTTTCAAACAAAAACAGTGCACATGTAAATTACGGTTGATTACTCCGTTAATATCCTCCCTGTTCATAGCCATCGGTTCTGCAGGCTCTGTGCAAGTCTACAGATATTTATGTTGTAGGGATGCATAAATGCAGTACTAGTCGATTTGGACTTCTAGCCCATTCATATGACGTAGAGATCAATGGTCAATAGAAATAAAATGGTCATAGAGATCAATCTTCACAAAGATGGTTAGATTTCTATTACCTGGCTCAAGTTACTAATTACCTGTGTGTGTGTGTATATATATATATATATTTATATTTACTTTGGTTTATTTCTATCCAGACCAAAATAAAATCTGTTAGTTTTGTATACAAGCAGTCTTCAGATATCATTCATAATTCTATTAAAATGTAAAAAAAAAAAAAAAAAAAGTAAATAATTGGTATGCCACCCAGAAACCCTTTCTGTATCCCTGCTCTAGAACAAAGCTTGTCTGTCAGGGGAAGGGCAGCTGTGAGGTAGCACTGGGCAGCGGTCTGTGTCAGGCTGTGCTGCTGTGGCATTAAGGGAGCAGGCAGTGCCAGTCTGTCTCTGGGTCATGTGGGTGTGGCCCATGGGGAGCAGGCAGTGCCAGTCTTTCTGTAGGTCACGCAAGTGTAAATGAGGGTGTGGGGTGGGAGTAGCATTACCTCCCTGTTCCTGTATTCCTCAAAACACAGCGGTTACCAGGACAATGCTGTTTCTTAGAGTAGTCTTGCTGCCTTTCGCCTCTTCCTTCCCTCTTTCTCTTAATCTCTGTACGTTTCACTGGCCAAGCGTTTCTGAGTGTGTTTTCTTGCGTGTTTTGTTCATGAGCAAGTTTTTTTGGGGCATGTGTGTTTCGGATTTGTGTTTCTGGAAATTCTGGGCACTGTCTTTCAGGGCATTTTGTTTCTGGGTGTAAGTTTTTTTTTTTTTTTTTTTTTTAATTGTTTGTCTATGTTTTTTTTGGGTGAGTGTTTTAGGGTCTTGTTTGAGTGTAATTAGCAATTTGCCTCTGGGCATATGTTTTTTGAATATAAGTTTGTAGGTGTGGGTTCGAGTATTTGTTTCTGAGGACTTTGCTCCCATCATATATCCCCCTGTTGGGCCCAGATATTGTACAGAACAACGTTTTGGAGTGCAATACCTGTGCGTCTGCTCTGTCCATTCCCAGGAGGGCCTTTCAGGAAGAAGCAGACTGACAGTGTTGTGACAGGTGCGCGGGTGGCATTCATACCTGGGGAACGTCCTGGGACGATGCCCAGAGAAGCTCCTCCTGTTTAAACATGGCAATAAACACTATGCATTCTGCCAGCTTCTACCGGCCACACCTTGGGGAGGGACAGGATGCCCCTGCTTATACTGTGCCAGTACCAATATTGGTAGGACCTCCTATCAGTGTGGTTACCCTTATTGCCTTCTTTCTAAACCTGCCTGTACAAGCAGTGCTGTTTGTTTGCTTGAGATGTCAAAGGTGTGTGTGTGTGTGTGTGTGTGTGTGTGTGTGATGTCACAGTGCTTGTAGGTTTTATGCACACATTGTGGAGCTCACTAATCTCTCGAGTGTCATTCAGTATTTGGATTGCCTCTTAAAGGGAATTTCCAGTGAATTCTATTGTGATTTGTTTTATTTTAGATGAGTCATGTACTTACATGCACAATTGGGCTTTCCATACAGCACCCTGTAAGCCTGGAACACACTCCAGTTGATGAAACATGCCTTTCGTACATCCAGCCAGAGATTATTAATTGCCTGCATGGGGAAATACTATACCCTGTTGATAAAAAAGCAGTGGATAGCTATCTGATCTCTGAAGGACACCAAGAATCATGTAGAAAAACTTCTTGTGAGCATATAAACTTGTGGTTTGTTCATGGTGACACTTTCTGTGATGTGTGTGATCTCTTTGCCTTGTATTTCAGGCTGCTCTGCCCTGTGCCTGTCTGCTCCACTCTGTATCTCTGTTGGCTCTTCCCTCTATCTCTGTGTACTCTGTCCTGTATCTCTCTGTCTACACTTGCCAATAAAACATTAATGTTGAGGTGTCTTACTCACTGTAACAGGAAAAAAAACATACTATGAAAGAGTCTGAGGCAGTTGTGCAGAAGCAAGGGAAGAGAGAGAGAGGAAAGAGCGAACAGAGCGTGAGATTATAGATACAGGAAAGGAAGACTTGGCAGATAGAGGGATGAGAGGAAGACAGATCATCAGAAGAAAGGAAGGCTGGGGAAGGCTCTGTTTGTTCTGGATGTTATGTCTGTGGAGGAAATGAGAGAACAGCTGGTCTTACTCACACACACACATACACACACACACACACACAGAGGGGTGTTGTGTGTGGGTTTTTTCTGTGTGTGCTTGATCACACACACACACACGTTTGTGTGTGTGCATTAAAGAATAAAAATAGAATAGGAATAACTTCTTTTACTGTGAAAAAAAGACTGAGAGAGTTTTTTCCTTCTGGTTTACATCTAATTCTCATGAATGGAGGACTGAGAAAAGGAAGGTCAGGTGATCCAATGCACAGGTCTGCTTCCAGTGGACTTTAATAACTTCCTGTGGGAGACCCTGACCAGCCTCTCTGCTCAGAAAAATGCCCTGTAGCAGGATCTGCATTGCACATGTGCCTCATCCAATCTCTTCGTCTTATCATCAACACGTGAGAGTGGCTCTACCAATCAGCTTTACTTACCACCGACACACATAAGCGTTCCATCAGTACCTACGTGATCTATGTTAAAAATCAGTTTTACAAAACATCGCTCCTGCAAGGGTGAGTGATCTCGGTTTCTCATAACTCATACCCAAGGATTAGCATACCTTACACATGCACCATGGATTGCCCCGATGTAATCCGTGCTGATTCCCTTCTTGCTTTCTTACTCTCATATCTCCCCTACTAACATCTCCCCTACTCAGCACAACCCACAGTATGGACCTTCTGTATTGCCAGTGTGATGAGCCCACCTGCTGTCTAATTATGAGGGCTAAATGTGACATGCAACAAGTCTTTCAGTTAAGAACAGGCTTTGCCCGACGGGGATCTATAAATAAACAGTGAATGCCATCCTGCCAGGGGTGAGAACAACACTCATAGCCATACCTTTGTTTGTGTTTGCATGCCTGTGGGTGCCTGGGGGTGGTGTGTGTGTTTGTGTGTGTGTGTGTGTGTGTGTTTGTGTGTGTGTGTGTGTGGGCTCTTGTTTCCTGGCTGCTTGATTCCTTTGCTCTACCTGACACTATTCTGCCAAAGCAGCAATACCATCCAGCACCAAAAGGGGGCAGACCATATACACTGCATCCTGCCTTGCAGTAGATTAGTTATTACATTACTACACAAAAAACTGTTGTGGCATTAATATGTGTTTTTCAGTCTTGTCTGCTTTTGGTTAGTGTGAGGCTCACCATGATTATACAAAATGTCCCTAAGAATCAAGCAAAACTCCTGTGCCACCATTTCAAAATTCAGTCTGTTTTACCCCTTTGTTTAAAGACATTTCATTTCACAAGCCAAAGAAGCCAAAGCCATTTTTGTGTGACCCCTAAAATCCCATCTAATCTCTTTGATGTGGATCCTCACAGATGGATTTAAAACAAGAATTAGCCTTACTCAGAAAAAAACAGGGCTGTGTGGTATATTGAGTTCTGCATGGCTATATAGTGCATTGAGAGTGGCAGGTTGTGTTGATAACTATAGACTGATAAAGACTGGTATGTCGGGTGCTGTAGAGTATCTTGAGGGCATGTATGGCTATAGGGTATATAGTATGAAAGCTGTATGGTATGTGGAAGGCTACAGGTCTGGTCAGATTTGTTGAGGGCTGTTGGGCTGCAGGTATGCCTATGTTAAATTCCAAGACCATCCCTTACCTGCCTCGCAGTGCCCAATAGGGGTGGAGACTCGCCTGAATGACGGCGAAACTGGGACCGCTCAGGTGAGCTGCACCTGCTCTGGAAGACAGCGCTCACATTGTTGTTCTTCTCCCCCCTGTTTTCGTAGCTTTCACCCCAGTTTCACTGTGTGTGTGTGTGTGTGTGTGTGTGTGTGAGAGAGAGAGAGAGAGAGAGAGAGAGAGAGAGAGAGAGAGAGAGAGAGAGAGAGAGAAATGGAACAATCAATAAAATGTTCTTTTTCTATTCCTGTCAGGTTTAGCATCTGTAGGAAAGTCTAGCTCTTCTCTGAGTATTAAGTGAATATGTGTGAGAGGTATGAAGTTCTGGAGGGCTGTGTGAGGTCAGGAGGAATGTGAAGGTGAGGAGGATGTTTAGATGTTCAGTATGTTTTCCAAACGGTTATTGCTGTCATTCGTATTGAGGGCCAGTCACTGCTCCTGTAGGTTTTTACAGCTATATTATTATAGTTTCGCGTCCTCCCGTATGCCAATGTGTGTAATCAGTGTGGTTCGGTCTCTCATCAGCAATCAGAAATGCATTCGGATGCTGTTCCATTCCTCAATCTCAATTTATCTGACAGAGCTCATGAAAGTGGCTCTTTTTGACTCTTTTTTTTGCTTTTTCTGTCAATATTTACTGCAACATTGTCTAATTTGTAATTAATAAGTCCTCCACTGTTTTTATATGCAGAAAGTAGATTTGAAACCATCTAGTGAAATTCTAATGTTGCAGAAATACATAATTTATATTTTACATAGTTGAGCTCTCCACCATCTGCTGGAACATTTAATCACCACTGATGTTTGATAAGTCTGTGATAAGGTTTTATGGACATGGACTCTTGCCATGCATAATTGCCTGAAATTTTCCATCTGTGTTCCACCGCAACCTGACAGAAAGACACTAAGGAGGGACGTGTTTAAATCCGGAGAAAGGGAACGCTTACTTGTACCGACATGTGACAGTATGCCCATGAAAGCATTTACTTTCAGTTCTGCTGTGAGAGGACTAGCGTGACCTCAGGGAGTGCAGACTCTGAGAGCACCCCCCTTTGTGAAACAGTGGGGTTTGGCCAGTGATGCTATATCAGTAGGCCTAGGATTTTTTTAAATCATCCTCCAGAGGTACATCAGCCCCACCCTTGGGGCACAAATGCAGTAACCTGTGAATTAGTAGTGGAGGACAAGGCCAGGGGTCTACAGGTGCATTCTGTGTATACTACTGATTATGTTTGCAAATTAACACCTCTGTCAACCATAATGTGCTGTAGTTCCATACTCTTAATTTGGCTTTCATGTAAGGCTAATGGTCCTGTCAATCAAGCTGAACTGTCAGTCAAAACTCATAATGACACCAGTTTTGAGATTTCTGGCTCCTTACTTCAAAGAAAATTGAAATTTGACATCAATCAGCAACCTTATACATAAAGCACATTACCCTGAAGATCATACCCCTGGCATTTATATGAGCTTTGTGACACCTCTTAGACTGTTGATTGATTGTTAGATGGTCCTCTGGCAGACATCTCTCATTTTGCAGCGCACACATATATAAGCTTCCATTCAACATGCAGGTTGATATTTGCTCTTCCATTTTGCTTCACTGTTTTCAGATACTGTCCCCAGTGGCGGTCAGGTAGACATCGGGAGAACAGCAAGTACCTTACGTCATCACCACTCTGACCACTAGGGGAGCAGTGGAGCCCAGTTGAGTCTCAGTTGCCAGTGACAAATGTCCACTTTCACAGGCAGGATGGGCAAAGCGGGGGGTCTATACTGGCATGGCCACCAACGGCACGACTCACACTCAGATGTGCACACACACACACGATCGGCGCTGTTTACTTTCCAGAGTCTCTTGTTATTACAGGCTGAGTGAATATCTGCAGTGGGACGGGAGCTGTCAAACGGCTCTGTGTGGTCTCCCCTCAGCAAAGGAGGATAAAGTGAGCGTCCTGCAGGGGGAACGCTGCGTGTGTGTGTGTGCGCGTCAAAGGAAGGCGCTGAGGACGGTGGGTGACGAAGCAGCGAGTGCGGGGTTGACGGTGAGGCGGGGAGACGTGAGGTTAGATCAGAGTGTGTCACCGTGTACCTTTGGCTCCTCGCAGATTCCTATGAAACTGAATCCTTTACCTCAGAGGCCAATTAGTGGAATGTGTAACAAATGATCATCTCGCAAACTCAAAACATGTGTGAAGGATGTGTGACATGAAGCAGTGGTGCTCACTCAGAGAGTGTGATGGAAGTTTGACTGTAATTGGGACCGCAGTGTTCAATTTCCCACTGTGACATCATCAATGTGAGACTTTGACATGAGGTTTTGTTCGTGTCCAGAGGAAGCATATTGTCTGTGATCATTTCCATTTAACTCTGTGCCATATCTTACCTCACTCTCCTGAAGAGGATATACCACCTTTCACCTGTCCTAGTAATCAGTGGTTCTCTCATTTGTCATTCCTGTGTGAGCACACATGTGATGATGATGATGATGACATGAATGAGTTCCTGATAGGATGTAGAAAGAGTGCATATTGGGAAAATGCCATAATGCTTTCAGTGTAAGAGTAGTATTTCTTTTTAAAGGTCTTGTATGTGTCTACCATTCCCTTAGGGCTGTGAGTCTCCTGCCTGCCTTAGGGGGCAAAATGGGGAGTGAGTACAGTTATTTCCTTTGCTGTGTGGTGTTGGAGATGTGGTTGTTTTGCTGCGTTCTTGCTGGAGACACGCTGCCTTTTCTAAGCCCGTGCTGGAGATGTGTGACCTATGTTGTGCCTGCATTGGAGACATTGTTGCCTTTGCTGAGTCCCTTTTGGAGAAGTGTTGCCTGTGTGGGGCATGTGTTGGAGACAAGCTGAAGATGTGTCTGAGGTATATCGCTTTCACAGGGCAACTTCTGAGACGTGTCTTAGATGTGATGGAGAAATGGTGTCGACGTGGTTGAGATATGTTGCTTGTGTACCCTGGAACAGATCAACATCATCCTCCCTCTTCAGCAGCTGGCTCCATTTGCTTTTGCTGTTAAATCTGTGCCTTGTTTTTCTTGCCTGATGAAGTCAGCAGCACTCTGCAGTGTGCTCAGCTCAGAGCGCAGAGCCCATTCTTACTCTGCAGCTGCCATGAAAACACAGCCATATGCAAGACTGCTAGAGTATGGAACAGAGTATTAACTGCAGAACCCACAAAAATACAGGGAGAGGGAGCGATAGAACTCCTCACTGAGTCACCCGTCTGGAACTAAACGACGTGTGAATCAAGTTTTCCTTTCATCATCAGCGCAAGAATTAGAAGAAGGAAATTTTAGAGAGCGGGATATTTTCATGGCCTTACTGCTGTGGCTGTGACATAATCACTTCGCCTCAGGGTTGTTTGCATGTAAATTAAGGTCAGCCTATAAGGAAGCGTTTTATTCCTCTGGCAAAGAAGAGACAGTCAGGCTTTTCTCTGTGGCGGCCGGGGGGGGGGGGGGGGGGGGGGGGTCAGAGATAAAATACAGCACAGGACCTGCGTCTCTCATTTTGTACTGTAGATGTGTATTTTTAATTATATTGCTTATTTAAATGTGTTGTTATTATTCTACATGTTGTTATTTTCAAAGTTGGTTGTTTGCACATTGAACAGAAAACACTGAAGTGTATTGGATCCCCTCCACACCTTTGCATGTCCCTGATCCCTGCGCCACCCCATCTCTACTTTCCACCCACTCACTTCCTATTTTAAGAATCATTTTTAGTTTAAGCCAGAACTTAAATTCTCAGGTGGGGAAAAATACTTAAAATAGTCTGCCTGATCTCTGATATAATGTGGGTTACAAATCTGTGATGGAAAGCATATGAAAATAGTTAAACCAGGTATTATTTTTATTCTATTATTGTTTACTTAATTGTTATGTGTATTGCATATACTATAATTTTTTATTCAAGAGGGGTAGAGAGAGAATGAGAGTGAGAGAGAGAGAGGGAGAGAGCGGGTAGAAGGCCACATTTTCAACTTTTGTTGTAGATTTGAAGTTGAAATGCTTTGAAGATTATGGCCTGAAACATTATAACATATACATTTTCCATTATAGTTATTAATTTTGTGTTTTTAGTCTGAGTTCTGCAGATGGCGATGATTACACCCAGCAGGGAGGTGTGTTTCTGAGAAAGCAAGATGGTATCGAGCCTCATTCACCCAAGAGCCACATTTACTCAACAACCTACTGTAACCCTGGGAAACAGATAAGCTCACCGTCACCCTGGGAAATGGGCCTTTTCCTTGTAGTGGCAGCACTGATATTTAGGTCACTGTGAGGTGAATAGAGGTGAGCCACGCCAGAGGAATCATGCCTAATTCTCGCTGAATAGGTTGTTATTCATGGAAAGCCAGGATCATTCAGATGGACAGTATTTGTGAGGTTTCTTCAACCTCTTTCCTCCTCTCTCTCTCTCTCTCTCGCTCTCTCTCTCTGCCTGTTGACTTTGCTCATGGGTCACTATAACTCAACTGTAGACACGTGGATGATGTCCTTTGGGCTCAGCCACGGGAAGGATCTGGATCTCATAGTTTGGAGAAGTTTTATTGTGAGGCTGTGGTAGCTTAGGGTTTAGTCTGTAAGCTGTATCCACATGTGTTGGCTTTCCCAGTTCAAATCAGAGTATGTTTTTTGCTGAGAATTCAAGGTGAGGAGAAGAAAAATCTCTTTAGAAGAGATTGTGGGCAAGATTTGTTAAATTATTAGGCATAACATAAACACGTTCAGGTACACTGGGGCTGGACTTAATATGAAGTCAATGATCAGTTTAGTATTACTGTAATCAAAAGCAGGTAATGGAAGAAACACCCTGTTGTTTCAGTAAGCAGGCCTCACACCACAGATCATAGCGGAAAGCATGTTAGGAGTTTATCAGTAGGGTTGAACAACATCAGAATTCTAAGTTAAAGTTTTGTTGTGTTCTTTTGGTGCTCAGTTTATACAGCTTTATTCTGTGCCGAAAACATGCAAGAATTTCCAAAAATCTGATCTGAAAGTCATAAAATTTCCATGAAAATATGATTATTGAACATGATATTGGCTTTAGTAAATACTAACAAAACTTAATGGACTCAGTCTTCAAAATCCCCTCCCAGTCTAAGTGCATTCATCCCATTTATTGTTAATAATTATGACTAGTGGGTAAATCCTACATGTTTTTTGTTTTCCCCCTGTGCTTTGACCGCCCACAGTGCACACACATGGATTTAGCACATTTTGCCTTTAATCTATTTAGTCTCAGTTAAGAGAATCAGACTGGATTTAACTGGAGTAAAAAGGATTAAAAGAGCACACTTCAGAATCAAGAGTTTCTTCAGTGGACTAAGAGGGTATGGGGAAAATTAGTTAATAGCTGAATTTCATGTGCATACTAGCATACTAGGGAGTAATTTTCAACACAGTGAGGTATTAATGTATGAAGCAGCTGACCAGGATTCATGGTGGAAGCAGAAACCCTTAGAGCATTAAGACAAGGCTTGACACAGTGCCATATAGACTCTAAACCAGGTTAACTTAACAACCAGTATGGCCAAATGGCCTGTTCTCATAATTGTCTTTGTGTTTTAAGTGTATGTTTTTCTGACGTCAATATGTTTGTGTTAGTATTCACAAGTTTTTATTGTATAATTCAATAATTTTGTAACATGACATGTGCAATAGCTAACACCACAGATGATGCTTTGAAAATAGTCTATCACTCCAATACATTAGAAAGATCCCAGCCCAAATTCTTGGAGGCGTCTGCTTCTTATACAACCTTATTCATACACAATATAACTCATTTTACATTTTTTAAGAAGCCCAATTCTCCAGATCTCCAGAATCCAGGAGAATTCTGGAGACACCTTTTTCATTTCCCCTTTCCAGTTTAAGAAATAATTACTCAGCTGGTTCTTTTGTTCAAGACATTTTGGTCAAATAAAACATCATAACCATAATATCATAAGTCTCAGTTGAATCATCATGTCTTGTAACTTCAAAACTCTAGATGGTTTGTTTAGGATCATCTCCCTTCATATAATCAATGCTTACTATTCCCCATAATGTTGTTTCTCTCCAACAATAGCTAACTTTTATAGACGGCAATATTTTGCATGAAATACATGTTAGACTAACTGGCCTGTAACTCTGTGTGCCGGTGTGATCCCCATTCTTTTATATCAGTATTAGACTGCCAAGTTTCCAGTCTTTTGTAATTTTTCCGGTTTTATAGCATTAATAAAGATGTCTGTGTTTATAAATTACCTTGCTAAGTTCTTTGAGTGTTGGATGTGTTCCATTGGGGCCCACTTATTCATTTGTTTTAAGTTTTTAGTTGTTTTTATCCAATATAAATGTCTCTTTTTTCAATATTTTCTGTTTCGTGTGTATCAGTTGTTGCTGCTGGCATGTCTGTAACCTCTTCACTGATGGGGCTATCAACATAGACATAAGCAACAAGAGAACAACAGAAATGACAATGAACAAAATATGTAAAAGGTTACCCATGCAAACAAAAACATCAAAAGTGTTGCGACAGTGGTTGCAAATTAACTCTTTCTCACTGGAAAGTTTCAGTCCCCTCCATAAACTCCTACAGGTATGCCACATGCTCCTTCTGATAAGACCTGGTTCCTACAGGTGAGTTTCCTTCTTCCCTGGTGCACGCAGGCTTGTTCAGGTGAGTCCTCCTCAGGTCCTAAAACAGCGGCAGGTTCCCCAATATTGTGCCAGAAGTCTGACTCTAACAAGTAGGCTCCTGAAAGTTGTTGAAAACGATCCACTTCCTGTGGTTTGGCAGCTTGACAATTAGTAAAAAAAAAAAGAGGCCGGCTCTTTTTATTATGCTACGGCCTGTATCCAGGGTTCTCCAGCATTATATATCATGTCTAAACATTGGTTACTCAGTACATTCTGTCTACTGCTCTTAGTAAATTTGGACAGACACTTCAATTTGCTTTAGCACTCTCTTACTTTAGTGTGTACATTGAATCACTTAATCAAATTTTATTTGTTATAGTGACTTTTTACAATTGTGACTGTCACAGTGCACTGTATATGTAGCATAGTGGATTTTCCAGAAGGAATCAAAAAACCAGAAAACCCAGGCCAGCTGGGAAAACTGGAAAATTAAATTGAACATGTTGTTCTTTTCCTGTTCAGTGTGCACACTGAGCACATTGTTCATAGCTTCTCCAGTGTGCAGACTGAACACACTGTTCTGAATTCAACGTACACATTTGATATGCAGGTCTTCCCCCGGTGTGCTCATTGACAGCACTGATCTTGCTTTGGTTTGGAGTACCGTTTGCATCACCACTGCTTTCATTCATTACATGTTGCACCCCATGTTGACCTTTGAACTCTTCACACGCTATGAGCATCATATTATGCATACACTCACAGGGTGGTCACACGGCTGCCCGATCCTCTAGGTTTGGTGTCTTCTGTTAATGGAAACATTGTACTATATCGCCACCATTCAGATAGCGGTTTAAGCAGAAATTTGACTTACGTGTTCGTCAATTTTTCATTCTGTGTCTGTGTGTGTGTGTGTGTGTATTTAATGAATTGATTTGAGCCATGTGTTACTGTGTATCAGGTCAGAGGGTCATGATGGCGTAACCGTGTTACTGCTGCGCAGTGTGGTGTGAGGCTCTCTCTCCTGTCTGCAAACGCCGCCAGTGCTCTCACTCCGGAAGATTAATATCAGCGATCAGCATCTCGCTGTCAGAGTAAATCACCACGCTAACCTGCAGGTTCAGGGTTTTATTAAAGGCTCACTTATCTAAGACTGCATTCCTGCAGGCTGCTCCTAGACTCTCATGCTGAACAGTGGGCGTGGCCCCTATCCCCCAAACTTCACTTTGCACTTGGCCGGAGGGTGTGTCTTGGTATGAGGTGAGGTATGTTTTATGCACTGGATGGAGTTGTTTAAGCAGGATGCTGGAAGTGATTGAAGTAAGACCCACATTCCTCTGTCCTCTCAGCTGCTTGTCCTGGACTGGAGTCTCAGAAACAACACTTTCGCATCCAGCTCTGTTCCAGTAACATTGTCCCATCCGGTCCTGTTCCAATAATACCATCCTGTTCCCCTCAGCCTGCGTACAGTTCATAACATTAGTGATTTACTGATGTTTTCACATAGTACAGATACCACATCTAGCTCCAATAAAGTAATCTTTTGTGTATCTGGTCATTTTTAAAGCTGTTTTTTTCTGCATTTTTGGAAAGGAATAGCATGAGGTCAAGTGCATGTCCAGTATAGTGGTGATATATTGAAACAATGTATCAGCCTACCTGTCCACAGCCATTCTTAGTGTGTTCTCCAATGGCTGTCCTCTTGGAAACGCTGGACTCAGAGCAGAAAAAAAAAAAATCTAACTGTTATCACATTTACAAAGAAAAGACCTGAATCCTGTGGATGTTTCCAATGAAAAAGGAATTGCTTTCTTCAAGCCACGGGACACTTACTTTATCTCCCATGGCCAACATCAAGTGAGTCTGCATCATTTATGCCCTCCCCTTCCAACTCCAAGAATTTGACAGTAAGGCAAACATTTTTCAAATAAGAGCAGTATTTCAGAATGGCAGACTGTCCTAAACTGGATGCAGGTTTTTACATTAAGAGAGGAATTCGGAAACCCACGCTGACAGTTTAAATTGGGAGTACATGAAAGGTGTGGGGGAGTATTTAATTTAGCACAGCCATGGTTTTCGTTAGCTGTGAATGAAGGGGGGTGTTATTTTTCTTATCGACACCATGTGTGTCCCAGGATGGGAGCGTAAGGGGGTGAGACTTGTGTCCCTGCAGCGACCTTGCAGCTAGGATATTTCAAAAAAGAACACACTGACCTGTCTGGGGTAATTAAGCTCCCCTCCCATGACACTTTGTCACGTAGACACGTTCCCCTGGAGTGTCACACACGCACATCTCTTATGGCTCTCTCCTCGTGTGTGAGTTAATCAATACTCACCTGACACCAGGGCTGTAATCACTTTCACTGTCATCGGGTTTTTATTTACCGCTTCTTCGCGTGCGCTGACCCCTGATCAGAGGTCACGATACACTGACCCCAGTTCACAGATCAGTGATGCAGTGCTGTCGGGTCAGAGGTCAGCATGGTGTAGTGGTAAAGACCAGGGTCTGTCCTGCAAAGGTTTCTGGTTCAGTTCTGAAGTTGGGCAGTGCTGTTGTACCCAAGAGCAAGGTACTTAAACTGAGTTGCTTCAAACCATATATGGATCTTACCTATGTAATTATGTAAAGTGATGTGGAAAAAAATGTCTACTGGGCAGATGTAATGATATACAGTATTACTTTTATGTGTAGCGCTCGTGTATTTTTTGAAGCATGTATGTAGCAGTCATCACAGGGGTGTGATGTGTAAGGGGCTAACCTAAATTTGACTTTAATAGATGCACTTTGTCTGTGCTCTGTGCACTTGCTCTGTGTAGGTTTCTCTAACAAAGAATGGAAATGGAAAAGGCGAAGCAAATGGAAAAATGTAATGCCAGTGATTGCCACAACAGTGAGGTTACCTGAGGCTCTCACCCCACCCGTCATGAACTCTCATGCTCCAATCCAGATGCTCTGTCCACATCCATCCCAGTTTGTGCCTGACTGATCCGTCAGTCCGTCTCTCATCCACTTGCATTCTGGGCCGGATGAGGGATGGAATGT
The DNA here is from genome assembly GCF_013368585.1 of Megalops cyprinoides. Lineage (NCBI taxonomy): Eukaryota > Metazoa > Chordata > Actinopteri > Elopiformes > Megalopidae > Megalops > Megalops cyprinoides. The sequence continues at coordinate 11,590,392 of NC_050595.1, read as the reverse complement.
CCCGTCCCTCAGTCTTTGAATGAAGGATGGAACAGCCTGGAAACGCAGAAGGCTGGAGCATATATTGATGTATCCAACCGTATTCACAGTAGTCTGCTGAGGCAGATTTGGGGGCCCCCTTGCGTTAATGTGAGGAGGTGATGACAGGGTAGCCCTCCCTCCTTACGTTTCAGATGGGAGGTGATGAAGGGGGGGGGTCTGTGAAGCTGTTCTCCGTCTCTCGTCTGAATGGGTGTCTGTTCTGTGAAATCCCATCTTTCACCTCCACCCCATCAACCCCAAACAGAGTCTCTCCCAAGCGACCTCACCCTGTCATAACATAAGCAGAGAACAGAGTCCCTCCCAACAAATTTCACCCTCTCATCAAACAGAGTCCATCCCAACAAACTTTACCTTCTCATCACACACTATTGGAAGAAGCTGCACTGGCAGTTTTGCAAAAGGATGACAGCACCGTGTCATGACAAGGAAAGTTGATTCATGATAGTTAAGAGCAAAATGATCTCATTAATTAGCAATTTGTTTTCTCGTAGACACACGTTCAGCCTCTGGTAGACCTGTGTGGCTGTCAGTGCCCATAACCACCTCCTCAAATGCTCCAGGTGCTGAGTGCATCACGCACACACACACACACACACATACACAATGAACCTCTGTCATCAACAATTCACTGGTGGGCTGCACTGAGGAGGTGGGGCAGGGGGTTAGGGTTCGAAATGAGGACAATAGTGTTCTGGGTTACCTGTAGAGCTAACCGCTGCTACTGAGAGATGGTTCTGAGGCAATCCAGTAGGTTAAAAGCTCTTTTCAATGAAGAAATGTCTAATCTGTGTGTAGTGATACCTATATACACAGCAGAATTACATGCTGTTTTAATGAGGGGAAGCATTTAGGAGGGAATGTATGCATTTACAAGAATGGTTGCTTTTTACAGAGCATTTCCATGTGAAACTGAGTTGTTAGATTTAAGTGCATAAATGGGTCAGAAAAGGCCTATTAAAGCTTTTTTGCTTATCCGTGTAAAGCTGACTGAAAGAGGGGGAGGGGATTGATGGATTCAACACATGGACAGAGTAAGTGAGAACAGGTGAGAGTCAGAGAAGAGGGATTTGCAGATGACCTGGTTCTGTCACCCTTAGAAGAGGGGTTACAGTAGAACCTGGAACTCCTTGAAAAATTATGTCGAATTTGGGTACTGACAGTAAATTCGGACAAAACCAAAGTTAGGGTCTTCCAGAAAGGGCCACATCTCAAGGAAAGCACTACCGCTTCATGTTAGGAGCCAACACTCTGGAGCACATCACCAGCTCCGACCACTGATTAGTGCTTTAGGGAGCTTTAACATGGCAATACATGCATCAAGGAATCAAGCTGTCAGGGTCTTCTGTGCAATTAAAGAATAAAAAACAGGATTTATAGATACAACCCTCTGTAAAATCAATAAATATTTGATTTCATCATATAATCCATTCTTCTTCACAGACATGAAATATGTGGCCATCAAAAGAACTGGCAAAGTCAAAGAGAACAGACTGTGTAACCACTGATACCTGGGGGAGGTTGAGGCAGAGGAACATTTCCTTCTTTCCTGCCCCATGCATAGCTTCCAAGCAAAGACTCTCCAAATTCTCCAAACACATCAACTCCTTTTTAGTTTTGCCCAAGATGAAGAAAGTAAAAATAATAGGAGAAGATTCCAAAGCCAGAGACTGTCAGCTGTCAACTGTCAACTCAGTTTTTCTATTCCTAGCATAACACATGAGAGGAGACCAACAATACAAATAAATAATTACCAATGAGTCTTCTGGAATTGGAAGTAACATTTTTTTTCCAGTTTGACTGTGCTCATGTTGTGTCGTTCTTTGTATGTTTTTTGTTGTGTCGAGAGCTTTAGAAATACAAGCTAAGTTGTAATGCGAATAAAGTTATTTTATTTTCATTACAGAGAAAGAGGGAGAGACAAGTGCAGGGAGAGGGGGAGAGGAGAAGAGATTGTGAGGGTAAGAGAGGAGAGAGAGGGAGAGGCAAGTGGAGAGAAAAAGGGATTGGAGTAGAGAGAAGATTGAACAGGAGTAGAGGGAAAAAGGAGGGGGTCTGTTGGATGATCTTGGTGCTGGAGCTGTGGTTTTGTGGTGGTTCAGTTTACTCCAGTTTGCTTTGTGGCCCAGTTCAGTCCAGTCTGCAGTATGTCAGAAAACAGACAGTGGAGCTCTGTTCTCCTCCAGAACGCAAGGCCTTCAAACCAACAAATAAGAAAGACAAAGAGGCAGTTGTGTGTGGCAGCACGCCTCTTACTGTAACCCACTGTGTCAGGAGGGGGAAGCATCAATAGGAGACTTTCCAAGAAAAGCAAAGGATTTCTGTGGGCTTCCTTTTCAACAAGTCTGTCACGTTAAACTCCAGATAATATAGAGTTAATGAGTGAGCACGTCCTCCATTCCTGGTTGGCTGCTGCTGAAGAAGGAGACTGCTTGGGGTCAGTCACCTGTGTCCATCTCACTCCTCTCTGTCTCTGTCTTCTCCCCTGAGCTATCATAGTTGCTTTATGGCAAATATATTGAGAATAAAGGTGAGAGAGAAAAAGAGAAAGGGAGAGATGGAGAATGATTGTAAGCAATGTTATATTAATTTGTTTGTAGCAATATGGAAAGGTAAACTGCAGTACAGGGAGGTATATAGTTAGATGACTATACTATGGCCATAAAAGGGAATGTCCTATTATAGAGAATCACTGAAGACACATACACTCATATATACATTATGTTCATTCACTCATTCACGTTCACATTAACTCAAACGCTCACACGTGTATCTTAACGCTCACACACGCACACACACTAACCCGTACACACATGCACTACTAATACATACACACACTCAGATTCACTCACATTCTCACAGATACACACACACACACCCACACACATGCACACACATACATATACACACACAGCAGCAGCAGCGAGAGTATTTTAGAGCCAGAGAGTGCGTTGAAGCCAGGCTTTCTTGGACATGTAGTTTTTCCACTCTTTATTTTATTTCATTTTAATTTTCCCTCTGTCTTTTTTTTAACAATGTAAGGTCATGACATTGCGCGTGTACTGGCAAGCAGGGATACAGGGCAAACACCAAGATTCAGAATCTAATAAAAGTGTAGCAGGCAAAATAAAAGAAACAATCAGTAACCCGCCAACCTCCGGCTTTTATTGGAACGCCAGAGAAGTGCCTTGATTGGATCTGAAGCCATTTGTCATTCAGTAATATGTTCCATGTGTGCCTTCCAAGTGTGTGTGTGCCTGCGCATTTCAATTCTTATGGCAGAGCAGGCTTCTAAAGAGTCAGTTTTCACTTGACTCTTACACACCACTATCCTTTTAAAGAAGAGCAGTGTGTGTGGGGATGTGTATACAAACACACACACACCTTTATAACTGTACACACATTGCATATGGTGATGGGTTTTGTTGATGTCAGTGGCTAGATCAGCACATGGCTGGTTATGTTAGTGGTTGTGTTTGTGGTTGCTGTGTGCTGTGTGATGTATCCAGGCAGTAATGAGGCAAACATCAGAAGACGGTATTCATGGTCTCTTCACTAAGTAATTTATAGATGTGTGGTGTCACACTGTGGCAGAATCTGCCATGATTTGGAGAGCTAATAATAATGCTGTTATGATTACTGCTACTTCTTCTACTAGTAATAATCATAATAATAACAGCAATAATAGTAATTACTATACATTTTAATTGTAAAGCACCTTTCATAAAAAAGTGCTCAATGCATTGCTCTGTGAGATGTGCCTAGACAACCAGTATTCCCTTCACATTCACGTTTTCAAACAGCAAAGCAGGTAAAAGAGTTCAAAACTAAGTACAAGTGAAAATAGGGGATGAAACAATGACTTGTGTGTCTGTGAATCAGGTTGAAGTCCTGCGTGCTCATTTATCAAGTGTGTGTACACTCAAATTTATTTGTAAATTGGGCATACAGACCTTTCGCTGCAAGTTGAGCAATTCATCAACCTGGTAGCGACGTGGAGACATTATTAAATTTACATCCAATCTAGACCAGAACATTTGTGCAAAAACATTTCCTTGTTGTTTGAATAGTAGCACTAGGGCAGAAGGGTCATTGTATTTATTGAGAGTCCTCTCATGAATACCATGCAAAGTCTGGCTATTTTTAATTTAAATTATATCCTGTATGGTTAGTATGTCAGTATGTTATGACCATATTGTTGATTGTAGATTGTGTGCAGTATTTCCTACATGACACATCAAATGATTAGAAACTTTGATCTTAATTGTGAGCATATTTTGGGAAGGTCAATGATGTCTATGACCTTTACATTTTACATAATAAGATGTAAATATGTAAATATGTTATAGACCAGTCCATAGAGGTAGCAAAAAACAACATTGGACTGGCATGGACTGCTACAATCACCCTGCTATTCCTCTCTGTTTTAGGATTTCCCCCACACTGAGTTCAGATCTGGGATCACTTTTGCTGGACTGAAAATGTATTCCACTTTAATTGATTAATTACACAGCAGACTCTCCTGATAGCTCATATTTCATAATCTCCTGTAGCTGAGTGACAGTAGTGATTACATAGTCATTTGTATCTCTGTGTTTATTGCTTTTTAATGTTGCGTGAATCATTTCCACATTAATGCCATTCTGCAAAATCTCAGTGTAATTATAATGTCTCTAATGTAATTAAAATCAGATTCAAAACTGCTGTAAACGGCAACTTGTAATCACTATATCAGTTAAACCTAGGCCTGGAAACCTGTTTTTGCACAGGAACATGCAGAGTCCAGTTTCTTTGCCATTCATTCATTCAGTCAGTCTTTATTTTGTCTGTTTGCATTTTATTCGGTCAACTCCAAGATGACTCTTTTTTCCAAGTCATTCCACTGTGCCATTGCTGTTCTCAGACATGTCTGTTGCCCTAGCTATGATTTACTGTCATTAGAAAAATAAGGCGTTGATGAGTAACGTAGTTTCCAGGTGTTCTGCCATCACAGCATGCCTATGTTAGTGTCAGCACAGGTTGGGACAAATGTCGGCCTGTGCTGTACTCTCAGCTGTAATTGGGTAAGAATGGTGGAAAGAGCTGCATTGGCTCCATGCTTTGCAGACCTGTAGTCCCCCTGACAGCAGTGGCTCTCCAGAGCTGTGCTGACTCCATCGGCAGCAGTGCCCAGACTTCACGCCACAGTGGCTCTTTAAGAGCGAAGGGCCACTGGAGATGAAAGGAAGGCATTCTGTTACATTCATCAGCTCCATTTCCCTGGAAAGAAAAATAAAATTCCTGCTACCGGAGATGTGCACACGCATACACACGCACACGCGCGCACACACACAGGCACACACTCATACACGCGCACACACACACACACGCACACACACAGGCACACACTCACACACACACACACACACACACACACACACACACACACACACACACACACAGATTGCTAACTGTACTATGTCAGTGCTGTCTGTCATTAGGGTACGATGTGGAACAGTTCCATTGCTGGACAGAAACCAAAATCAGAACAATACGCCTGTTACAGTGCGCAGAGCTCCTTAATAAAGCTGTGTTATGTAATTATTCAGGGTTATATAATAAACCTGTGTTATATAAGTCCCTCTATGCTGGTGTATGCTGTGAGTGTGTTGTTCTTATGACAGAAGGTGTGATGGCTTTTAATTAATGCTAATGACCAGTGGCTGTCCAGAATCTTTTAAGGCTTTTGATAATGATAAAAACTTGCTCTGTTACAACTCTGTATACAAGGGGTATAATAAACACCAAATAAGATGTGGATATTTATTAACTAATAAATTAAACAGCTTCAGTCCTTTTTGGAATGGTGTTGTACGTCTTGAACTGTTTCTAGAGGGATATTTGACCATTATTCATGAAGGACAGCCTTCAGTTTGAGAGCTTTCTCAAGTTTCCATGATTATTAGTTGGAACATTGAACATTGTAACTTTATGTGCACAGGGCCATGATAACTGAAGGTACCATGATTAAAGCTTTTTTTAAAAAAGCTTTTTTTTCATTGAGTTTGTTCTGGAGCCTATTATGTATTGTTCAGACTCTCTACAGTCGACCTCCTCATAGCTGGGTTCAAGTTGCAATAGCAAATGAAGTTAGCTACATATCTCCCAACCCAGGGGTTAGTCTTGCGAACATCAGCAAATAAAACTTTTAAAGGCATTTCTGCTTGGAGCTGCATTCTGTCACAAAAAGTATGTTAGCAGCAAGCTGATTAAAGCCAAAGATGTAAACAGAGGGAGAAAGCAGTCTACGCCTTTTTGCCAATGTTCGCTTCACCTTTACGACAGTTCATGAAGAGGACTGAGGATATCTGTCAGGGTCCCAGGGTGTCTTTAATGGGTATTTTTGCACAAATGGATGATTCCTACATACTAAACACATTTCAAAGACAGACTGTTGTACACTGGAAACTGAGACACTGGAGGTGAGAACAAAAGGATGCAGCTGGGGGTTAACACCCTGTTTTCTTCTTTTATGAACCTCTTTGCTAAAATAAGTGGAAGGTGCAGTATGATGTTCGAAAGTAGTGAACTTGTCATAAGACATCAAATGGCACAACTGCCTACTTAGACAGCTACTGGTTTGACATAAAATGATGGATAGCGCCATGTTGTCACCATGCAGCCTTGCCTCATGACAAAGAACATGTGTCTTGTATATGTCTTGTACATCTGTCACCCACAACTAGCCTTGTGCTCTCTTTGTATGTTTTTGCGTTTCTGTGACATTTTTATAAATTACTACTCTTAAAGAAATCTGACAAGGACATTGTGCAACAGCAATATAAACTCTTCTGATTTATACTCCTTAGTTTTGTTTCCCCGCATCTGTTTGCCTTATATTGCTTCAGAACAGTAGCTAGATCCTTATAGTCAAGGATGAACTGTTATACCCAAGTGTTTCATATGGAGCATACTGTAATTTTGTACCACATTTAATAATTTTTCCTTAAATGGTTATTTTCCACATGTAAATCAAAGTCACATTAATGTTACATTTAATTGGCCACATGTCTATCCAATGCCGGATTCATTTTAAAATGTCTTAAATTATTTTAAAAACTTCTAATCTGTTCGCATAAACCTGAGTTTTGTGTTACTGGTAGATTTAACAGTTTTGCTGCTAATCTCGTCATTAAATAAGTAAATATTAAGGAAGGTATTGCAGAGGTCTCAACACTGATCCCTGGGGAACTCCAATTCCTACAACACTCTGCTCAAAGAGTCATTTCTGTCAATAAGGAACAGCAGGAGGCCCCTCTTACAATCTGCCCATTTAACTGTAATATGGAATACATGTCTATCTCAGTTACTACCATTGGTAGGGGAAGGTTGCTCCTCATGAAAATAAACACAAATCCTGCTAATGCCTGCTCCCCAGTTTAGTTTATCTTCCAGGTGTATTTCATCCTGAAAGATCCATCTGTGACCGTTTTATCTGGCGTACAGAACAGGACAGAAGCAGTAGTGTTGCTGTGAGTTATCAAAAGGAGTCAGTACTCAGTAGGACAGACTCACTGAGGGAGCAGAATAGGCTGGTAGGATTTATGAGATGTCTTGTTTTTGAGACTGTTTTTCATCAATCCCTGAGGACAAAGCTCAACGTTATTCCATCAGTCCAACGTCTGACTCATTGGAGTTGGAACATTTTTTTAAAGTTTGTTCATTCTCGGTCTCATTCGCCATGGCACCGGTCCTCCTAATGCATGGCTGGATCTGTGCACTGTAGCAAACACAGATACACAGAGGGAGGCAGGTCACCGCCACCCAGTCTGAAATCTTACTGAGTTTGATAAGAGCGCTCAGGTTTTCATTTCAGATCTATAAATATTCACACTCACTCCCTCTCACGCACACATTCTTTCTCCCACACACATTCCCTCTCATTATTTCCCACACACACACACACATTCTTTCATCTAAAATTTGGTCTCACACACATTCTCATATACACATTCGATGTCTCACACACACACATGCACACGCACATTCTCATTCACATTACCTCCGGAGAAAATCTACAAAGAAGCAGCTAAAGGCTTACTCCTCAAGAGATAATCAACCAGGAGGGGATGGTCATGGTGACTACCATACCAAGAGGGGGCGCTAACCATGTTCCTGGGATAGATGTAGTTCTGCTCATTCTTCAAAGTCACTCTGTGTTCTAGAATCTCAAAGAAACAATCCTTCATGTAGATTCCTTAGTGACGGTTCAAATGATCACCACTAAATACCCTCATTTTTCTCCTGTGGTGATACTGAACCTCTCCAGTTACTGTGGTCATATTTAAGGCATTTTCCTGATTTTCCAAAGGATGTCATTATTTTATATTTTTTCCGAAATCCATGGGCTTGGAACAGTTGCGTATTGAAATGACTACAGGGTAAATTTAGTAAGAACAGCGCCAGAGGAAATCCTACTTGAGGCTGGAACTTCGTCAGAACTTGGTCTCCAAGATCTGTACTGTCCTGTCACCATCCTTTCCTCTGTCATTCCCATAATTGTAATCAAAAGCAACATGTTGATAATTTCAAAGTCAGAGGACAGTAATTATCACTACTATTAGCTTTGAACAACAGCATTTAAGTTAGGAAGAGCCTCTTTGTTCAGTTAGTTAAATGATACATTGATTAATTGGTTGCTTAGTTCAGGAAGTGGCATGTAGTTTGCTACACTTTGCCAGAAAGTTTAAGAACAGCCCCCAACTACAGCCTCTAATTGTTTCAGTATAGGGTTTTAGGCCATTAAACAGTAATCATTTTAGAGTAGTTTGGTTTTATTATTTGCAGTTGTCTAAATACAACATTATTATTTAGCTAGAATATTCAAGGTTTTGATTAGCTGTGATTTTTTGCATTGATTGAGCCAGAGTTTTAACAGTGCTGTATCCTGTGTCTGCCACAACCTGTCATTACCCACCTTAGGAGAGTTTACCTACCCACCCACTCCTACCCAGTGTGTGTGTGTGTGTGTGTGTGTGTGTGTGTGTGTGTGTGTGTGTGTGTTTCAGTGTTTTTTGGGGGAGGTTGGTGTGAGAGGATTTGATTTTTTGAGCCTCCTTAGCTGAAAGGGTAAAACTGTACGTTTGACTGCGCAGCATGTCAGACAGTCCCTCAGTGCCATCTCTTGTGGAAGAGTAGTCTTGCTGTGAACCAGGCATGACAGCTGAGGAGGTAAGGCGCAATCGGAGCGCATCGCCCTAGCTCTCTGAAAGGAGCTCTTCTCTCATAGGAAGGCTCTCTAGGCGAAGTCTTCCATCCCAGCCTCAAATCTACAAATTGTGGGCTTTTTGGCGCAGATGCGTGGCAGCAGAGTGCGCTGGCGTGAGCCGGCCGCGCTCCTCACAGCGTGGCTCTGGCTGCTTCTTCCCCCGGCGGGGCGGTTCCCCGGCCCATTTGTTATGCTTGCTCCTCGGCTCTCGGGTCTCTGTAGAGCAGAGGAGCTCCTGGAGCTCTGCTATACTCACCCATGTGCTGTGTCCTTGGCACGCAGGAGCTCCTGTGCCTCCCTGATGGTCGGACAGCTCACTGATGTCCTTTGAAAAGGGGGGGGGGTTAAAAAAAAGCTGAAATAACATCATTTTCCTGGACGTTTTCAAGGCGTGCACCGCCAGCGTCACCCCTGTGGCAGGGTTCAGAGTGGGGCCAGACTCAGATTTCCCTCTCCCCTCCCTTTTCTACTCATCCCCGCTCCTCTGCAGCCGACACGCCAGACTTTACAGAAAGAAACTGCGGCCCGGAAAGTCTGCAGGTGATTCAAAGCAAAACAAAGAGGAGGAGGGGGGCGGGTGAAAAGGGGAAATTAGCCGTAATTGTTCCACTAATCCTGCAGCCACTGGAAGACAGTGACCTCCTCCCAACATGTGTTCGCTATTAATCCTCACTGTCGAGAGTATTGTTCTGGCACGTTTGGAAAATCTGTAGGAGCCTTAGACAGACCGTGTACCTCAGTGGGATGCTCTCTTACTAAGACAGACTGCTTGCTTCAAATGACGGTTCCAATGCCCAGATAGACAGGTCCACTTCAGCTGGAGCTGGCGCAATGGCCTGCTCTCTCTCTCTCAAATCCCCATTGCTTACATCCATGCTAAGAGCGATATGGCTGATCAGGTGTTTGAAGCTAATGAACGTGTGTGAGTGTGCGTGTATGTGTGAATGTGTATGTGTATGTAGCCACCTATGTGTGTGTGTGTGTTGGGGGACAGCATGAAAACATGGTGCAGATTGTGACCATTGTAAAACAGTACAGAGGAAAAAAGAGAAGAACGTGATCAGCTGACAAAACAAAAAACTGGACAGCTCTATGGAGTCACTGGAGCAGGCCTAGGATGGGATGGGACCGCCAGACTTTCAGGGCTCCCTAGTCGTGGAGAACTTTGCTCTGTGCCATGGAGCTGTTTTAAGCCTTGGTGTGCTAGGATGGGAGCCACCTCACGCAGGGGAGTATAGAGGAGTATTATCCCATATCATACCATAATATTAGGAAATCCAATTCGTATTTTTCAACAGAGAGGGAAGATATACACACAGCAGCTTTATATGCATTGGACAAGAGGCACGTTTTCAGATATGGAGACTGGGTCTGTACCCACAGCTGCTGAGAAGAACAGTTTAACTGTGACTCTCACCAGGAGGATTTCATAAGAATGCTTATTGTTCGACACCTCTTTAGAGATGATATTCAAAATTTTGGCAGGTGTGTTTTTTGGTTTTGGTAAAGTTAGATTAGGCAGTGAAGTGTGGTAGACAAGACTTTCGATTAAGTTGATGAATTGATGGGTAAGTGAGCTTTTGGTAAGGTTTAGTGGGTGATTCTCTGGTGAGCGGTGGGCTGTATGCTACGTGTGAATTGTTCTTGTGCTGTATCAGCACTTGGAGTGCTGCCAGGTTCAGGGATCCTGGATGTGGCCAAGTTTAATGCAAGCCCCAGGCGTGTTGAGGGGTAGCCTTTTAAAGATTAATTTCACTCTGTTATTCTTTTTTCCACTGGCTGCATTCAGTCCTGTCAGAACATCGCAGCTTGCTCACATACGGCTGAGATTTGCAGGGTACAGCTTTATGAGATAATACATTTAGAGAAGAAAAACATCATTTCCATTGCCGGGTGAGTCATGTAATCATATTTAATAAAACAACAGCGTCCAAATTCACAACGTGGCCTGGGTCAGAGGTCAACGTATCCCAGGTCACAGCTTTTATTACTGTTACAGAAATGTGGCAGGGAAAAAAATCAAGTAGATGATGAACTGGCAACTGGCAAGATTAATAACAGGCAGTACAAACTGAGAACAGACCCTATAGAGTCAGAACACACTGTATAGATTAAGAACAGCCTGCATGGACTCAGAACAAGCTATACAACAAAAATACAGCAGAAAATGTACGAAATGCATTGAGTGGGATTTTCTGATAAATGATATGCTGGTATAAAGAAATTAGTGTGGTGAGGTTTGATGCTGTGGTGTCCAGACAGCAAGGCGACTGAACGTTTGGAACACGTCTCAGCAGAATTTACCAAATTCCGCACCATATGGTCAACCTCACCCTGCTGAGCACTGCAGTACTCTCACCCTGCTAGTGCTCTGTAATACTCTCACCCTGCTGAGCACTGCAGTACTCTCACCCTGCTAGTGCTCTGTAATCCTCTCACCCTGCTGAGCACTGCAGTACTCTCACCCTGCTAGTGCTCTGTAATACTCTCACCCTGCTTAGCACTGCAGTACTCTCACCCTGCTAGTGCTCTGTAATACTCTCAGCCTGCTGAGCACTGCAGAACTCTCACCCTGCTAGTGCTCTGTAATACTCTCACCCTGCTGAGCACTGCAGTAGTCTCACCTTGCTAGTACACTGCAACACTCTCACCCTGCTAGTATACTGCAACACTCTCACCCTGCTAGTATACTGCAACACTCTCACCTTGCTAGTACCACTGCAAGACAGTTTGTACTCCACACTGTAAGTACCAGTCGAGCTAAATATAGATGGCAAACCTACAGCTGATTTGTCTGTATTATTTTAGTTGAATATAAATGCATCAGTTGAATACAGTGTAATAAATACTACATTTTGTGCTTTTAAAAAAGTGGGTGTCTGCCTACCCATCAAGTAAAGTCTCCTGTAGAATATTGCCATACTAAAGAAAAATGTAGTCACAAAATGAAAAATAAAGAAATCGGAATAGGCTGGTTAAATTGTTGCTTTTTCAGTGCCACACACAGAAACTAAGTGACTGTTGACATAGTTCATGGTATTTAAAAACTAAAGTCTCATCAGTTAGACACCATTGCCGATAGCTGATTCATTACCAAGGCCCCCTCCAAACCCAGGAAACATCCAGAAGGATTCTGGGAATTTTAGGATATAATCCAATATGTGTGTGTATTTTGAAATCAAATCTTCAGGCTCTTAAGTGCAGACACTTCTAATTGCCTTAAGATTGTCAAAACACATTCATGCCTATGTCTGTGAGCCTGCAGCATCACTGTGAATGGAGCATACAGTGCATTTGGGCAGATTTGAAATGTGCCCCATATATCTCTTAGCTCAGGGAGCTTCTTGTAGAAACCTATATACACAGAGGTATTCTCAAACCCCCTCAGGCTGGCCAACTATAACAGCAGTATTTGTTTATTTATTTGTGTGGGTTTCCTGTGTACCTGCGCGGGACTCGGTCTGAGGCACATTGAGAGAGCAGGTCCGTTTGGCTTCCTTTCACGTGTAGAATGAAAGTGGGTTTTATGTTCGGGCCGAACCATATAATGATGCCACTGTCCCGTTTCTGTACACATGACATTCTCTGCGCGGCGGAGTGTTTGTGCGCTGGCCTGGGATCCCACCGTGGGGAAGCGACCCGACCAGCAGCACAGAGGCGTGTTGTGAAGGGGCACAGCCGCTGACAGATTTGATGCCTCGCAGGGGTATCCACGGCGACGCTGCCATTTAAATCTCCACTGAGCTCTTTTTCATGCGGGGTGAATAAATATTAGTCCCAACGTCTCTGTCCCTTAATTACCATGTCGATTAGAGTGGGTTGCTGCATCTCACTCAGTAAGACGGAATGTCAAATTTTTGCACCCCAGAAAGAGATCAGCTGCATCCTGAAACCAGAAGGTAGTTCTCCCCTGCTTAGACTAGCTCCAGGAGGTGGAGATACTAGCATCATGGAGTTGTTCTCCCCTGGGAAGAGATACCAGCACTAGGAAGTAGGTCTCCCTTGGGCAGAGATACTAGCTGCTAGTTCCTCTGCCAAGTGTCACATAGCACATGGTCTTTTCAGTTTTCAGGAAAGCGGGCAGAGAGCAAATGGAGAAATGTGGGTAGTGTTTGAGGTACTGGTGGAGTATAGTGTTTTCTTTAGGGAAGGTTGGGGCCAGTAATCATGGGGAATCCTGGGATTAGGTTGAACATCCAGGCTCAGGGAGAAGACAGAGCCACAGAAACTCTGCAGTACCAGTTTGTATGAATATGCACACAGACACACAAACACAGAATATACGCAAACACAATTCCCCACTCCACACCTGTCTGAGTTTTGTTGAAAAAAACTCTGCAAGCCATAATGACTTGGCTTCAGCTGGAACAAGGTGTCCTCGTTACTGTTATGAGACAACACTCTCATTACTGTTACCAGACAATGCTCTTATTACTGTTACCAGACAATGCTCTCATTACTGTTACCAGACGATGCTCTCGTTACTGTTACCAGACGATGCTCTCATTACTGTTACCAGATGATGTCTATCATTACAGTCAGCACTCAATGTTCTTATTACTGTTAGAACTTATTGTTACCACACATAACCCCGTGTTTTGTGTGTGTGTGTGTGTGTGTGTGTGTGTGTGTAAGAGAGAGAGAGAGAGAGTGAGTGAGAGAGAGTGAGTGAAGTGTGCATCTGAGAATGTGTGTTTGTTTATTAGTTTGTTTATTTATTTTGACTATGGTCTTTCCCCAGTTTGGATGATGGAGTTTATTTGGAGCAATTTGTTTTTAAAAGGATGGTAATGATGGGATGATAATTATGGACTTTTTGACTGTTCTGTTTATTTCTTGTACAGCCTTTTACATGTGGAAATGGAAAAGTAGCTGTCCTGATTTGATAAAGTAGCATGAAAGTTTAGCCTGATTTGAAAATGGAAAAAGTTTAAAAATCCACCAAAGCTAGTTATTAAGGGCTGACATCAGTGTGGTAAATTTATGATAACATGCTGTGGTTGAAAGCAATGAATTGTAAGGGATCTTTTTTTCTGGAGATTTTTAAAAACTGGAAGCTCTTTGTGTGTGTGTGTATGTGTGTGTGTGTGTGTGTGTGTGTGTGTGTGTGTATGCGTGCATGTGTGTATGCTTGCATGTATGTCCCGTCTGTGTGTGCGCGTGTGTGCATGTGTGTGAGTATGTGTGTGTGCGTATGTGTGTGCGTGTTTGTATTTATGTGCACGTGTGTGTGTGTGCCTGCGTGTATGTGAGTGTGTGTGTGCCGTGAGTGTGTGTGTGCTTGCGTGCATGTGTGTGTGTGTGTGTGTGTATCTGTGTGTGTGTGTGTGTGTGTGTGTGTGTGTGTGTGTGAGTGGTGGGGGGATGTTAATACATACAGTTGCATTTGCATGTTTTTCATTGGTGGTGGGCACTGGCTGGTTGACAGCCTGTCTGTCATGCCACTGCAAGTGACTCTATAACTCAATATAATCTTTTAGACTGTGATCACTTCAGAGACAATGCACTTTGAGTTATTTTATGGTTTGGTCCAATAATTAGAGGTCCATCTGCTTTTCCAGTTGCATCAGCATTAAGGAATTTGAGTGATGACAGTAAAAAAAAAGGGACAGAAATTTCAATTGGAGTGCATTATCTTGGTACTATAGAATGTCTTTGATGGCATTGTATAGAAGTACATAAAGGCTCTGTGTTGGCACTCTCAGACCACCAACAGTCTAAATGCATTCACCTATGCAGTGAATCACAGTTCATGAGCAGGGTGCTTAGACAGAGTGGAAAGCCACTTCTCCCCTTCCACTCATTAAAAATAAGCATCACCTCTGTGAAGATGGCATGTCAGTGAGTTACAGTTTACTGTTTAATCCTTAAGGGGCATCTTAATGATTGGCTTAATGAAAACAGCACTTAATATAAACTTCAAAAAGAAAAATGGTATATTTTTAATCATGAATTGCATTAACAGATAAATGACTGTGACATAATCTCTTCTCATGGCATCCACGTTGCGTCTACCTTACACTCCAGTTTTGCATGTTCTGATATGACTGTCCATTGAGATATGTTTTGTATTTCAGTTTTAACTGAGATGCAGATATCTCTGATGTCTCTGTGGTTCATGTTATGGGCTTTCACTAAGGGTATGCTGCTTAACCACCAGCTAATGACACCCCTGATCCTTGCTATTGCATACACACACACACGTGCGCACACACACACGCACACACACACACACAAAGATCCCATGTGAATCCTTTCAGTTGGGGGACTTCCAGGCAATCAGGTTTATAGATGACTACTGTGAGCTGGTGGTCAGCAGTGCAGTGTAATGGGGCATATCTTATAACCTGAAGGTTTGAGGTGGAGTTTATTCAAATTGGGGGGATTGTTGCTTGAAATAAGAGTGTGTTTCATTATTTTCTGAGATTCTGTATTCTGACTTGAAACTTAAGTCTCTTTTCTCTCCACAACCCTTTTGCACAGGAAAAGGTCAAATAAGTTATTTGCTGCAGTTGCCTTTGTGGTAATAACAATATTGTTGGTAACTACACAGGCAAAGTAGAGTGAAAAGAAATCCACCCATGCACTACACCAGCTGAATTTAATCAGTACAACTCTTCAGCCAGGTAGAGGAGCTAATTAGTGAAATCACCTTGTTTAGTGAATCGCTAATGGTTTTCCACCTCTGCTAGCTAGCAAGCACAAAAATTTATTTTAGCACATTGCACTGTGACTCTCATTTGAAAGGGGAGGCCAACATAACAATTCAGATGTCTTTGACAATGACATTCCCTGTGGTTTAAATTGTAGCTAGCCCTAGACAGTGCGCACAGTACCATAAAATAGTTGACACAGAACAGTCGGACAGTGTCTCTGACCGTTTTGCCAGTTAGTGTCTCCAACCACTTTGCCAGATAGCCAGAGCTCTGGGGAGCAACATATTATAACCTCCTCTCTCTGGCAATCATGAATGCAGCAGATGATTGCGACGCCTTGCACAAAGCATTAGAATGAATTGACAATGCTGTTGACAGAGAGTGTTTCTAGTGCTTTTGGCTGAATAAAGTGGTGATTTATAATGGTTATTCTTTGAAGACCTGGAATCCGCAGTGCAGTCTCAGTGATATTTGAAAAGCAGTGCTCTTGGTCCTGCCCACATCGTTCCAGCTAGTGTCAGGATGTTGTAACATATCTCCAAAACCTCTGGTCCCCAAATGTGGTGACAGTATTTTGTGTATCTAGACTGTAAAATATCCATTGGTCCAACACTTCTCTATTATATGTCAGTTGTCTTGTTATGCTATGTAAGGTATGCCATGTGCTGCAAACATTTTAATGTTTGTAATGTTTTTTTTTTTTTTTTTAATTCATGATTTGGTCCAATGACATGTCTGGGAAAGAGGTTTTACCCTCCCATGAATGCAACTAGTATATATCCAGTAATTAAATAGGTAGCAATCAAATACAGGTTGTATTTATTTTATTATAATACATTAAATTTGGAAGGGGTGAGCAATATGTCAATTCCGTCACAGCAACATTCACTGCAATGGAAACAGTAGGTACCTAGCAAAGATACACTGAATGTAGGCCCATTTATACTGACAATCAGTATAGGACCATGTTATAAATACAGTTGCAGATGTAAAAAGAGCACAGTGCCATGACAGAGCTGCTGAATCATTGATCTAACCTCATCCAATAAATAAAATGAAACACCCTGTGATGTTTTTCCTTTTTAACATAAAATATTTGACATTGGACTGGCATTTTAACTTGTGCCATTTTATAGTGAAGTGTTGAAAAGGCTCATCAAAGTACCAGAACTGCTTCATTTTCTCAGAAGTGTCTGCTTAGCTTTCTTGATTAAAGTGAGTGTCTTGTGACTGTGTTCTGCAATGTGGGCTAATAACTCCATGTGAAAATCTGTTGGCCACCAGGTCTTGGGCAGAGAGGTGTGGTTTTTCAGGGCAATTCACATTTATTCACAGCATGCAACTTTGCACTACCCATTTTAAGAGATATGTGGGTACGCAAGTTAAGTCCGAATGTGAGCATGAGTGCACTTGTACCAGCAGGGGGTGGTGGTCAGTATATACACAGTAATTAATTCATTAGTTTAGTTTAAAATTTAAATTCAAGGTCCAGCATTTGGTAAAACTGCTAAATTTAGGTAAAAAGGCAGAATACAACGTCTGGGAATTTCCCAGTATTTTTCCAATAAAAAAAGGTTAAAATGAAAACCATCAGGCTTAAATTGAGGGCACTGTTTGTGTGGGAGAGATGAAGTAGATTACATTGCGCTGTTCTCAGATCTTCCACACCTCGCCCACCTCCCCACCAGGGAACCAGCATTCAATCATTCAGCTGTTGGCAAATAAGGGAAAAAATGCACTCTGGGGGATGTTGGAGGTGGTGGCCTCTAATCTTGTTGTCTCTCACTCTGTAGAAGTGTGGGCGTAGGACCTCTGGGTTATGTTCTTCAGGTCAGACTCAGCTAAAAGTTTTAGCATCCTTAAGGCAAGTACACACACTGCAGCCCCAATTTAGCTCTTGTCATTTCCCTTTAAAGTTTGGCTTAATTATTGGAGAAATTTGGGATATAAACACTGAAATTTTACCTCAGCTTAACGTCATGGTTTGTGTCAGGTCCTGCAAGTTACTTTGGTCTTTCATCCACCTCAGACGCAGCTATTAAGCAATCATGACATTCACCAGTTCTTCTGACCAGCATGGGTTCAGAAGCAGTGAGGGACTGCCAGTAGCCAATGAAAAAATAAACATTCAATAATAACTGAATAATAATGGAAACTGACATTTTCTTCAAGCTGTGCAATACTGTTTTCTGTGGAACCACAGCAAAAAGCAGCAAGAGTAGCAAGCAAGGAATAAAAAAGATTAAATGCAGAAGAGGAAGTGCCAAGCTGAAAAATACAGGAGGGAGATGAGGAATTTATTAAAGCAACAAACCACAAAACAGTTGTTTCTTGCCTTACAATTTAGTTGGGATCAAAATAAAGTGTACCAAACCAGACCAGGAACAGATAAATCTCTCAAATCTGAAGTGCTCCTTGCTCTGACACGACATTGCATGGCATTTCGTAATATATTTATAAAGTTTCAGCTCAACATTTTGTGTGGAACTG
This sequence comes from Megalops cyprinoides, assembly GCF_013368585.1. Classification (NCBI taxonomy): domain Eukaryota; kingdom Metazoa; phylum Chordata; class Actinopteri; order Elopiformes; family Megalopidae; genus Megalops; species Megalops cyprinoides. The sequence goes on along the minus strand of NC_050595.1, from coordinate 11,571,960 downwards.
TGGAAAGAGTGCGAGGATTTATTTAATCAGTCTGCAAGCAGCCACCACTACAAGCAATGGAAGCACAATAAGGGAAAAGAAATAGACAAGTACATTTATAGAAACAGTCAGTGACTTGTGTGTCCTGGACTTGTGGTTAGTTACTTTATAACCTTATAGGGCAGCATGAGTGAATTGTGGAAGGAACCATATGACTTCAAAATTGTTGCCAAGTTCTGAGGTAGTGACACAGTGCAACTCCCGAATTTCGAAACCTGTGGGGTGAGACCCAGACAGCAAAGGCATTTGTTCCAAGCATCGGCTGACCTTATGGCTCAGGTATGAAACTGGCTGTGCCATCTGCTGATAAATGGATTTGTTCTGCTGGGGGTATGGGTTGGCCATGGTCCCCTTGTCACTCTGCTCTTTACTTGGGTGACAAGTGATTTGGATGACGTCAGTGGAATAGTGCCTTCCCCCTGTTAGTGTCCACTTTCCAGTAGTGCACTGTGGGAATTGTAGTGTGAAACAGAATCATGTTGGCGTGTGTGGGTTGTGGAGGATTGCATTTGCCACTTTTGTGGTGAGATGAAACTACTGTGTACAATTTGTTATCATAAACAGTTTGGTGAAAAGGGGAATCAAAATACAAAAAAAAAAAAAAATCTTATATGGTATGATATCCCTGGCTTCTCAGTTTCTGCTCTGGCTCAGTCGTAACGTGTATTAGGTCAACTTGCAGTATCCATCCCAGTGGTTTTCAAGATCCTGAGTATTTATATTAGGCTTCCGTATGACTGTTTCCCAACCCCCCGACAAGCAAGTCCAGGCAGAGCAAAACAGGACACTGTGACTGCGGCTTTCAACAATGCTACTCTTTCAGAGACATTCAGCTGGTGAGAGCCCAGCTTCATTTGAGATGTTTAGAATATTGGGAGGATGGAACATAAAACTAAGTCAGCGCCAAATGTCTCACTTTTGTGGACACTGTGTATGTCCCACAGGAAGTTCACATATTTATCTTTCCATGAAGCCAGCACAGCACCAACAATGCAGGATTTATATAATACTGCTGGTTGCATGACTGAAGTGCTGATATATATCCTACCTGAGGGACTACTGACCCTGGGAGATCATTATCTCACATTTTCACCAGCAGAAAACAAGCTCAGTAATGCCATTCGGATGAATTCAGTAGGCTATCAGAGCTCAGTTTCATCATAACCAAAATCAGGATGCCTAGTTGGCCCCATGATATGCAGTGAAAATGACTGAAATGTCTTAAGTCTTACTGTTATGTTATTTGTCAAGTGGGAAGTAAGTGCTATCTTACTGTTATGTTATTTGTCAAGTGGGAAGTAAGTGCTAAGGAATATTTGTACAAGATCCTGATGGCTATATGCTTTCAGTTTCTCCAGCCTCACCTGTCTGTGTCATTGACATTCTTCTTCTTGCTGAAATGACTCCTCAACCTGTATCACTGAAACACCTCTCACAGATATTTTTGTACTGTTTTCTCCACAGTATTCTGTAGTCTTGTACATTCACTACAATGAAGTTGATTTCTTACACCTTTTTGAGTCACTATTATTTCCTCCGCTGTTTTTATGTTCAGTGTCATCTGGGTAATAAAACTCACTGTCGTTTCAGGAACTATCAAATTCCATTGTCAAAACAAAAGCCTATAAGGCATGAAATTGGTTATGTAGGTAACCCAGCCTAAATTTCTGTGAACATGGTCAACATGTGTACACTGCATTAACGTACTATGAGCAAGCCATGAAGCACTGTTGGGAAAATAGGATATTACTGGCACAGTAGGGTTATACATGATGTCACAACAAGGGGTGGGGTGATTAATTTGATGTACTGTGTTGGAAATCAACTTCAGATTAGAATCTGATCTCATGGGAGTGGCATGTTAGTCTCACTTATAGAATCAAGGTTATCCATGTAACTGCTGCCTTTGTTTCCAGACCAGATTTCTCTGCCTCCATACTCTGCTAAAAATCCATGTGGATTTGTTCTTAATGCCTGGCTTTGGTTACCTTTGGGGACCAAGGAGGAATGTTCCACTTTTTCCTGATGCTAGGTTTTGTGTAGATTTCCACCTCCTCAGAAACAACTCTCTCTAACTGGGAGGTTACATCAGTTATCTTTGTCTAGTCCAGCTCAGCTCAAATGTATCACATGCTTTACTTTCCCTTGTGTTATCTATGTTTGCGTGTCTTTATCTTTTATGTTTATGTTGCCTTGTTATGTCCTTGAAACCTTTTTTTCTCCCCACTATTGCAATTGTACATAAAACTTTGCATCATTTTTTTTTCTTTAGTGTATCTTCTGTAGTGTATCTGTAGTGTAAATTTTGTGTGTGACTGTGTCAGAAACGCTGACAAGAGATATGTGGGAGATATGTGGGTACGCAAGTTAAAAGGGTGACTGTTGTAACCACTGCCCTGTGCTGTATCTCTACGTCTGGCTGTGAGGATGCACAGAAAGAGATAAAAGTACAAACATGTGTTATATTACTAAGGCAGTGCGCAGAAGAGAGAAAGACAGAGCATTTGAATGTGTGAGATTCCACAGTTGTGGTTTTGACTAGTTCTACATGTGAAATAGATATGTACCAAAGCAATAACTCTGTCTTGGACAGAACCGGATTGGACGGAACAAGATGTACTTTACTCTTTCGGGCTGCGTATGGCTCCCCACAATGACTGACTGCTATGACTGGTAGACTTTGGCTGGAAATCTGGGACACTCACTCACTCTCTTTCACTTGCTCTCTCAGTCCGTCTCTCTCTCTCTCATCTCCCTTCTGTTTTTTTTCTCTGTCTTTCTCTCTATTTCTCCTTTTGTTTCCTTCTTTTTCACTCTGTTCCCACACTTGTCTATATCACACTGCTATTGTTTTTAAGAGCCATAAGAGGGTTGTCAGTAAAGTCTGCTACTTTTAGTACACAATTTTTCAAGGAATGCTGGCACTCTGGATGCCTGATTTGTCTTTTTTTTTATACTTGTGAGGTTTTTTCCAGTTTAAATAGGAGTATAATCCAAAAGGCTATCATTTGTGCTTAGACAGCAGATTTATTCAGTGAAAAACCATATTTAGACCATATTTGTATGTTTTCTGATTTTGTAGTTCAAGTGATAAGTGTCTCACAAGGGACCACAAGCAGGTGAAAATTGATATTCTGTAATAGAGCCCCTAGTGGCTGACTAGTAAGATGTCTGGACCTTGTGACAGTGGGGTTCCAGTTCGATCCCCAAATAGTCTGCTACGATTTGGTCTCCCCTGTGTTCATTACAATATTGTCATTACTGAACATACTGACATAGTGGATTCTGTAAATTGAGTTAGCCGGAAATGAATATATCCAGAGTTATTCTACGGGGAAACCACAATGTGTTTTCAGTACTGAGGGCTCAAAAATGACATTTTGTTTGCGTGTATTTTTTTTTTCTTGATGGAGGAAATGTGGCGTATCTGACAGCAAGCGCATCAGTCCCAGATGGAGAAGCTTTGTGTTGTGTTTTGGCAAATGCAGAATTTCCTGGTGGTAACAAAAACATTGGCAAATGTTTATTTACTGCGACTGAAGCACTAGATCAGCATTCTGTGACATGAGAAATGCATGCTGCCAGAGTCTCGTCCCAAACTGTGCACTTCTGCCCGATCAATGGTTTGAATTAAAAACAAAGAGTTTTTTTGCGTAGAAAAGGCAAGGATGTAGAAGACGATGGAAGCATGATAACTGACAGTCCAGCTGTATTTTACATTTAGACAAACAATTCTTTCATTACTTATACTGGGGTATTGAAATGAAACAGGCTGGGAGTAAATCTGGAGATAAACTCCTTTTTCCCGCATGGAGGACAAAGCAACTTCTTTGTTATGTGGGAAGTGGGTTCATGTGTTTGAGCTGCCATGTTGCATCATTACGTAAAGCCAATGTACCCCTCAGCAGTTTGTCTGTGTGTATGAGTCCTTCCTGTAAGAGTCTGATTAATGCTGCATGAGTGAGAGGATGAGGAGCACTGTGTGAAAGGGTGAGGCATGTTGTATGAGTGAAAAGGTGAGGAGTGTGAGAGTGGGGGGTGTTGTATGAGTAAGTGGGGCGAAAAAGCTTAAATGAGTGGGTGAGGACTAAGTATGAATGAGTGCTTGAGGAGTATGTATGAATGAGTACTTGGGGAGCATGTATGAATGAGTAGTTTAGGGTATGCATGAGGAGATAATGCCAGTAATCTGCTCACAAGGCCCTACACAAGCAGGTAGTTACGGCAAGCAGGCATGGAACTAGGCATGAATCACGTGGACAGCTTAGAAGGCTGAGGCTGTTCTCTCCACTCTGTGTCCATGGCCAGAACAGGCTGCAGACACTAAGCCCGTTGCCAAGCGTTAAATTGTGAGGTCATTCTCTGCCAGAAACCACACTGCACCCGAGTAAACTGTGGAGACTCCTCTGAAGAGCCAAATCGCTCTCACCATCTCTTCCATCAAACCCTTCCAGAATCCTCCCTCACTGCCTGGTCAAACACAGAAACTTAATGACAAACATCACCGGGACCTCAAGTTGGAACTACGGTAACTCTTGCAATGCTAAAAGCAGTTTACTAAAAGATCAAAGCTATATACATATAGGAAAATACATAAGACTGTATAAACAGGAAAATAAAGGTATCTACTATCTGTAAAAGGTATGGATCTCACTGAAGAGATGCTGTCAGCTACCTGTCAACCTGCACCTTCAGAAGCACTAGAAGCGTGTTATATGATAATTCACTCTCAGGTGTGTGTTAGCGAAGTCTCTCGGGTGTGACTAATTTCCATGCCTGCTCAACATGCATGAACAGAAGTCCAGAGCAGACCAATTACTACTACATTTACAAGTGATTTCGCACGCTGTACTTAGTCTTAGTTTTGCATGACCTGAATTCCATGGCCCAGAAAGGTCAAATCCTTTTTCATCAAAGACAGAAAGAGGCAAATTCTGTCTGTGAACTCCAGGTCTGTCTCTCATTGTGAGATTCATCTTTTTAATCACAAGCTCTCTTCTCCCTGAGGGACTGTAGTGTTCCTTACACTGTAAAAGCTCTGAACTAGGAGTGGAATGTACTGTAGGCGCACCAGGGCTGGTAAAGGTTAGTGTCAGCATGTGAGAGAAAGAGACAAAGATGGTGGTGGCGTGCTAACGGGTAGACTGCGTGATTGGTTGGAGTGTGCCGGTGGGCAGAGTGCGTGAGTGTGCACATTTTGACTCGGGACTGTGAATGAAGAGAAAAAAGTGGAGTACCATTAATACAGCTCTGAGGCACCATGTTTTGTCATATTTTTGGTGATTTTTTTGTGTGATTTTCCAAGCAAAGCCAGCAGACATTTCCTATTAAGCTGCATCAGCACTGAAAACTTCATTCAACAAAGCAGTGATTCGATAAGCTCTCTGGCAGAATTTTTTTTTTTCCAGAGTAAAAAAAGAGCTTGACTCATCAGAATAAAGAAAAGAATATGACTCATCAGAATGAAAACAAATAATCATGGTCTTAATTTAAAATCTCTCATTGACTTTCAGTTGCTCAGATGTCAGTAATTTATTTAGTGTGTAAGTGTTCTTTGCAAGCCCAGTGGACTTTTCTGAGCAAAATAAATGCTAAATAAGAGAATTGAGAGGATTTACAAGAGTTCTTTACTCTGTGGAAGTTGTCCAGTGAGGTCTTGATGTTCCCACGTCCTCACTGACTCAACACAGAGTATGCACTGTTGTTATTTTGAACTTTTGCCCTGTTCCCTCTCCACGAGGTGGGAGAAATCCCCTCAGGTCGGGGTATGTCTGGAGGGGAGTCCCACTGTTTATCCCTACAACCCGATCAAAACACACCAGCCATGTTCTTGTCTGTCCCACACAATACGCATCCCAACCTTGCACTTCCTGAATGACTTCATGTGTGTGTGTGTCCACATGTGAATTTTGATGTGTATGTATGTGTGTGTGTGTGTGTGTGGGTGTGTATACATGTGCCTAAGTGTTTGTGTGCGGTCCTTGTGAGGCAACAACTCACCAGCTTCTGTCTGTTTCTCTCAGTCAGTATCACACTCTTCCAACCCTTGCTCTTCCTCCTTCCATCTCCCTCTGTCTCTCACGCTCACTCACACTCTCTAAAACTTTATGTCCCATAGTCAAAGCCGGTACAAGAGATTTCCACATTTTTCACATTATCCTTCAGTGGTTTTACAGGTCAGTAATGCTGTATATTTTCATTTAAAAGGGTAAAGTGTGACATTTTGAAAATATCCATTATCAATGGGGTATATCTGAACTAGACTAGCAGGCATTTGTTCAACCCCATTCCCTGTCTGCTGCTACTTTGATATGTTGTTCTGGATCCTGAGCCTGGTCTTTAGGCTATCTTTGTAAAAGTACAAGCTTCCACAACAAAAGTAAAGTCTAATTATAAAATTCTGGATTCAAGGTCAAAGGTTATGGGAACAAGAACATGTTACTTGGGTTGTTTTTAGGACAGCACAATAATAAAGAAATAAAAAGGAAGTTTGTTCTTTTATGACTCAGATGGCTCAGTCTCAGATTGATCAAAGGTACAACATGAACAAGTTTTTGCTTGCATCATAGGAAGTAGTTAGCAAAATAGCTTGATACAGCTAGCCACACAGCTAGCAAGGACCTGGAGCATATTATTTGGAAATATAACTGGAAACACAATGTCAGAAGGTCCAGGCATCTTGCTTATTCAATAACCAGCTACTGGGAGCTTCATCCTGGTTACATCAATTTTTGCCTTAGGATATGACCTTTCTGAGGCATGGAATCCAAGTCATACAGTAATTAGACTGAGTACAGTAATGAAGTCAATGATATTGCCAGCTCTGGACTGCTGTTCGTGCATGTTGAGCAGGTATGAAATTAGTCACACCTGAGAGACTTCATTATTACACACCTGAGAGCATCATGACATACATATGTTATATCATGACTCCTATGTTGCTGAAGGTAAGGTGCAGCATGACAAGTAGCTAGCAGAACAAAGCCTCAGTGAACCACATACCCATATTTTTCTGAAGCATTGCACACACACACACACACACACACACACACACACACACACACACAGTGTGAAGTGACTTACTTCAACTACATATCAACAGCTTTCATTTCCAGTGGTCAAGGGAATGAGAAAACCCACAGGGCAGTGCAAAATCCATCTTTTTTTTAACTGAAATACACACTGTAAAAAGCGTATAAATTAGGTTACTGACTTTTATTTTTTAACCATTTGCTTTTATTTTGATATTGCTGTGCACTGATACTGTAACATAAAACTATGCAATTGGCTATCATTGGTGGCAGAGGAAGATGGCAAAAATGGAAATGCAATTCATTAATTTATCTGTCTGTTCTAACTCATGTAGCCTGATTATTCCATTCATAGTTTTTTTTTTCTTCTTTTGCTGAATTGCTGGAATCATTTCAATAAAGCCTTTAGGTTATTCAGTGATCCATGGACTTACAACTTTATTGGTCGCTGTGGCGGTCTTTCACGGATATTGACCACTCCTCGCCAAGTTCATTATTGGATTTCCAAACACAATGTGCATTTTCTGGTACATTAGCAACTGCTGTCAGCTAGGAACCTCTGTTGGATGCCTGCAATGAGAGTTTATCCGAGAGTGAACTGGGACATTGCCTTTATACGTTTTCAGAAGTAAGTCCTCTCAAACAATAAATGGATTGCTACTTCAGTGGCTTAGCTACCTAGTCATTTTCAGTTTGTATATGATAGCTAGCTCCTGTGAACCTTATATGTTGCACACCACTGTTTGCAGGCTTCCCTCTGGTGTTCAAAGGTAATTAAGCTAGTGAGCTGTTGTAGCATTTTTATAACTCATCTCAGACTTTGGATGAATGGAGCTTTATTACCAACAGATTGTATGAAAATGAGGAGGATTTGATGACATGTTAAAAGTCTTTCACATGTACCATGCAGCATTTTTCTCTCCCAAGAGGCCTCCTTCCTCTGAACAGGATGGCGATGACAACTCAAACTTTGGACCTCAAAACCAGAACCTAATGCACTATACATTGGACTAATAAGGGACTAGTGTGCTTATTCATCAGGCACGTCATCATTTAAAACAAGCATCTTTATTATTCTGACATTCTACTAAAAACTCAAAGGAATGCTAGAGGTTTGCCCAGAGGAACGGTAGGGGTGCCGCTCCACCTAATTACAGTCACTGAGGAGAAGAAAATCCCCCAAAAATTCAATTTTCCCAGACTCAGTCCAATAATACCACTTATTAATAATATGTTTCCATCAGTAACTATTTATTATGGGTTAGCATGGCTAATCTGTGAAACTCTTTGTCCAAAAACATTGTTGTATTCCTGTTTGCCACTCCTGTTTGCCAAAATACTATTGCATGCTGAAACTTGAAATTCAAAACTGAATTTTAGCACCAGTTCTTTGATGAAGACATTTAAAATATTGTCTATTCAAGGAAACTTAACCATGAAACAGCCCAGATTATCCATATATCACAATTCAGCAAACCTCCAGTGGGTTTCCATGGCAAACAGAAGTTAGGATATTTTCTGGGACAAATGACAAAAACAGCCTGACTTTATTGTTTATTAACACAATTCTTTGTTTGGATTCCTTTGAATTTTTCTTTCAGACCAGTGGTGGCTGTGGAATTGACCCTGAGATAATACCGAGGTGAGGGACATGAAATATGAGGGGCTGTCTCAAATGGGCTGAAAAGCATGATTCCAGAGAAATCCACGGGAAAGACTCAATAAAATTTGTAGTATCAGGAAGTGTAAGCAGAGCACCACAGCTGGATGTAAGCTACTGGATTGCCATTGGAAAATACAATAATGAAGTCAGAACAGATACTCCCTGTTGATACTGATTATCTGTGTCAGATTCAGTGGAGTGTTCAAGCTTGCATTGCAGTAACATGATAAAACATCTGTGAACCCAGGTGTGTTCAGGGGCCTAGTGGATATTCTTGCTGCACTGGATAGGCCACGAGAGAGCACCTAGAAATACCCACCATTTTCTGTAAAATCTATATTGAATGAGCTGCTGGGTTATATTTTGAGCCAATACAAGAGTTCATCCTTCAGCACTTAAAGATCACTAGATTTGTTGCGATTCACGCTGATAGAATGATGGACGATACAGCACAGTGTCATTTTGGAAAGCAGATTGCAGCGAGAATGGTGAGTAGAGTACATTTGGAGTGGAGTGCAGTCAGAGTGGCATATGGTCAGAATGGAGATGGAAAACCGGAGATCAGTCAAAATACATACAAAATCAAAATTCTATACTGAGTACAGTCAGAACAGAGAGCGGAGAGCAAAGTTTGGAAAAAACAGTGCGGTGGAAATGGAGAGAGGAGAGCAGACCATGATCAGGATGGACTATATGCAGAATGTAGAGGAAAGAGCAGAATATGATCCCATTTGAGTACAGCTAGAATTAAGAGGGGAAAGAAGAGTGCGCTCAGAATGGAAAGAACAGCTGCAGAGAGGAGGAGAGCAGTGATAGAGAAGGCAACAGGCAGCAATCAATTTGATTTTCACTAAAAAGCTCCAGGAAAGAGAAACTCAAGACTGCAGAGAGTTAAGAAACAGAACTCTTCCTTTGTCCCCTCTCATACAACCAGCTTCCAGCATTGCAGCTCTGTAGCTGAAAGGTCTTTGTGTGGTAATGACCTAACCAGCCACAGCGCTGTGTGTGTTTCAAAACAAGATCCTCAGTCTGGCCCTTTGGCCTGCCGACAGAGGAAGCGGTCACACAGAGTATAACTGACCTGAGGAAGACCAGGGGCTGTGAACAGAGCCTCTCGTGTTCACACTGAGTAAAGTTCATCTTCACACACTGACCCAGGAACGAAGACTCTACACACTGACCCGGGAAACACTGCTCTACAAACTGACCCAGGGACCGCTATTTCCCTAGGTGTGAAGCAGGGAATTCCCTGAAGGGTCTGAGTGTATGTGTAAGTGTTCTGGAGAGGAGCACTGACTATCCTCAGACTGACGCTTTACTCAGTTAAACCTCAATAAACTTCTCTGCCATCAACAAAACAAAATTGTTCACCCCAAGACTCTGGGTCACTCTACATCCACTCTACAGCTTTTGAAAAGAGGAGAGAGTAATGGCACTTCAGAGGTTATGAATTAGCACCTCATTATCACTCATTGTAGAAACTGCTTGAAGAATGCTTTTAGAGGCAGGACAGTTGAGACCGCGGATTCGAGCAATGACGGACAGGAGGCTCTTCCTGCATCCATCTGCAGAGATGGAGTAATAACGAGCCCTCCAGACGTTTGGCTTTGAGGAGAGAGGTCGCGACCCCTTGTGTCAGCGGGGCCGCGGGTGACAGACGAGATGAAAAGACCCCATTGTCGCTGAAGAAAACAGCCCCGTGGAGCCAGATCTCTAAAGCACATGTCCCCTCGGCCTCTGCATTCCTTCTGGATGAGAGCTCTGCTGCCGTTCGGCTGTTCAGACAGTCCTTGCATTCCTGATGCTTGTTCCGAGGGGGATAATAAATGCTAAATGGAAAATGAGTTCATTACCTTGAAGGGACACTGTGCCTGCCTGTGAATGCGCGATAGTCAGTCAGTCCCTCAGGTAAGTGTGTAGGTAACCGCTCAGGTGTGCACTCCCCCGCCCCGGCCCCTCCCTGCCTTATCTGAAGCACTGACTCAGGTTCAGCCAGCTTTCTCTGACAGCAGGCAAGTCGTGATTGAGATCCTGAAAGATTAGATTACTCTCCCTTGCACAAGGCCCTGCAGGATGACGAATGGGATCGACACAGCTGCAACAGAGAGTGTGTTTGTCAGTGCGCTGTCTTTCCAGGAATCTGTAGTAGAAATGTGTGTAGCCCTGGAGGTAAGGTGGCTCCCAGGCCTAGGGGAAGGGGTTGGGCCCGGGTCTGTGGAAGGGGCGTAACACCCAAGTCTGGACAGAGGGTGGGTTCCAGATCGTGATGATGGGACAGGGTCCGGGTCAGGGTGAGGGGGGACATCCGCTTCATTCAGGCGAAGTTGTAGTGATGTGGCAGGACATGAGGCTTGCACTGCTGCCATGGAAACCAGTCCCCCGTTCTGTCCCTCCAGCTCCATGCCTGGCTGAGCTCACAGGATCCCATTCCAGAGTACTCCCCTGCACCCTCTCCCCCCCTGCAGGGCCTGCTCAGGAAGTGGACACCCCTCCAGGAAGGGCATTTGGGAGGTTCCACAAAGAATCTCGGATTTGAGGGCAGACGGAATTGTCTTCCTGGTGTCGGACCCCTGTCACATACTCACTGACAGAAGACTTCAGGACTTTCTGCTTATCCTCCCTCCTGGGAATATAGATTAAGTTTCAACAAGACTGAGGTGAAAGCAAACACCTTCATTGGCTCAAAACTTCCTGTAACCTCCCTAGCCAGTCAAAAACAGCCTGGACACAACCAGCCACCTTGTTGTAGAGTTGCCTGTGTGATCTTTGAACTTTAGAAGTAAACCTGGTTCACTGACAGACAAGACACATTACTCTAAATTACACCACAGATAGCAATGCACACCCATTCTGAGCAGTGGATTTTAACCTCTTACTGTACCTGCACAAGTGAATTGAATTAGTTTAGACGTTGGGTATGCTGTGCATACAGTGAAGACACACAATGAGTATACTGTAAATATGGGGTGTCCGTGTAGCATACTGGTTAAGGAGCAGGACTTATAACTGAAAGGTTGCTGGTTTGATTCCCAGCTGGGAACAGGTACATTTATCCAGCTGGATAAATGGATAACATTGTAAAAAAAAAATGTGACCAATTTAAGTCACTCTGGATAGGAGAGTCTGCTAAATGCCAATAATGTAATGTAGAGTAGATACAATGGAGACATGCAGCTGGCATACTGTAAATATGTAGTGTTAAATACAGATTGCCTGTGAGTCCATGGAGAAGGTCGGGGTTGGGCATGAGGAAACTGGCCATACCTATGATCCATGGAACAGCAGGCACTGTTCGTGGAAGGCACTTTACTCCAGGGCTAATTACAAACACACCGAAGCTGACACCTTGGTTTTCATCTGAGCAGGGGGGGAAGGGGGTGCCTCTACCAACACATCAACCTTAATTATTTATTGTGCACGTTTTAATAGTATGAATACACACTGCCCTTGCTGTGCTTACTTGATTTATTTTTACACGGCTAAATGGGAGTGTGTTTTGTCTTTTGTCAGACCTTTAATCAGCTGGCTGCTTTCAAAGGGGCTTAGTGAGAGTTCAGCTTTGACACCAGTTTGTTTATGTTACGGAAGGAAAAGGTCCAACCCTGACTCAACCAAAGACAAATGAGCCAATTGATGCTCATATTATCATTTTGGTGAGAGGCCCTCCGTTCTCGCCTTGTGTTCCTCTTTCAAAAGATCACTTCCATGTGTTAAACCCCACAAAGGTGCACTAAAAAGCTTCCACAGTCCACGTTTTGAAATGCCAGTCTGTTTATTTGATTTCTTATTAATTTCATACACAGTCTGCCAAGCATGAGGTAATGGTCCTAAAGCCATAACAGGGTGACCAAACCTGGGCTGCTGTCTCCACATTTACCCCTGCCTTCCCCATCATGCCTCTCCATGTGCCATTCATACTCACATGAATCTCCGATACTGTCGTGGATGTTGAATTCTGTTAATTCATTGGGGAATCATTTCTTTTTGTATCTCTTCAGACATGGGCAAGCTCTGAAATGACATGGCACACACACACACACACACACACACAAGCAGTCATAGAGCTGGTGTCAATAGGTATCTCTTAGTTCTGAAGTTAAACATGGAGAGCGAGAGATCATGATTGCATGATTCATTTTTGTTGTGAGGTTAAACTGTAAACTGATCTCAGACTAGGTGAGGTGCACTAATTAGAGGATCCAGAGCTGGGACACATGATCAGAGGTGGATGGGTTGTCTATGTAGTGTGCTGGATAGAGCATTAGTCTCTGGTTGTCAAGGATACTTCACCCCTACAGGCCCAGTGACATTCTAATAATTAAATGCATTACAAAATGTGTCAGCTGGACAAATTACAGCATTATGATTCTTGCTGGATCAAGGCTTCTGATTCTGCTTAGCAAATAAATACTGTACTATTCAGTACAGGTATCAAGACCTGATTGATTGAACAGTTTAACAGTTGATTGGTCAACCAGCAGTGTTGTTGTTGCCCTCCCCCAGGTCATCACCCTTCCCTCCCCCTCTCCTCCTTCAACAGGAGACGTGAAGATGAGTGACAGTCATGGTGACAGTCAGTTTCAACCCCTGGAAAATAAGGCTGTTTATTTTTCCTCTGATACATTACCAAACTGAGACTCTGGTCTATGTGTTTATTTTACTGCCTGAATTGCTGGTGTTAAACAGTTTTAAATATGAGTATAGTTTAGTGTCCCAGAGAAATAATGTGCTCCAATGTGCTTTGTATCCAGGGCCCGCGGGATCACAGCAAATGGCACAGTTAGCCACAAAAACACTGACTATCAAAGGGTGTCCAGCCCTCCCAGGCATTTATGTCTTCTCTATTTTTCTGTTCTTTTATGTTCTCCTTCATGAGCATATTTTTGGCTGTGGGTTTAGTTGTTGAGCTTGGACGGAGGGCCTGTGTGGTCACCAGCTGAGTGGGCAATGCAGATTGCCTATCACCTCCTAAAACTCTTTAATAATAATACTAATCCTGAAACAGAGAAGGCAATATGACAGCTTTTCACATTTCCCAGCATGCAACATAGATGTGTCACATGTTTGTACGTATATCTAAGCCTGCATCACACTTGTACCAGCAAATACATAATAATACTACCATGATGGGTATTTGTGTTGAAGATTTCCAGGAAATAATAGAGCTGCCCTGTTGGCTGGTATTACTGTTAAATATTCTCAAGCAAATAATAACATCACACTGCACTCAGAGTAAACAGTAGCAGCACCCTGTTGATGAGTGCTAGTGTTTAATATTCAGAGTAAATAATAACAGTGCCCTGTTGGTGGTTGTTAGTGTTAAATATTCACAGTAAATAGCAGTGAGGCGTCATGGGTGGAAAGGCTTGCGTCTTGCCATGGCCAAAGCTCTTAAAACTATAAGTCACATTCCTCACATGTGGGAGCGAGACCTAGCTGCAGGCACGGGCAACTCACAGCTCAGGAAGAGAGGGGGAGAGAGTGGTGGAAAGCGAGAGATAGGGCGAGAGAGAGGAAGAGAGGTAATGAAGAGAGGGAGTGGGAGACGGGGTATTTCATAAACATTACAGGCCTGGGAGTGAGACGGGGGCCATGTGCAGATTACCTGCCCACAGTAATAACCCTTCAGTGAAGTAGCTTGGTACCAGGGGAACACATGAGCTTAATATTTACCAGAGAAGAGAGTACAGAGTAGTAAATGACTCCGTTACGGATAAACCACATAATTTCTCACGTGTCACTTGATTGTAGGATCCCGCATCACACGGGGTTCAGGGCTGCATGGGAGCACAATTTTAACAGCTGTGTGATCATATCTGTGCCCTAATTACTTGTAATTATGGGTGTGATAAGGAGACAGCAGCAGTGCTAGCCTCAGATGATGATGAATCACAGTGCCCCATGGTTGCACATCTTGAAGTAATCCAGTGCTTTCAGAGCAAAACAGCTAGCATCTGTACATTGCCCATCTCTCTCTTTCTCTTTCCATCCCCTCCTAATCTCCTGTCTCTCGCATCCTCTTCCTCCCCTCCCTCTCTGCCTTCAAATTCAAATGTGCTTGATTCAAACATGCTTGATCCCTCAGATAAACAGCATCTGAATTCATACACATATTTACTTGTAGCATGTTTTCAATTATGCATGTCAAATAGAAATATACCCACTATAGAATTATGTTTTACGAATATATTTTACATGACATGTCTCTGGTGTATGGCTCATAGGAAATATTGTCCCAATTATATGCCTGCCTGTTGAGTCTGGGGTCTGAATTTTGACAGACTAATCAAGTATAATTCATAGTTCATCAAATTGAGCATGCATGTGTGTGGGTTGTTTTGACAAATTATGTCAGACCAGCTACTGTGCTCTATTATCCTTGATTATTTGAACATTATTGAGGAAGAGATTCGATAATGAATAAAAAATACACACATTGTCTGCTTTGAGAAGCAGAGACTGCTGCTGTTGGACACCACATCCCACACAGAGAGAACCATCATGCTCTCTCAGCTATAAGTGAACTTCTTTTTCCATCATTGCAGTTTTAATCTGTGAGTAAAAACTTAAAGACAGCCATACAGAATAGTACCAGTAGGAACCCTTAAATCCCTTTAATGAATCCTGTTGGATTGGGGTTCAGAGCCCAGCTAGGTGACCTGATGCTGTAAAAGTCCAGAAGCTATTTATTGCCCTTCACCAGCCCAGCCACAGAAGACCCTCTGAAAGGGCCCAGCATGGCTCTGTGGAAAAATGAACTAATCTCTCATGACAAAGTGTGTGATTTTTTTATAAACGTATTGTTTTTTTGGGGATGGCAGTAACTTTTTTGGAATCTATTGTGTCATAGTCTTGTGACAGAGTTATTTGAAGAAAATATCATGCTGTTGTTTAAGTGTTTACAGCCTTTTTACATTTTGGTCATACTTTAAATCAAGCCCAGCGGGAGAGTATGAAGAATCCTGTTCTGTCAGCCCAGTAAAATCAGTTATATCTGCAGTTACTCTGGAGGTCTCATTTCAAACCTCTGAAGAATTATAACCATCAAGCCAGAAGCAGAACAGTCTGTGATAAAGTTTTACTGCGTAGGTGTTGGTTTCTGGATTCTGTGCAAGCGCCGGCTGAGCACAGTCATAGGGATACTGGCAGTATTTTCTTTCTTCCTGTCAACTGTGCAAAGCAAAACACACACGTGCAGACACACATGGACACATGGACATGCATATACATACATGCACACTTACACACACACAGACACACAGAAAAATGCACAGACGTACACATACTCATGGACACATTTGAATACCTTTTTTTCTGAATCCATGATGACAGATAAAGTTTACACAAAATGGTTCAGATGTAGGATGCCAAGTCCTTTCATTTCCTTGTTTCACATATAGGATGGTCTCTTCCATAGCCAGACAGACTTCCAATAATTGTTGAAATAGAGCAAAATTTCTCAAGCAGTTATGCGTATACACACAAAAACACATGTCTTTGGTGTATTGGGGCTCTTTATTTTGAATACCAAGACTGTTATTTTCACCTCTGAATGGAGTGAGTCATTACTGCGTCTCTGTGACAGAGATCTGGCTCTGTGTGGTGCTTGAGTTTGTCTTCCTGAACAGGTCCAGGTGGTCCTGGCTGTCTGCCCCAGCAGTAAAGCTCTAAATGTCCTCACACATCCATCTTAGATCAGCTGCTCAGAGCTTCTGCTGTGAATGGGTGAGTGCAGACTGACCACCTGTTTCCCTGTGTTCTTTTCCCCTCCTGCCCTTCACCCATCCCTGGCCAGCACTCCTTGGGCCTTCCATAACCTGCTGTCTGTCTATTCTGTAGTCCACCTGTGGGGACCTGGGGAGTGATAAGATTTAGACTCCGAAGCTAATGAGTTGTCAGAGATAAGTACAGCCGCGGGTTCTGTTAGAACTTGTGAGCTGTTGATTCCCAGTTTCCACCCATTGCAGATCTCTCTCTCTCTCACCCCCTCTTTCACCCGTGCTCACTTTCTCTCTCTCTTTCTCATGGTTGGGCCTCCCACTGCGCGGGTGCTGGGGGATTCCGCAGACCTCGTGGAGAGCAGGGGGTTCTCACACTCCGCCGTGACTCCGCCGTTCAGAGGCTGCCCTGCGTTCCCGCGCCGTGAGTCACGGCGTCGGCGCAACAATGAGCCGCTGTAGTTTCTGTGTTTTCAAGGACGGCAGAGGCGTGTTGTGTCAAGGAAAGATGCTGCTGCTGAGCGGGGCTCTGATTTGGCAATGCACAGCTGGCTGAGGGGCTGAAGGATGGGAGTGGGGGATTAATTTGGCAGGTAGGGCAGGCGGGTAAACACTATCTGCCGCTGCAGGTATTCTAAAGAGCGGGCAGGAAACCAGAGTGAAGGCAGTTGGGTGTGTCATACAAGTATGTGAGAATGCTACCAGGTTCTGCCTAATGACAGCACAGCTTGATTGAACTGACCCTGGTGATCTCCGCCTTAAATGTTTGTAAACAAGGCTGTGTACAGTTAGAAAAGGCCGTCAGGACGGGAGTTCACTGATTGGTAGTGATTAATGACTATGACCACTTGACTATGTGGAGGTTACTTGTGGATATGATGATTTCTGTGGCTCTCTGGCTCCTATCCTGATTCTCTTATTCTGTGCCAAGTGTCTGATTTGTCTGCCCTTACCTTGTCCTTGTCTGAGTGTGTGGGCAATGCCCTGTGTCTCAGCCTCATAGAGGGTGTGTCTACTGCTCTTTGTCCCGCTGCTTTCTTACAGTGTGGTCTAGTGCTGCTTCCCTTGCCCCCTCTCTGAAGGTGTAGTCTAGTGCTCCTTGCCTCCCTGCTTTCTGAGGGTGTGGTCTAATGTTACTTGCCCTACCCTCTCTGAGATGCGTGCCATCCCTTGCTCTGAGGGTATAGTCAAGTGATACATACTATGCCCCTCCCTAGAGGTTTGGCCCAGTGCCCTGCCTCTGTGTCGGTCTGCAATATGTTAATGTACCAGCAACTCTCCCCTGTAATTGGACACTCATATTTTAGGAGAATGCTGAGTGTTAGGTTGTACCCATACGAGTTTCTCCACAAGTAGTGTGTGTGAGTTGCAGGTGTGTGTGTGTGTGTCAGCCATGGGAAAATGGTCGGTGGAAAACTTTTGATCATTGTTTTTTCTTTTATGCAGTCTACCCCCTGTGACCCTTAGAATTACCAATTACACATTGAGACTTGTCTCACCACAACATTCCCCACTCTCCCTGGGGTGCATTGAATCCAATCTTCTCATGCACCCGAATTCCAGCAACTATTGCTCACACTACAATGCGCAAGTGGTTCTGGAAAGCAAATACAAAACAGAGCCTAGGTGCATCTCCCCAACTTTTTGCTATAGTCACAGGGTACTGAGAACAGTGTGCGGACGGGACCCAGGCAGATGAATTCCATCCTACCCCAGAAACAAAGCCAAATCCACCACCACAGAGTAATGGTCATTGTCAGTGAATGACAGTTCAGACTTGAACCTGGGCCCGGGAACCTGTATGTTGAATTAATGCCTTAGCCAACTGAACCACTCTTGAGCACTGGTGAAATGGCTTAATTTTTTTTTTTTTTTTTTTGTAAAATGGAAAAGAGATTACGATTAGAAACCCTGTGAGTATACTGTATTTTCAGAAACTTTTGATGCTTTCTCTGTGCTCTGGTCAGTTTCCACCATCATATTTCCATAAACAAACTGAGTCAGGCCAGACATGCGGGGGTACAGCTAGGGTCTCATATTTCACATTGTGATTGAAAGGAGTAATTGCAGTCCTGGGAGAATGTAAGTTACATTCATGAGCAGAGGTCCCTGTGTCTCCTTTATTACCAGGGTAAAATAAACATGGAAAAGAAGGCCTTTGGCTGAATTATTGCTGGTGCTGAGGATCTGTCCATCGTGCTGTGAAGACATAACAGGAAAACTCCTCACAGAGCTTTATTAGCAGGAATCACAAACAGAGCCGCCTTCTCTTGGACCAGCTCTCTTATTAAACACAAAAAGCAGACCCAGATCCCACAGTTCTGGGTGGGGAAATGAGATATCAAATACTGTAACAGTTCTCCTGCTGTCTCGTAAAGTCACACTGCAGTAAATTGGAGGGGCTGGCTGGTGTGCATGCTACTGTGCAAGGCGCCTCCTCTCCAGCGCTCTGTGTCAGATGCTGTTAAAATAAGCCTCACCGAACTGAAGGATCGAATGACGCAGGTGTGAAAACACACTGAAATCAGGGTGACGCAAGTTTGGAGACAGTGAATGCGCAGTGAAGTGAGCGTAGCATCTTTGGTTGGTTTGCGACCAAGTCCTTCCCAGTTGTTTAATATGTATAATTTTTTATTCTAACCACTAACCAGACTGTGAAGTCAATATTTCAGTTATAGCAAACAGCTTCCTAGTACTGGCCCTTCTGAGCACACAGTTAACTAGCACAGGTCCTACTGTACAAAAGCGCAGCCAATAGACACACAAGCAAAGCTCACTAATACAAGCCCTACTATACATAGACAGAGCTAATGAATAAGCCTCTACTGTATCAAAGCAGATTTTTCTCATAAATCAAAGGGATAGTGATTTGATTGACACCAAAAATGTAGGCACTGGCGCCAGCAGGTACCTTGTGCACTTCTCTGACAGGTAAACTTTGATATTTTTTATGAGTACACACCAAGGAAATTATTTCATCACTGTTTTTTTATACATTGGCTTTTATCATCATCGAATCCCTGAAGCTATCTGTGTTCATATATGGTATAAGTAGTTTTCAAGACAAGAAGACTGAAATTTGAGTATAAAGTTTCTCTGTGTAATTGGATGCTTTGGGAAAGTTCTGCTAAGTGTTGTTTTCCCCAGTGAAAATAAAAATATTATTTCGATGTTTGTCAACCCTGTCAAGGCTAAATGATAGCACAGTGTATAAGTATAAGCCCTTTCAAATTAAATCCAGCCATAACTCATTTTCTGTTTTAATGCTATCGCGAGTCAACGGTTTCCAAATTGTCATAAATAAAACTAAATGCGAGTGGAGCGACTGTTTGAAATGCTGAAAGCGTAAATTTAATGAGAACAGACTGTACTCCAAACCCCAGGGGCCTTGTTCATTTGACTCAAAGGGGGTGGACTGGGGGGGTGGGGGGGTTGTGTTTAGGGTGCTGGGAATCACGTTTCGAGAATCTGTTCACAGCTTGAGAGCTTGAGTTTTGGGTTATGCTCATATAACCAATGTGCTGTTAAGAATGCAGACTCAGATTGCTGACTACGGGGCAGTGACACAGACTGACCGTGTGTCACTCCCGTCAGCTGTGTGAACCCAGCAGAGCACATGGCTACGTCATAGCAAAGAGTGGGGGGCCATATGTCGCCACCATTGTGTTTTTAAAACCAGCAGAACACTGGAACAGGCTGCATTGGTGACTGTGTTTTGCCCCCCCCTACTCCCCCCGGCGCATTTGGACCCAGCAGAACACAGCGCTGTGGCAGTGACCGCGAGTGGCTCGGTCAAATGATGCAGCTGAGAATAAGCGAGATCTCCCGCTAGAGCAAAAACAGTGAGTGAGAGATCTGCGGAGCGGATGTGGTGATAACAGATGTTTAGAGCAGTGTTGGGTTCCACATAATGAATCAAGAGGAAAGCGCTGCCACACAGACTAAACTGCGCTCCGTCAGGCCGTGGACCTGCACATTAAGGCCTCCCACACAAAACACAGTCTACAGTGACTGCAGCATTATCAGTGGAGCAGTATATCAACAGCAACTAGGAAACTCAGACGGAGGGGGGGGGGGGGTTGGGGGGGGGGGGGCAAAAGAGAGAGGAAGAAAGGGATAGAGAGGGGGTGGGAGGGGAAGGAAGAGAGAGGGTGCATGCTGATGTTCATTTTTCTCAGCATCTCTGTCTGACTCATACACACTTGTCTGCACTGTATGAATTGTGACAGAGACTGGGACCACAGCTGTGCCATTCTGCCAAGTAATGGGTTGCTAGGCAACACACAGTCATACCTATTCAGGGATGCCAGTAAAGACCTGTTTAAGGTTTCCTTTCACAATCATTTACTTTTGACCCATCATTATAGAGAGATATCTGTGCTAAACAGAGCTGAATTTGTATTTCACAATTTACTGAATGCATGACCTGAACCTGAAACTGATCAAATCCTAAATTAAATATACATTTCAGTGCCTGTATGTTCATATTCAGCTTTTAGGATGCATGCAAACTTATCAAATTAAATTCTTGAAATTCAGCTTTTGTATTTGTAAAACACAACATTTGGGGTGCACACTTTCTTTAGTAGCATAGTATTATTATTTAGGAGCATAGTATTTCTAGAAATAAATCTTCCTACTTTTATTGTTGAAAATTATATTAGAACAGGTGTATTGTGGGTACCAAGGAGTGCTGATATTCAATTCCAGAAGGCAAGTGAATGACACATCTACCCTTTTCTAAAACTTAAGCATACATTATCTAATAGTGTAAATTGTCCCCCTGCAGATTGACCCGGTTAATCGGTTTCTAAAACTCACAATTCGTTGGACAAAATGATACATGTTATGATTTTATTGAATCACATCAGTTTTGAAATGGACCAGTTCATGTTACCAGGGTAACATGTAGTGTCTTCTCTCTTGCTATTTCCTTGTTTTTATGTCTGATTGTCAATCCTACCTGTAGATAAGATTGTTTTCCCTGTGGTAGGTTGTCCTTTGTGGTGGCTCTCCTTTACTTTCCAAACCACTGGAAAATTGAACAGTTATGGTGCCTCTCGTCTTAACATTTCACAACGACCACCAATTTTTCAAAGACACAACATTATTCTCTAACAGCGCAACAATCTTTTGGATATTTACACTGATTCTGTAGAGCACCCCTGTCACTTTATTCATGAGCTGTTACCACAGCCAGGTTGCATGTCTAGCCAAAACTGTGAGCACTCGTCTGAATTTCAGAAGATACTTGCTTTTAGGTTCTCTGCAATTCAGGCATCTCATAGTACATCAGTATACTCCTTTGATATACAGGGGTCTCTCTCTCACACACACATACACACACACACAGATATAGATAGATAGATAGATAGAGATAATGTGTATGTGTGTGTGTGTGTGTATCATGCTCCTTTTTTCCAGTTCTTTGAAATTACAGTTTATATTCCAATTCAGTTACTCTTTGCTAGAGCAATTTATTTTATTTCTTTGTGATACAAATGAGTAGATAGGGGCTAACTGCAACAACTGCTGGCCAGCACCCTTTTCTGTTACATGTTTGTTTACATCACCACTGAACATGCCCACTGGACCTTGCTAAGGTCCAAACCTGTTTTCTGTCGGTGCAATAGTCATCACTAGTTGCCCCGTGATACACATTTTTCCATCTTACAATTCAACTTAAATGATGCAAATTACTTTCAAATTGTCAACCCTCTTGTGCATTTGGTCCTCACGTATACAAATGATATTTTAAACACTTGTAAAAACATGTCTGCCAGATATTGATCAGCAGAATATCATCACATATTGCTGATTTCAGGGTGTGAATAATGTGAAGATTGTGCCGTTTACTATAAAGTACATGGTGTTGTTCTGAGCAGTTTTGGCAGTGTTACAGAGAAGTAAATCTGGCATTCTTGACCAACCTGTGAAATTCCACCATCACCAAGCTTTTTGTTTTGGTTTTATTCCATTACAAAATTATTAGAATGTAATATATTATCAATACAGAACATTGTTATTACAAAATATTACATTGTTGTTACAATGTATCAAGGGTATGAATAAATATGGAGGCCACTGTTTTGGACAGAATATAAATAATACTTTAAAGCAAATGAAGATTCTTTTAAGTAGGTCAACATCTAAACAGTGAATATTTACAACATACTCCCATTTAAATATCGTGTTCACATTGATAGATTATGTAACATACCAAGTATAGCAGTTGTGTATATATATGTGTGTCCTTGTTTGTGAGTTTGCATGTGTTTACATGAGGAGACTATGTGTGGTGTGTGTATATTTGTGGGCATAGGTGTGTGTGTGTGTGTATATAAATGCATGTGTGTATGTTTGTGTGGGGTTAGGTGGGTGTGTGTGTGTGTGTAGGATTGGGTGGATGTGTGTGTGTGTGTGTGTGTGTGTGTGTGTGTGTGTTTGTGTGTGTGTGAAAGGTGGGGGGGGTTGATATATGTGTGTGTGTCTGTGTGTGGTGAATGTATGTGGGTGGGTGCCAGTGTGGCTAGCATATGTTGACCCTGCTACTGAAGTACTGAGCGGCTCTTTCCAGCATACAGTATTTTTCAGTTACATATATTAATGAAACCCTGCTAATCACATTCTGAGCCATATCTCCTCTACAGAAGGAATGCATTTGTTTGTGCTAATGCTCTAACCTCTATACTTCAGGCGGTATATGTCAAGTATATATAATCATTACTGAACATTTTTGTTTAGAATTGTGCCTTTTAAAGTGTAGTAATTCATCTGAGGAATTTGTGGTATTAGCTCTGTCAATGTGTGCTGCAGATGTGAACAATCTGTAGCCTATAATGAAAAACAAAACCATTTCAGTGTGTGTGTGTGTGTGTGTGACAGAAAGAGAGAGTGTGTGAGAGTGAGAGCGAGTGTGTGCATGTACGTACAGGGTGTGCATGTGTGGTTGTGAGACTGCGAGAGTATATGTATGCTAGATGTATGTCTATGAGATAGAGAGAGAAGAGAGAGAATTTGTGTGTACTCCTTGCGTGTGAGTGTGTGTGCGCGAGTGTGCTTGTGTGTGAGACTCAGTGGTTGGTGTTACTGGAGTCTGACTCACTCTCAGCCAAGTGTAATGTGTTGTTTGATGAGGTCCTAGATGAAGATGTAAACTGTTATTGAGAGGCCAGCTGAACAGCGACTTGCCCCGGGGGCTGTTTGTGTTCAGAGATGAGAGGGTCCCACTTTGGTTCATCATCCCCGCAGTGTGTCTATCCAGCGTTGACGCTACCCTGTAGCCTCCTCTCTTCAGATGGCTGAAGCTAAATGAGACTGGGCTTGGCTAGCGCTTGCATTGGAGACCCCCTGAGAAGACCAGGTTTCTCATGGAAGTGGCGTGGGTGCACTAGCAGGGGGTCAGTCTGTCCTGTGAGCCAATGTCCCATTGCAAGGACCGGGACACTGTGCTGTTGGAGACGCTGTCTTCCAGATGAGTCATTAAAATTAGGTTGTGACTCATTTTGGTCATTACAGCTGGCGTGGCACTTGCAAAGAATGGGGGGTTTCCCCATGTCCTGTTCAAATTACCAGTCTGGTTCACTGTCTAGCCATATAATCATCCCTCTGTTTAATTGGAGAAATAAATCCCTCCCTCTCCACATCTCATGTGATATGATGTGTGCTATGTACACATTGGTGGGGGTTGGGACGAGTCACCTCCCTTGCTGTAAAGCACTTTGAGATTGATGAAATATGGCTTGTAGACAATGTATTAATATTATATTTAAACATGCCCTAAATATATACTTTGACCTCTGCACACTACACATACACCACACTCCCTTAGCTCACTCAACTATATACACACCGCAGCCCCTTTTCCTGTACACCACACACACGCACACACGCGCGCACACACACACACACACACACACACACACACACACACACACACACACACACACACACACACCCCCCAACATGCCCTTACTATATATGGAAGATTTTCAGTAATCTAGCAAGAAGGAATAACTTCTTGGATTGTCAAAGTGAAAAAATGCAGTATGCTCACAGTCAACAAACATGTGTCAGTTCATTAGAGATTAATCTCACAGGAAGTGTGGACGCATTCAGTGTTAGCAGAAGAGCACCACTATCTGGGGATTTTTTCCTTGAAACAGCATAGTGTATACAGACATCCAATTACAGTCTTTTCCAATAATGATTTTGGCATCCAAATGGAGTAAGTCAATACTTTGGGTATATTTCCTGAAAAAGCAAGTATTGGAAAAAATCCATCCAATATTAACTAAATCCAGAGCAAGAAAAAATGTAATTAATTGTGAATTTTTTGGTGGAGAAACACTTTACTGTTTAAGATTCTACAGATAAGCGTAAACTCTCTCTGAATGAGGGTAAGGTCTGGCTTGTTTTTTCTCAAGGAATTCACTAAGGCTAGGGAACATCTCAAGGTTTCCATTTTCAAAGCGGCGTTTGCACAGCATGAGTTTGTTATGAGAGTTGACACTTTGTCAGTCAGCTGGGAAAGGTTATTGTTCCAGCCATACTGGGACACGTTGAGTTCACAGAATGTGTCAAATGTGGCAGCCAGTTAGCACAAGGCAGTAAGCCACTTTTCACCCAAAACATTATGCTAGTAGTGTTGGGTATCTGTCTGATAAAATACTTAATACAGCCCTCTCATAACCCTAAGGTCTTGCCGTTTCCTAGTAAACAGAGGTGACCCATCACGCTGGTCAGAGCTCTCACCATACTGTAGCTGATACTGCTCTCTGGATCCGGGAATACACTGCTTGTATCAGGTTGCAGCTTCAGGAGCTTCAGGCAGGAGCTCCCCATGAATGAGGCAACATGTGAATGGGACCACTGTGTGTCCCATGAATGCAGTTGCTCTGTTTGTTGAAACACCGCTTTCCCCCCCTTCGTAGCAGTAACTCATGAATACCTGTAGCTGACCTAATTTTTTCACATCAATGACAATGTGAAGTTGAATGGCCAGATTTGGACTGTGCTGGTTGTGAGCTGTTAGCTGTAGTTTTGGATTACACTGGATGTGAGCTGTTAGCA
Source organism: Megalops cyprinoides (assembly GCF_013368585.1). Taxonomy (NCBI): domain Eukaryota; kingdom Metazoa; phylum Chordata; class Actinopteri; order Elopiformes; family Megalopidae; genus Megalops; species Megalops cyprinoides. The sequence goes on along the minus strand of NC_050595.1, from coordinate 11,546,437 downwards.
GCGGTAATGGACTCGTGATGGTTGTGAGCAGTTGGCAGCAGTGTTTCATTATACTGGATGTGAGCAGTTAGCAGTTCTGGACAGTGATGAATGTGGACTGTTAGCAGCAGTTCTACACTGTGATGGGTATGAGCTGTCACCTGTGAGCTTGGACTGTGTTGCACATGAGATGTTGGGTGCAGCCTCAGGGTGTGTTATGTGTTCCACAGTTTTTTTCCACAGTTTTTATCCTGGTTGTTGAATTAAGTTACTCTGGACTGTTACCCTGGAAGAAGCTGAATTTATTACTGCGGTATGCTTCTGGTCATGTTTCACCACACATGTGCATCTCGTATAATGATCAGGCATATCTGTTTTTTTCTCTGATAGTTGTGAAGCACTGTGAACCACATTTAAGTATTTTATTTAGCTTAGTTATTTTTATAATTATTTACAGATGACACTAACAAGCTAATTCAGATAAACTGGTATTCAATGGATTTTTGTTCCACTGTGAGAGAGGTGTGATTAGGAGCAGAACAGGAAAGCAAGGACTACAAAAAAGGAATCTGAAATGAGAAAGATAAAAAATGTAGTGTTGCTTGATGAGAGCTTGAACAGCGTAGGGGGAAAATGAGGGAGATGCTTTGTTTATCTTAAATTATTTTAGGGTTGCACATTATGGGAAAATATGGGAGCTTTTTAAGTTAAATTTGAGAGAAGAAATGGAAACAGGGGCTTCCAGAGTATGTGGGATAGAGTTACATATAGGGCTGTTCAGATGGCAAAAAACATTTTTAATACACATTTATTAAAATATTTAAACTGGGGACAGGTAACATGGTAATGTGTAATTGATAATGTGTGCCTTTTTGTGGAGTATCTTTGAAGAAAGAAGAAGAAGAAGAATATGACATTTGAGGGAGTAGGTTCTTTTGAGTTTGAAAATATAGTTTTATGGCCAGTAGTGTGCAGTAATTGTCAAAGTTAAGTTGGAAAACTGTAGTGCGGTGCAATGGTGTCATGGAGAAAAAGTTGAACTAATGCTCTGGGCTGTTTATACAGTCTAATGACAGGGTCAAGGGCTCAGCTGTTAGAGATCATGTTTGGAGACAGTAGACTTGGCAGGATTGAATTACCGAGTTCAAATAAGTGTTTGAGGCAGAGTGAGTATGATATGGGTGTATTTTGATATTGACATATTTTTGGGTTTGGTTGTTTGGACACTTTGTGTTTGTGAGGATAACAAGTTGGATGAACGATGAAATAAAAACAAGCCTCCTCATTGTGTAATGTTTGATGACAGGTGGTTCTGTTGGATACATTTATGAACTGTCCACACCACTGTTTAATTCTGAGATGGCCTTTTGTGTTTCTGTCCAATGTATATATGACAATATCAGCAATGAACAGAATACAGCTGGAGTATTGGATGGCTTTTGATATGTCATTTATAAAGCTCAGCATAAGGGTCAGCAGTACCTAGGGGCCTTATGTTGCACAAAATAGTAATTGGTTTAGGTTAGAAAAACTCAACATATTTCAGCGTAGCCTTCTGCAGGGTCATACACTTTTGTCTGGTACTCGTATACCTCACTGAGCCAGTGACGTAGCACCAGATTTGTTACAAGTAATTTATGTACAGATGGAAAAGAAGTAAGCTCAACATAGAAACCTAGGGGACACAAATAGTTCCAAGAAGAGGGATTGGATTTCTCCTTGCTAATTTTCACAGTCTGGGAATGGTTAGAAAGATTGGCAGAAAGAAGTGTGATAGGTAAGTGCACAAATTAAAATTCTGAACATTAATCAGAAGAAGGTTATAATTTGCCATATTCAATTAGTCGTAAAAATTAAAGCGCTGCTGTCAGTTGTCATCATTTCATTTTGTTGAGGCTTCAAAGTTTCAGGAGAGTTTTCAGACAATCCATACCCAATCAACCAAACATAGATAACACAGTGCCAGCTATGAGTATAAAAGCTCCACTTACCATTTCCCTTCTGTATGAGCTGTTCAAACACCTCCTCAACCCCATATCCCCTTTTTCTCCTTGTTTATGAACCTCAACCTCATGGCCAGAGGTGAGCCTTAATTAGACTCCCAGGACAAAGATCAGTACACCAGTGCCACATCAACAGCAGCCCCAACAGAAATGTTCTTCAATAGATATGTTCATGTTGTGTGGAAGGTCATAATAATCTCATAATTGGTCATTAACTGATCTCTAAAGATCAATGCTCTGTAAAGAAGAAAGTGGTGGATTGATATTGATAAAAGTCAGACTGATGATCATCAAGGAGATTATTTATTTCAAGATAATATTGGTTCTTTCTTTGATTTCTGAGACTTTTCACAATAATTCTGAAAATCAAACGGCTGATTGTTCAGCAGTTTGATTGAAGGATTCCAGATTGTAAATCGGGGATAATTAAAGCATGTTCCTGTAGCAGACAGTAGACATTTGAATGCATGCATTTTTAATTCATGACAAATAGGAAAGAAAAGAAAAGAAAAGAAAACTACTTTATGAGCTTTCAGGAAAGTGGTGTTTAGACCACAGATATCCTCTACATGAGATTTATTCTGACAATTGATTGTTTCTGATAGTGTCTTGTGCCACCTCATAAAGTTAAAAGAAGTGATTCTGGATTTACATGGCATGGGCTTGAATGAAGAAGAATCAAAATTACTGCCTTACTCCTGAGGCAGCACAGATGTGATACTGTAATTCTTTAGAGCATTGGCACCAGATTGTTCTTTGATGATTAAGGCATCTTCTATTTTTATTCTAACTTTTCTGTTTTTCTTTTTCTTAGTGCCCACTAAAGAAAGCTGTGTTTGCCACATGCTTTTATGATTTGTGGCAGAGTTGGGTTTTAAGACCTGGTAGTATAACATTTTTTATTTTAGAATTTCACTGGGACATTTGTTTTTATGGCTTCTTTAAGTCTGATAATCCCATTGACATTTTGAGATACGGGACAGAATGCTGTTAATGATTCCTTGAATGAATGCATGGATAGGAGGCCCAATTTATCCAAGATCAGATGAAATGCCACATGAAGAGTATAAGTTCTGCTTGTTGTTTTTATTTTGAGAGTATTTATTCAGAGTCCTCAATCCAGGTAAATATATTGACGACTTTATTATTAGTAATAAGTTTTTGGTTTTCACAGAGTTGCTGGGAATGGAGTGCTGTTCCTTATATTTATTTTGTCTTTTGAGTTTTGTTATAGTAGATGTTTGGAAGTTATCTGGTGTTTCAATCCGAATAACTCCAGATAAGATCTTTTTAAGTTAGTATGATTTGACTCACTGTAGTGATGTATGGAGGTCAGTGTCATTTTGACGATGGCCCAATCTGTGTCTGAAGAGTTTGTCTCAAACCCACCCATCTCTCACTTTAAATAATCCTACATTATCACCTGAACACAACATTACAAAATACACATTTAAAAGTAAATAGTATACATATCTCTCACTACTACCATGTGTTGAAGGTATATATAGAATTATCCTGGATTGCTTACCCAACAGTGGGAAAAGGTTTTTTTCTGTAATTTTCAGTAACTGTCAATATAGCTAAATTATTTATCATTACAACCTACCATTTATCATTACTAACAGCTGGATGTGAAACATAGCAAGTCAGCTCATTGTTTGTTAGTGGTAGTTAGTGAGTTAGCAAACGATCTAAGTTAGTATTGCCAGCAGAAAGACCAGCTAGTCAACTTGGTGCTTAATGACAGAATACCTATTTAATTGCAGATGACTGTCTATTGCTAGCTGGAACAGTCGTACTTAATAAATAAAGTCAGCTGCATTAAATGCAAATACCTATATGTGGATACTTTATTTGTACTGGGAAGAAATAACTGTTATGTTTAGTTCCTAATTAATATAAAATGGGAACATAGTAAAAAAGGATTAATCAAACGATTACAAGGTTTTTAAGAGAACGTAGGTGGGGATCAAATAAAGATTTTGATTCTTCATCGAAGGTAAGTATATGTACAAGATACCCCTAAGCTCTGGATCACAGTCCTTAATGGACAAGATTGTGTTTAGGTTATGGAAAGCAGTTCATGGACTTGAGGAATCATAACTGTAGATAGACTTTCTTTAGCCAAATACTCCCACCTGATCAAAATTTTAAACCACTCACCCAATGTGACATCCTTGTTATTAGTTTCAACCTCACATGCACGACCCATGGGCAAACCCCAAACTGCAGACTACTGGTTCTGGCCCCCTCAGGACACTATGCTTGACAGTGGTTTTAAATTTACACGACAATAAGTTTATGTAGTTTGGGCTTAGCAAATGTGGGGGTCTGTTTGGAAACTATGTTGTTAGCAGAGCTGTTTGGTCAGATTTAAGTGACCAAACTAGAAATTTTCAAGGAAAATCAGAAAGAATGAATTATTTATCTGCCCCCTCCTTCTCTCTCCCACTGTCTCTTACTCGACACTCTGGCCCACACCCCCTGACTCTGTCTTCCAGTCCACACACCCCCAGGGTGTACGTGATCTTTCAGACGGCCAGGTCAGTGCTCCGTTGTGTTCTGCGCACTGTGCACTGTGAACTAACTGCTCAGTGCTTCCTCAACAAATGTGCCGTAATTTTAGATTCCAGCATTTCAGATATGGTCTGGAAGAACAACAGATTTTGGAAATAAAACTAGAACTCAGTTTAATTGGAGCTTACAAGTTTAGGAGGGGCAGGCATCTATCCTTACATAAATGCTATGGGTTGAGGCCAAAGGCATGAAGATTTTGCAGCCACAAGAAAAGGGGGAAGCAAAAGTTTGAGTGGCTGTTCTTGGAGTGGCCATTTTGACAGAGAGCAAGATGAGATCCAAAGGCAAAATGAATGCCATGTGTAATTCTCCACACACTGTCTGTTTTCTCTGATGAATACCTTTCAGATAAAAGAACAGATTTATCAGTCTCACCAGTGTGTCAGACGTATGGTGGACTTTTCTTCTGTGGAGATAACAGTATCTTTTCCCCAGACCTTCTCCAGTTCCCTTAGTCCCTTTTACTTTTGGTTAAGCTGTTCCTGCAACTTAAAATAGTCATTTAACTTTATCAGAGGTATAAATAATGATCAGTTATTCATCCAAAACTGCTCTTGCAGGATCATATTTATGGCATCTCAATAATGAAGCTGGCATGAAGAAACAGTTCTGTACATTTCTCTTCATTCAATGATCTTATTCAGGATGACATCAACACCACGAAAGACATCAGTATGAATCCCACAGAGAGACAGCAGCTAGATAACCCAGGTGACGGATAATGTTATCATAAAAGGCAATTTTGCTCTTATAGATCATTATTAGACTCTGTGTTTTATTATGATCTTGGCGAGTTGCTCAGACATGTGAATGTGTATTGATGGAATTACACATACTCTATTATTATCAATTCTTTTGAGATTATGCTTTTGTATAGCTTCCCTGGCTCATCTGTTCCTACATTATTCCTGTGATAAGCATTTTCCTGTGTGTTGCCACGATGTCCTGTCAAATGCATAAAAAGATAAAAATATTAAGGGCGTTAAAGTAGACCTCTTGTTTAGCGAGGCGCTGCAGTGAGACATCCAAGGGGAAAAGAAGGGTCTCCTCTGCCTGGGCTGTGACCCAGTTCTGTGTGATAGGTTTCATAACCCTCCCCTTCCTTCAGCTGCAGTTAATGAATGGCTGTTGGTGAGTCATAGAGCTCATTTCACAGTGCTGCTTCCACATGCGCTTCACTAAACGTGCACGCACACACACACACACACACACACACACACACACACACACACACACACACTCCTCCACTTACACACATGGATGCACGTTCCTCCATTGACACACACATACATGCCCCTGCATTAGCACACATGAAGACACGCACCACACACACACACACATGTGCACATGCTCTCTCACTTGCACACACAGACACACACACTCCTGCATGCACACACACACAGACACACACACACAGACACACCTTTGGTTAGTTCAGCTGAATCCCCTTGTCATACCTCACGCTGGAATGCAATCATCTCTGAGGTGAAAGTGTCAGATATGAGGCAGATAGTGGGACAAATGAGGGGAAAAATGTCTATTAATAACAAGTGCCCTGTTTGGGTTGTTTTTGTTTCTGCTGAAATATTGGCGTCCTTGGGTAGAAGCGTGTCCGCTTGCCTAAACTAAACTGAGATTTATTTGCTCTGTAAATCTGTCACTGTGTCAGAACAGTGCAGCAGAAGTCTGCAGCAACACATGTCTTTTAATATTGTTTCTTAAAAACTGGATCCCATAGGATTACACTTATACTACTAAAATGATACAAATAAAAATAATTTCCATACCACTGACAACTGCAGTGAGGTCAAAATGATAGACCAGTGTGAGTGATGTCATTGCTGCAATGATGTCACTCTGACAGGCCATTGTGAGCTGACGTATCTGTCTGTGAATACATTAAATTAAGTTACTTGAAGCAGGACATGCTTGACCTCGTCTGTTTGGATGAGAGCTAACATTGTGGCAAATTTAGGCTATCTAGGCTTTTCCAGTTTCTGTGCCTGTATCATGCCTTTATTTCAACATGTATAAAATATTTTAAATGACATAGCTCTGTTACCAAATAAGATTTCAATTTTCATGACAGGATAAATAATACATACAAGAGAAGGCCTTCTTTTGTCATGGAACCCCCTCTCCATTTCACACACATCTGTTAATGTCTTTGTAGAGTGTATGTGAGTATGTGTGTGTATGACTCAGAGAGAGAGAGAGTAAAAGAGAGAGTCTCCTACACAGTACAGAGCACCAGTTGCATACAATTTGGCATCGGCTGTGACAAAGCATTAATCAGAGAGTGGAGTGACTCACGTTCTTCTCGTAACAGAACTTTGTCAAAGAAAACCAAATCTTTCCAATCATGTTGTCTGGAATTTTTATTCACTCATATTCCAGTAATTTAAAATGTTCTGGTGATAGTTCACACCAGGGACGTTTCTAGCTATTGAAAATATCTGGGGCTAAGTCATGTTTGCCTGGGGCTTGTCTTTTTTTTTTGAAGGGAGATTGGCATCGGTAGGTTGGAGAGGTTATATCTACTTTTATAATAATTAAATATTATCACACCTTCGGACACTGAAAGTCAAGTTCCGCTCTGTTACACAGTCTGACTGTTGTTTTGCTATAAACACCTCCTTTTTCAGGGTGAAAATATTGAGAGCTAGGCTTAAAATATTTGGGGCTATAGCCCCGAATGATGGGACCTCACACCACACTCTTTCATGCTAGTAAAACAGATTTGTCACTCTGCCAGGCTTATGGGCACTGCTTGTGTCTTTTCTCTCTTCAGAAAGAGGCAATAATCCCTGCCAATCACCACATTTTTCCTTGTAGGAAAGTGTTCTGTCGTGTGTAGACTTTGGTCATCAGCACTGTCTATCGCCTGCAGAGTCTTCACCTGGACTCTTTCATAAACTCTTGCCTATAGATGTGCAGCTGTTCTCTCAGACATACTGTAGCTAGCGATAACAGGGATTATTGAAGAAGTAAAAAGTGTTGATAAATGAATTCTTGTTTTGGTCACATGTCTTTATTGTTTAATCAGTAGTGGTGATTTCATGTTTCTGGAACCCTAGAAAGATGTAGTGAAAGCTAGCTCTGACTTACAGCCAGAACTAGTGACTGCACGCTTTTCTACACACAGGCAATCTTTTATAAACACACTGAGATCAGTGATTGGAAGAGGCACCTGCCTGCATATTTGCCTCTGGTTCCCTCTTGTCTTCACAACTTTTATGCGTGTACCCTCTGACATTTGATAACAAAATTCATTGTGTCAGGAGTGACTGACTCTTTTCACCAGACCATTCACACTCCTTCACATCTTGTAACTTTTGGCAGTTCCTACAGGGTCAAGACTTGATGAACTTGTTGACTTAATGCTAGCGTAATGTTGACTTTATTCTGGCATAATTTCTTAAGTGCCGTGACATTATACAAGATTCTCTTTCATTGTGTATGAAGCACTTGTTTAACCTTCCATACACATAGGCAATGCTCACAGTCAGAATGTTCCGTAGATATCTGACACATGGAATCTCGCTGCAAATGTATCTCGACTTCCTCCCACCAAGTTCACTTGCAACTGTTTTATATTGGGTGGCATTTCACATGTAGCTTTTTTTCCTCCAGTTTAGCTTCATTTCAGACCATTTCAAAATCTGTGTAAACTCTGGTAAATTTTGGTTTCAAACGGCTTCTTTTCTGTTGAGCTCACTGTTTACCTGAAGCTGATGTTCTCTAGAGAATATACCTGAAGCTGATGTTCTCTAGAGAATATATAGGTATGATGGTGAGTACTGACCCCGTACATACTATGTGCAATTAGTGCGTGCAGTTTGGTGTTCTCACCAACTAACTTCAGCAGCAACAGCACATACTGAAAAGTCCCATGTCTATCTGTGGACACTTGTTCCTTTAGAAATGAGCAACACATGAAGCAGGCTGCTGAAAGGCAACCAAAATCATCACATCAAGAGGCCAGTTTGGTTCCCTTTTTAAACTGCTTGTTTCCAAAACCTGAATGCTTTGCTGTCTTTCTGCGTACATTTTTAATGTACCAAAATCACAAATGCACAAGAGCTCAGTTCCAAACAGTCCAAGACCACCTCAAAGTGTTGGACTCTGTTCCATGTTTTTAATTTGCATCATGGTGTGCTTACATCAATATCAAATTTTCACATACAGCTCCAGAGGAAGCAATTATAATATGGTCAAATGAGCTATGTGTGGAGGTTCTCTTATTTCAGATTTACCATGGTTGATTCATAGCTGGCATAGCCCTAGGTTTCATGGAATATAGTGAGAACAGTACATATTTAATAATGATAATTATATTTATCTTATTCATTAGCAAGAATGATAACCCAAATAACCTTTTTTATCATTTTATGCATGCGCTCTAACTTTTGAATCACCAATTTTATAAAATAAGCCTTTACTGTAGGAAACATTACACTTGTGTAGGAGCGCTGAAGCACAAGGAGTGCAATCTTCTCATATACTCACATGCAGCCAAATGACTATTTTCCACACAATAAGGCCCACAGTACACCAGGAGAGCAGATGCCAAACAGAGGATTTCCCTGATGTCAGCTGAATAACTCACAAGCACAAATAACGATACTTCATATGATTTACGGTATGTTCATATTACTTACAAGGTTACTTCTACAGCGTATGAGATTAGCAGTGCTGATCCTGATCTCTTTCTCTGAGACAGAGATTCGTTCTAACATTAACACATCACTTTCTTTGGATTTCCTGTCTTCATTAACTGTAATGCATTCATTATAGTTAACTAAATGAATTCAACTACTTCATTAACTCCTAAATGAATGTAATGTAATATAAATGTAACTCAGACCTGGTTGGTTGCCTGAGCCTGGATATTACCCAGTCTTCGGGCGGATTCAGGAATCCTCCCACCTGTTTGAAAACAAACAGAAACTGCAGCTTCACTTTCTGAAGGTGGGTCACGCCCTCAGGCTGGAATTCAAGCAACCATCCTCTGTCCTAGAATACAGACCCTGTGTGTTCAAAGCTTCTGTGAGCATTGGATAATTGATTGCATACTGTAGACATTCTTTGTATTTTCTGTGATGTTCTGATTATTTTAATTGATATGCATTTTTTTGTGTTTAGTTATATAAAAGGCCACAAGATTACTCCTTAGATGTTTTGATCATGCATTTTTTCAGTGACTGGGAAATTTGAAATTACCCCTGAGACAGAATGAAAAATGATGTGGCTTCCATGGTGAGATGACCTGGAGGTGCCCTCAGTCCTCCAAGCACACTTTATTTAATGGAAGGTGTCATTACACGTGGTTGCTCAATGTACAGTGCTATCCCCCTTTATTTCATCTGTATGGACAACTGACATACAGGAAAATTGTGAGTCATTTGTTAGCTCAGTGTTCAATTATAGGCACTAGACACGAAACAATACATGCAGCTCACAATACCATACATTTCACAACATGGAGTTCACAATTCTAAATTGTCACGGGCATTCCCTAAGAAACAATGCTGATGATTGAACAAGTTTCTTTTTCTTTCCTTTATTCATATATCAAACCCTAGCCATGACAGTATTCACAACATACTACATGTTTGAGTGCTGTATAGCTTTCATAAAATAAAGACCAAAATTAACAAGTTGTATTGATTATATGAACATGCCGATTTAAGTTGTACCTAATTTGTTACAATACTGTTGCTGTAGTATAATCCCAACCATTATCTAAATACTGTTGTTGGATTTGCTAGCAGTGAATGAGTGAATTAGCTAGCTAACATGCTGTCTTTTGAGACATCCTTGTTTATTTCATATTAACATTACACAGTAGAGTTCAATTACCTTCTTACTACGAGAGCTTCTTACTTCTCGAATGAAATGGTAAACGTTCCATCGTATGTAACTTTATTTTGCTCTTGGTGAGATGGAATGGATGAGTGACACTATTTATGGTCGTCAGTGTACAATGATGTTAAAACATTCTACAAATTCCATTTATTCCATTTCCATTCCATGAATTCCATTTATGTTGAGAAATACTGTCATAACTGAATAGGAAATAACTGTTTTATAAACTAAATTTTTATAAACTTGGAAAAAGGCATATTCCATTCTAGCCAGTTTTAACTTACGTCACATGGTAATTTGATTTTGCGATATTTTGTGATTTTTTTGTGAGGTTGGTGACAGCATGTTGGTAGCTTCTGAGACAGAATGACAGAAACTTGCATAAAGCAGAACTATCTATTGTTGTTTGTAATGGTGTATGTTAACAAAATGTGTTTCTTCAGATAAATATGAAAATGCAAATTCTGTTTAAGAGGTCCCCATGACTCTTATTTTGGCACAATTCCCTGTTTGCCGACTCCTTGGATGATCAAAGATGTTTATCATATGAGCCAAGTCATGGACATCAGGGCTCTGTGAGTGAAAGATATTCATAACTGTGAGGGCTGTTTTCAATGAATAATCAATTCACTGTTAGTTGGCTGTTCATTTTCCTCCTTGTCTGTCTTAGTTGTGATGAAATGTTCACAGTCCCATGAGAAACACTGTGATCTTTGATTGTCTTTTTGTTTTGGCTCTAATGCCACTTCTTGTGGTGCAGTTCATATGGACCTGTTGTTTTAAGAACAGATATTCACACTTTTGCCAAAATTCAGAACAATGGATCCTTTGAATAATTATTTAGAAATGAGCCTTGTAGCCAGTCATCTGTGAGGTGATGATATGAGCCCAGCCTCGTTCCCATTCATCGGTGAGATAGTAAGGACAGATGAGCATTTTGGCCAATCATTAGTTAGATAATGAGATAAGATGAGCCTTTGGGCCAGTCATTAATGAAATGAGGTGAACCTTGTGGCCAACCGTTAGGTTTTATTTTGATTAATTTGAATCCAGGTTAGGGTGAGATGTTGGATTAATGTTGGTTTGTGATATCAAGTTAGAGTTAGTTTGTATATGCGGTAAAATAAGTGTTCCACCCCTAGAGCCTCTGATGACAGAGAGCTTCTTCACATCCTCTCTAACTGCTTTTCCCATGTTCACATATTTCAGGTGGAACCTACAATGCGTACAGAGGGTTGGATATATAGTACTATGGAGTTAAGCTCACTGAAGTTAACATAGAAAAGGGCCAGTATGTAGAACTGACAGAGAACAGAATTCCATTGAGTTTTACCATTCTAATCCAGCTAATGTCGAGTAGTAGGGTAGACACTTTTGTTCCTTCTGCTGGTCTTGGAGAGAACTTTGCCATTTATTGCATGCATGAAAGTTCAGTGTCAAAGATGGAATTCATTCTTCACTCCTTTGATGTTCCTGCAAGGTCTCAACTTTGTAGTTGAGACCTTTGAACTCTAGATACGGCTAGATGGGGATTTTTTGAAACTGTGCCAATATGAGGATGAATGGAACCGTATACAGCTATGACATTGCATCTATGCACACAATACGTCATGCGGATAACACATGCCTCTTTCTTTCTGAAAGGAAAGGTGAGCACACCTCAGATGGGTTCTTTGTCAGGTCAGGAATGCCAGCATTTGGCACATACAACTCGCATGCGGACAGCCCCATAATTCATTCCTACACCAAGCCTCCCATCTGTCTGTCTCCCTGCCAAGCAGTTGGGTGTGGAATGTGTGCTCTAGAATAAGTGAGTTCTGTCCTCCGAGTTCGGATACCGTATACAATATGTGAGGATTCAGTCATGCATGTTGCTTTGCTCGATGATGTTCAAGGGCCCTATTCTTTATCTTCAGTGTGTTCTGGAATATCTCTGACAAAAGATAGCCAAGTTCTTAAGGTGTTGTAGAACAATGGCAAAGTGCTGTGTGCATTGGTCTGGCCAATTTCTGTATGCATTGCACCAAAGCCCCATATCCGGTGCGTCTGGCACACTATTTCTTTGTGTACAAAAGAGGAACATTAGCATAGCATTTGTATGGTGTTCCAGGTCATTGGGGAGAAGAGAGAGAAGTGATCAGAACAAGCTGTGCAAGATCTGCTGTGACTCAAAGTCCAGTAAGAGGACTCTCATTAACATGCCTTTAAAATAGGTCCAAGCAAAACATACCTCTTTTTGTTTCTAAACGCATTGTATGTCTGGCAATTTGGTGAAGTATATTTTTAGAGTGTTTGTGTGTTGAATGTGTAATATATAAACAAGTTGTCTTTGAAAATTGTGTAAACTATCATAATAAGCATGATGGGGTTATATGGCAGATAAATGCAGCATGTGCATAAAAGGTGAGAGTCTGTGTGCCAAGTGCGTACGTGTGCCGTGTTGTGTTGAGTTGTACGTCATGTATGGCAGTGTATTTCAGCGTGTAGTGGCTGTGTATTGTTGTGCGTGGTTACGTGCTGTTGGTCCTGTACGTCCTGTTTGGGATAATTGTATGGTGCTGTGGTCTGTGGTCCCCTTCTCCGGGATCCAGATTTAGTCCAGTGTCCCTGCCAGCCAATCCCGTCTCTTCCCAGCCTGCCTCCTCTCTGGAGTCACAGAGTCAGCCCTGCAGAGATCTGGCTCAGACCGTTGGTGTCCGATCGGGCCATCCTGGCCCACAGATTTTGGACTGAACCGGTCTGGACTTGAACGTTGGTCTGCTGCTCTGAATAGAGGATTTCTGGCCTCCATCTGAACACATGTGGTACTTTTGTTACATAAACCATCTTTTTGGGCTTTATGTAACTACTGTAGCTTGCAAAGTTTTGAAGCTAGGCCAGTATTTTCTTTCTATTTTTTTCTTGGATATCATAGGGTAGAACCACATGTTGAAAATATATTTCAATAAATGTCAAGTTCAAGATTGGCTGGATTTGTTCACAATGCATATTTCCATAAAAAAACAATAGACAGTACTGCCTGTGTTTAACACATATTTCCGTTTTACGTCCATTTAGGTTTTTCCACTCATTTATTTGGCAATCCTCATCCAGAGCAATTTACAAGGTCATCATGGCAAGATACTGAATGCATGTCACAACAAGACTATGGGCATCAGAACAGAATAGCTAGAACCAGTATGCAAAATAGTGCCAAGATATAAGCATACAGCAGCAACAGCTTTTAAAAAGCACATAGTGCCTAACAATGATCAGGGGCATCATGAATTTATTTATTTCAGACATTCTCTCCTTTATTTAGATATAGTCTTTCATCTATGGTTGCATTTAGCATACGGGAAAATAAGTTATTTGCAATTGATGTTGCTGTTACTGCTTTTGAAATATTAACGGATGATAGTGATAGTGACAGAGTTTCCTCTATACCTAAGCTGGTGTACAGCTCATTTTAGTAAGGCTGGTGAGTACACTAGGATTAAACACATGGGAGAACAAGTCTTTAATCAGATTATCCGTGTTATCCATACTGAGCAGCTGTGAAGGCTCTGCTTGCCTGTCCATCTCCAAAGCAACTCCCTGAATCCATCTCTGACTAATATTCTCCCCTAGTGTATTGCTAATGATCGTGGCCCTGACAACCCAGGGATTGGTGGCAGTTCAATTTTGGCAGTTAATAAATGAAGAGAGTAGCCAGACACACAAGGCTGCTATTGCCTGGTTCAAGAACTGTAATAAATTTGACATGCTTAAGTCAAACTTCATTGTTTCTTCTTTTGCATTGTTCATGCTTGTCAGCACCATCACACTTTCAGCTTCAAACTGTCATGTAAGTCTGGGCACCATATGAATCTTTGAGCCAGGACTGAAAAAAGGCCTTTGCCCACTGGGGTAACACTTCATTTGACATTACATTTATAATGTCGTCATGACCATGCCATCATGCCATGAGTACTGCATAATGTCTCATGATATGTGCCACATCACGCCAGAAAATTTTGACAGCTGTCATTACAAGGTTATGACACATCTATTTACCTGAGTGATGACATATATTGCAGTGTCTTATGAGAGAAGTGTTATGACACTTATAAACCAGTGTCCAAAAAAAAAAACATTATGACATGTGACACCATGTGACATCAGTGTAACGAATGCTTGAAGATGCTGTTATGAGCTCCATTTAGGTCATTCAAATAATGTGACATAAAATCATAGTGTCATGACACCTTTACTTTCATGTCAGTGACACAACTGCCACTGAGAACATTATCAGTCATGACAACATATTGTAATGACACTGTCCACTTTAAATAAAGTGACATAAACCACTTGCACTGACTGCAATAGGGAAACCTAGAGCATTTTACTTGACTTTGTAAATGTAGGTGTCATGACCTTTTCATGACAACTGTCAAAATTTATTGTAACTATTTGTGTCATGTTATGACACATGTCATGACACATCATGCAATGGTCATGACATGGTCATGAAGGCATTACAAACATGAAGTCAAATGTTACCCCCACTAAAGTCAAGTGCTACCCCCACTTTTTCATTACAAATACCCATCCCGTGGTCAGGGATCAGGCAGCTCTAAGGACTGTGTGGATGAACTTTCTCTGGCCCTTGGGTCTGGCCACTTCCCTCCTTGAGCTGATTGTCATCACTATGTTCTCACTCCAGCCAGAGGGAGGGCAGTCTGTCTGCCCCACTTCTGCTGCAGGCTCTGTGACTTTACTGGGTGGAGAACATTACTTTTACATGTGGAATTAGCTCTTTTCTTGAAAATGTAATTCCTTATCCCATACTATCACCCCTTCCTTTTGATGAGATGTTCTTTTGATCTTGTTGTTTTGTCTCCTTGTTTCCTTTGAACAAGACCTTTTGCAATTTTGTCTTGAACTTTCATGACTAAAATAAAAATTTCCAATTAGCTAAGTCTTGACGTCACTCGATGAGAATATTCTTTTTATTAAGTGTATCTTTTCAACAGCCTTGCCCTCTTAAGTGTAGCACCACCTTTCCTTGCGTACATCAGACACAATTCTGCAAGGTAATATCAACATTGTTTTTACACCTACGGATCTAATAGTGTGTATACTTTTGGTTGTAGAACTCAGGAGGCGCTGATTCTGAGCTCCTGCTGTCCTAGTGGATGAGGATAGGAGAAAGCCTTGTTATTAAACCAGTGACCGAGCAGCAGCAACCAATTGGCAGGAAGCAATGGCTGTTCTTCCTGTTCATGTTCAGTTGTCTTCTCCTTCAGAATGTGTTGTAAATCAATACACAAAACAGGAACTTTGGTGTCCTGCACGTTGGAAAGGTAGTTATTACTGGGCTGTGAGAACAGCACTAACTGTGTATGTAGTATGTAGTGTAGTGTTTTTTCGTGTAGTGTTATGCATTGATAGTGTGTGTGGTATTGGTGTATGTTGTTAGTGTGTGGTAATGGGCTGTGTTTATGAGGGTATACAGTGACAAGGTGTGTGCTTGTGTGTGTGTGTCTGGGAACGATGTGAGCTTATGTGGGTACACAGCGACAATGTGTGTTTGTGAGAGTGTGTAGTAACAGAGTGGGCCGGGGATCATATGCCATTTTGTGAGCACGTGCCGTGATGTTGTGTACTCGTGAACATGTGCAGTGATGGTGTGTATTCGTGAGCGTGTGCAGTGATGGTGTGTGTTGGGGATCACGTACAGTAACGGAGTGTGTTTGTGAGCGAGTGCTGTGATGGTCTGTAAGCATGTGTGTGGGTGGTGAGCGTGTGCAGGCCTGGACCTACACTCAGCCTGCATGCACTGTCTCGTCCCCCCTGTCACCTGAGGCAATACAGGACGGCAGCAGGTGTGTCTGGTAGGAGAGCTTTTCTCTGTGTCATGTCAGCTGCCAGCTACATGCCTTTATTCACAACTACAGTTCTGTGCATAAGTGTACTTTTATGCCTGTGGTATAAGATTTTAAAGATTACTTTTATAAACAACCCTACAGTTGAGACAACTTCTGTTAGACGTAGTGTTGAAGGGTGATTTATATACATTCTGTATATTATATAGGCTCAAATTTTTTATGTCTCTTATATGGGAAACAGTTCATGTTTCCTTCAAGCTTAATTAAAATCAAACCTGCTTTAAAAGCTAGTCTTCTGTGTCAAAAGCTGTTAAGTTGAATGAGATGGAAAATTATCAATGAGACTTTGCAGAGAGTTGTCATGATTTCATTTTTTTTTCTTATGAAACTGTGATTTTAGATGTTGTGGATTTTTATTGATAACATTATATTAACTGGCAGTAACGTTTAAGCAATTCTGAACATTTTAGATAACTTGGGAGCATTCTGGCAGACAGATGCACTCTCAAATTTCCAAGAAAGGAGTCAACATAGTCAACATCTCCGTCTTTCTCAGCAGTTACATCTGCTGCTGATAACCAGCAACTTTTAACCGAACAAGGCTGGAATTCTTTTAAAATGGGCAGATCAGCATGTCTGAATTTTAATGAATGCGTGATGTTTGAGGGAACATTTGAATCCTCAGCAGCACACTCCACTGACCTGTCAAGTGGTGAGCATATTTCATCTGTAATGAAGCCATGTACAGTACAATATAATTTTTAAAGGCATTATGTGGTGGCAAATATTGTCATGACAAAGAGCAAATAGAAGTGCTATGATGCCCATGTTGTAACTTCCAAAATAATAAAATTAACATAATAAGAGTAATTATTGGCTATGCCAAAGGCCTGTGTCCCCAGCAGGCGTGTGTTGTGTGTTAGTGCATATGCATGCATTTGTGTGTGTGTGTGAATCCGCACTTAGGACTGGACTCAGTAGCTGTTTTGAGTTGCTGATTTTAGGGAATGAACAGAGAGTCAGAGTTTGGGGGGAGTGAGTCGTTTCAATATCATATGCAGGAATGGAAGATGACTAATTCAAATAAACAAATGATCCTGATAAATCAAAAGTTTAAAATACTATCTCATCAAAGAAAACCATTGCGGATTAAAACGATATGTGCATAAAAAGAATGGACACTAAATATGTATTTCTTAAAAACTAAACACTTGTAAGGCCATAGACCGTGTTGTAATCATAATACTGATGAGAAATTCATTACATAGTGTTTGAATATTAATAAAATTAGAAACATAAGCATTACTGTCAATGAGGGTATGGGGTACTGATCTTTGGCTTGGAATCCAAGTCAGGGTAACACATGGAAAGAGAAGAGAGTCTCAGGGAAGAGAACAGCTGAGACAAAAAAGAAGTGATAAATGAGATTTTTTTATATTTGTGCACGGGACCAGTTTGTTGCTTGCTAAAGGATTGTCAGTAAATTCTCCTCCTGAATCTTTGTTTGGAACATCAGTTAATAATGCCAAGTTTCTGCTGCCAGAGAAACATGGCTTCTATCAAAACTATGCCTCACCACCAGCAGAACTGACCACTTAAACCACCACTTACCACCAGCAGAACTCAACATCTAAACCACCACTTGCCATCAGCAGAGCTGACTACTTAAACCTTTCACCATGAGCATGAATGTCCTTTTAAACCATCCTCTTACATCCATCACATTGTATCTTTATATGAAAATGTGAAATGTGCATTGTTATCAGGCACATACATAACTGAAAATGTAATATTTGGGTGAATAGGAAACCAAATCCCATGTTTCGTTCATCCATAATGTAAACCCTCCCTCCTTGTGATCTGCATGCAACTAGCGTGGCCTGTGGAGTTCTGCAAAGCTGACTGTCCTTAGTGTGGGAGGGGTGGGTCTCTGACAAATCAGAAGTGACAGCTCTGCAGAGAAACAGCCCCGGCCAAAGCGTCTGGCCTGCTGATGACTCACAGTTGATGTTTCAGAAGCAAACAGGATTTTTACCCTTAATTTCAGCTCAAACATTTGTTTACAGGAATGCTCTCCCCGTCTGAACATTTTAGCCGCTGCCCTGCTATTGCTCATTCCAGGGTGAACATGACTCATCTGAAAGGTTATCTGTGGCAGGGGGTGACCACAACTACTGAGTCAGTGCTAGGTTTCTCATGACTCTTGGCTGATACAGGATTTCCACAGATTCCTCCACAGAATGCTTATGGCTATACAGGAGCTACAGCCCTGACTTTTCACTCATTACCCTTGTAACAGTTGGCTTTATAGATTCTGGAAGCTCTCAATGACAGTCATTAACAGTATGTTCAGCGGTTCCCAGCTATTTTTACAAATATCCCCTGCAATTTGTAAAAGTACATGTTAGGAAGTATGGATTTTTAATGGTGCTGAAATCCAGGTCAAGACCCCCTCAAGAAAGTCTTGTACCTTGACAGACACAATCATCAGCCAATCAGGATACTGCATTCCAAGCATAAAAACCTTTAGATGACCTCAGTGTTGCAGCTGTGAGACTCTGTAGTGCAGAGAAATGGGCCTGGTCTGTTTAAAGAGGGGAACTGCCACTTCCAAGACTTACACACTTTCCCCAGATGCTCAAGTTTATTTTCCAACAGTTTCTGTGAAAGATTGAAAGAAAGGACAAGAGAGAGAGAGAAAGGGAGAGAGGAACAGAGAGAAAGAAACAATGAAAATACTGGCCATCTGGGTCAGTCACTATAACCATCTTTTTTTTTTAGACTAATATACTTTGATGTCTGAGTGTGACTGCGGGGTTTAGTGTGTGTGTGTGTGTGTGTGTGTGTGTGTGTGTGTGTGTGTGTGTGTGTGTGTGCGTGTGTGTTTCTGTGTGTGTGTGTGTGTGTGTGTGTGTGTGTGTGTCTGTGTGTGTGTGTGAGTGTGTGTGTGTGTGTGTGTGTGTGTGTGTGTCTGTGTGTGTGCGTGTGTGTCTGTGTGTGTGTCTGTCTGTCTGTCTGTCTGTTTGTTTGCGTGTGCATGTGCACTGTCTTTGCAGCACAAACTTTAAAAACAAACAACACAAGCATATAATAGACTACATAACAAATCCTGCTGAAAAAGGAGCTGGCTTGGTAGCGGTGTTTAGACTGTGCCAAATGCTGGTGTGATAGAAGTGTTTAGACAGTTTTAAATGTGGCTGGTTTGGTGCCAGTGTTCGGGCGGTGTTAAGGGCTGGTTTGGCAGCAGTGCTCAGCAATTGAAAACCATGGGGACATTGCTTGGGCAGGGCCTGAGGAAAGCGGTTTAGACTTCGTCTCTGAAGGGTTAACCTGAGAAGAAGAGACGACGCTGTCAGAAGCATGCTAATTAGCTGATGACATCATAACACAGAAGGAAAAAAAAGGACAAGGGAGGGGGGAGGATTCCTTTCACCTCAAATCGTCCCACCTTAATCAGAGTCAGGCAGGTGTGTGCCTTCGACCCATCTACATACCATCCTATAGAGACGGAGAGGGAGAGAGAGAGGGAGAAGGGAAAGAGGGAGGAGAGAGAAGAAAGGGGGAGGGAGAGGTAAAGAGAGAGGGGGAAGAACGGAGGAAGAGAATGGGTGGAAGAGAAAGGAGAGGGCAGGAGAAAGAAAGAGAATGGGGGGAGGGACAGACTGAGAGAGAAGGAGAGAGAGTGAAAGAGCCAGAAGCTTCAGTCCTTTCACTCCTGAGGGTGTTTCTGTGAGCCTCACTCATCAGTCTGGGCAGGACTGCTTTTCTCCTTCATCCCTCTCTCTCCAGAGCGGTGCACAAGAGCTGCACCATGAGGATGGGATGAGAAGAGCAGGAGAGCAAGAGAGAAAGAGGGAGGCAGAAAGAGAGAGACAGAGAGTGAGAGAGAGAGACTACGGAGTCAGGAGTCAGTGAGCAGCCTCCGAGGTAAGGGGAGATTTGGTTACCCCTGTGTGCGAATACATGCCTGCATACCTGTGTGTGTGTGTGTTGTCAGACTGTCACAATCAGAATGTGTGTGTGTGAGTGTGAGTCTGTGTGTATGTGTTTGTGTGAGAGAGTGCCTATGTGTCACATCAAGGAAACTCTTTAACTAAATTACAGCTGCAATGGGGTCAGAATATGAGTCACTGTGTGTGTGTGCGTGTGCGTGTGCATATGTGTGTATGTGTGTGTGTGCATGTGTCTGTGTGCATGTGTGTGTGTGTGTGTGCACGCGTGGGTGTGTGTGTGCGCGCGCGCGCGCGTGTGTGTGTGTGTGTGTGCATGCGTGTGTGTGTGTGTGTGTGTGTGTGTGTGTGTGTGTGTGTGTGTAGAGGTTGCCTATAGCCTCATGCTCTCGTGGCAATGCTCTCATGAAGCTGCATGAGACTCTGCAGGAGAGAGAGAAAAACAGAAATGTTTGTATGTGTCTGTATATTTATGTAAATGTGCATGCTTAGGAATACATTGATTTGCTGTAATTCTATCATTGCTGTTTTCATTGTTTGCATTGTTACCACAGCACCATCTTCGTTATTTTGCTGTTTGAGATATTGTTTGTTTTTTTGTCACTGCTGTTCATTGATGTGATGAGCTATATGATGTTATGCTTTGGCAATAACTGCAAATACCCTTTTGAATTTGAAATAGAGAGAGAAAGAAAGAGAGAATACACAGAGAGAAAAAAGAGGGCAATAAGTGATAACTGGGGAAACTGCCTGCCATTGAGAGCTATGTTGGCACAGCGTGAGGCTGGAGTGCTGAGTTTAAGTCTATGACAGTTTAGTCTCAGTGGGACTAACAGTGCTCAAACTGCATGCCTCTCTCTTAGCCCAGCTGTAACAAGCTGTAACAATTTCTGTTATTTCCAAAAAGTAGTTGTTTGCAAAAGTCAATGTAGGAGTATGTGATTAGACAGAATTAATTTCTATTGCCAAAAATATTTGCAATACCAGTGAAGACTGGAATATTCTGAGTACTGCTGTGGAAACCCTGTGCCAGGCAAGCATGATGCACTTCACCCAATAAAAAGCATGACATATTAAAGACATGTTGGGGCATGCTATTGCTGTACCCAGCACCTCAGTAACCAACTCTATAACTGTTTTCAGAAACCATAGTAAACAAACACTGCAACTTGCATTCAGCATATATCCTTGTGACCATATCTATATCTGTACTGAACACCAATTCTGCAATTGTATGCTATCATTGTAACTTACCTTTTAACTGTACTCAGTTCCAACTGTACCAACTGCACTCAGACAAACTGTATATGATATATTCAAAATCATTGTTTGCAACTTTATTAATGTGTTCAGTATACCTAGAAGAAAAACAATTCCTTTACTCAACACATACTTGACAAATCTTTTGCATCTTGCCTAAGACATGTGTTTGGCATAAATGTCAAACACACATGGATTTATTTTTTTCACCTCTTCAAGTGACAAACTCCCTGCACTACCCCTAAGTAGGGAAGCCCCGCCCCCACCCGAAGCCCCTCCCACACCCATAAGCCACTCCCCCATATTTTCTAAGCAATGAAATCCCTCCCCCACATTATCTAAGCAGTGAAGCCCCTCCCCATCCCTATCCAAACAGTGAATCTCCACCATACCCTAGCTGCACAGTGAAACCCCTCCCCCACCTTTGACTGTACATTATCATCATTATTGTCATTATTATTAGATGTGGAACACATTAACCTTGCTATGGACAGAAATAACAGTGTTCTAATAATAAAAAGCAATTCAGTTCATAGCTGCTGTTCTTCTGTGTCATTGGGGTTGTCCCTCTCCCTTCAGTATACCCTTTTCATTTTGTTTACCTAAGGTTCAGAACTTTTTATTAGATTGGAACTCAGTTCTGCTACAGCGTATGTGCAGATGGATGCGATCTGAGATGCATGAAATGAAATGGAGGCTAATTTCTTACTGCATGCTGAAGCTTTCATTTGTCACCTGTTAGCAGGTTTAGAATTTACTGTATGTCATATGATGTTTTTTCAGTAAAAACAGCAATACAGCAATGCTCACACACCCCTGCATTTCTAACACATTACAGCCCTGAGGAAAACAAAATCCAGAATGTGTTAAGCTATCAATGGAATAGTAAAAAGTAAAAATTAAAAAGAGTAAAAATTAATCATACTGTTTAAGACATTTCAAGCGATTTTTCAGTAGTTCCAGGGTCTGACAGCCCATACAGAGCTCATTTGTTATTGAAATGCACTTCTCCACAAGAGTGGAGCCAAACCACATAAGTATAAGAACAAGTAGAAGACAATTGTTCTAATAATGCAAATTCATGTCCCACATCCTTTTCTACAAAACAACAGCCTGGTGAACGAGACAGTGCCGACCAGAGGTTGCCAGAGCTACATCGTTGTGTGTGCTGAGGCTGTGTTGGTAGATCTCTTGAGTGCTGAGATGTGTGGTAGTGAATAAGGAGGGAGATGATGATCCATCTCAGTGGAAGTAGCTGGAAAGACTGAGAGAACTGAGAGCAGAGGGGGTAGGGGAGGGGGGAGGGAACAGGAGTGAAAGATTGAAAGATTGTGAGAATAATACTATGAGGAGAGGTGGAGATGATTATTCCATCCATGCTTGTCTCACATCTCATCTGTCTCTGTATGGCATATAATTTATGCCATACCTTATCTGCATTGGTGCGTGTGGAACAGTTGCATGTGCTGGTGTGAGTCCTGTTGTTGCTGTAGGATATTGATCTGTGGTTTGTGGTGAATGTTTGTGGTGTGCTGCCCAACCCCCACCACCCCCCCCCCCCAACTTGTTTGTTTTTGCTTTTATATCTCATTTGCAGACATTGTTGCGTGACTCACGTGGATGGAATTATAAACAAATCCAGGATATTTTAGGAAATGACACATATAGAATTGGGAACCACAAACAATGTTGGACCAAAACGCCGTACCCTGCAACATCTTAATTTGTACAAAGGCAACAAAATCTTAGTGCTTTGTTTTTAAATTGAATTTGATTAATGTCACGGAAACTGGCCTGTTTACAGACCATAAATTTTGGGCCATCTGTTAAGTTCTGCTTGTTTTTGTTTGACTTTGATGTAGAGCATTCATTGTTCATTAGCAGTCATTCGTGATAGAATTTCACACTGAATCTGTAATGGAGACTGTTGTAAAGGCAAGGGGCTTTGTGTGTGTGTGCGTGTATGTGTATGTGTGTGTGTGTGTGTGTGTGTGTGTGCATGCATACATGTGTTTGTGTGAGTGTGTGTGTGTGTGTATGTGAGTATTTTAATGTTATTAAAGTCCAGCAGCAGAAAGTGGACCATAAACCACACTGAGGGATGTGCCTGCCTGTCTCTCAGCTCAAAGTGAACTCCTCTCTAAAGGCCAAAGCCCAGCAGCTACTGAAGCATTGCGTTGGCCACTGGATTTGATTTAGAAGTTAAATAATCTGAATGTGATAGCGCACACCGGCCACGGACATGCTGTGCGGAGGTGCACAGCACTGCTTCAGCTCATGTCTATTTTCCTTCTATGCTGTGCAGCAAAATGAGATTTTGACATGGAATGTCCTAATAAAGACAAATTTATAGGTACTATTGCTTTCTGCCCCTCAGATTTTGCTTCTTCCGTCTAAATCTCTTAGGCTGACAATCCAACATATATCTAAATTAAATTGGTTGGTGACATTATGGAGGTTAAAAAGTAATAAATTTCATTTTCAATCATTGCATTTTATTGAAAACAGTGGAAAATATTTACAAAATGCAGAATTCCCTCCTCACCACCCCCCAGACACCCCACAGCCATGCTAGCTAACTTCAGCAGACCCCCCCGAGTCTGTAGAAATGTTCCCCATGCAAATTGGAATGTCATAGCCTCAGCAACTTTACATTACTAGACCATTGTTTTTTTTTTTGTTTAACTGAAGGAGCCTTGTATTATTTCCATGATAAGCGATCAGTGCTGGAATAGGCGTGGTTCTGGTTGACAGGCTTATTAGAGCTGGCCAATAAGGAGCAACCAAACAATACACCTCCATAGTCATTTGGCAGGAAGCAGGGATGGGTGAGAGGAGTTCAGGAGACTGCATTCTGTTTGCAGGACAAGTGTGCCCATGAACCTGTACCTTAGCCTGTGTTGGAGAGACATTGGGTTTAGTGGAGAAGTTTTTGGTGTCATAGACACATTCTTCATGGTAAGGACTGCTGCAAACTAGTCAAATGAGTCAAACAAGCGCGGCCACAAATCATTCTCAATCTGTATTTCTCACCTGCGTTTTCAATCTTCAACCATGTGAGGGCAATTAACAAAACAACCCGGTGCCCATAAAGACTGTCCACAAACTGTTCACAAGTCCACAAGCTGCAAAGGAAGGACATAGGATGAAAATGCAGGTGAGAAAAGCAAGTGGAAAAACTGTGACTGCCCTTAGAAGGTATGTGCGGTGTTTGTTTGCATTGTAATAATTGCACCTTTTGTCTGTGTATGGTTGTCCTGCAACATCCTCACATCATTTTGGTGCCTCTCGTAAATCAGGCCCTAGTTAAGCTTTCATATTGGCATACACTTTGACAGGAGGTGGAGGAGGAGGAGTTGTTATGCCTGGGGGCCACGGGTGGTGGGGGGAATGATGTTTGTTCTGTTTTGTAAGTAGTTGATGATTTCATGAATTACTGCCTGCAGCATCCAACCCACTGCTTGCATTAATGGTGTGCTTAACATTATCACAGTAAAAATACGCAAGCCCTACCTAGCACTGTGTCGAACATTAAAACTGGCTCTCAGTCTGAATGCTACCAGGACTGCAGACACTTTTGCTCTGAGATCAGAAGGCATTAGGTCCTTTACATATCAGCCCGACAGCCCCGGACGAGCCAGGACTGGTGATTGTCAGAGACTATTACCATTCTTTACAACAGGAGACACACCAGGACGTCCTGTTCTTTCCTGAAGCTGATCTAAACCTGTGCAGGGAGAACAAAATAAACAGTCTGAGAGGCAGCGAAGATTTTTTGCTCTCATCTTCACAATCCAGACTAAATGAAAAAAAAAAATTCTGGTCAAACTTTGTCCATACCTCACATTCCACAAAAAGCAGATGCACTGGTGACAGTAGGGAAAGCAAAGTGGCATGGTGCTCTTTTCAGATTTGCCTGTATTCTGTTTGACTATATAATAAGTCTGTTTAATATATAGTATAACTATAATTCATAATATGAATTGGGTTCGTATTTGAGTTGTTTTGTATAAGCCCGGCTCTGAATGACTGTCAGTTGTGAATGGCGAAAGTGTCACTTGTGCCACCTCTGCTACGATGTTACTGTCTATTTCATGCTGTAGCTCAAGTGACCTTCCTGGTCTCAGATTGGCTGTGAGTAAAGGTGGTTACCTACAGAAGATCAGAATTTCAGTTTACATGATAAGACATTCACTCCTGCCCCTGCCTCCTTCCTTCCTTTCCAGTCTGAAATTATGGGGGACAATTACGTAACTGGATATGTTACACAGTAGGCATTTAGCCAGCATAAAACTCACGCGGAGTCCATTCAGTGCAGTAAAGGCAACTGCAACTTCCTTTTGATGTGTAATGCTCCAGTGGCTGGAAGGCGGTGATGCAAGAGTGTGATTGGTCAGCTACGGTAACTGACAGTTAGGCCATGGCTGCATCCTAATCCGAGTGAGCAGTTGAAGGTATAAGTGAATAAGTGAGAACATACACGCTTCAGAACAGGGGTGACAGTTATTTGCTGGCATATTTGGAACATAATCCACAGTCATCATTTCTCACCTTGGCTTGTGGCAGAAGTGGTAGCCTCTGAAAATCATGCTGGAGTCATAATGCACATAATGTTGATGTAAATCTGAAAATGGGTCATAACATTACATACAACTTTTTTAAAATCGTGTCCTCTCCCACATTGGTATTTTCCATTATCGACAAACACCGTTTTAAGTGAGGGGACTGGATCAAGAGTCAAGTCAAGAGTCAAGAGAGATTTTATTGTCAGCCCATCCATATACAAGTATACAGTAGGGTTGAAATAATGTTTCCCTGGGACCCATGGTGCTACATTTAGACAGTGAAGGACAAAGATAACGTAAGGTACACAGAATAAAATCAATAAATACTAAGACCATGGATACAAAAATACTAGACAAATAAATAGACAAAATAACAAGACAATAAATGGATAAAGTAGCAGGCAGAAATGTGTAAGATGGAGGTGGCATTGGATGTGAGACAAATCTCAGTACTTCTGAAGATGCAAATCATTACTTTAACACAAAGTAATGATTTACCCTTAAGTTTCTGAAATGTAACATTGGAAATTGTTCATCTATACATCGTAACAAGGCGCATCCCTTGTAAACCTGGATTTATTACAGAATGACTAATGATTGGCTTAAAACATTTTGTTATCCTAATTCTTGAAAAATGCCCCTTGATAACCAGATAAATACCACAGTGATTCAAATTAGTTCGAGCCTTGAAATCCAGCCACAAAGTCATTTATCACAATTTCTGCTCATGTGTAATTAAAACACAATGGAATCACTGAGCCTGATGTAACCAGTCTTTCATAAGAGTGTGTGAGAAACATTCATTGCTCAGTAAAATGCAATGCCATCTGGTAAATTTGGCTAAAATAGTGTTTTGGTGCTGCTGCGGTTGAATGGAACTTGTAAAATTCACAAATCTTGCACAAATGCACACTGGGATATGAGACGCATAGAATCCTGGGATATCTGGTCAGTCATGGTTATACACTCAAAATGAACCAATCAGAGAAAGTGCTTCCACTTCCTCCTTCTTGTTTGGACACCCTTGGACACATGACTGTGTCATTTTTAGGAGTAGTGCTTGGGGCAAATGGGTAAAAAATGGCATTTGGGATGCAGCAAACATTGTCATGGACTGTTCTGACCTCTAACCTTCCCATGAGTCCTGGGGGTGACCTTAGTAGGCAGGCCAGAACAGAGCCAGCATGCAAGGAATGCTGTGAAGGTGAACAGGATGAGGAGACACAACACTGTTCTCTAGAACGATCCTCACCTGGCTCCACTTTGAAGACAGAGGCTTGGGGGGTGGGGAGGTGAACCAGCTTATGAAGCTCTGAGACAAAAGCAGTTAATAAATTCTTCATATAAGCATATGGATTCAGACAACTGCAGTGCTATAGGAACCAGAAAAGAGAGGAAGGAAGGGTGGACTGCTGATGATAATGGGAAGAGGAGAAAGCCAAGCAGAGGAAATGTTGGCCATGATAACAGCTTCAAAGCCATTGGTTGTCCTATAGACGTGTCAGTCATGGGGAGGCACACCACATCATGAGGAAGGGTGTGGCGGTGGGTAATGGGTGTGGCAGGGGCTGATGGGGTGATGGGCGGTGGTGCGGGAGGAGGGGAGTTGGTGGGGGGGGGGGGGGGGGGGTCACTGCTGCACCACAGACAGAGGAGAGACGAGCACTATGCTGCCATCTGTTTGCCACATGCAACCTTAAAGCCGTCGCGTAAATCACAAACACATTCAGCAATGCAGCGCCACATTCCGTCTGGCTACACTGACGCTGGCTATCTCTTCAGAAATGTGTGCATCAGACAGTAGAGAGGATGGGAGAAGAAGAAAAGACGCATGGCAGACAGAGGTGAAGGAAGGAATGATGGGACAAGAGGTCACCACACAGGAAATCAAATGTGTAAAAGAAAACAGCAGAGAGGTGATCCAGGAGTGGTTTTGGCTTGATGGGGCCTAGAGTCAGAGCTGTGAGATGGGTCATTGCATGTGTGGTGGCTGGACTGTACCCTCTGGGAGATCAGGCCTTCCAGTGGCCACAGCTGTGGGTCACATGACCTGTGTTGTATAGTATGGGCATAGTGTGATTTGCAATCGGGATGACAGTGGAGAGGACGTATCACTTTGGCTATCTCTTTGTGAGAGTGTCAACAGAAGTGCCATGGTTTCACATGGACATTTCTAAAATGTCCGTGATCTGCTTTCCTCATGATCAGCAAGGCCTCAGAGAGCCGCCCACCCCTACAGTGAAAAGGGTGGGCCAGGGGGTTGAGGGGGACAATCAGGGGGCAGGAAGTTTCTCTTTCCAGACGCCCAGTTACAGGAAACAGAAATCAAATACAGGAAATTAATTTTTTTTTCTCCTCAAGTGCAGTGGTCTTCAGATGAGTTGGAATGGATGGTAATTAACTACATGTCCAAAAGGATGGAGTAGTAACACAGACAGACAAGAGTTTGAATGGGGGACAGAAAGAATGATGACAGACAGATAGACGTACACACTGTATTCAGACAGACAGACAGTAGGAGTCTAATGCTTAGACGTGGTCCTGCCCCCTCTTATGTTGTTAGACAACGCTGTAAGCAGAGCCTCCCCAGAGCTCTATGACACTCTGTTATTGATTAGATGGGTGCATTAATATTATCCATGATTTGGCTCTTTCCTGTTGATCTTTGTTTTTTTCTTTCTTTCCTCTGTCCCAGCCCATAATGCTCATTGTTTTGTTGCTTCAGTCTGAAGCGAAATATGAGAAGTAAAAAGTTCATGCAAAATTATACTGGTTATTTTCTGGCTGTGGTCTGAGTGGGAGAGTTCTTCCCTCTGCCTGTGGAAAGTGATAGTATGGAAGCTTACCTCAATGGTTTCACAGGGGCTAATTTTCACTGTTGTCATTCCAGTTGGGAAAAGCGCTTGCCCCGAGCGCAGGCAGAGCCTTAGATCCGAAGATCATCACACTTTTGAGTCTGGGCTGACGCGTTCGCAGGCTGTGACCAGGAGTCCGCAGCGGGCCTTAATTCATTCTGCCCTACCCCTGTGGAATAAAGTTTAATTGGCTTTGTTCCATCAGGGTAAGGATGGGTTTTTCTCAGCCAGGGTTTCTCACCATATCGCTCATTGGTGCCCTCTATCGACTTACCAGGTGCCTGTATGTTGGATGCTAAGGATTACTCTCACTTCACCACAGCTCTCTGATGTAGACAGTGCTACAGTGAGGGAAGCTTAATGCACAGTTGGGGGAGTGAGGGATAAAAACAAAAAATTGCTGCTGCTCAAACCGCATGTACATCCCTCCTTGGCCAGCAGGGGTCAGTAACTGATTCCAGCGATAAGGGGTCAGTATGTAATCCCAGTGACAGATCAAACCCAGCACCCGCCAAGGTAATGCGTGTGTGACGGCATCTCTAGTTTCAGATCGTTAGGGGTCCCTTTGATCTTTATGCTCCCTGTCAGTCATTTCCAGCTGTTTGTTTTTATAGTGTCGTAATAATGGTGCTCCATTGGGTTCGTGATGAAACGCAGAGTGCATGAGGACATCTCTGACCTTCATATCCATCCACATCTCGCTCTCTCCCTCTTTGTCTTAATCCATCTTTCTCCCTACTCTGTACATGTGTTCATGTGTGCTCTCTCTCTCTCTCTCTCTCTCTCTGTCTCTGTGTGATCTTGTATGTATGATGGAGGCCAGAGAAAGCCTTTTCTACATTACCAGAGGTGTGTCTACACATAGCTGAGGGTTGTTTTCTTGATTGCTGGAGCTCTACTGCAGAGAATCCCTCAGTGTCCACCCTGTCACCCCTGGAGTTAGCAGTATGGACCGCACATGTGGAGCAGCAAACCTGCTTTAACTCCTGCAAGAGCCTTTACATATCAGGTTCATTTCAAATGTCTCAGTTTGGTCCAGTTCATTGGAAAGGAAAGCATTTGTTGGACTTTCACCCTTGCAACAGTATAGATCCATTAAGAAATGTGTCATTACTTCAGTTTCACTGTTGTCATAGCAGGGCTCACCCCCCTTGTGTTCAAAAACACAGAATTAGAGCATTCTGTCCCTTTCAAAACTTGAAGTTTACTAAGTGCTTCACGCTAGTTGATGAGACTTGGGGTGGCAGTGTAGCATAGTGGTTAAGGAGCAGGACTCGTAACTGAAAGGTTGCCGGTTCGATCCCCGCTGGGACACTGCTCCTGTACCCTTGGGCAAGGTACTTAATCCACAGTTGCCTCAGTAAACATCCAGCTGTATAAATGGATAACATTGTAAAGAACTGTAACCTATGTAAGCTTTGGATAAAAGCGTCTGAATAAATGTAAATGTAAATGTATCCAAAGTGATTTACAAGTGAGGCAGAGTACAACACAAGCACTTATGGTATGCTCACCACTTATGGTATCCAAGCTGGAGTCACCAGGGTATTTCTGGTGCTGTACTGGACTGTGCTGGTGCAGCCTGACACGTTATTGACATGGTGATGTGGTTTCCACAAAAGGTCCCTGAGAGAGGCTTGAAATCAGATGTCAGGTGATTAAGACGCGACCTTTCCCCTCCTGCAGCCTTTGACCTTGTGTTTCTCCCCTGAACCCCAGGCCCCCGTCACACGTTGCACCCAGAGGCCTCTTAGTCCAGGGGGTTTGTGTGTCATTCAAGGTCAAGCAGAAAAACAGGTAACACAGTGACATTTACAGATCTTAATGAAATCACTGGAGCTGACATTTAACTATCATTCATTGGTGCCTGCTGGTAGTCTAGTTTAACTGTGTGTCTTTGCCTGGATGTTTGATGGGATTTTAACCAAGCTGATTTTTCATGTGTGACATATTTAATGCTGTGGTGTTGATATTTATGCCCAAATCTCAGTTGAACTTTAATAGTATGTTGTTTGACCTCAAGTTCATGTCATGCTCTCTTGTAGGAAACACCCCAAAGCATTACTAAAAATGTAAATGTTAGTTCAACCTGACAGTATTACTGAGGAAATTGACATAGCTGAACTTCTAAAATCACTGGGTGAGGAGTACTGTCTCTTTAAGTAGACTGATCATTACAGATTTATAGTCCTCAGAATGGGACGATAGGCTTTAGCTTTCAATTAGATGCCATGGAATTTGACATCAACTCAAATGATTTAGTTGGAGTAATGAAAATAATAACAGAGTCATCACAAATGATTCACCACTTACTTCAAGTCCAGTTATATTTAGAAAAACATGATTGGTGTTTTTATCCCATAATTGTAATATCCATGGGCAGCCGATCTGCGGGATGTGGCTGAATTGTATCATCCAATGGCAAGCACTGAGAGTGACATCATGGCCTTATAATGCAGATGATGGATATAGCGGAATATTCAAGAATACTCAAGAATCACAGTTCATGGGAAAAAGGAGGAAACATGTCTTTGATGGATTTTTAAATAGTGTTCCTGTTATGATGACAGTGATCATGGTTAGCGGGGGGCATCCATATTTCTGGAACAGCTGAGGGAACTCTGAAAGAGAAACCGGCTCTTGTGGCATATCATGGAAATGTAACTGGAGAGAAAGAACTAGGTTCAATAATTTATGAGGTATCAGACTTTAGAATGCTGCATCTGCTATGCTGAGAGGAATTTATGTGTTCTTTTATCATTATTAATAACAGTATTTAAGCATATTCATATAAATACATATATATTGTATATATACAATATATACATATTGCATATGCAATGGAATCTATCACAGCAACGCCTCTAGAAGAACATGCATATTTTTGGGTTTGGATGGAGTGGTGGGCAGATTGAGGCTGTGATCACAATCTTGGGCATGTCTATTACAGTGAACACTTGTTTTCACCACAAACATCCTCTTCATTAACCAGGTTTTTGTCGAGCTGAAATTAAGTCTGAACTAGTTTTGACATCTCTTGATAGTTTTCTGCCTGAAATCCTCTGAGGAAAAGAAATGCACAGGGGGAGTTTGCACAAATAAAAGGGTGTGTTCTTTTTCCATCTTTTCTAATAATTTGTGTCCCCTGAAGAAAGATGTCATACGGATCAGCATTTAAACAATTACATGAAATGATTTACCGTGTTACGGAGCACTGAGGTCCCATTCCATACCAAGTTTTGTGTAACAGGGCAATCTGAGTGACCCAGGGCATGTACAGCAGCCCAGGGTCATGTCCTCAGGAGCAAAGATGGAAAATATGTGTGCAGGAGAGCAGACGAAATGAACCCTAATGAGAAATGAAGTCACACAGCAAAGTACTGCCAAAGATTTCTTTTTGGGGGGATTTTTTCCAGACTTTATCAAATAAAGTGTGAAATGAGATTAATTTTTAAGCAATTTCATAGCGACTGAAAACATTCATTTGCGTGAACATCCCCCGGTGATCAGATTGAAGAAGTAAAAAAAAAAAAGATTCTCTGTTGCTCTGTAACTGAAGGGACAGGACTCTTCGTGTCATTTAATGCTAAATCTTCATCTCACTCTGCCTGCTCTTTCATCCTGAGCCAAAAGAAGCCTTTAGATGCTTTAGAAGAAAAAAGAGAAAGAGAGAAGAAAGCCTGGATAGTTCCTGGAGAATATGGCTTATATTAATGTGGAGATATTGCTTTACCTCATCTGAACTTAATTAGAGGCCTGAGCTCTCTGTCTCTGCGCCCGGGCACACCGCCACCGTCGGCCCAGATGGGCGAGATCAGGCCGCTGACCCGGCGGATCTGTCGCCACGGCAATCGGTGAACAAACCCGTTTGTGCCGGACCAAGCCCAGCTACCTCTGGAGGTCTGCTGTAAATCTGGGACAGTGCTAGAGGACTCTGCCTTGATTTTGACAAACATCTTTATTAGGAGCTCTGGGCTTGGTTGTCATCCCCTGGAAAGGGGGAAATGATGCTGAGAAAGATTCCAGAAGGTTCCAGCCTCTGTTTGTAGAAACTCTGGCTTCTCATCTTCATTCCCCTTGTTCTCAGCGATTTGAAACTCCAGGTGCTGTGAGGTCACTCCACTGCCTCCACATGGCATTTGTGCAGGGATTCGCTGTTGTTATAAACACAGCAAACTAGATACAGGGCTTGTGCTGCGAGGTGCACGCGCAACCAATCGGACACAGAGCCCCCGTGCTATCAGGCACGCATACAACCAGTCAGGCACAGGGATTTTGCTGTCAGGCATTTATATATCCAATCAGACAAAAGCCTTGTACTGTCAGGCATACATACGGCCAATCAGATGCAAGGCTTTCTGCTGCCAAGTGGCATGCCTCCATCAGTGTGCAGAGCGAGCTTATGATGTGGCAGTTTGGGGCAGTCAAGAGAGGAGGTAAATAAGAGTGAGTGCAGCCTGCATTTCTGGGAGAAGGACCGATGCATTGCAAACACAACTGCATGCCTTTTAAACGCGCTTTGCCTTTTCCAAGTTACATTTAGAGGTTACTCTAATTACAGAATAGTTTCTATATTCTTCACATTAACTATTTAAATAGTGAATATATTCCACAGCTTTGTTCAACAGGCTACCACTAGTAGCAGTTTGGGATTTCACAAGGACATTTACAAGGGAATCAGGATTCTGCTCATCTCGGCTGTAGCTTTGACTAGTCATGTATAAATGTCATCTCTGAAAGCATTTGGTAAGAGATACATCTCTGGATTCAAAACCTGTTTTGAAATGCTACAAGTACTTTCGTATGTACTGTGTTGTCTCTTATTTTTACCTTCCATTAAAAAAATCTGAATCTTCCATCAATGCATCTGAAATACTAACCTAACCTGGGAATGTATGAATATCTGACAAATGCAGTGGTCTGACTGAACTTGTGCAGATAAACCTTGGCTTTCAAATGAAAACAGCCTGTTAGATTTTGGTAAACCAGAGAAACTGCCCCCATACTGTCCTCATTCTCACCCCCCCGTGACACCCGTGGGACAGAGGGATGCCCCCACATGGGGACTCTGGCCCAGCGCAGCTGGTTTTTCCACAGGCAGGCATTATGTGCATGTCCCATCCCAGTCAAAGGACAAAACACAGGCCTAAATATATAGAGGCCATCTCAGGCTCCACTGAGGTCAGGCAGCGTGGCGGCCGCGGGGGCTGGGAACCAATGACATGGCTGGAGACCTCTTCAGAAAGTATTTTTAAGGTCAATTACAGGGCGCAGTGACTGAGACGGCTGGCTGCTCTTTAAAGCTTTGCATTAAATGTTTATGTAGAGACGCTGGCAAAAGGCTGTTCCTAAACTTCACACAGGAACATGAGTCTAACACTGGTGTTGAGCAGACTTTCCTGACTTTTTTGTGTAAATGGAGAGTTGGAGACTTAAAAGTCTTCTGTTTCTACGGAACTGGCTCATGTCTGTCACTGCTGTGAGATCTTTGTCCTACTTTTCCACCTAGGCTTGAACGCACCTCTCTGCGAAGCCCTGACTGTACACACAGATACACTTCCTCAGAGACACACACACACACACACAAACATGCACTCTCACTCACATATACAAATACACACATACACACACACAGCTGTACACGCAGATTTACTTTCATGCACAAACACACACAGCTGTACACACAGATACATTTCCTCACTCAAAGACACACACACACACACAGCTGTACACATAGATACACCACTCATCTGTAGACCCAATCCTCCCACACAGTGTCCCCATAGAAGATGAATTCCAGTGGAGGACTATTAACACAACATGCCAATATAAAATGTAATGATTTTAATAACAGTCATTGATAATAAGTGAGTAGTGCAGCTTTCCTTTCAGCCAAGAATGAGGGTCTTTCATAGATAATATTGAAACATGAACGTTAGCAGCCCAGACACACAAGGGCACTACAGTAGGAGAAACTGAAATAGCTCTTTTATTGTAGAGAGGCGCAGCACGGCTTCCTCTACAGAGCTTATTTTAGGAAGAAAAATGTAAATGAAGCCCCTTCTGCCTTTGGGTTCATGTTAAGAATACACTGGTCTCTTTAAATGCTCTGTACCGGTTTTAGATGGGGACACAGAGGGTCTCTTTCACCTGTGTGCGTGCGCGTGTGTGTGTGTGTGTGTATGTGTGTGTCTGTGTGTGTTTGTATGTGTATGTATGTGTGTGTGTGTGTGTGGGGGGGGGGGGGGGGGGGCTCTGGGGGGATTTAGGGAAGGCACTGTTAATAGGATGAAAGTGGGGGTTTGACAAGCACAGACTTTACACTAAAGAAACACTAGAGAAAGCAGTGTTCATGGGATGTTGGTTTTGTTAGTGTCAGTGAAGGAGGGAGACATTATGGGGTACTGATAAAGTGTTCAGTGGTGACAGAAAGATTTTTATTTAGCAAGGTCACAGTGAATATACAGAGATTTATGTTAGCAGTGAAGGTCACGCCAAATACACACAGACAAATATTAGGAGTCATAGTGATGCTGAATGCACAGAGATGGATTTGAGCAGTCATAATCATGGTGAATATAGAGAGATTGATAAAAGCAGTCATAGTCACAGGGAATAGACAGAGATTTATATAAATTGTTGTGATTAATGAGGGCTCCTGGGGTCATTGGAGTACAAGTTTGTGGAGTTGTGAAACAAAACTAATCTGTCGATAAGATGCAATTAGTCGTAACCACGACACCCAATGCAATGTTTTTGAACAAATATTCCAGTTCTTCTGGTTTGTTTTAGTTGGGTTGACTTGAATTTGGTGTAGAGAAGACCTTGCAGCTAACAGCATATAGGCACAGCCTTTACACCATCCTATAAGACACACAGGAAAGTCCAAGCCCTCCTTTTTGTATTTTCCTAATGCAAAGTGCATAAACACGACATAACACAGAATATCTTACAGTATGAAATACACCCCCACCCCCCCCCCCCCTTCCCTCCCCAGGGGGACCGAGTGGGATGGGGCGAGGGGGGAGTCCCTGAGAGGCCCCATATGCGACCAGACTGTAGTCACATGCAGAGGCACATGTATGTTGTTGTCCTGAGCTGGAACATATTTCACACATGAAAGAGAATTCCTACACGTG
Source organism: Megalops cyprinoides (assembly GCF_013368585.1). Lineage (NCBI taxonomy): Eukaryota > Metazoa > Chordata > Actinopteri > Elopiformes > Megalopidae > Megalops > Megalops cyprinoides. The sequence continues at coordinate 11,510,392 of NC_050595.1, read as the reverse complement.
TTGCCCCTTTCCATCGCTCTGCGCATATCGCTTTGCCGGCCGTATCAGCTTTTGATTTATGACTATCATCTGCATGGCTCGCCCTGTCTGCTCACCTGAGCGCACAATCCCAGAGCCTCTCTCTTTGGGGTGGAAAATCGGCACAGCTCGTTATTCAGAACGAGGGGGAGGAGCAGAGGGCCCCCAGGCAAACTCTCCCTGATCGCAAAGAATGCTTACACCAGTTCAGGGCTCTTCACTCTAAATGACTCTCAATAAAATCGCAGTAGGTATTTCTTGTGGAGGGTGTGACGGGGGTGTTACCTGTTTAGGGTATGGCAGAAGGCATTTCCTATAGAAGATGTGGCAGAGGGTACTCCCTATAGGGAGTTTTTCCTCTTGTGGGTATTGCAGGGGCTATTTCCTGTTGAGAATGCAGTAGAGGGGTCTTCCTATAGGTTGGTTTGGCAGAGGGTATTTCCTGTTGTGGATGTGACAGAGGGTATTTCCTTTTGAGGGTGTGGCAGAGAGCACATCTTGCAGATGTTGTAGGATGTGACAGCCACGCACGAGGTGCTATACTCCACCAAGGCCGTCACATCCTTGCCAGTCTCAGCACTCCTTCCTCTTCACTCTGCAGTACTGTGTGTGCAGTTCTGTGGTTCATTCTTCATCCAGACCAATTCAAGTGAAAGTGTTAAGGATGTGTACTCTGGAAGCAAGCTCAAGACAAGCACCCGTTTTGGCCCCCTGCAGAGATCATAAATCAAATAAATGTCATAATAGGTTTACGACACCCAGGCAGTAATTAGAAACTGTGTGTGAGCCCGAGTAATGCGGAACAGCCTTGCGCTTCCAAATGAACCCTGCACAGCAGCAGTAAAGGGAAAAGGCCCGGGGCTTCAAGAATAAACAAACAGAGAGTCAGCTGGGGTCTTTTTATGTAAGAGTGTGTGTGTGTGTGTGTGCGCTCGTGTGTGCGTGCGTGCGTGCGCGTGTGCGCGTGTGTGCGTGCGTGCGTGCGCGTGTGCGTGTACGCACGTATGTGTGTGCGCGTGTGTGTGTATGTGTGAGTGTGCATGTATGTGTTCGCAAATCCATGTGTGTATGTTTGAGAGAGAGCATGAGTGACAAAGTTTTTCTATGTGTGTATGTGTGTGCCCGCACCCATGACTGTGTGTGTCCGTGTGTGTGAGTGAGAAAGAGAGGGAGAAGGGAGTTCGTCTGTGTGCGTGAGACCATGTGTGTCCATCTGATAGAGAGGGTCTGTAATGTATGTGTATGATTCTCAGTTCTGACTGTGTTGTTTTCCGAAGCCCAGCACACACACTGAATGGACTTATTCATGTGGAGGGGGGTGGGGCCCCTCATCCCTCTGCTGTTTTTAATTCATTATGAGGATTCCCTCTGGAAATACCTCACCGAGAGGGAGAGAGAGAGAGAGAGGGGTAGAGTGTGTGTGTGTGTGTGTGTTTGTGCATCTGTATGGACCCGTGTGTGCACCGGCATCTGTGTGTGCATGTGTGTATGCACAATTTGGAGCGAGACACATAATTCCATGCATGTTCATGCAGGGCTGAGTCATTTTCCCTAAATTAGGTGGAATTGATGGATTAGAGCCGGGGGAGCTGTCACACATTTATCAGCCATTAGACAATCAGAGTGTAATGTGCAGGAACAGGGCAGGAAGTGAGCAAATAGGATGAGAGAAGGGGGGGGGGGTGGCAGGAGAAAATGCAGAGATGGAGAGCTGAGACAGAGCTGACTACAGCACCTTCCAGTCTGATACACAATGTACTGAGTTTAAGGGGAGAGCTCAGAGAGGTCACATCACTGTAATGAGTGTAGATTGACCACATACCTTTGGAGCAGCTCAAAATTATGCATTTTACTGAAAGTATAGTAAAAGGAAAATGGGGTAAAGGGCTCCAGCAGATGATATTGCTAATGTTATGGTAATGTATGCCAGGGTAGCCTGTGAACCTGGTGTGTATGCCAGTATAAATCAGACACATAATGTGCCTGTATGAACAGGGACACACCTGCTCCCCTCTACAGAGAGCTTTGCCCCAGGTGTGGGGGTGACACCTGGGCCGCAGGTAGAGGTTTGGAATGGACAGTTAGGTCACGACCCCATGGGTGAGGTTATCCGGCCCTGCCCCCCTGCTGACCCCTGCTGGCCTGGGAATGTCCACACTGCGGGTCCCGCCCGCCAGGGCAAGTACACATCGCCCAGCCGCTAAGTCCACAGTCCCCCGAGTGCACTGCGTTTGCGCCCGTGGGACCATCTGCTCGCGGGCGCAGTGGGGAGGGGTGACACACCAGGGTGCGATGGCCTGTGGCCACGCCCCTCGCAGTGCTCTGCCAGGCCACGGGGCTCGGTGTGAAATTCCAGGGGACAGAGCGCGGAGCGGCGTCCGCTCCCCTCTCCCGCATCTGTCTACAAACAGGATGTAGTCAAGGTGATCTGTGCAGCGCGCAGCTCTGTCACTGCTACCTGCATGGCTCTGTCTGCGCAGCTTGGTCACTCCATTCTGTGCAGCTCTGGCCTCCCTTGCCTGCGCTGCTCCACACCTGCTACCTGTGCAGCTCTGTTACCCCTGTTTGTGCAAAGGTGTCACTCCTGGTGCAACTGGTTCATCCTCTATCACCCTAACAGTGAGGTTGTGCGTGTGTGTGTGTGTGTATGTGTGTGTGTGTCCAAATCACAATACCATGCTAGTGTGTGTGTCTGTGTGTGTGTACTGGTGCATATGCCATCGTTTTGTCATGGTTATGGCTTTATAAAAATGGTGTGAGCTTCATATTGCCGTGCTGTAATGAGGCTTCAATGACGGGGGAAGCTTTACACTGCCACACAGTGACGGGATGCTTTTTACTACTGTGCTGTGACGGGAAATGCTTTATACTGCTGCACTGTGACAGGGGAAGCTTCATACTGCTGCACACTGTCTGTCAGGAGCAATGTGACCTGATCTGACCTACACCTCACTCTGGCAGTGCGCTACGCTTGCCTCTACCCATCAGTATGTGTGTGCATGTGCGCGTGTGCAAGCATGTAAATTAATGCATTCAGGGCCAGGTACAATATGAAGTTTTAGAGTGAGCTCAATTGGTTTTTTTGGCCAGGTGGGTTTCTGGGATTGCATTACCTTTTTCGGCAACACAAAAATGCGGGGCTTTCGCTAGGTTTGGGGTGAGATCAGTGATTAGGGTCACATCATTTTGGGGGGTGAGAGCCAATCTGGGGATGAATGAAAGGGGAAGTTATTTTGCAGACTGATGTGGAGGAGACAGCTGGCCCATGGGATATCTTGAGAGCTGAGCTCAGCTGGAAGGATGCACACTGGTTCTGCGGACACCTACTGGTGGAGAGTAGTACTGCAGCAGCAACATAAGTCTCTCCCTATCTCCTTGAATGGAGACCTGAAACACTTAAGATAGTGCGTGACTAATAGGCAGCTATCTCCCTCTCATTAATTTACTCTATTCCTCTGTATAATTTTGATGATTGTTTTATCATCAGTATAATTATGTAGTTTTGCCACAATTTAGACATCAAAGTCCTCTCTCATTGTTTGAAGTTAGAGGTGAAATGTTGCAACAATATTCCAAGTTACGCTGTGAATTTTTTCATGTTCTTGTTAGCTTAGGCCTCTGTAAACATTAAAAACTGTTTGTATAAGGCGATTTCATTTCTATCAAACACAGCTGTAAACCTTCGCTGCTGCAACAGACTCCGATGATAAGGTACTGTTTTGTGCAGTTCTGACAGGGACTGAGATTGATGATCTTTCTTTCTGCTAGGGATTCTGTGCTGTTAATGATTTTGTAATAGTGTTTATCGTTACAGCCTTTAAAAGGTGTGATGTTGGTCACGTCAGCATTGAGGTTGCCTTACCCATTGTGTGCCATACCATCACTCTCGGCTTGTGTGCCATACAGTCATGTGATAAACTCTCATTTCCCCCCTATGTACTCTACATTCACACTGTACTATACCCCCCACACGCTCTCTATGCTCTACTCTCTTCTGTGTGTAATACTCCAATCCCCCTTTTGTTAATCTCACCCTTCCCATTTGTACTCTACCCTTACTCTCATCCTGTCTGCCATGCAGGACTTCACCCCCACCCTCCTCACCCCCACACTCATACACTCATCCCCCTCCAGTGTGCTGCACCCTGGCCTGGTGCGTAAATAGGGGGAGGGAGGCAGGGCAAAGGACAGATTTGGCTAGGCCTCCTGTGGTCTCGTTATTAAAGAGGGTATACACACACACTCTGCTCTTTTGGGGATGCATGAAAGCAATGCTGACGGGAGGGACAGGAATAGAGGATGGGAATAGAGGATGGGTGGTTGAAGGATTGAATTAAGTCATTTGATGGTTTAGATGCAGCTAAAACAAGCTGCTGCAGTGCACACAGTCCCCTCCCTGCAGCTCCAGAGAGCGGGCCCATTCCATCTGTGGGTTTGGAAGCAGTTTAATTCAAATCTCCAACAGCCTTGATGAAAAAGGGATTTTTCCTCTTTTCCCCTTTCCTGTATTTCCCCATATTGGAATAGCTGCCTGCTTTCTCCGTCACTGCTCTGTCTGTAGTCCTGTTTCTTCTCTTACTCTCTCTCCCTCTTTTTCTCTGTCCTCCCAAATTTAAACACAATTTCAGACTTAATTGGCATAGCAGCAGTTAAACAGTGTTGCCACAGCATTTAAAGTACACAAACACACAAGATCATTTCCCAGTCCTTCTGCACTCTGTCTTCTCCATTTCTGCATCCCCCCTCTCTCTCTTTGCTTCCCCTTTTCTGTCTTTATCTCTCTCCTCTCTCTCTCTCTCCTACTCAACGTCTCTCCCTCTCTCTTCCATCTCTTCCTTCTTCTCTCTCCCTCCCCCACTTTCTCTCTCCCTTTCTCCGTCTCCCTTTTTTTCTCCCCCCCCCCCCCCACCTCCTTTCCCTCTCCCTCTGTCCTAAGTTCCAGCTTCCTCCTCCACGTTGCACTGTGTTGGCATGCTGTGGGGCTGGAGGTTTTCTTTGGCAGATAAATCACTTTCTCCTTGGCCGGGGCTGGCTCTGCCTGCCAATCTAAACGGGAGCGTGCTACTGGCTGGGCGTGTGGAAGGGGGTGTGTCTTCAGCTGGTAATGAAGACTTCTCTTTTCATCCCCAGTTTAGAGGCGCTGAGCGCACGGGCCGGCTGCAGCTGCAGTGCTCTCCACCACGCCACATTCCTCCCAGATAAACACAGTCAGATATGAGGCTTTCCCTCGCGCTGGCCGTCAGCTGCTCCTCCTGAGGTAAGGACTGTCTCCTCCATCTCCTCCACCCTCTCCTGGCTTGTTGTCTTGTTTCTTTGTTTGTCGTCCTTTGCTCCCACCACCCCCCCCCACCCCCCCCACCCCCCCCCCCCCCCCGACATACACAAATGCCCACCCCCAAGAACGGGCTCTCTGTTTTTAGCTTCCTATATTTAACAGTAATACTAACAGGTATTTTATTTTTGACCTGCAGAAATACCAAAGAGATTGGTCTTTAATTTCAGGTGGTCTGTTGAAGGACTGACAGGGCATGCATTTAGTGTGTTTGAGATGAACTGTTCATTTTGTGTGTGTGTGTCTGTGTGTGTGCTTGTGTGTATATATCACTCTATTTTTTGCTTTGAAATGACATGGCCATATGCACTATTTGAGTGTGGTGTTTATGCGGATGTGTGTTTTTCATTTTGGTATTACTGAAGGCACAGCTTCAGGATGTTTGACAGATATTTGATGTTACTGTTATTACTTTTGCCACTTGGTAGCAGTGCCACTTTGGTCATTGGGGATTGAGGGGTTGGGGGTGGGTCAGTCAGTCAGTTGGCAGGGTGGGATGACGGGACATCTTATTTGTGGACACTGAAAAGATCACTGGGTTTTTATAATCAATTAGGATGTGGACAGAGACGCCATGTGTTAATACTGGCTTGGGACAGGGTCACTTTGTATAAATACAGATTGGGGACAGGGACTCTCTATATAAACACAGATTGGGGACAGGGCCAATTTGTCCAAAAACGGTTGAAGAGGAAGGGGCAGCCCTGTCTACACATGGGTGAAGAGGACAGGGCTGCACTGCCAAGACATGAACTTGGGACAGGGCCTCTCTTTATAAGCATGGACTTGGGACAGGGCCTCTCTTTATAACCATGGACTGCAGACAGGGCTTCTTGGCATAAACATGGACTGGGGACAGGGCTGCTTGATATAAACATGGACTGCAGACAGGGCCTCTCTTTATAAATATGGACTGGGGACAGGGCCTCTCTTTATAAATATGGACTACAGACAGGGCTTCTCTTTATAAATATGGACTACAGACAGGGCTGCTTGGTATAAATAAACGTGGACTGGGGACAGGGCTGCTTGATATAAACATGGACTGCAGACAGGGCTGCTTGGTATAAATAAACGTGGACTGGGGACAGGGCTGCTTGATATAAACATGGACTGCAGACAGGGCTGCTTGGTATAAATAAACGTGGACTGGGGACAGGGCTGCTTGATATAAACATGGACTGGGGACAGGGCCTCTCTTTATAAATATGGACTACAGACAGGGCTTCTCTTTATAAATATGGACTACAGACAGGGCTGCTTGGTATAAATAAACGTGGACTGGGGACAGGGCTGCTTGATATAAACATGGACTGCAGACAGGGCCTCTCTTTATAAATATGGACTGCAGACAGGGCTGCTTGGTATAAATAAACGTGGACTGGGGACAGGGCTGCTTGATATAAACATGGACTGCAGACAGGGCCTCTCTTTATAAATATGGACTGGGGACAGGGCCACTCTGTATAAACATTGATTTGGGACAGGGCTGCTCTGTATATACATGAACTGGGGACAGGGCCTCTCTTTATAAACATGAACTGGGGGCAGAGATGTCCTGTAGAGATGCCCTTTTTTCTTCCTATTTTCCCTGTGACAGGAGCCAAACATCCTGGAAGCACTTTGTGCTCAGTAGTGACTCTTGGATTCAAACTGGCTTTATTAGCATGACAGGAGTTATCCAGTGTTGCCAAAGCAATTTAGGGCATGAGCATATCAGATCAATCCTCCTTTCCCTCGCTCTCCTCTTTCTTTCAGAGTAAAACAAAACAAATACAAAAAATAAATATATAAAGAAATGTATAAAAAGAAAAAATATGTATAATAATAAAGGCTTTTATTTTATTCTAATGCTTTTCATTAAATTTTCTCTCCATCTCATCATGCATTCAGGCAGCTGGTCATGTGTATAGTGGGGCTTTCCAAACTCCTGCCTGGAAATATAGGTAGATGTGCCTTTTCGGGGCCTAAGTGACTTTCCATTAGTTGCTGCCGAGCCCTGAGAATTACAGTTTCCCAAATGTTCCACTGAATAGTATACAGTAGCCTGAGCTAATTCAAAAAACACAAACCTGCACTGCCACGGCAAGAACACTCTGCCTGTGCACTGTGGGAATACGCTTAGCAGACCATACTGAACCAACAAAGAGGGAAAGAAGGAGCGAGAGAAGAAAGGAGTATAAAGGATAAGTGTGTATCAGACAACAGTGTAGTAGCATAGCATCTGGGAGTATATGTGCCATTGTAGTGTATAGGTTTCTATGGTGTGTAAGTATGGTGTTTGGAGTCTGTAGGTAAGTGTAAGTGTGCAGTGCAGGAGACAACAGTGTGTTGCTTTAGTTTCTGGCCAGTTGAAGGCACCACAACAAATTTAAAAGAGAGTAGGTTGATGCACAGATACACAAGCTCTCTCTCCCTCTCTTTCTTTCTCTGTCTGACTGTCTGGCATATACACACATGCACATACTGTATAATCACCTGCAATTCAGATTAAGTTCCTTGCTCAAGGTATTTGAGGGGTGCCCCTGGGAATCAACCATGCAACCTTCTGGTTACAAGTCCAGTTCCCTAACAACTGCTGTGCACACCGCTACCCTCCCAAAGTGTCCCACCAACCCACACGTAAAATACCAGGGCATATCTTGATGCTCTCAGAAGGACTCTGGATATGTAATAAATGGGATTTGGGGGCTGCGGTTCCCCCTTGACAGAGAGCAGGTTCAGCTCACTGCTAATGTGAAACACATGACACACAGAAGAGGAACCCCCTCACATTTAAGTCATTCAATCTCCTTTGCCCCAATGAGAATACAACATTCTGAATGCACCCCAGTCACACTCCAAGCACACAGAGGAGACACACAGAATACACTGTGGACACACCTTACTAACCCTCAGCACAGACTCCAAACACACTCAGTACTGACTCCTAACATGCTCAGGACACACACCTAACACACTCATTACACACTCAGTGCATACAGAGCACACTCGCAACATGGACAATGCACAAACCGAACACCCTCAGTACTTGCATTTTACCATTCTTCTTTCTGTCTCTGCATCAGGTCCCTCCTCCCAGTGAGGGCTTTCAGTGGCCTCCCTGAACTCTAACCCATTCCCTGAAGAGAGAGGGTTCTCCCTCATTCCACTGCAGATAGCAGACCGCACCCATCTCTTTCAGGAAGGGACGAAGTGATGGTCTAATAGAATCTGAGGTTTTGGTTCTCTGTGATAGGAGTGGCTGTGGGTTGAGAGGTTAGAGCTCTGGGGGGGGGTGGAGGCCTTGCTGTCTTGGTTTAGTGCCACTGGAGTCCCCTAGTGGCAGATGCACCCCCTCCACACATACATACACACATACACACACACACACACACACACACACACACACACACACACACACACACACACAGCATAGCAGCAGGAAGCCAGCATGTACTCCCTCTTTTAACTATCACCTACAAAACATCCTCTGCACTAGGACAGTGGAGACATACTGAGGGAGGCTAGGGGAGCAGTGAGTGAGGAGAGGGTGAAAGAAACTGACAGAGACGAGGACAAAATATAACAAACTAGGAGATACTACGGGAGACAGGGATACACTGATAGAGACTAGAAGAGATGGAGTAAGACAGACAAAAAGAAACTGGGAGAGGCTGAGGGAGTCAGGGGGAGACAGGCAGAGACTGAGAGGCTGGGGAAATCTGTGGAAGTCTGAGGGAGGAGAGACTGGAAGAGACTGGCTTAGGAGAAACAGGGAGACTAGCACAGACTGGGAGAGGCTAACAGAGAGTGTGGCGTATCTTTCCTCCATCTGTTATGCTGAATTCAAGGGAGGCCTTCTGCAGGCCTGCAGATTGTACAGTATTTACACATTCGCACTGTCGTCCAAAGGAACGCCATGTGCTGTGAGGCTGAGGCGAAACAGTCAACGCTTTCATTGAAAGCCACCGCTTTCCATGAAGATGGAAGCCATTGCGTGACCTCGTTCAACCTTTTCAGGCCGCTCAGGTGATCACCAGCAGCAGCTGCTCCTGTGGCACTACGGACAGACCCTGCGAAGTGTTCAGACTGTCAGGGTCAAACAAGGCTGTTACTTGGGACTCTGTGGCTGTTTGTGATCCAAAACAATGTTGTTTGCAGAGAGGTTGAATATGTGCCTGCTGGTTCGGCGCCCTAGACTGAATCATGCATTTTGGAGTCGCAGAACGAGCTGGGGGGAGGTCTCTGTGCGTATTGTTATCAGCTGTCTGGGCTGGCCAGTCTCTTTTTCCTCTTTTTCTCTCTATCTTCTGGAGCATTGTCACACCAAAGGGCCCCAGATCAAGTCAGGGCTGCAGTGGTGGAGTTTAAGTTGCTTCAGCACAATGTTAATGTGGTTGTTCTGCTCACTCCCATGGGGCTGAACTGTGTGTGTCATCTCACAAAGTGTCACACTCATAGGTATATGTGTCCTGGCTGGTTAGTTTCAGCATTGCCTGTCTCTTCAGCGTCAGTTGTCAGCCTGTGTCTTTACACTCAATGTGCCCTCTTTAGTCTCAGTGTCTCTTGTGCCTTCAGCCTCATTGTTACCACTTTAGTTCCAGTGTTTCCTGTGTCTTTAGCTTCAGTGTGACCACTTTAAATTTCTGTGTTTCCTCTGTATTTAGCTTCTGTGTGCCCTCTTTAGTCTCAGGGTTTCACTGGGTATGTTCTCTTTAGTTTCAGTGTCTCCGGTGTCTTTAGTCATAGTGTGCCCTCTTTAGCCCCTTGTCTCCGGTGTCTTTAGCCTCACTGTGTCCCATCCTACTACCCTGTCCATGATGTGGCAGGCATATGCGGATTGTTCTGAAGATTTGGCCCGGGACGTGGCAGCAAACGGCCTCTGCTGATAATGGGAGTCCGGCAGTCTGTTGACAGAGTGAGAGGAGTTCACACAAGACTGCAGGTGTCCCTTTCTTGGCTGTTGTTTTAGGTAGTGCTGTGTTTCTTTAGCCCTGGGAGTGGTGTCCTGCTACATGTTAACACAGTATTAAATCATCCCTTGTCAGCAGCATTATCATAAAATTGTTGATCCTGGAACCCCGAGTTTCAGATTGGTCTCAATCCCACTGATTCCTCACGCATGTCAAAACCCTAATTTATTTCTATGTGAACATATTTGGATTACCCTCTATAAGTAATTGATTTAAGCCATTGTTTATTGATATATTAACTTTGTTTGGGGTTCAATTCTACTTTGAATGGCAAACCACCACACAATACAGTCAGGGAGATAAGATTTAGAGCTGAGCTGGGGTAACAATGTTTTCTTTAGTTCATCCAGATTAAACATTTCAGTTTGAAATGTTCAGCTCAACATCGCTGTTATCTTGATAGCTTTCTGTGAAAAGCATTTCAGCCATAACGGTTGACAGTTTGGCTTGTAAATTTGGGGAGGGGTGGTGTCTGAGTCGTAATGGATGTGTTGAGAAGAGTATGTGGGCTGAGTTTGAAGTAGTGGATTAACGTGAAAAAGGCAGCTGTCACTCTCTTATGGTGACTTGACCCTAAATAAAAATGCCTCTGTTGAGAAGTGGCTGCTCCAGGTACAACAACAGGAATGCTTCAGCCCTGAAGCGAAATGGATTTCACTGCTGAAACGCTGGAAAAATAAATCCAAGTCATCCGTGTCAGTGGCTTTCAGTCTGCATTTCACCCCAACAAAGGAGGCCTGAAGGATAGATCATCTTCGGGCCCTTAAATTCACCCCAGAACATGACACTTTCATTCAGGGCTTAAGCAGGTTTTAAGGAGCTTAGCGCCGAAGCGGCCAGGGCATTACACCTGGATAGCGGGGGAAGTGCCCTGAGGAGAGGACGAGAGTGAACCTGATCTGACCTGCCCTGGGAACGCGGCATGGGGACAGGAGCCGCGGAGAGCAGAGCGAGCTTAATATATTCCAAAAGTGGCAGCCAGCACAGAACTGGCACTCTGGGGATTGGATCTTTCCAACACTGCAACACAGTCACATGTGAACTCACCATTGTTTACCCCTCTTTCTCTCTCACCCCCCTCCTGTTTCCCTCCAAGTTTCCATTGTGATCCCCCCCAACCACCCATTTTTTTCAGTGGAAAGTCAAAAGAGAACTGCGCTCCTGCTCACATTGGACAGCATAGACACCAAATTTACTGCCATTTGTTTACAGAGTAGAGTGACAGGAGGTGTGGCAGCAAACTCACCCAAAGGCGTTTATTCCCATCCTGATTGTTAGACAACGTGGCTGGTCTTTGTTTCTTCAGTATTGCTCCATTATAAATATTATCAGCTGGAGCTTTTTATGCCCTTTTTGTGGTTCAGAAGAACCTAAAAATGGGCATTTTATGTGCTGCTTAGCTTGACAAGCCTGTTGTGACTGTAACAGTGTAAGAATCTCCATTTAGGAGACAATCTGAACATTACTGTCTTATGGTTAGCATTAGCATAGCACTGTGGGTCACTGCAGTTACTGTTCTGGGCATGTCAGATGATGAGAATGAGGGTTTCTGTTTCTGCTGTACCTGGTAACAGATGTTGGGCAAGTGTAGATATAAACAGTTTTTCTTTCTGACATTCTTATTTGTTCTCCTTCTTTCTCATCTCATCTCAGAGTAATGAATTAAATCTTGATGCTTAAGGCAGACAGGACAGAGATACCAGGCACAGCTGTGTTTGTGGTGGAGGTGTATTCGTCTCCAGAGCTGCTCCGTGTGACTGGCAGGGAACAGACACATTCACAGGGTGGCATCCTGTCTGTGATGAGGTGCTGCTTCACTCCTTCCTCTCATCTGCTGTTCTCAGATCAGCCTCAGAGGAACATTCCAAAGAGGTAGTATCTGCTCATCACGTGTTTTTAGCTCCTGGAATCCCTAACCCTTGAGACAGCTGGTCTGTGGAGGACTGAGCTATCCTGGAATCGCTCCAAACTGGCCCGTTCCTCCCTGAGCTTCATGTTTAATTTAGGAATGGATATATGGCCATATTACCAGTGAATGAATTCCTCTTGCAGTAATGCTATTAGTGAATGAATGTCTCTGCTGTAATATTACATGGTGAATGAATGTCTTTGCAGAAATATTAATGGTGAATGAGTGTGTCCCGCTGTCTTGTTACTAGTGTATAAATTTGTCTTGCTGTAATATTACTAGTTAATTAGTGTTTCTACTGTAAGGCTCCTGGTGAATGAATGTCTTTTACTGTAGATGCTAATGGGTCACAGATTACGCAGATCTGAGACACATTTAAAGGTCAGTTGCCTCCGCCATCTGTTTCCTTACTGCAGGAATTCATAGGACACTCTTGGGGTGGGGGGGTTGGGTCATTGACTGAGCACAGTGTGTGTAGGGGGGGGCGGGGGTGTTGCGTAAGTGATGGGGAAATTGTTGAAGGAGCTCCCACTATGAAGTAAGCAAAGCAGTAGAGGAGGATCGGGGGGCTTCATGGCAAAGACGTTGAGCTGAAATGTCACCACTCACTTTCTCTCAAGTGGCTGAGCCAAGACCTCCGTACCATCACTACACAAAGCAGCGACTTGATTTATTCCCTTTTAACGCGCTCGGGTGACGCGGCCTGTTTGGGTGAGAGTGCTGGGCGCTCACTCTGAAGAGAAGTGATGTCTGAAAGCTGCAGGGATGTAATTATGAATTAGCGTTGCGTTCCTGCGGCTTGTTTTCTGACAGCCAAGAGTCGGGCTGCAGTGTGTGTTTACAGAGACAGAACACATGCACAGCCCTGACAGTGGAATCACTCCTTCAGAGCACATTGGAGACTCAGGGCTCTGACGTCAACTCAGGGGGCTGCAGCAAGGGGTGCTGGGGGTGGGGGGGGGGTGGGGGGGGGGGAGTGTCTAGAGGATTTAGTATCTGAGAGATCACTCTGCTGAGGGAGAAGAATGATGAGAGAATAGCTTCCACTCATAACTGTATGGAATCTAAAATAAAATCTCCCCTTTTCTGCTGTCCACTAGGGTAGCTTGTTAAATGGGGCTTCTTTTCTGCAGAGAGAGAGAGAACAAGAGAGAGAGAGAAAGAGAGAGAGAGAGACAGAGAAATCCACTTAGAGCAGAATCCCAGAAGCGTCTGCTTCTGAAATCAGAGACTGATCCTGTCATTTGTTCCGTTCTGAACACAGCGACACACAGCAGCAAGGACACAGAACGTCATCATTCCACACCTACTGGGGGTCAGAGGATCCCTGAGTGCTTAGTGCAGCAATGAAAACTCAGAGCACTCTGAAAAACCCAATTACACACAGTCAGACACACTCACACAAGTGTGCCCATACACACACGTGCACAGACGCACAATCATTAGTATCACACCGGAGTGTGAGACAAAAAACTGGGATCTGAGGAATTTTTATACCCTTTTCCAATATTATACCTGGGAAATTTGATTAGTGTTTTTGGCATTTAAAATACATAACAGAACCATATAGTGCAGTAGGATGCTAAGCATACACAAAGATTCCATCTCACTGACTATTGTCATTAGTCATTAATGGAGAATACATATTCATTAAGTACCAACTGAATTAAAACTTTTGTATATTTACCAGGTTATGTCAGTTCATCATGGACAAAGTGTGTTAAACCATCTCTATTTAAACTGTCCGCTTTAAAAACATACATTTCTTGATTGCTAATGTCAGTTTGTTTTCTCCTGCCCATATGGGATTTGTTTAACTAGCTCTGTGGCTGTAACATTTCATAGGCCGTGGATGATGTAGGAACCAGAGGAAAGTCGTGGAGGAGCCACCTGTCTCTCAAGCGTGTTGTAAAAATACACAACACCCTGCATAGTTGGGCTGTTGACTATATTTGTTTTATGTCAGTGATCCTTGCTTCATTTAGGAACTGCCTAGCTAATTATGGACTTGATGCTTTCAATGTCTGATGAAAAAATTAATCTGAAAGTCATTATGCATTATTGTATATCTCCATTTACTTTGAAACAAATGTAATTGTCATGTAATTTAAGCAACATCAATATTTCTTCTGGTTTAAACACACATCATTGACATATTCCATGATCATTTAGGTTACCTCCAGTTCTTTTAGAAACCCATTCCCCAAGGAGATGCGACTCTTCTCAGGACATAAAAACAAAATAGCAAAGATAAAAAAGAGCACTTTGTTACCCCTAGATAACCCTAATTGAGACAAGATGAGCTCACTTTGACCCCCAAACCATGGGAGTTTTTCCACCAGAGGACCTGCTGTTCAAAAACAGTGACCTTAAGCTCAATCAACACTGTAATTTGGTGACCTTTACTTTGGTCAGGAGCATAGTACAGTGATCTTTACCCTAGTCAGAGAATTACATTTTGACAGCCTTGTACCTCACATAGACATAGGGCAGACTGTGCTTTGCAGCAGACAGACGCAAGGATTTCAGACATAATTTAAAAGCAGACTCTCTTTTTTGTGGTTGTTCTTCTGTAAATTGCATCCCTAGTTGTGGGAAGTGTAGGTGGAGTATGTCTGTTTGAGAGAGCAAGAGGGTGACTGATGCGTGTGCGTGTGCATGTGCGTGCATGCATAAGTCGTTGTGTGTGTAAGTTTGCATGTGTGTGTGTCTGTGTGTGTGTGTGTGTGAGGCTGCTTGCATGCCAGTGTGTATGTGTGCGTGATTACTTATGTATAATATGGTATGGTATGTGCATGCATTCATGTGTGCATGGCTGTGACTGTATTTGGATTTGCGTGTGTATGTGACTGCTTATGTGTGTTTGTGTGTCCTGCTATTTCCAGTGTGTGTGTGCCTCACTGACAGTACAGAGAGCAGTTACTCACAGTACAGAGTGCTTTTCTCTCTCAGTGGCAAAATAAAATGCACACCCACCAAGTACACTGGACCAAACTGGCAGAATGTGCAGTTGGTTTTCAGGTCTGAGGAAGATGAGTAAGATTGTCCTGTCTATAGAAGCATTTTAAGATAAAATGTTCTCATGAACACATTTTTCTTTCTACAGTAACACTTCACTGACCTTTTAAAACTCTGGAGGGAGATGTCATTTTTACCTCCTCAGAGGTGGTTCAAAGCCTCTCAAAACTTTATGAGCATATATTTCATTTTAATTATCACCCATTCTCAGACTGTAGAACCTCCACAAAACTGGAAAAGAATGTGAGATTCTAGAACATTCCATAAGATAGACTAATACTAACCAAAGATAAATTGTTAAAAGGAAGAAAACCTTTTTTTGGACCTATTTTGAGGATTACTTCTCCATAAATCCAAACTTTCCTTCCCCTGTAGCAGAATTATTTATTTTTCATTGCACACAGTTTTGGAATGTGTCAGATGTAATGCAATAACAAAGGTTGTAAAAAGGTTCTCTTGCATTAGAGACTTGTGTGCAGCACCCTGGCAAAGTCATATTGCATTTTCAGTATAGCTCATCGTCAGCAGAAAACTCTTTAAGCTGTTTTAGTCTACATGTAAAACTGCTCCTGCAGAGGTAGGTAAAGTTGTTTCTCACCATACAGCTAAAACTGTTCCTCTACAGGCAGGTAAAACTGTTCCTCTACAGGCAGGTCAAACTGTTCCTCTACAGGCGGGTAAAACTGTTCCTCTACAGGCAGGTCAAACTGCTCCTCTACAGACGGGTCAAACATGTTCCATCAGCCTTTGCAGCTTTACCTGTCGATAAGCTTTTCCACTTTAGATGAGTAAAACTTCCTCTACAGGAAGGCAAAGCTGTTCATCTACAGACAGGTTAAACTTTTCTTCTAAAAATCCTCTGTAGAAAAATGAAAAACTTTATAGGTAGATATAACTGCCCCTTTGTAGGCCATTTAAAACTGCAGTCACATTGTTAAATTGTGCTGGTTGTGTATTCCAAAGTTTGTGAGTGTGAGACAAAATGATTCAGAGGAGCTGAGTGGAAATATAGGGTTGTAATAGGTCGCCCATGTAATTAGATGCAAGGCTATTTAATGATCTGAATGTATGTAAAGGAATTATGTATTGAACATGGACCGCAAAGGCAAACAACTCTTCCAGTATGGGCAGGTTAAGCAGTTCCTCTAGATACATATAAATGTTCTTTTACAGAGCCAAAAGTGTCTTATGCTGTGATGACCAGTGAATCAGAGAACATACACTGTACAGAGATGAACCCATTGTTCCTCTGTAACAATATTAACAACAGTCACCACCATCATTATTAGCAATTTGTGAATTGCTTTTTATTACAATCTCAAACCACTGTACATTAAAAAGACATATAATAAATCATTTGATAAGCATAGCAGTGAGGCATGGACAAGCTTCTTTGCATGACTCATGGCTGAGAATGGGATGTAACCTGCCTATATCCCTAAGGTGATGGAAAGAAATGTTCAATGTGTTTTATCCTAAGGCTGTCACTGGAAAGAGAAGCATTAAACCCTCACAGCTGGGAACACATGAAGAATGGAATGGCTGGTCCAACAGCAGTGAGCTGCAGCACTACACCTGGTGTTTTCAGCCTCTGTTTTGTTGCTATTCCTTTGCTAAAAGTAATGTCTCATCCAGGACCTTATCTGTGAAATGTATTAATGCAAGCAGCTGCCACAGAGATAGATAGAGTTGTGTTTGGGTAATGCAGCCAGGTGAAAGTAAATACATAATAGGCTGAAGTACATGTGTCATATGTCATTTTTAAAATGAATCAGTGGTTTTTCAACTTTTTATGAAAGTTCTTTTAAGCTGAGAGCTCAGTCATATTTAGAAGTCTGCAGTGTCACAGCTTCAATAATTAGTTCCTTTTGTTATCATAGATTAAATAATTAGTTGTCTTTTATCCTCACATATTCAGTAATCAGCTCTATTAGCCCACACATACTGAGAAATTATTTTCATTGAAGCATAACAGCTGATGGTAAGGAGTAGGCCTTGTAACTGAAAGGTTGTTGGTTCAGTTTGCTGCTGGGGCACTGCTGCTGTACCCTTGGGCAAGGTACTTAACCCATGATTTCCTCAGTAAATATCCAGCTGTATAAATGGATAACATATATAAGCTGTAACCTACGTAAGTCACTCTGGATAAGAGCATTTGCTAAATGGTAATAATTTAATGTAATGTAATTTCAGTGTGCATTGGTACAGGGGGCAGCGTGCAGTAGTTAGATACAGGTAGCGATGTGCAGTGGTGAGATATAGACCCTGGTTTGTACCCCTCTCTCAACCTTCTAATGAGCTGTGACAGGGCTTCCCATTTCAGTAGCCGAGTGAAAGGTTTATTCATCAGTGCAGCTCAGAGTTGTAGCAGCAGATATCCTGAGCCGAGGTGACACATAAATTATTGTCAACATTCCTCATTTGTTTTTGGTTATGCCTAAATAGCAGATTAGGTTTTGTTTTTGTGTCTGATTTTCCCATTCAGGAAGTCTGGAGAGGTCTGGGTAATGGGAGTGAGAGTGAGGTACAGTATATCCCAGCAGCAAGGGACCCCTCCTGTGATTATCAGGCTTTAAACACACAGGAGCAGCCAGAAGTGGTGATTATAGCAGTGGACCAGAGGGTTGCAAGTTCAAGTCCCAGGTGGAACACTGCTGTTGAGTAAAGCACTTCTAAAGCATACGCATTATAATTTATATCTTCGCCATTCTGCCTCTAGCTGCTCCCTTCCCTTGCTGAAGCATTTGGGCAGACAACCAGAAAGTGATTAACTGTGACTGAATCTCAAAGCCTTCCACCGGATCTCAGGATGAGAGCGCCTCAGTGTGTTAATATGTGTGTTGTGTGTGTGTGTGTGTGTGTGTGTGTGTGAGAGAGAGACAGAAAGAGAGAGAGTGAGCATGTGAATGAGAATGAGAGAGACAGAAGAGAGTGACAGAGAGAGTGTGAATAAGAGTGAGTGACAGAGTTAGAGAAAGAAAGAGAGAAAGGGAAAGAGAGATCAGGTTGTCTCCAGCTGTAAAAATAGGACAATGGAGGAAAATATGACTCATGAGAAGGAGGACAGGATTAGAAGGAGCTGGTGATGTAGAGAGAGGGGGGGTCACATAGCCCCCAATGAAGTGGTTACTACATCCCCCAGAAAGGGGGGAGGGGGGTGGGGGGGTGTAATGTGAGCTCTGTCACTACTGATCTAAGAGAGTGTAGGCCGTGTAGATATCATCTTTTCAGGATTTATTTACATTTAAGATAAGGGCAATCAGCACAATCCAAGCTATATCTGCACCAGTAGCTTACTGAACTCTGTGATGTAATGGGAAAACTGTTTTTGCAGGATGAAAACATGAAGCCAGTGAAAAATAGCATTAAAAGTATTTTTTTATGGGAAGAAATCAATCAAACAATCAGTTAGATTGTAAATGTATTGTTACAAGCTGTTTGTGAAATTCATCTCAAGTGTGCCCTAAGTCCTCTTG
Organism: Megalops cyprinoides; assembly: GCF_013368585.1. Classification (NCBI taxonomy): domain Eukaryota; kingdom Metazoa; phylum Chordata; class Actinopteri; order Elopiformes; family Megalopidae; genus Megalops; species Megalops cyprinoides. Next base: position 11,491,684 of record NC_050595.1, on the reverse strand, counting down.
GAAGTGTGTTTTCCAGGACTGGAGAGAGACTCTTTACGATCTCCTGCTGCGACTCTGCAGGAAGGCCAGCCTAGCTAACGGAGAGCGCAGCGTCATCTCCCGCTCTCCAGCAGGGGTAAACCTGCCTGACCTGCCGTACCCTCTGCGCTGAAGGGGTATCTTTTTCAAGCAGGGAAGGCAGAGCCCTTAGCTGTATTTATTCGTAAGGGCTGTATTCATCAGGAAGCTGCGAGCATCTGCTGGTTATATATGTCAAATGCCCTGTCCTTTGCCCTGTCTGTGTTTTCTCACTTCTGAGAAACTAAGAATTGAGTTAGTGGCTCAGTGTGTGAGGGTCGGGTTACTTCTGGGTCTGTGAGAGAAGAATGAGGCAGTAGTGAATCTGTGAAATAAGTCTGTCAATACTGAGTACATGAGTGTGGACCAGATCAGTACGAATCTGTGAGAAAAAACTTGGTCAGTACTGAGTTCGTGAGTATGAACTGGCTCAGTTCTGAATCTGTGAGAGAAGACTAGGTCAATATTTGCTCTCCGTGTGTGGACTGGCTCTGGACTGAGTGAGTACTCAGTACTGTGAGTGAGGACTTGGGCAGCGCCAATCTTTCCGTCCCCACAGAGATTGTCATTGGAGGTGGATTGTTTTTTTCCTTGCAGCAGGAATGGCCGTATCGGGTGCTGTTTTAATGTGTTTAAAGAAAAAAACAACACTGTCTCAAATGACCTAGGGAATGACAAGGACAGCAGTGAAAAACGTTGGGAAAACGTTTGCAGCCCCCGTCGGCCTGTGTCCTTCAGATGAGCTGTGAGAGAAGGAAAACATCCATTCCTGCCCCAGGCCCATAGCGAGCTGGGGTTTGTTTGTATTAAAGGTACTGGCCCAGTTTGCCATTTCCCCAGGAATCTTAAACAGCCCTTCTCTCTGGTGAAGGAGGTCCGGGCCTCTAGGAAAATAAGTCTCTGAAAGAGCCCTTACTGTCGGGACCATCACCTTGGCTCGTGCGGTCAGGTAGAGATAGGAGGGGATGGATGTTTTTCAGGAATAGTACACAAAGCCACCATAAAGCACACACCTATCCCGGTAAGTTCAGGAGTTCCTTTGGGGGCTGAGCACACTGCACCCTTAAGATGACTGTAATTATGAAACACTACAGTCTCCATCGCAACCGCAATGCAAAAACACAGCAGTCTCCATCACAACACCTCCAAACGCAATCACACCTCTGTCCCTGATCGCAGCCACAATGCCGCCAGACTGCACCCCGAAATGCAAATGCAGAGCGAAAGCGGTGCGGACCCAATCAAATCCCATGGATCTCCTGGATTGCGAGGCGAATATTTCAGCCCTCTTGAAAGGAGGAGGCAGATGAATGGAGGCCTGTGCTTGGGCCGGAGCAAGCTCAATTCCTCTTCTCTTCGGGGCGGTGGACACAGGGAAGCCTGTGAGAGCCGGAGGATCAGGAAGTGGCCCCGTAAGGTGATCTGGCGCGCAGCACAGAGCTCCTTTTCAGAGCACCCCCTCCAGCGTGCGCAGCGACACGCCAGGCGGCCAGTGGTAGTATAAACACCAGGGACACTAACATGTGCGAGAGGCCGCAGCTTTAATCAAAATACCTCAGCCGTGGTTTGGTGATGATTATAAGGGTCTTTATCATTCCTTTGCAGCTTTTGGAACCATGTGGATTCAGGCCTGCGCGGTCCCCTTGCTCATTTAGGAGTAATCTTCTACCGGAGTGAGAACCAAAGTCCAAATATGAGTATTATGATTACAAGATTATGAGTAACTACTGATCTGGCAGCAGAGTGGGGAGAGGGAGGATTATGGGGAAAGTGGTCTTTATAGAGGGGGTTTAGGTGCAGGGGCAGGTGAGAGGATTATGGGTGAAGAGGTCTATATAGAGAGGGTTTAGATTTTGGAAGAGTCAGGGAGGATTCTGGGTAAAGAGGTCTACATGGGGGACGTTTGGTGCAGGAGAATCAGAGGTTTATGGGTAAAGAGGTGTTTATGGAGGGGGATTAAATGCAGAAGAGTCAGAGGCTTTTATGTTTAAAGACGTCTTTATGGAGGGGTTTTAGATACAGGAGAATCGGAGGATTATGGGTGAAGGCGTTTGCATGGAGGATGCGCAGCTTTGGGAGAGTTAGAGAGGTTTATTGCCCCTCTGTATGAGTAAAAATTCACTGCCACTGGCTGTTGTCTTCAACACAGCCTGAGAGAGATGGGGTCTTCCCCACTGCCCCTGTGCCAGTGTCTCCTCCCTCCCCTCTCCAAGACCCTCAGGCTTGGAGGTGTTGTAATTTATCTCGGTGGAAGACCGAACATTCTTTAACTTTATTTCCAAGTAGCAGACAGCCCAAAGCCATTATCCCCTGGCTGTTTTTTACAGTGAGGTTCTACAGCTGCAAATAAAAGGTCTGTTCTCGCAGAGGTGGGTGTATACAGAGCACTTAGTTTAAGTGCTGGGGAGGAATGTTAAACACTCCAACCAGTGCATCCATTTCCCCTCATTTACCTTTAATTCTCCAACTCATTAACATATGGCATTTTAATATAAAGCAAACACATTTGCGTTATAAATTATGTACCGAGCATCCTAGAAAATGTGTCACAAATGAGAAAATACAAGTCTGACACATACATTAAGTGCTTCTGTGTCTCAGAGAGAAATCAGTATCAGTATTTGAGTCAGCCATCCCGACACATCCCGGAAACCACCGACTCACAACACTCAGTCCACTTAGCACCACCACAGAGGCCTTAGGGCTAACTTGGTCTGGGCACACAAACAGCAGGTTCAGGAGTCACTTAGTTCCACATCAGAGCCCAGGGAATAACTGAAAGCAACTCAATAGAGTAATTGAGTCCCATGCCAGAGACGTCAGGGAGTATGACTCTCTCAGTCTTATGATAGAGATGCTGAAAGTGGAGATCTCACTTAGCCCAACAAGAGATTCCAGGGGTGCAGAGCTCACTTAGTCCCAGCAGAGACCGCAGGGTTTAGTACTCACTCAGTCCCACGAGAGATCCAGGATGTAGGGCTCTGAGGGCTTAATCCAGTCCTGGATTCAGAGCACCCAGGAATAGCATGTGGGACACAGCAGAGAGAGCAGCAGAATCACATCTACATTTTTTTTCCTCCCCCAAAATTAGAGGCTAGCACAACAAAACAAAACCGTAATTGCAATAAAGAGAGGGAGTACAACAATCACTTTTATTTCTTGCATGACATTTTTCGTGCAGCCAGCTTCTCAAATACCACATCGTCTGCCCGCGTCGACATACTTCGAAAGGGCAGAGCTGTAATTAGGTCATTGGGATATTTCCTATAGGGCTATTTAAAGGCAGGTCACATTAGGAAAAGTCTGGTACAAAGTGATTCATACATTCACAGTGCCCGGAATTCCCATTTTGCAGTTGGGCTACTGGTTTTGGCATGCAATACAAATTGAAACAGAATTTGAAAAATAAATAAGTGACTCCAGTGTTTAGCTTGCGCCGCTCAGTTTTTTGGAGGCTGGCTGCGGTTTTAGGGTCGGGGGGGGGGGGGGGGGGTTTGGGGGGGAGGGCGGGGGGTGCCTCCATCTAATTCATTAACCCAACATCAGAGTAGGAGCAGCATTGCGCCAAAAGGGAATATAAAAAAGGGCAGGAAAAGAAAATATTTTTACAAAAGAAAAAATCAAGAGAGAAGAAAACAGCACTGAAATATTCCATTTTCATCTGTGAAAGAAAAACACACAGAGACAGGGTTTCTCCAGACACATACTCCCACTGCAATAACGGGAGAGTGGGGGGGGGGGGGGCCTCTGAAGGAGTCATGGGTAATTCCACGTTTGGCAGGCGGGGGGTAGCAGGTAATTCAAAAATGAGTTTGTTTGGATTTTTACATAATGCGGTGGCAAGAACTGTTGGAATGTTTATTTTGACATAGCTGTGTTTGCCACGGCTTTTTCCCAATCTGTAAATTCCACTCTCCCCCCCTGTTTCCAGGATCTTCCCTTCAATTCATCAGTTTGTACTGTCTCTCACCACCCCTACCCCACCCCCCCCTCCTAACACACACACACACACACACACACTCCTCTTTCTCTCTGTTACTCTCCCTCACTTTCACAACACCTTCCTTCTCTTACACCCCCCCCCCACACACACACACACACATACTACCCCACACCACCCCATCACACAATATTCTCTCTATACTCTCTCTCTCTCAGCCCTTCTCTCCTCTTCCATACACACACTCTAGCCCCTCTCACACACACTCTTCACTTCTCTGGCTCTCATTCATACTCACTCTCACTCACCCCCCCCCCCCCCCCCCCCCCCCCCCGTGTCACACTCTCCCCCTCTTTCTCACATTCCCTCTCTCCCTTGCTCTCACTCACACACACAAACACACACACCCTCTCTCTCTTTCTCCCTCTACCTCTGTGTCTGTCTCTCTCTCCCTGGTTGTTTAAGCTGTAATTTAGTTTTGTACCTGCCTGTGACCCTGAATAGGTTTCTGAAAGCAGTTTCCTACAGTATTCATCATTGTAGACATTGCCAGGTTTTGGAGGAAATGTGCGACTTCCTCCCCATCAATCTGCTCCGCTGTCTCCTCAGACATCACTCAGCCAGTGAACGTCTGTAAACATGTTAGTGTTTATCCCACTTCTCACTGCAGTTTCTCATTGGCTCCGAGGCTCCTTGGTGGCTCGCAGTAACCTCTGCGAAACCTGCTCTGGGATTACACACATGCACGCGTGTACACATGCTACGCCAATGAGGCAGGTACGCCACCGTTTTACTGCCGCGGTCATTATGGCACCGTCCTCGGGGACGCGGTTAGCACACACAGCACGGAGGTTTGGCGGTGGAGCTTGATCTCTCACATGTCCGGGCGGAGTTATGTGGACCACCTCCTCAGCCTTCAGCTGCGTTATTTTAGAATGTAAATTACTACTGAGGACTTCCTTTTACTTCTCTCCTTTTTAAAAGTCGATATGTTGCTACTTGCTCACTAGACTTCCTGTAGGTGTGGATTCTCCTCATGTTCTGGCAAAGGTCAGTTGCAGGGTCAGAGGTCAAAAAGTCAGCCTTAGGGTAAGGGGCTCTAAAGGGTTTGCTTTCTATCACATTCCTATTTTCCAGAATTCTCCATGCCACTGGCTGTTCAGGAATAATCTCCCCACTCTTCTTCTTTGATTACATTATACCATACCACAGATATCAGGACTGTGCTTTTTTCTCTCCTCTCCTCCACATTATCAGTCTTGTTTTAATCATTTTCCCTGGGAGTTAATGCTGGAAACATACAGCTGATACTAAATAAATTTAAACCAAGAAAGAGGTTATCAACCTATGTATTTGTTTCCAACTGTCTGGAGAATCGTTCCTCTGTAAGGATGATTCGAGGTGGTTATAGTGCAAATCAGACTGAAGGAGCTTGAAGCTTTGCAGGACTGAGCACGGCATCAGCGTGTTTTAATTGCTCCATCTCTCCTGGCATTTAATGACTGCTCAGCACTATGGAAACGGGAGCATTTATATTGCTGAGACATAGTTTATTCTTTCTCAGGGTGACGGTGTTGCGGTTCTGTCTCCAACATAATCTCTGAAGAGCTGTATTATGATTCAGTGATTCTGTGTTTGTGTTATTCCAGCCATTCATAGCAAAAGACTGATGTGGCCTCAGCCATGGGGCTGTGAGCCTCCTTACCGGGACAAAGAGCCTCAATGTCTCCCTCCTGATACACCATCCAGGAGACAGGCTGTACTGTGCTTCTCCACGCTGGGGCTCTCCCACCACCACAAGTATTAGTGTGCCAGTAGAAGATAGGCCCGGCTGTGCACCTCCATGCTGAGGCTCTTTCGCCACCACAGCTGTCAGTGAGTCAATGGAAATAGGCCCTGCTGGGCAGCTCCATGCTGGCGCTCTCCCACTACCACAGCTATTAAAGAGTCAATGGAAATAGGCCCTGCTGAGAAACTCCATGCTGGGGCCCTCACACTGCTTATGTGTGTAAAAACAGATCGTCACTTTGGAGTATAAAAAGAATTCGCTCTGTAATTAACGATAATCCAGATGTGATTGTGCATGAATCAACATGCCATTTCTGCAGTGTCTGTTAAGGAGATTGAATGAGACCAAGGAAATATTTATAAACCTTTTCATTCACTTTGTGTCTGTATTGTTCAGAGTGTAGATATATGTGTATGTGTGAGAAAGAGAGATATATGTTACAGTTTTCGGTGATGTGTGTCGCCTGACCTTATGGTTTGTGTATGTATACATGAATTATGACTGTGTGGGGGTGTGTATGTGTGTACACATCTGTGTATCTGTGGATGCGGATATGTGTGTGTGTGTATATTCCTGCAAAGGAATACATTTATACAAAGCTATCATTTACAGTCATAAAATATGGAAAGATCTGCAGTGCAAAAGAGATAGATGACTCATAAAGGGCTAGTAAAAGCTATTTATAAAAATGATATAAATACTCAGTAGACACATTACTTTGTATTAAAAATGTATTGACTTTCTACTTTAACAGTAATGACTTTTTTTTTCACTGCAGAGGAATATGTTTAGGTTTGTTTCCTTATTCAGACTGGCAGCTCTATGATCTCTGAGTCACATGACTATTGAGTTGATGAATTTTCTGTTTAAGCTGCAGTTTCAGGCTCTTTTCCAGGACATGCTATAATGTCTCTGGCTCCAAAGCCTGTTCCTCAATAATGATTTCACTCAGTGCGCCTAACCCTAACTTTCTCAGCAGGCATGGTTGCTGTTCAGATCAGAAAGCATTAGTGACACATTACTGCTTTTCAGAGCAGAGTGGACCAATCAGATGCTTTTTAAGTGATGATGAAAAATCAGATGTTGTATGCATTACTCTAATTAATCAGAAGATGTTTAGGTGACAGCAATGGAAAATTCTCTCTCACTGGCATTCTGCTCGGATTCTATGCCCTGTGGAACAGACCACAGGTTAGAGGTCACAGGTCACTGATGCCTTCCGCACTGTGCTGGGCCAGATATTGTGGATTGCAGTGTATTGCTGTTATAACACTACACTTCCTGTGAGGCACTGAGCCCTGGACAGTGAAGAGTTAAAGAGATCACCTACCTCTGTCCTGTCACTGGCTGCTGTGGACAGCTCACGCCTATTTAAACAATGCTCCATTTCACCACCATGGCCTGTGTGCATGCATGGACACATGAGTATTGGTAGGTTGCAAACCATGTTGAAGGGCCTCTCTGAACTGCGAGACTGTTGGACCCTGTTGAGATTTTCACAGCTTTAATTTGGAACTTGGAACTTTGGTCAACCTTCCATTGAAAAAGAGCAATAGACATTTACTGCAACTTCGACCCGCATATTTCCCCCAGCGCTGACGTTCTCATGCTGTCATCGCCTCCTTATATTCCACAGTCTCAGCGCCCTTCTCCTCTGTACATGAGCAGTGTTCCAGATTACAGAAACTGTGTTAAAAAGGAAAAAGTCACTTTCAAACACTGGCAAACCAAGATTCCATCATGGTTGCGGAATGCTGTGGTTTAGAATATGGAAGCCGAGTCACAACTCCAGAGGAAGGGAAAAAGAAAAAAAAAAGTGTCTGGAAAGAAAAAAAAAAGAGAGACGACTTGGGAGGGGGGTCAGGAAGCTTCTGGAATTACACAGTAACCCCCCCCCCCCCAGCCTGCCCCGCTTTCAGCCCCCCTCTCCCCCACCACGTCGTGCTCACCACACATTTTCAGAGGAGGAAAACAAGCCTCCAATGTTGCTAACTGTTGCATTTGGATCACCCAGCAGGGCTCTTAAATGGTATCCTGAAATATGACATCTGACCAGCCTCTCTCCTGCAGCCAGCCACAGCACTGGAGGAATTAAATGTAAACCTGTCAGTGAAAAAAATGTCAAAATGAAATGATTCATAGCATTTATTTCCACTGCTGTGGTATCCCGCATGCATTCGGCTCTCTACCTGCAAAAAAAATATGTTAAAAATATGCAATATGTGCTGTAGAGTATTTTTTAGTGTAAATATTAGTACTTTCCTGATGTTGTTAAATCTTGGTATTCTGTTGTAACTCTGCCCTGTAACACAGTGCATTCTGTTTGCAAATGATCCTGGAAGCGAAGGCTTTCAGAATTATTGCTCGGCTGGTGGATTCTTCCAGAAATATAGCAAGGCTGAAGCTAGCTGTTGCTACACGTTGTCAGGTGTGCTTTGGTAATGGCGTGTGTGTGAGTGTGTTTGAGATGTACTGTGGTGGTGTTATGTGATGTGGCATGTTAGAAGTGCACTGCGTTGGTGCTGTGCTGTGTGTGAGCTGTGGTGTTTGGTGCGCAGTGTTAGTATTGTGGGTGTTAAAACTGTGCTGCGGTAGAGGTGTGTTGTGTGATATGAAATGTGCTGTTAGTGTGGGGCTGTGTCAGGGATGTTGTGTCAGGGGTATGTGATGTCAATGGCATAGTGGTAGTGCTACATTGTGTGTAATATGTCTTTTGTCACTGAAATGATGTCTTTATCTTCAGGCTGTGGGAGCCGTGCCTCCAACTTGGACATGAATGTCACTGCACCTGAAACTGAGTTTCTTGTGACCATGATAAACCTACATGACCCTTGACCTTGTTGATCACAGAGCCCCAACTGTTGGGCTCCTTCCTTTTGGGGATTTCTCTCCCACACCAGACTGCTACCTGATTTATGGAGGTGAATTTGGCTGCAAACAGGCCCCGGTACAGCTTGTGAGAAGAGGTGCTTCGCTACCTCTGGGTGTGACTGATTGACGCAACCCTCCCCATGCCTGTCTGTGGAACCAATTTCATGGCACATTTACAGTAATGGAGGTGTGAACACATTTATACACTCACACATGCCTAATGATCCCCTCCCCCAGCTCCTTAGCCCCCAGGGCAGAGAAACAGCAGCATTTGTCTAAATCTTGAGTGACAGGCCCCTCTTAGTGTGGGATTTCAGAGCACCCGTTACACACAGTGCAGAGGGCAGAAGTGCACTACGGCTACTGCAGAGGTGCTGTTTCGCCTCTTAATGTCATAATCTGTCATTCAGAAACATCACAACAAACAGCACTGCTAGTGTAACGTGCTATGTTTGTTTGTAGCCCACAATTAAAACAGATCTTACAGTATTAGTCATGAGCTACTGCAAAAGTTTTCTGTGAGGTTGGTTTGTTAAGGGTTACAGGGAGGGGGCACGGGTTGGTTAGCTGGTTAGAGGAAGGGGGTACAAGTTTAATAGTTGGTTAAAGGAAGAAGGTGCAGGTAGATTGGTTTATTCGAAAAAAGGGCACAGCTCATTGTGTTTTCATGGTGAATTCACCACATCTATTTTGCACCCAAAAATGACGAAAGGGAAAGATTTTCAGCAAATTGAGTTTACATTGGAAGCCTTTTCCCTTACTTTGTAAAGCAGCAACAGAGACAGCACGCACATACTCACACTCTCACTCTCTCTCCCTCCCTCACATAAATGTGCACACACACACACACACCCTCTTATACAAGCTCTCTCTCTCTCACATGCACACACACATACACACACAAACACACAAACAAGCACACACACACACGCACACGCTCATATAAACTCTCTCGCACACATAGAGTCTCTTGGTCTTTCTCATGCAGATGCACGTGCACACACACACACTCTCACTGTCTGCCTTTCTCTCTCAAACACACTCACACACTGTCTCTCCATTTCGTCCACACACACACTCTTCTCCACTCAAACCTGCAGTATTCTCAGACTCTTCCTTGGCAGAGCCAGCACTTTGGCCTGTCTGAGTGGATAGTTTGAGCCCAGTTTGTGTCTGAGTACACACTCCTAATTGCTTTCTCATATGCTGCTGAATTCAGCAGAGATGTTTTAGGAATGGACTCCCAGGCATTGCTCTTTCTCTTCCTGCCTCGGGCCCCACATACTGCACAGACGCTCATTGAGGGGGAATGTTTTGTGTATGCCTTCATAATTGCAATCAGATACACTCATTTTACCTGTAAATGTTGAAATCTTTGACAGCCAGCAATTTCCACTTCATTGAAAAAACGCTAATGCCAAAATCCAAACAGTCCGTGAAGTGTCAAATATCTATACGGCAGAAAAGAAACCTCTCAAAATAGAAACCCACTGATCAAAAACGGCAACAACTGCTTACGTGCAGTCATGCCCGGGGGTAACTTCACTGTGAAGCTAGTGGAAAACCATTTGAACTCAATCCTGAGCTTCACAACGTAAACACTACCAAGCTTAACCAATGATGAAACTCAAGTCAACGACGCCCAGCTAAGGGTAACTCATCTTGAGTCAGGCAATGGCTTATATGAGGTCCTTGATACGTTGTTTACTTATCCTTGCTTTAATTAAAATCAAAATGTGATCAGCAGATCATGTTTTAGAAGAAAACAAAACAACGAGGAGTGGTTGCGGTATTAAATGTTTATGCTGTGCAAATCACCATATGGCATGTGTGTTTTCATCGGATAGGCCGTCTGTGCATGCATATAGCATGGGCTTATACATCTTTTTCAGCTATAGGGGATCAGCTACAACTAAGAAATTCTGGAATGGGCTTTAAAATGAGATGACCGAAACCGCAGTTAGTACAGTTAAGGTAATAGCACAAACACACATCCCTGGTTGGGCCCAATAAAGATAATCACATCACAGCACAGGGAAACTGGCGGATATTGTAATCCTTTCCTCTCATAAATGTGTCAGCTGAGTCCCAGCTGAAAAGAAGTGCCTTCTCAGGCCAAAAGCAAAATAAAAACTATATTAGGCAAAACTCAGAAGACCCTGGAAACTGTAGCCCCATGCAAAGAAGTGAGAGAATGTGCATCAGTATGGGTAATCTGCCCAGACGGTGGATGCTCTGCAAACATTGCAGCCATTGGGACTGAATGAGGGCAGATTGCATGACTTTGCGAAAACCCTCACCGCATGGTCGCATTGGGGAGCAACTGCGTCCCTGAATGCAGGGACAGAGGCTTTCTTCTCTCCAGCCACCGCAGTATCTGATGGATCGTGGCTGCAGTGTGCCTGCCATACTGTGACCAACAAGCATCCAGAGGAGCTTGGGATTCTTGTGGCATGCCAACTTAGCATGCATAGCTTGCATTCTACTTTCGTTTCTGCCATTTTATCCATACATTTGCATACGATGCTTCTTTTAAATGACTGAGGCTGTGCCATGCTCAAGTGATTTAGTTATGAAAGCCAGACTACAGAAGGTAACCACTTTTGACTTTTGACTGCTTTATGTAGCTTTTTTAATATGACAAGTTCAAAGGGGCTTCTTTATATTCAAGTGTAGCGTTTTCTCGCCTCCATAAGGCAACAGTTTTTCAATATTTAAAGTGAATGCTTAGCTCAGATTGTTTTTTCTCCATTTAATTTGCATGGTATTTTGGTCAATCAAGCAACCAGCAGTAAAGTAAGGAAGGATAATTCACTCTGGTGTGGCTGTGCCTTGTGGCAGCAGTTGATTGTGGAGAGCAAAGACTGGGCTCAGTTGTAGTGAAACTGTAAGGAAGTGGAGTAAGAAGCACTCCTTCCCCACGCCACAGACTGTCACTTCCCCAGCCAGGATGGTCCCTGTGCTCATGTACACCAGTCTACTCCCACCAGATATACAAGCCCCAGGGACATCACCACAGCTACTGCATGGAGTGCTATTTCTATGTGGCGACCCGCTGGAGCCTGATGGTTAGAGTACACAAGCCCCGAATTAACTGTCTCATAAAATAGATGAAAATTGTAGTTTTATTTTAATTAGATGCAGGGCTTTTGATATCAAGTCAGTTCCAGCACTCTCAAGCATCACATGCACACTGTGTTTATTCTCAACCCAACTCATTTTTTTCTGCTTCTTTTATTTTCTTTTATTTTGCACCCAGAGCAAGTTTCAGATGGTTGTCTGGTAGAAATTAAATACAATAATTCTGACTTTGCCTCCAGTTTCTTCTTTTTTCCAAAACAAAATATGGTTCTCAAATTCTGCCTCAGTGTCAAGAAGTTTCCACATGACGGTAAGAGTAGGACTCGCTGCCTTTCTGCTTTTTTGATCTGCACTGGGAGTTTGCACACGACCCTCTGTGCTTCAGAGCAAGATTAAACCAGATATCAGAGGCCAGGGTGCAGTTTAGATAAAAAACAATCTTGCAATTTTTTAGAGCAAATACGTCTATGGAAAATATCCACCAACATCCCCCTTGCAACTAGTGCAAACCCCTTTGCACCCTATCAGAGCTAAGACTTCGGGAGGACTGAGAGGAGATGAGTTACGGCTGAAGATGGTGCAGAGATGAACGATTCCCTGGGCTTTGTGGGCTGACAGGTTGGACTTCGGTGTGACTTCTGTGAGGGGCCTGTGATCCCTGCACTGGTCTCTTTGTGGTCGGGGGACGTGGGTGAGGTGTCTCCCCCCCCCCCCCCCTTTCCGCAGGACACCCTGGCAAACACAGGGACATGATGTATGGCCATGTCTGTTGACCCTCTGGCTCGTCGGTCCCTGCCTCGGCCACATCACATCCCGCCGCCGGGCGGCTCGCGCCGACGGAGCTCAGACACTTGGGGCTTTGAGAGCTGGAGCTTGTGAGGGGATGCGAATTTTCACAGCAAAGCCCCAAACCTGGCTCCCAGCACAGCCCTCCTCTCTACCTGCAGCTGAGCTCTGTAAATACTGCACGCAGGTCGGGACGGGCGGCTGGTAAATACCACCGGGTGGTCAGAGGCTGGGAGGGTTCGGGTTCATCCAGATTAAGCGCGCCTTAACTGACCTTCCTCTTCCTGAAGGGTGAAAGTGTCTCAGACCCAGACGGAAGACCTTAACTTCCTTATCTGTCTGAGGTTCACATTGCTCCACTTAGAACTTGTTTGCCTTTAAAAGATATGTCATATATCCTCAGACAAATGGCACCCAACTGGTCGCTCCAAGTTCTGTTTGTACCTCATTTATCACAATGAGTTCTTACATTGCCCAAAAAAAAACTTGGATAGTGATGGTACTTTAGCCATAGTTAGCCAGTGTACTCCCTGTGCAAGGCACCAGAAGCTTAGTGGCTGTCTGACGGAAGTGCCTCCTCCATCGTCTAACACAGATTGGTCTCCTCCTTCCTCTACGCTAGTATGCACTTCAGGGACGAATATAGATTTGCAAACCTTAATCCGCGACTATTATGGGCTAACATAATGAGAGATAACACTGAGGTTTTATAGTAATTTAATGCCGCTTCATTCCCAGCTCTTATTTAGTCATTATGCTGTGCATTAGCGAGGCGGGCAAAACCCTGTGAGAGTAGGCCTACTCATCTGCCCAGGGCCACACCCATGCTGTTGGCTCACTGTAATCAGAGCCTTGCAAAGCACAGTTAAATATACAGGAGATGGAAGAGAGGGAAGGGGGGGTGTCACCTGCACAGCATAGTTACATTTAGGGGACAAAACAGCTTGGTGGTGGTGCGGGGTGGGGGTGGGGTTCACCATTACTTGGGACCAGGGTGGTGTGCAGAGGGAGTCTGGCTGCTGGATTTTACTCTGGTGGAAGAGGTGGAAGACAGAAAGCTACTGTCAGAAACTGACAAAATGCCTGACACTGACTCACGGAAGTATAGACTGGTTAACCTGACTGACACTTCAGGCTCACATAAACTTGGCAGACACACTAGGGCACATTAGTAGGCATGACCATGTGTGCAAGCTTGCCGTGTGATGGTGTGGTGCATGCATGCATGACTGTGTTGGTGAATGAAGAAAACAAATGGCTGCAGGTGGATAGTGCCGCGGATGCATTGCCAGGTGCAGGTGTTAATGTGTGTTCCTGAGGCTTCAGTAATGACCTTTTTCTCATTAAGCTGGCCCACACCAGTGTTTTAACTCTCACTCCTTTAAACCATTCTGCAGGTGCCGTGTTTATGTCAACTCGTTAAGAGTCTTAAAAGCTCTCTTTCACGGAGCACCTTAAAAGCCTTCCTAAGACCATCTGTGATCTCTTGCACTCATACTTTGAAGGGTGCCTATAGGGGGGAGATGCTTAAAATGTGAAGTCTGAAACATTTTATTATCGAAAAACACCCTTTTTTGGTATTTGGATCTGTGAAATACAAAAAGATGAAATCTTTTAATGTGTAAGCTTGGTGGATTCTCTGCACAGTGGATGTGTATTGTTGTCTGAGGACATTTGAATTTGCACTACCTGAGTCCTGAAAGCCAAAACATCATTGCTGCTTAGATATGAAACAACATGACAATATACTGTGGAGAATGATTAACTTCAAAATTATCTTTTAAAAAGCAAATATCTGCTTGGTATTTTTTGAAAAGTCCAGAATTCTAGAAAGGTTTGCTGATCAACTTTTAAATTTAGATCATATTAATGAATTCCATCAACAATTAAAACAATGAAGTATGTTAATGCTGAGTGGAGTTGAAATGAGTGACTTGGAAGTGAATTCATCAAGTATCCACTACTGCCATATATTAATCACTTATACCAAAGAATAACATTATTAAATTTTGTTGCTCTGTGTTGCTTCTATTTGGTTTTTAAACAGTATTTAACAGTATTCTACAATATATCCTGATTTGTTCTGCAAAGACGAATGTGTTTGCCTGGAAAATGTGAAACAGTAGACATATTCCAGCCACTGAGCTATATTCCCATCAAAATACAAATTATTGCTTCAAACATGCTACAGTGCTGCCCCCTCCTGACAAACCAAGGCATTGCATTTTTAGGTCCCATATGTTACTTCTTTTCACCGTAGTTCCTGGTTTGTGAAAATAACCAAGTAGCCCTCTCTGCTTTGTTCTTGAAAGTTTAGTTTTGTTTCCGTTCCTCTGTTCCTCTTATCATATTTGTAACTTAAAGTTTCAAAGCAAGTTCACATAACACAGTCATCTGACTGTATAGCATTTGTCTACTCATTTCCATTTATAATAAATTGTCATCTTTTAAAATGTTGAAAAATGACTGTTTTTTTCTCTTCCGGCTCATCTGCTGCAGGAATGGTCCATGATAAAGACAAGGCGAGCAGTGACGAGTGAAGAAAGGAGATGACAGCGCAGAGATTGGCCGTTTCCACTCCATGCACACAACTGGGAGCCTGTTGATTGGAAGACGAGAGCACAATGCCTCTGGGTGCTGGCGTGGCCCCCCAGGGACATGGGCAGCACAGCTAAGGACACGCCCGCCAACCACGGCCGCATCATGACGGGAGAGACTAAGCATGCTCATGCTGTTAAAGAATCGGACAGTGGTTCTAAAGACCAGGACGAGGGGTCTCTGTCTGCTCGGTTCAGCGTAAAAGTGAAACAGGAGTCGGAAGGGCACTATAAGTGTGGAGGTCTGGAGTCACGGCCCATCAGCAGGGCCAAGGAGTACACGCAGCGCGAGGCCGTGATACGGCCCCAGCAGGCGGGCAAAATTGACTTCAAGTCCCTGCAAAACAGGCCAAAGTTCTCTAACGACAGGACATGGCCCAGCGGCAAGGGGAGTCCCCAGTCCCCCAGCGGGAAGAGCCGAGCCCGCGACCGGAGCAAGAAGTCTGGGAAGGCAGACCGCAGTAACCCTCAGCAGCTGTACATGCTGAGCATCAGCAAACCCCGCTCCAAGCCCACCATCGGGATCGCCTATCCGCAGCAGAAAGTCACACCGCCCAAGAAACTGGAGACCAGCCCTGGCCCCATCTCAGGCAGCTACAGGTTCCACGTGCCCAGCATTCCTGAGCGCGAGGCAGAGCTGCAGCAGGAGGAACTCAACTACAACCGCTGTTTCCAGGAGGCGTCCTCTAATCTTACCACCACAAACTATACCTCACAGGCAGAGAGTGCTGCAGGGGCCACCCCTGTGCACCAACACCCAATCCCCCCTCAACAACAGCCTGGGCCAAGGGAGAACAACAGCTCACAGCCTAGTAGCCAGCTCCTCTTTCCAGAATTCCCAGTGAACAGGACTGCTTCTTGGCAGTCTCAAGAGAAAACTTTCAGTGGTGCTACCTATGGAGTTTCCTCACAGAAACCAACTACTTTTCCAGAAGGAGATAAAGTGAATGCCAGCCTTGTGTCTTTGTCATTTCCGTATGGATATCCTCCATTGCAGGACTCACCTGCTGACCCCTTCCCCTGTAACCACAATACTCACCCCCAGGACTATTTAGATGTTTCCTTAGCAACCACCCAGGTGACTCACAGCTCCTTTACCTTCCACTCCTCAGGTGAAGGGCAGGGGGATGCGCAAACTGACAGCCAGTTCAACAACAAGCAGCCGGAGGGACGATCTCCTTACACACAACTTCCTCAGCCTGCGCAGTACCTGCAGTCTCCACATGAGACACAATCCTCCATGCACTGCCACAAGAGCAGGAGCAAGCACTCTGCCAATAGTGAAGGCTCTGTCTCGGGCTTACACCATTTAGAACAGAGCAAGAGCACCATGCCAGACAATCCGGGTCCTTTTAACCAAGTGGATAGTGAAGGTGTGGCTTCCATGTCGGTGAATGAACAGAGCTGTCCTCCCAGTATTGACAGTGCTGCAAATCAGAGGGTACTGACTCAAGGGAATGCCCACCACACCAGGAATATTGCACACAGCCAGAGCTCCCAAATGCACTTTTCAAGCAAAGCTTACAGCAGCTCTCCAGTCAATACGATGCATGTGGGATCTGGGCCTTTGGAGAAAAGCATTGCAGGAGGCAACATTAGGAACCATAGCAGGCTGCCAGAGACATGGGAAGGAGCTAACAAGACTTTTTCTTCCATGGACCAGAACTCGTACTCCAACCCAAATGACAAGTATCAGTTTCAGTGCCAGCCAGTAACAGAGCAAAGGCAGCCTACATCCTGCAGCAGAATGGCATGGCAGCAGATACAGCTAACCTCAGCCATGCCTAAACAGAACAGGATTCAGCTGTCCAGGCAGCTGAGTAACCAAAAACTCACTTTCCCAGTAGGAGCATTTGACTGGCACGACAGTAAGAAACCACATAAAAATGGCCCCCTGAACAGCTGCCATAACAAAAGACCCAGTGAAGCTTTCACCAACCTGAGGCAGGAGAGCATCAAGGAGAGCTGCACAAACACATCTGGGTTTTCTTTTGACAATAGAGTGGAGGCTGTTAGCTCCCCAGTGTGTGAAACCAGAAGCAAGCCTGTGTACTTTGGGGTGAGCCAGTCCCTGGCAGGGCCACCTTCCAAAACTAACAGCCATGACTCTTCCCAGGTTCCACCAGTGGGTTTGATGGCAGCAGCTCCATATGAGTCTCCACTGCCCTCCCCTATCCAGAACCCTGCCTCCACCAGTCCCTGCTCCTCCCTGTCCCCACCTTCCCACAGCCCTGTCAATATCAGCCCTGAGGACAGTCAGGTGGCAATCTCTGGGCCACCCCCTCCCTTATATCACCAGCACCAGGGGAAGACACTGATGCCCACAGATCACCTCAACTCGAACCTTCATCATTTCCACACTGATCTCTCCAGGACTTTTCCTAACTCCACAGAAAGAGCCAAGGAAGATATGATGGGCTACATTCACAATAACAAAGGCTCAAGACCCAGCACAGATAGTGGAAAGACTTGCATGAACAGCTTTGGAGTGGAACATCCCCCTCTCCCTCCACCTCCCCCTCCCCCATACTCAGCACATCAGTTGCTAGCCAGCTCTTTAGCTGCTGCTAACCTTGACCAACTGGATGTGCTTCTCACATGCAAACAATGTGATCAGAACTTCAACAACCTTGCTTCTTTCCTTGATCACAAGCAGTACTGTGGACAGCATATGTCGACTCAGAACAACATTTACAAAAGTGTGCCAAAGATGGAGGACACCAGGAAGTTCCAGACAGACTCCTTAAAGGGACCTTCATCCGGGATGAGTTTCCCTCTGTCGAGGTGTCCATCTGACATGCATCTGTCTCTGC